>NC_071353.1:87191504-87924004 GCF_943734655.1 Sabethes cyaneus | reverse complement strand
TGTGAATCGGGAACTTCGTTGTCAAAGTTGCTCATTGTTATATATCTGTTCTTTATCTGTGCGTTGGTTGGTGCTGTCATCAGTGCGTTCTCCGCTGTGTTTTTATGCCAGTGAAATGGTTTTAAACGTTCTTTTTCTTTTCGTCCGGATGAATAGAATCCCACAACTGCGCCCTTTTGCACCGACTTTTTCAGAAATTTGAAGCAAGCGAAGTTTCCAATCACATTACTTGGCAGCCATATTTGAAATTTTAAACTGGTTGTCAAAGTTTGACAATGAGATTCCTCTTTTGATGAATCTCAGGCACACACACATTTGCATATATAATGTAAATACATTATCTGAACATGTGTGATGTTTACCACGCGCACTGCAGCGACACTGGCATTCGATATATATTGATTATACTAATATAACTCCTAAATCTCTGACTTTTTTCACACTTTTCAACCACATTATTTCCTAGAGAAATTGTAATGTTTGGCAAGTTTCTTTTTCTACTAAAGGCTATTGATCTACATTTATGAGTGTTAAGTTGAAGAAGACTTTTGTTACACCAAATGTAGAAGACCTGTATTTCGAGCTGGAATACTCTGACGTCCTCCTCGTTTGTCATTTCTAAAAAGAGCTTCATATCATCGGCATATATTAATACCCTAACATTTCTCAGCATGAGAGAGATATCGTTCACAAATAAAATAAACAAAAGAGGGCCTAAATGTGAACCTTGGGGAACTCCAGAGGTTACTTATAGAGGGTTTGACTTTTTCCCTTCAAATTTAACTATTTGCTGACGATTAGTCAGATAAGATTCGATCCATTTAAGCAGATCTGATTGGATTTCTATTTTTTGTAATTTGAATAATAGCATGGGTATATCAACGCGATCAAATGCTTTGCTGAAATCAGTATATAATGCTTCTACATAGCTCCCTTTGTCCATTGCATTCAGTGAATAACTAACGAATTCAATTAGATTTGTATTAGTTGAAAAACCCATGTTGCATATTAGATATCCTATTTTTGACTTGATTGAACAACGATTCATTAATGATCGCTTCAAAAAGTTTGGGAATACAAGAAAGAATAGCAATACGTCGATAGTTACTTACCGCCATCCGGGGTGAGATTGTGCCACGGGGGTGAGATTGTGCCAAAAGCCAAAAATGTTTATTTGTAAAAATTTATTATATCTATAGAAACTGGTGACCTAAATTCAAAATGATGATGAACATAACTTATTTATTCATAACTTAGAATGGAACACAGATAATATTAGCAAGCTATTTAGCCTAAACAGGGTTTCAAAGTTTGCGTTCAAAAATACGCGGAAGAAACGCTTGTAAAAAATGTCCCGCATAAACCAACCCAAACCACTTGCACTTGCTATCTTGAAGGTATATAAACTAATCATTTACAATGTATCGAAAGGTTATTATGCGTTGGCAAAGGTTTTGATTACGAAAATAATATTTTTCGAAACTTTGTACTTTTCGAGCTTCACGGGCTTCACAATTTGTGGGTTTCACATACACAACAAAAATACGTCAGTATACACCAGCACACTCACATTCTTTACTATTGAGCACACTATTTTGTCAGATTAGATTGCATCATCCATTTTGGAGCAAACAACGTCATAGGTCTGCTAAATAATTTAAACTAATTTTTACTTTTTTTCTGGAAATTTCAGATACTTTGAATAAACACTCTAATAAGACGAATATATTATACCGTGTATAAACTGCCAGTTTTAAGGAGAGGGGAGGGGGTGTCGTAGGCCACAAGTTCTGCGGCCGCGGGTTCTCGAACGAAGTAATGGTTACTTCTGTTAAATGATCAAATAGATATGCCCCCTTAGGATACACCCCTTCGTATATCTACCCCTTGTTAATCCATGAAACGCTACTGGCTATATAGGCTGTCCGTTGACTACGAACTCATTTTTAGTTATTTCAGACCTCTCCGGGTTCTTTTCGTTCATACTTTTTGTATGATGCGTTGTTTTTGGCTGACCCCCTGCCCTTCATTTAGTTCAAGGACGGCCTCATGTGAACTACTTTATACTGATATTTATGTGTATTGTTTATAAACATGCTAATGTTCACTGTTTAGGTTTTTAGCCTAACTTTATGTTTTTGGCACAATGTCACCCCCTAGATGCACAGTGGTTTAAAAAGCATAAAACGCGAACCTAACGTTTTTAAGAGGAAAAACCCGAATTAATCCACCTAGCGGCGTGAAACTAGCCTTTCTACTATTGTGGCTTCGACCGATCCTTTTTTTCTACCGCAGTCACACCAACGCGCATTCAAGTTCACACCGTCCGTTTAGAGGTGGAATACGAACGCTATGCATAACACAACTGGCAGTTTGCTCAGTCAAACGCCGATCGCACGCAGCAGAACGACCGCGCTCTAAAATTTGTTGACATTTTTGTTTCGATTAAGTTGCCTTTACCGTTTGGAGCAGTGAATGACTGCAAAACAGTCAAATGATTGGCAATCACCACGCTAACGAAAAGCAACAGCACAATCGTATGATTCAATACTACAAAAAAACAACCACTACATGTGCATGGAAGAAGTCGGTCGGACTCTGTCCAATACAAACGAATATTTTGCTTGCGTCGGACCGACGTCCGGGTGACAAACTATTACTGTGAGCAGCCGATTTGGAGACAAAAAGAGAAACGAAAAAATACGTCACCGTATGCTTCCAGTCAGTTTGCAGTTAATATTCTCAAAGCGCAAAGCAAAACGGGAGATCGACTGATTGCTTTTGCTGAGATGCCGCATGAATTGTAAGACGGCAGCAGCGCAAGCGGGAGATTGACTGGATTCAAAAAACAGTCAAATGATCGTTCAAAAAGCGGAGTTTGAATGCGGAAAGTTCGCATTCACGGCAGCCACATTCAACTTGCGATCCCTTTTCAAGCCCTGGCCACAATAATCATTATTGAATTTCTCAGAAACGTCTGAACAGAACAAAAAAATAATGTTAACACAAAAGATAATTTTTGCAGACTTGAATGAATATATATAGAAAATTAGAAATTAACCCTCTAACGGGTCTACAGACGGCCTTAACTTTCGGGCTTCAGAGCCACATACGAAACTTGTTTTGAATTGATAAAAAAGAAGAAAAACAAAAAGTTATTTATATCCTTTAATTCTACTACTGTGTTTTATTGATAAATACGTATTTCGGTCTCGACGTGTGACCTTCATAAGTATCTAACTAACTTAGACTGTTTTGTTTTGAATTGACAATATGAAATATGTGTTCACAGCAGATGTTTTGATATTTTGATATTAATACCATGCGTTCAAAAGTTAGCATCTTTGAAAAACAAGAATTCAGAAAAATTATTGTTATACTTCACTTTTGAAGAAATAGGATATCTACAACAAAATGATTAATCTGAAAATTTTACTATTAGTTTGTTTGGCTTCAATTTTGCAACATATCTGAATTAGAAAAAATAACTGATTAGAGCATTAGATATGAAAAAGAGAAATTTCTTAGCTGGTGCTCCTTCAGATAATTATTTTTGCATAAAAATCAAAACTTGAGCCTCTTTTGAATGTACTTTCATGAAAAGATAGTCATTAGCCTGATCGCATCGTTTTTACAATGTTAGAGGGCTAGGAAAACAAGAAGAAGTCGAAAAATAGTGCAAAAACTGCGCCATAAACATGCTTGAGAATGAAAAATTTATTAAAACATGATACATGACATAAGACATCTGTCCTTTAAAATGTCACTAACGAAAACAAATCTTACAAAATTACTACCTTGCACCGTTTACTTCCTATTTTTCAAATAACATTTCTAATCTCTAATATCTAATGATTGAAAAGAGCATGCATCTATTGATGCGCAAAATTTGTTTGAAATTTGTATAAATTTATTTGAAAAAATCAACTCTTTAGTATTTTTAATCCTGTACACCACGTTACCTACATGCTTAAATTAACTGCTTTTTTTCGTTTTTTGCTTTTCTTGTACAATTGTGAGTAACAGCAAGTGAAGAAAATGACAATTGAAATCTAAAACCAAAGAAAATAAAAAACTTTTCGATTGAATCCCACTATTTAATATTTATTTGCAACAGATACGTAGTTCGCCTACGACGTGCAGGCTTCATCAGTGTCTTATTTCAAAGCGTATACGTATCTGTCGCTAATGAATATTAAATAGTGGAATTTAGTCGGTAAAAGTTTTTTCTTTTCTTTAATTTCAGAGTTCGTATTCCACTAAGAGGCTTCAAAAACTTCAGACAATTGAAATGTTTCTCACTTTTCTTGAATTTCAATGCAAATTAGAAAATTGCAAATTGTCATCACATACACACGTACATACATACATACATACATACATACATATATACATACATACATACATATATACATACATACATACATACATACATACATACATACATACATACATACATACATATATACATTTCACACGTTTTAACGGTTTAATATACGGTGCTCAAGTGTTAAACTTTGAATAACTTTTGAATGAACCGTCCGATTTTAAATAACTCGGTTTCGTTTGATAGATCTCAGCAGTAATTTTCAAATAATAATAAAATGTGTGATGTTTTTCATTGAATTAATGTTTATATGTTTCAAAAATATGTTTTAAATACTATTTTTTCACATTTCTTTATGTAACTTTCAAACTACAAGGCCAATCGTCATGAAATTTGAAAGTTAAGGGTTTGCAAGACTCCTCTTTCATATGCAATCAATTTTGATCAAATCGGTTAAGGGACCTGTGAGATAATGAAGTCCCATATTTTTCGTATTTTTATACATAACTTTTGAACTAAAAGTCCGATCAAAATGAAATTCAATAGCAACCTATGGGACACCTAGGCCTTTCATTTGACACTAAGAACATTTAAATCGGTCCAGCCATCTCCGAGAAAAGTGAGTGAGATTAAAAGCGTGTGTGTGTGTGTGTGTGTGTGTTTTTTTTTAACGAGTAGGGAAATCTGCTATCAGACACCTGAGAAGACAACTCAGGGAGTGGGGTTTGGTATCCCGACCCCTCTACTGGGGCGTGAGGATCCAGACCCACTAAAACCCTACTCGAGTCTCCAGCCTCAATCCCCCCTGGCACCACCTTATCGGTATTACTTCAGGGAGGGGCTATTGTGCTTAACGCACGCTCTTAGATAACTACTGGACTATGGTAGTTAGGCTGTTTATTCGCCGTTGATCGGCTTTCCAGCGGTTTTGTAGCTCAAGTACGATCTGGGTAGCAGCCGCATTGACCGCACCCCAGACGTCCGAGCTAGAACACATCCTTTGGACTAAGTTATCCGGAGTAGTGTCCTGTCCGCTAACTGCCATCATGTTGCTTCTCACGCCCTCGAAACGAGGGCATATGAAGAAAGCATGTTCTGCAGTTTCCTCAACATCCGCGCATTCGGGACACTCGGGGGACTCCACATGCCCAAATTTGTGCAGATACTGTCTAAAACAACCATGCCCTGACCGAATCTGTGTCAGGTGGAAGTTGACTTCGCCATGACGCCTGTTGACCCATCCGGATAGTTCCGGGATAAGTCTATGTGTCCACCGGCCTTTTGTGGAATCAGACCATGCCCGCTGCCATGTGATCATCGAGGCCGATCTTGTGGTACTCCGTATGCCTCTAGTTCCACGTTGGTTGAAGCACTCTACGTCCTCGCTGATGATGATACCAATAGGCATCATACCCGCTAAGACGCAGATTGCGTCATGTGAAACTGTGCGGTACGCACTCGTCACTCTTAAGCACATGAGACGATAGGTGCTTTCCAGCTTGGCTAGATAGCTTTTGGTACCTAACGCCGATGACCACACCGGCCCGCCATACCTGAGTATGGACTGGACCACGTTGGCTAATAGCCTTCGCTTGCTGCCATATACCGCAGAGCTATTAGACATCATACGAGACAATGCCGAAATAGCTGTGGAAGCCTTCTTGCAGACATAGTCGACGTGGCTCCCGAAGTTGAGCTTGTCGTCGACCATGACTACAAGGAGTTTTAAGAACCGCGTTGACGAAATAGTGCAGTCCCCGACACTGATATTTGCTTGCTGCACCGACTTGCGGTTGTTCACCACGATAACCATAAAACATCATAAAACGGGATGCGCTAGGTCCAGTTTCCTGGATCGCATCCAATCTTCAACAATGCTTATAGAGTGGGCAGCCGTCAACTCAACCTCTCTGATAGATTCACCGTAGACTTCTAAGGTGATATCGTCCGCAAAGCCGACAATCGCCACCCCTACCGGAAACTTTAGCTTCAACACCTCGTCATACATGACGTTCCACAACACCGGGCCCAGTATGGAACCTTGCGGAACCCCTGAGGTGATTGGAACGCATTTCTGACCCTCCTCCGTGTTGTAGCATATCACACGATTCTGGAAATAATTTTCCAGAATTCTGTACAGGGACCCCGGCACTTGGACGTTCCGAAGCGAGTTGGCTATGGAGTCCCAGCTAGCGCTATTAAACGCATTTCTCACGTCGAGCGTGACAACTGCGCAATAACGAATACCTGTCCTCTTGGGCTGGATTGCCACCTCGGCTGTCTTAGTGACAGACAAGATGGCATCCACCGTAGATTTGCCTTTTCGGAAGCCGAATTGGTTCCTTGACAGACCGTTTGTACCCTCCGTGTACTATACGAGTCTGTTAAGGATAACCCTCTCCAGCACCTTGCCGGCAGTATCGAGTAGACAGATCGGCCTATATGACGAGGGGACACCCGGAGGTTTTCCCGGCTTCTTCAATAGGACCAGGTTCTGTCGCTTCCATCTGTCCGGGAAGTGGCCAGCTTCCAGGCATCTATTCATTACAGCCCCGAATAATTCGGGAGCCTCTAACATAGCCGCTTTAATGGCCATATTCGGGATTCCGTCTGGCCCCGGTGCCTTGCTCACCTTTAGGGATTTAGCGATATCAATAAATTCCTCGTTCGTAACCGTCACTTTGTCCCCGACCTCCAAACCGCCGTCGCCAACGTTACTTTGGATGTTCGGCTGGGAGGCCGACCATCCTACGCTATGGTCTGAGATACTGGAACGTCGGCCGTGGGACGACTCAGCGGCCTGGGGCCAGGGCCTTGGCTCGTGGCGCGGAAAGAGGCCCTCGATGATCCGCTCCAGCATCTCTGGCGATTGCTCAGCGGGCGCCATCACACCCTTGGTCTTTGCCATTACGACTCTGTAGGCATCACCCCACGGGTTCGCATTGGCACTAGCACATAACTTTTCAAAGCAGTCTCGTTTACTAGCTTTTATCCCGCTCTTAAGCGCTGCGCGTGCAGCAACAAGTGCTACTCGACATTCAGCCCTGCTTTCATCCGAACGAGCTCTTTGCATAATTCTCCTCGCACGAAAGCACGCTCCGCGGAGTTCCGCAATTTCATCTGTCCACCAGTAAGCCGGTGACCTGCCATACCTAGGACGACCTTTCCTAGGCATGGTAGCGTCACATGCTCGCGACAGTACCTCAACCAAATGATCAGCGTTCGGATCGGGCATACCGCGATCACCGCACTCTCTCCGGATCGCTTCCACAAATACTTCGGGATCGAAGTATGATGTCTTCCATACACGGGTGGTTGGAGTGTTGGTCCTACTCGCCGCCTGCCGCCTCGTTATCTGACCGACACCATAGCGGACCGCCTGATGGTCACTGTGAGTGTAGCCATTATCTACCCTCCAGTCTCCTATCACTTGCACTATGAACGTGGCTTAGTCGCCGGCACACCGGCCGGTCACCTTGGACCTCCCGTTACGTGCTTTGCGTCCCGTTTACCGGTACAGATCAGGCACTTAGGAGGCTCCGCGCAGTCCTTTACTTTATGGCCAGCACTGCCACATCTCCTGCACAACTGGCTCCTATCTGGCCCCTTGCAGTTCCAGGCCTTATGTCCGTGCTCGAAACACCGGAAGCAAGCTTCCGACTGCTTGGACACGCTCAGTGGGCATACCGACCACCCCACTTTTAGCCTAGCAGCTTTCAGGGCTTTGTTTCCGTCAATCAGCGGAAGTCATATGGTGGCTACCTGGGTCCCGGCAGGACCCTTGCGTAGGCGAACCGCCTCGGTTGCCACCACCACTCCACTTTGCTCTTTGAGAGCTTGTACGACCTCACGCACTTCGGTGATCTCGTCCAGGTTCTTAAACTGGAGAGTCACTTCTGGTGTGAGAGCACGTACCTTCACTCCGTCCCCGAGCACTCCTTCCGCTATGGGCTTGTATGCGGAACTCTTCTTTGTGGCGTCCTTCTTTAACTCGAGGATCATATCGCCCGTGCGTGAGCGGCGGATGCTCCGTACGTCCGCGCCCAGATCCTTGAGTAGGGCGTCTCCTCTCATGGCCTTCAGAACCTCCGAGTATTTCGACCCGTCGGTTTTCAGGATAAGAGCGTCGCCCTTCTTCGCTCGCTTTCTTGCCGGTTTAGGTGGAGCAGTTTTTTTACTGGAGCCTCCTCCGCCTTTTCTCTTGGCCCTAACCTCGGTCCACGGGCCACCTGTCTTGGAGCTTCCCGCTGGTTCATCGGTTAGCTCTGCTAACCCGCTAGCCTGAGGGCTTTTACCGATCAGGCGTTTTTTCGGTCCGCCAGGGGTGCTATCCCCCGGGGACTGTCTCAGGCGCTTGGCGGATGCCTTACCGCTGCTGGTAGCGCTTTCCGTAGCCTCCTGGGCCGCGTTACGACACTCCGTCAACGGGCAAGCGTCCGTTTGTACTGCCTTCGACGCCTTCACGGTCACCTTCTTAGCCTCTCCTGCACGCGCCACGAGGTCGTAGTGCGTTTTGGTCGCTGCATTCAAGGTTCTCCGAAGCATGAGCAAGCTAGCTAATGAACTCGGAGTAACTGGACCTCGCACGTCATTATGCTTAAAATGGACTGGTGGTATTAGGAGAGTGGAGAATGCGTCGCAAAGAGTAGATGTGCAAATATCAGCGATCGGGAACTCCGCGAAGCCGCATAAAATGTACAATATTCATACGATTCGGAATTTGCAACTTCGACCGCAGACTCTAGTGTATTCCGAATTATTACAACGATATCAACATTTGGGAGGACTACCTGTCGAATCATATAGTAACGTCTGTCCAAGAATTCTAATAGGTCTTGACCATGCGTCACTTGGGCGATCACTGAAAAGTCGCGAAGGAAAGCCTCACGAACCTATCGGCGCTAAAACGCGCTTGGGCTGGATCATCTATGGAAATTGTTCACCAATGCAACGACAGCTAGATTACGTGAATGTCCACATGGTTAAAGCGTGCGAGTGTACACCCGAATCTGACGAGAATCTACACACTGCGATAAAAAACTACTTCTCTCTGGACAGCCTCGGGATTACTAAACCTGAACAGATCATCCGATCAACAGAAGATGAACGCGCTCTGCAGATGCTCGAGAACACTACCATCCAAAAAGAAGGAAGGTACGAGTCAGGACTTCTTTAGCGATACGACAGATTTTGTCTTCCAAATAGCGAAGAAATGGCTCTTAAAAGATTGTAGTGTCTAGATCGACGAATGAAGCGCGATAAGCAGCTCGGTGAAATAGTAAAGATGAAAATGGCACAATATCTGGAAAAGGGATATGTTCGGAAGCTAACAGAGCTTGAACTGAAAACGAGTAAGTTGAAGAAATGGTATTTGCCTATATTCCCTGTGGTCAATCCCAATAAACCAGAAAAGGCGCGGCTTGTATGGGATGCAGCGGCCCCTGCGTACGGTGTTTCACTTAATTCGCTTTTACTCAAGAGTTCTGACCTTCTCACGTCATTGCTAGTCGTCCTCAGTAAATTTCGAGAGTTCCGGATCGCAATTTGTGGAGACATCCGGGAAATGTATTTGCAGATTCTACTGAAGCAAGACGCCCCACAGTTGGACGTCTTGCTTCAGTAGAATCTGCAATTCTTCTGGAATCTGCATTCTTCTGGAATGACGAGGAGGAGAACGCGAATCCTGGTGTATTTTGCATGTTGGTTTTACCGTTCGGCGTATCGTGCGCTCCAAGCATTGCGCAGTATGTGAAAAATGCCAACGCTCGCAAATTTGAAAAGGATTACCCGGCAGCAGTTCACGCCATCGTAGATCAACATTACGTTGATGACATGCTTGTAAGCGTGGAAAGCGCACAAGAAGCGGTAAAGATCGCACAGGATGTGAAGAAAATTTACGCGAGAGCTGGGTTTGAAATGAGACACTGGATTTCAAACTGTCCGGCTGTTTTGGAAGCATTACATGAACGAACAACGGAAGAGAAAGATCTGAATATGACTGAAGGGTTATGAACTGAGAAGGTACTTGGGATGTGGTGGAATACAACCACAGACTGTTTCACCTTCAAGGTCTCTCCGCGGTACGATCCCGAACTTATGTCAGGGCAGCGGAAACCCACGAAGCGGGAAGTACTTAGGACCCTAATGATGATCTTCGATCCATTAGGGCTCATTGGTCATTTTTTAATGTTTCTAAAAGTGGTACTGCAAGAAATCTGGAGATCTTCCGTAGGCTGGGATGAAGCCATCGAAGAACAGCAATTCAAGATGTGGATGCAATGGCTAAAGGTTCTTCCTGAAGTAGCGCAGGTGGAAATTCCTCGATGCTATAGGATGGCTACATTTGTTGGAGGTGCAGATGCATATTTTTGTTGACGCTAGTGAGAAAGGTTTTGCGGCGGTGGTGTATTTGCGTTTTGAGGAAGGATCAATCATCGAAACTGCGCTGGTTGGATCGAAAACTCGTGTAGCACCGATCAAATTTCTGTCCATTCCGCGTTCGGAACTTCAAGTCTGCGTCATCGGAGTCAGATTGGCGAGTACCATTATGCAGTCCCTGGCTATTAAAGTGAATCGACGGTTTTTCTGGACAGATTCAAGCGATGCCATCAGTTGGCTCAAATCTGATCATCGCAGATACAGCCCATTTGTCGCCGTCCGTGTGAGCGAGATCCTCGAAGCTTCAGAAGTCTCCGAATGGAAATGGATCCAAACAAAACAAAACGTCGCCGATGAGGGAACCAAATGGGCGAGAGTGCCCGACTTGACCTGAAATGGTCGGTGGTTTAATGGCCCCGATTTCCTCAAAGAACCCACAGAAAATTGGCCAGCGGCCTTACATACAAATGTCGCTACTACAGAGGAAATGCGTCCTCATTTGCTGGTATATTTCAAATTTCCAGAGTCAATCATCGATCCGCAAAACTACTCTACATGGACTCCGCTTCTACGGCAGATCGCATATGTATTTCGATTCATCAAAAACGTGAGAATACCTCGACCCGACGAAAGAAGCTTAGGAATTTTATCGAGGTCTGAGTTATGTACCGCGGAAAATTACCTTTACCGGCTTACTCAAGGTAGTTATTATGCCGATGAGATTGCACTGCTATCCAATATGCGAGCGTCCGAAAACCCCGCAATATCTATACCAAGAAGTAGCTCAATCTATCATCTCTGTCCGTTCCTAGATGAACATGGTGTACTTCGCGTACGTGGTAGAACCAGCGCTTGTGCCTTTATTGATAATGATGCAGTAAACCCCATCATCCTTCCTCGAGATCACCACATTACCCGTTTAATCGTATTTCACTACCACGTCCAATACCATCATAAGAACCATAATACAGTAGTTAACGAGCTGCGGCAGCGATTTAGCATCCCTCGTTTGAAAGCTACTTACAATAAAATCCGGCGATGTTGTCAGCAATGCAAAAACGATCGAGCAATTCCACAACCACCGATTATGAGTGATCTGCCTCTGCCTCGCTTGGCGGCTTACGCTCGTCCGTTCACTTATATGGGGGTGGACTACTTTGGGCCATATATAATTGCTCTTGGACGTCGCCATGAAAAGCGCTGGGTACTTCTTGCCACTTGTTTAACCACTCGCGCCATCCACTTGCAAATTGTTCACTCTATGACTACCGATTCCCGTATAATGGCGCTTAGAAACGTTATGACTAGGAGGGGGGAACCAGCTGTCATATTTAGCGACAGAGGTACGAACTTTCGAGGAGCAAGCAAAGAACTCAAAGAAGCTAAAACAAATTTAGATTCCCAGCGTCTTGCAGCAGAGTTCACCTCGTCTCATACTTCGTGGAATTTCATCCCTCCTGCCTCACCGCATATGGGCGGAGCGTGGGAGCGTCTCGTGCGAACTGTCAAGCAAAACCTTGGAAAGCTGAAATTCGATAAAACGTTGTCGCATGAAGTTCTAGAAAATATGCTAGCAGAAGCGGAGAACATTGTTAACTCCCGCCTGTTAACTACTATCCCTCTCGATGACGATCAGTCACCAGTACTAACTCCCAACCATTTTCTGCTGGGATCAAGCAACGGATTACGACCCTGGGTTCCATTTGACGATAGCTCGGAAGTACTTAAGAACTGCTGGAAACTGTCGCAAATATTAGCCAATCGATTTTGGAAGCTGTGGCTCCGAGACTATCTTCCGTCAATCACGCGCCGTACAAAATGGTTTAAGGAGACGAAGCCCATCAGCATCAATGACATCGTGATCATCGTAGATCCAAATTTCCGGAATAATAGAATCATCGGTAATAACAACAGGCATTACCATTATAACAACAACAACAACAACAACAACAACAACAACAACAACAACAACAACAACAACAACAACAACAACAACAACAACAACAACAACAACAACAACAACAACAACAACAACAACAACAACAACAACAACAACAACAACAACAACAACAACAACAACAACAACAACAACAACAACAACAACAACAACAACAACAACAACAACAACAACAACAACAACAACAACAACAACAACAACAACAACAACAACAACAACAACAACAACAACAACAACAACAACAACAACAACAACAACAACAACAACTACTACTACTACTACTACTACTACTACTACTACTACTACTACTACTACTACTACTACTACTACTACTACTACTACTACTACTACTACTACTACTACTACTACTACTACTACTACTACTACTACTACTACTACTACTACTACTACTACTACTACTACTACTACTACTACTACTACTACTACTACTACTACTACTACTACTACTACTACTACTACTACTACTACTACTACTACTACTACTACTACTACTACTACTACTACTACTACTACTACTACTACTACTACTACTACTACTACTACTACTACTACTACTACTACTACTACTACTACTACTACTACTACTACTACTACTACTACTACTACTACTACTACTACTACTACTACTACTACTACTACTACTACTACTACTACTACTACTACTACTACTACTACTACTACTACTACTACTACTACTACTACTACTACTACTACTACTACTACTACTACTACTACTACTACTACTACTACTACTACTACTACTACTACTACTACTACTACTACTACTACTACTACTACTACTACTACTACTACTACTACTACTACTACTACTACTACTACTACTACTACTACTACTACTACTACTACTACTACTACTACTACTACTACTACTACTACTACTACTACTACTACTACTACTACTACTACTACTACTACTACTACTACTACTACTACTACTACTACTACTACTACTACTACTACTACTACTACTACTACTACTACTACTACTACTACTACTACTACTACTACTACTACTACTACTACTACTACTACTACTACTACTACTACTACTACTACTACTACTACTACTACTACTACTACTACTACTACTACTACTACTACTACTACTACTACTACTACTACTACTACTACTACTACTACTACTACTACTACTACTACTACTACTACTACTACTACTACTACTACTACTACTACTACTACTACTACTACTACTACTACTACTACTACTACTACTACTACTACTACTACTACTACTACTACTACTACTACTACTACTACTACTACTACTACTACTACTACTACTACTACTACTACTACTACTACTACTACTACTACTACTACTACTACTACTACTACTACTACTACTACTACTACTACTACTACTACTACTACTACTACTACTACTACTACTACTACTACTACTACTACTACTACTACTACTACTACTACTACTACTACTACTACTACTACTACTACTACTACTACTACTACTACTACTACTACTACTACTACTACTACTACTACTACTACTACTACTACTACTACTACTACTACTACTACTACTACTACTACTACTACTACTACTACTACTACTACTACTACTACTACTACTACTACTACTACTACTACAATCAAAATCAGAAACAGAAATTGTAGTGTACTGTCAAAACCTCAACCGCATGAGAGGTTCGTCTAAGATTAGACATATTAGTAATAAAATTTTAAGTTGTTCCTTTCCAATAATTTTGGCGAATGAAACTAGTTGGGATGAAAGTGTTAGAAGTGGAGAAGTTTTTGGGAATGCTTATAATGTTTACAGAGATGACCGAAACTTTCAGGTTTCTGAAAAGAAGTCCGGTGGTGGTGTTTTAATTGCTGTCTCAACTAAACTTGATTCCGACATTATTATTACCACGAAATTTGAGTATATATGGGTAAAAGTACTGGTAGCGGGCGAAACACACGTTTTTTGCTCAGTATACTTCCCTCCAAATAACGCAAGTAAATCTGCTTATGAAAATTTTTTCAAGGTTGCTGAACAATTTTTTTCCAAATTTCCCCCGGAAGTAAAAATTCATGAAGTAAAAATTCATATATACGGTGATTTCAATCAACGCAATGCCGGTTTTATTCCAGACACTGAAAATGAGGACATCTTACTTCCAATTGTAGGCGAAAATGAAACGCTACAGTTTATTTTTGACAAAACTTCTAGTTTAGGACTTAATCAAATCAATCATGTGAAGAATCAGCAAAATTGCTTTTTAGATTTATTGTTAACAAACATGCATGAAGACTTTTGTGTAACCGCTTCATTGACTCCACTATGGAAAAACGAAGCATTCCATACAGCCATTGAATTTTCTATATTTGTACATGAAAATAAGAGACCCCTTGATTGGGAATATGAAGATGTCCACCAGTTTCATTTAGCAAATTATGATATCATTAAATGTTGTCTTAGCACATTAGATTGGCAAACCCTTCTCAATTGTGATGAAGGTATCGAAACCTCTGTAGAAATCTTTTACAAATTATTAAATGAAATTATAAATGAGCATGTCCCCCTAAAGAAAGTAAGGCGACATGGCTATTCAAAATATCCTATTTGGTTTAACCAACAAATAAAAACCTTGAAAAATCGCAAACAAAAAGCCCATAAAAGGTACAAGAATAATGGTAGTAACGCAAATCTGGCCCTTTACTTAGATATTTGTAACCAACTAAATGTAGCCATTGATACAGCATTCGAGCAATATAATTCCAAAACCGAAAGTGAATTAAAACGTCATCCAAAAAATTTCTTTAATTATGTAAAAACTAAATTGAAATCGAACAATTATCCGACAGAAATGTATCTCAACGAAACGGTTGCTGATAACCCAGATGAAATTTGCAATCTATTTTCAACTTTTTTTCAAGGAACTTATACTGCTTTTTCGGAAACAGATCGGGATTACAGATATTTCGACTTCCTCCCAGAATTTACTACTGATATCACTATCAAAAAAATCGAAGCACATGTTATTTTAGAAGGTTTAACTAAGTTGGATGCCTCCAAGGGATGCGGACCCGACGGTATTCCTCCCGTGTTTTTGAAAAAGTTAGCATTAGAACTTACAGCTCCATTGTATTGGCTTTTTAACATGTCACTAGAATCCGGCAATTTCCCTAAGGCATGGAAAGCCTCATACCTCATTCCAATTTTTAAAAGCGGTAAAAAATCTGATATAAGTAACTATCGAGGTATTGCTATTATTTCTTGTATTCCCAAACTTTTTGAAGCAATCATTAATGAATCGTTGTTCAATCAAGTCAAAAATAGAATATCTAATATGCAACATGGGTTTTTTAAGGGCCGCTCAACTAATACAAATCTAATTGAATTCGTTAGTTATTCACTGAATGCAATGGACAAAGGGAGCTATGTAGAAGCACTATATACTGATTTCAGCAAAGCATTTGATCGCGTTGATATACCCATGCTATTATTTAAATTACAAAAAATAGGAGTCCAATCAGATCTGCTTAAATGGATCGAATCCTATCTGACTAATCGTCAGCAAATCAGTCAAATTTGAAGGGAAAAAGTCAAACCCTCTAGAAGTAACCTCTGGAGTTCCCCAAGGTTCACATTTAGGCCCTCTTTTGTTTATTTTATTTGTGAACGATGTCTCTTTCTTGCTGAGAAATGTTAGGGTATTAATATATGCCGATGATATGAAGCTCTTTTTAGAAATAACAAACGAGGAGGATGTCAGAGTATTCCAGCTCGAAATACAGGTTTTCTATATTTGGTGTAACAAAAGTCTTCTTCAACTTAACACTCATAAATGTAGATCAATAGCCTTTAGTAGAAAAAGAAACATGCCAAACATTACAATTTCTCTAGGAAATAATTTGGTTGAAAAGTGTGAAAAAAATCAGAGATTTAGGAGTTATATTAGTATAATCAATATATATATAGAATGCCAGTGTCGCTGCAGTGCGCGTGGTAAACATCACACATGTTCAGATAATGTATTTACATTATATATGCAAATGTGTGTGTGCCTGAGATTCATCAAAAGAGGAATCTCATTGTCAAACTTTGACAACCAGTTTAAAATTTCAAATATGGCTGCCAAGTAATGTGATTGGAAACTTCGCTTGCTTCAAATTTCTTCAAAAAGTCGGTGCAAAAGGGCGCAGTTGTGGAATTCTATTCATCCGGACGAAAAGAAAAAGAACGTTTAAAACCATTTCACTGGCATAAAAACACAGCGGAGAACGCACTGATGACAGCACCAACCAGCGCACAGATTAAGAACAGATATATAACAATGAGCAACTTTGACAACGAAGTTTTACCACAATGAGTCCTATAGAAAAACAGCGACACTGGCATTCTATATATATTGATTCTACTGTTATATTAGACTCAAAACTAACATTTATTGAACATTATAACACAATTATCAACAGAGCTAATAGTATGCTAGGATTTATAAAAAGATTTAGCTACGACTTCCGTGACCCATACACAATAAAAACACTATATCTTGCATATGTGAGGTCAATATTAGAATACTGTAGCATAGTCTGGTCACCATTTTCATTAATACACCAGGAACGAATAGAATCAGTACAAAAACAATTCGTGCTGTTTGCTTTGCGTAAACTAAATTGGACAAGCTTTCCTCTTCCCTCTTATGAAGCCCGCTGCTTGCTTATAAATATACAGACACTAAAACAGCGACGTGAGTTCGCCAAAGTGTCATTTGTAAACGATATTGTTTCACACCGTATAGATTCTATGGAAATTTTATCTAAACTCAGCTTTTATGTACCGAACCGTCAATTGCGGAACCGAAATATATTTAGCATAAGTCACTGTCGCACAAACTATGCCAAATTCGGGCCTTTAAATCAGATGATGATCGCCTATAACCAACATTGCGAAAATATTGACTTTACTATGTCTAAATTAAAATTAAAACAATACTTTAATTCTACGCGTTAGATGCAAAAAATGTAAGCAATATTATGTAACTTAAAAGTTGCACTGTTCAGTTTTCTTTGTGGACTGTATTGTAGTAATGTGCTATACGCACTCTCCGTGTACTCTAAACAGTACACAGTAAACCGCTATTTATTTACGAGTGGTTTACACCCGCTGCTGTGTGATGCATGTAGCCGCGTTATGCTGCATGTGCGTTTATGATGCGGAGTGAACAACGCCACTCGCAGCGATGACGATGTGACTCATCGCTGCTGGTGCGCATTTGCTCCAGCTCTGAACCGGCACGCGCCGCAGGCTTCACACAAGCAAGGCGCGGTCCAAAACAAAAACAAAGTACGATTCAGTACAATAGCTGCCAATGTTGATAAACATTGAATATTTGGGAGGCAATAGTATTAAGTATTGGTATTTGACCGATTGTGCTAGCTAAGGGAAAATCCTGTATAAAAGGGCTAGTTCCTACCAATAAATCGAGCAGTAACTTAGATCAGTCCGACTGGACACTTCGATTTTGATCTGGGATCTGTACGCAGACACCCCAGACACCAGAAAAGAAATCCACTCCACTGTTCTATTAGCCAGCCTGCTAAGTTGTCCGAACGACTGAATTTTCTTTTGGATATGGTGTAACGCCACCATAAGAGCGTAAGGTGCAAACGGGTGGATCAGGTTGTCGGATCCACCATATACCATATGACGACCTATTGACAGTGGCACGATACCGTGCAGTGCAGTGGTTGGAGAATTCGCGAAAAAGTGATCATTTGAATCGATGAACAACCCTCATGAACATACACTATTCGCCTGCCTCGCCGATAATGCGCGCATCAGCTTTGAATTTTATCACGAACAGAACCTCAATGTGAACATCAGAATTCATTCAAAAGTTGAATATTGAACATTGAGTGTATTCGATTTATCGGATATAGAATGCCCGGGGACGCCGGAAAGTATTCAAAATAATATTACCACGGAAAGGGAATAGTTTAAAGTAGTGTTAGTGGCTTTACAAGCAGCAGAAGACGTCATAGGAACTATTGACAGTGGCACAACAACGTGCAGTGAGCCATCCACGCGATTGCAAGAAGCGTCAAGAAAAAAAATATAATAAAACAATGGACCAAGTGAAGTGAAACGCGATTTCAAGAAGCGTCAAGAAAAAATATAATAAAACAATGGACCAAGTGAAGTGAACGCGATCGCCTGCTAATACCACAAGTTAAATACAGTTGACACGCGGAAAAGCTAACCCTCTGAAAATATTATGAACAAAAAGTGACTTTCAGTGGAAAATAGAGAAGGGCAGCTACCTCGCCCATTGAAGAGGTAAACAGTGATAAAAAGTGAAGAATTTATAACAGCTACAATATCTGGAAATGGATAATTCAGAAAAGTAAATCAAAGTTCTAACGAAGTCACAATCTATTTAACCATGGAGGACTCCAAGGATATCAAAGTGGACAGCAGTACTGTTTTCATCCGATGGAAGACAAGAGAAACAAACGAGTGACCGATGGATGGAGAATTTACCACAACAACAACAATCAGGAAGTAAAAAATCATTGAAGATATGCAGTTCCTGACACACCATGAGGCCTGGAACAGCGAACCGGAGAAATTATAATTGGTATGATATTTTAGAAAGATATATATTCATATTTAAAAGTGCGCGAGAAAAAAATTACAATTCTCGTTGCGTGAAAGTAAGAAAGATTATGAAAAATCCTCCTGTTAAAGCAAAACAAAAAAAAATCTTTTACATAAATCTTAAAACACCAGATCTCTTTACAATGTATAGTACAATTTAACAGATTACGGTAATGCAGTACGATTTACAATAAAAAATTTAAATACAAATATATAATTCAGAATCAAGGCGAACTTAACATATGGCTACCAAACTACCAATTCTCAATTTAACTTTTATATTAAAGAATAATTCTTTTTAAAAAAAATTTTTTACCAAATGAAAACAAGAATAGCATAGATTTTTTTAACACCTTTTATAAACAAATATTAACTTTAAAATCTTATCAAACTGTAATTAAACTAACTGTCTATAAAAATTATAGTAACTTTTATTTTCTTTAAATTTATAGTTGCCTTTAGAGATGATTAACTACTAAATATTCAAATTAAAATCATTCTTTTTATTAAAAATTTTAGATCATGGTTTTTACTAAAAACAACCAAATTGCAAAATCAAATTAAACCATCATTTCATAGTTTAAATTTTACCTAAAAACAATTACCATTTTAAATTTTCCATCTGTATATATGAAAAAATATTTACAATTAAAATCATTTTTTCCTTACAATTTGAGTTTCAGTACCAATAATTTACAACTGAGCAATTTTTCTTACTAATTAAAATAAAAATCAAACTTAAATAGCATTTATAAAAAAAAAAATTCACTAATACTAAATACTTCACGAATTTTGTCTTACTAATTAACTAATATTAATCACTTCAACAATATTAAAAGACAAAAATAAAAATAATAACTAAAATAATACATACAGCTTAAAATAACTTTTACTATCATTTTAAAACTCATTTATGATATAAAATTTATCATCGAACGAAGATTGAACGAACGAATGCTGATATCAAGAGTACTCTAACCAATCCAGAGTATTACTTATAAATTACAGTTAAACGACTTTATTTTTTGAACAACAGAAGCTAAATTATTCAATTAATCATGGCTAATTTATTGCCTGACGATTTGCGTCGGATAATTGGTCAAAAAGTAGAGAGTCCAGCAATGACATTGCAGATTAGAAATTCAATAGAAAAGAGTGTTCTGGAAATTTTAGAAAACCGACAGATGATTGCAATATTGAGTAAAAGAGGTGCTCATTATGCGATCAAAAATAAGGTTCTACAGTATATTGAAACTGTGGACAATTTTAATGTGAGGGCTAAAGATATAGTGCAATTGATGCGCGCAGTAGCAAAATCCATTACATCCATATTATTTATAACTACTTCTAAAGGTATATTGACGCACGAGGAGGCGATAGAATTGAATATAGGAGGAGCGATTATTTTTCGACAAAGGTTATGAATACATGTTGAATTTCCTTTTGATATTAAATTTTCTTTTACCAACAACTTAAATTAAAAATTAAATTTACCTATAAACTAAAATATTTTTAAAAATATCTCTTAATATAACTCTTAATGAAAATACATTAAATAAAAATTCCGAATTATAGCACATAAGAACCTATATGTGTTAACAATAAATCAACATTATTACAGTTTTCTAATTACCAAAAAGAAAACGTATAACCTTTAAAAGGCGTACAATTTAAGGCAAATTGACCTTGTTTATGAAAAGAGAATGTAAAAAATAAAAATGAAGCAATTATCCTCAAAACACCACCAATATCCTATTAATTCCTTACTTTAGTACACATGACTGATCACCATGATGTGCTACTTTCCTAGTTACTTTGCAATACCTTTCCCAAACCTTCGAAGTAACAATATCCCAAAACTACCCAACTATTCCAAATTTTATCACAATTACTGTGTAAGAAATTTTTTTTCCTTTAATTGCTGACAATTAATAAAGAGCATAGCGTAAGCTAGTGCTAGTAGCTTGTCTTGTGAGGCCTTAGTCATAAGCCTTTCACATACTTGAAATTCGTAGTACGGTATAGAATATAAGAAGAAAGATAAAGAAGAAAATTGAAATAATTATATTCCTGGGAGCATTTTATTTTGAAATTAGGAAAGCAGGCCTGCACCTATTAAAAGTTATATATGTTATATTAGCCCCAGATGCCCGAACCAAAATAAAGGTTATCGGATGCCCGGGAGGTGGAAGTTGTCTGCGCAGACTCAAGCGTCTGGATCGAAGCAGTACAAGAAGTAGGCATAGATACTAGAATCTATTAGCTGAATATTATATTTTACCCGGTTGCCTGGCTCATAAGAAGACCAGAAGGACGTCAATAAACACAAAATTAAATTAAATTGAAAAGAGAAGTAATATGAAAAGAAGAAATCCCACCACATAAAAGTTACACGCAACATTTAACAACGCATTGTTGTGTCACGTTAAAGAGATGTGTACAATAAGTATGCACAATTTTTCTCAAAAGCGTATTTTTTATCAGTATACGCAGAATTTTTTATATGTGCATATAATTTTAAACTATATGCATGAAATTTATTACGAAAACGAATGTGTGATGTAAAGTGACAATATAGTGGAAGTCAAAATCTAAAAAGTTTTGCTCTTCCAGATGTTACAGTATGAAAGAGAGATAATGTATGATGTGAATGTGAGAATGTGTCAATTCATACAAAAAAAATGGAAGTCAAACCTTGAACAGTTTGCTCTTCTAGATATCATAGTATGTTATAAATGCTGAATTGAATTGAATTGTAGACTACTTTTAGTCTAGTAAAGTTAGCTATGAATAAAGCCTTATGAAACTCAATGAAGTGTTAAAAATTAAGAAAAAATATTTTATTACCAAATAAGCTTCACGCACAAAAATTTGATTTAGTACTATTAGAATAAAATACAAATCAATATTTTGATTTCAGTTTGAAAATGTATATTTTTTCCTGTAAAATTTACATTTAACACATGTAACATTTAAAAAGTATGAACTTACGATATATTGTGAGTACTACTCTAAGAAATATACCTACCATAAATAAATAACAAAAAAAAAATTTTTTTTTTGATGCAACCTGTTCCTACAATTCTCATACTTTAACGAATTATTATTACCAATTAAATTAAACCCATAAAACAACATTCATCCATAACAGCCATAACAAAAATCATAAAATAACACTTTTACAGTTTAAAGAAACAACTACAATTTTCTTGCCATACAATAAAAACCAATACACACAAAATAACTCAACATAAAGCACATTACTGCCATATTTAAAATATACCCTGATCAATAATCCAACAATCAAAAATCAGTCAACTAACCATAACTCATTAATTATTTCAACCAATACCTAACCAACCTAACCAAATGAACATTTCCATTCATTAGACAAGTTTGAATCAATCAACAATTACTAAAATACAAAAAAATATATATAGAATTTTGCATATATTACAAAAAAAAGAATACAAACAGACAGTTACCTTAATCACAGTTCGAAACTATAGTTAACACCATATGTTACTAAAATTATTTTCTATGTAGCATAATTATACTCGACAATAAATATTACAGAATTACAATATATATTGAGTTAAGAATAATGAATTCAAGAATAATAAGTAAAAATGTTTTAATAGTTCGAATCCGTCAGAAATATTAATGGCAAGAGAAAATATAAATTCAATTTTTCAATCTTTTATAGCAAATAACAAACAGCAAATAAATTTATAGCAAAAGAAGCAGAAGGACTGCTCAATCCTTTAAAAGTAATCCTTTCAAAGCAATCCTTTCCGCGAATCCTTTCAAAGCAATCCTTTAGAAACATCCTTTACAAGTCATCCTTCAAAAGTAATCCTTTAAAAGCATCCTCTAAAGTAACCCTTTAAAAGTATCCCTTTCAAAGTATCATTAAGAGCAAAATCTAATAGTTAAGAATTTTTTTTAAGAGACCAACAAAATACCAAATATATATTAAAGAAAAAGAAAAAACCAAAAACACAAATTTTATAGAAATCCATAAGAACAAATGAAATAAGAGAATATATATATATAAAAAAAAAAAATTTTTCAACAAGATGGAAGAAATTATATTACAGCTGAACTTTACAAAAATTTCTTCGAGATATGTATATGATTCGATAGATTAAATAGTTACAAAACAAACAAGAAAAAAAACAATTGTTTTCCCATCAAGTTATTTGAAACCAAATTAAGCTAAAGATACAGTAACAGTTTGTGAAATGAAAGTTACAAGTAGACTAAGAAGTGTTAAGCTAAGAAGTGAAAAAAAAAATTTTTGTTACAAAGTGTTAGATGTTACGAATACTACCGGAAGAGAATTTAAATTTTGTAAAACTATGTATTACTATCATATTTACTAAACAAAAAGAAAAGAAATAGAAACATTACATACAAACACAATAGAGATCAATCAAAATTGTAAAACATGGACAGCTATTGGAATGATTCCTATTCTATGCATCATTCTTTTTAAGAGGGGAGGTGTGCTATACGCACTCTCCGTGTACTATAAACAGTACACAGTAAACCGCTATTTATTTACGAGTGGTTTACACCCGCTGCTGTGTAATGCATGTAGCCGCGTTATGCTGCATGTGCGTTTATGATGCGGAGTGAACAACGCCACTCGCAGCGATGACGATGTGACTCATCGCTGCTGGTGCGCATTTGCTCCAGCTCCGAACCGGCACGCGCCGCAGGCATCACACAAGCAAGGCGCGGTCCAAAACAAAAACAAAGTACGATTCAGTACAATAGCTGTTGATAAACATTGAATATTTGGGAGGCAATAGTATTAAGTATTGGTATTTGACCGATTGTGCTAGTTAAGGGAAAATCCTGTATAAAAGGGCTAGTTCCTACCAATAAATCGAGCAGTAACTTAGATCAGTCCGACTGGACACTTCGATTTTGATCTGGGATCTGTACGCAGACACCCCAGACACCAGAAAAGAAATCCACTCCACTGTTCTATTAGCCAGCCTGCTAAGTTGTCCGAACGACTGAATTTTCTTTTGGATATGGTGTAACGCCACCATAAGAGCGTAAGGTGCAAACGGGTGGATCAGGTTGTCGGATCCACCATATACCATAGTAATAGAACTAATATAATGTAATAACTAATGTAAAAGGTCTACTATGATTTGACGACTAAATCTATACCTATAAAGAAGGATTTCTGTCTGTCTGTCTGTCTGTCTGTCCTGTGTTCCTTATAGAATCAAAAACTACTGAACCAATCGGCGTGAAAATTTGCATGTAGAGGTTTTTGGGGCCAGGAAAGGGTTTAGTGATGGTTAGAGACCCCTCCCCCCACTAAGAGGGGGGGATCCCATACAAATGAAACACAAATTTCTGCATAACTCGAGAACTAATCAAGCAAATAGAACCAAATTTGGCATGTGGGTGTTTTCGGTGACAAGAATTTATTCTAGGGTAATTTGAGACCCCTCCCCTCTTTATAAGGGGAATTATAACTCCTCTCCCCTTTAAGAGGGGGGGTTTCCATACAAATTTCCTCATAACTCGAGAACTAATCAAGCAAATGGAACCAAATTTGGCATGTGAAGGTTTTCGAGGGCAAGAAAATTTTCTATGTTGAATTAGGACCCCTCCTCACTTTAAGAGGGGGGCTCCTGTACAAATGAAATACCAATTTCCTCATAACTCGAGAACTAATCAAGCAAATGGAACCAAATTTGGCATGTGTGTGTTTTTGAAGACAAAATTTTTTTCTATGATGAATTGGGACCCCTCCCCACTTTAAGAGGGGCGGTCTCCTATACAAACGAAATACAAATTTCCTTATAATTCGAGAGCTAATCCAGCAAATGGAACCAAATTTGGCATGTAGGTGTTTTTGGAGGCAAGAATGTTTTCTATGATGAATAAGAACCTCTCCCCACTTTAGGAGGGGGGGGCTCCTATACAAATGAAATACAAATTTCCTCATAACTCGAGAACTAATCAAGCAAATAGAACCAAATTTGGCATGTGGGTGTTTTCGGTGACAAGAATTGATTCTATGGTAAATTGAGACCCCTCCCTCTTTATAAGGGGAATTGTAACTCCTCTCCCCTTTAAGAGGGGGGGCTTCCATACAAATTTCCTCATAACTCGAGAACTAATCAAGCAAATGGAACCAACTTTGGCATGTGAAGGTTTTCGAGGGCAAGAAAATTTTCTACGGTGAATTACGACCCCTCCCCACTCTAAGAGGGGGGGCTCCTGTACAAATGAAATACAAATTTCCTCCTAACTCGAGAACTAATCAAGCAAATAGAACAACATTTGGCATGTGGGTGTTTTTTTTGGTGACAAGAATTTATTCTATGGTGAATTGAAACCCCTCCCCTCTTTATAAGAGGAATTATAACTCCTCTCCCCTTTAAGAGGGGGGACTTCCATACAAATTTCCTCATAACTCGAGAACTAATCAAGCAAATGCAACCAAATTTGGCATGTGAAGGTTTTCGAGAGCAAGAAAATTTTCTATGGTGAATTAGGACCCCTCCCCTCTTTAAGAGGAGGGGCTCCTGTACAAATGAAATACAAATTTCCTCATAACCCGAGAACTAATCAAGCGAATTGAACCAAATTTGGCATGTGTGTGTTTTTGGAGACAATTTTTTTTTCAATGATGAATTGGGACCCCTCCCCACTTTAGGAGGGGGGGTCCTATACAAACGAAATACAAATTTCCTCATAACTCGAGAACTAATCCAGCAATTGGAACCAAATTTGGCGTGTAGGTGTTTTTGGAGGCAAGAATTTTTTCTGTGATGAATTAGGACCTCTTCCCACATTAGGAGGGGGGGCTCCAATACAAATGAAATACAAATTTCCCCATAACTCGAGAACTAATCAAGCAAATAGAACCAAATTTGGCATGTGGAGGTTTTTGGAGGCAAAAATATTTTCTACGGTGAATTAGGATCCTTCCACACTTCAAGAGGGGGGTTTCTACACAAATGAAATACAAATTTCCTCATAATTCGAGAACTAATCAAGCAAATGGAACCATATTTGGCATGTGGGTGTTTTTGGAGGCAACCATTTTTCCTATGATGAATTAGGACTTCTTACCTTTTTAGGAGGGGGGGGGGGGGCTCCCATTCAAACGAAATACAAATTTGCTCATAACTTTAGAACTAATCAAGCAAATGGAACCAAATTTGGCATGTGAGAGTTTTAGATGGCAGAATTTTGTTTCTGTGGTGTATTACGACCCCTTTCCCTTTTAAGAGGGTGGGCTCCTATACAAATGAAATACAAATTTCCTTATAATTTGAGTACTAATCAAGCAAATGGAACCAAATTTAGCATGTAGGAGATTTTTGAGTCTTTTATTTATTTTATGATAGTTAGAGACCTCTCACCCCTGTGGTAGGGGGATATGGACTCTCATACAAATAAAACAGAAATTTTTGCGAAACTCAAAAACTAATCCAACTCGAGAAATTCGAGACTCTTCCATAAAACATTAATCAATAACAAGACCACAAAAACTATCTATAGTAACACTAGATCATTCAGGACGAGCCGGTCGCGAGTGTTGCCGGTGACCCGCCGTCGGAAGCGCCGCCCACTGGGGGGCTTGCAAAACTCGAGAAGTGACAAAGATCATCCGAGATTCATGATTTATGTACAACACAGGTTAATTTGTGGCAATACGAAGTTTGTCGGGTCAGCTAGTAAATAAATAAATAAAAATCGAGATCCTTTTTTGATATGACAAAATTGAATGTAAATGCATTAGAAATTGACTAAACGTTATTAATCAACGATTACAACCTTTTTATGTTCATAAAATCCGCCAAGAGTTATCTGTGCGGTGCAAGTAAGTTTTTGGCGACCTACGGTAAGACGTAGTCCTACGGCAATAAAAATATTAATATTTTTTGAAACGTTCTGCAATTGATGAAGGGACGGTAGGGGAAAGAAATGAAAAGTTTTCTGGTGAAGGAGGGGAAGAGCGGAAAGGAAGGGGGGGGGGGGGTATTGGAGCTATGCTTGACAAGTTCGACTCATGCACCTTCCAGCATTGGACAAAAGGTAGGAGTCAACATGACTACTTCATTTCTTTCCCCTACCGTCCCTTCATCAATTGTAGAACCATCGCTTCAAAAAATATTAATATATATGTATGACCGCATTTCAAGGTCAAGACTAAAAACTTGAGATTAGTCTTTAATAAAAATATTATTGTTCGAAACATTCTATTCCCGCAAACTTTTTTTCATGAACACACTTAGGCCAATGATTTTTCGTTATTTAAAGAAATGCGGAAACTGACTGATATTTAAGCATACTTTTGGAAGTAAAATATTTTGTGTTGCCAAAAACGGATATCTTTGTTGCCAAAACCGAACCATGCAAAATTCGAAATCCTATTATAGTGGGATTCAATCGGAAAGTTTTTTCTTTTCTTTGATTTCAGATTTCAATTGTCATTTTCTTCACTTGCGGTTACTCACAATTGTACAATAAAGCAAAAGGCGACGAAAAGCAGTTAATTTAAGCATATGTAGGTATAGTGGTGTATGGGATTAAAATACTAATTAAAATACTAGTGAGTTGATTTTTCCAAATAAACTTCAAACAATTTTGCGCATCAATAGATGCTCTTTCCAATCAATTGATATTAGAGCTTAGAAATTTTATATCAAAAATAGGAGGAAAACATTGTACGGTAGTAATTTTGTACGATTTGTTTTCGTTAGTGACACTTTAAAAGACAGAAATCTTATGGCATGTATCATATTTTAATAAATAACTCGAATTGACAAGCACTGGATCATATCGATCATATTTCCCATTCTGGCGCAGCTTTTGCACTATTTTTCGACCTCATCTTGTTTTCCTAATCCTCTAACGGGATACATTATAAAAACCCGAATTAATCCACCTAGCGGCGTGACCTAGCCTTTCTACTGTCACAATAATCATCATTTAATTTCTCAGGAACATCTATGTATAATTAACTTGACTATATTTTTAAATATCCGTTCCGTATTCCTCAAAATCCTTATTTGCCAGTAAAATTCACAACGTATTGCGTAGAATAATTAAATTTTCTTTCCTTGTGTGCGTAAATACTTGTAACACCTTATTTAGTTTTATAATCGGTCGGCCTAAACTTTCGGGCTTCAGAGCCACATAGGAAACTTGTTTTGAATTGACAATATGAAATATGTGTTCAGAACAGATTTTTTGATAATTAATTAATACCATGTGTTCAAAAGTTAGCATCTTTGAAAAACAAGAGTTCAGAAAAATTATTATTATACTTCGCCTTTGAAGACAAAGAATATCAACAACAAAATGATTAATCTCAAAATTTTACTATTAGTTTGCTTGGCTTCAATTTTGCAGTATATCTGAATTAGAAAAAATAACTGAATAGAGCATTAGATATGAAAAAGAGAAATTGAACTTTTTCTTAGCTGGCGCTCCTTCAGATAATTATTTTTGCATGAAAATCAAAACTTATGCTTTTTTTGAATGTACTTTCATGAAAAGATAGTCATTAGCTTGATCGCATCGTTTTTACAATGTTGGAGGGTTAGGAAAACAAGAGGGTTGCAAAAGCTGCGCCTTAAACATGCTTGAGAATGGGAAATATGATCGATATGATTTTCAGTGCTTGTCATTTTTGATTTATTTGTTGAAACATGATACATGACATAAGACATCTGTCCTTTAAAATGTCATTAACGAAAACAAATCTTACAAAATTACTACCGTGCAACGTTTACTTCCTATTTTTCATATAACATTTCTAAGCTCTAGTATCTATTGATTGAAAAGAGCATCTATTGATGCGCAAAATTTGTTTGAAATTTGTATAAATTTATTTGGAAAAATCAACTCATTTTTAATCCTATACACCACTATACCTTCATGCTTAAATTTACTGCTTTTCTTCGCTGTTTGCTTTTCGTGTACAATTGTGAGTAACAGCAAGTGAACAAAATGACAATTGAAATCTGAAATCAAAGAAAAGAAAAAGCTTTTCGATTGAATCCCATTATTTAATATTTATTTGCAACAGATACGTAGTTCGCCTACGACGTGCAGGCTTCAACAGCGTCTTATTTCAAAGCATATACGTATCTGTTGCGAATAAATATTAAATAGTGGGATTTAGTCGGTAAAAGTTTTTTCTTTTCTTTAATTTCAAATTTCGTATTCCTTCTCAAGTAACAATTTGAGTTTTATTACACTCTTATGATGACATTCAAGACCAAAATTGGTCATGAAAACCACCAGAAGAGTACAATCAAACTCACATTGTTGCTTGGGTCACATACACACACACACATACATACATACATACATACATACATACATACATACATACATACATACATACATACATACATACATACATACATACATACATACATACATACATACATACATACATACATACATACATACATACATACATACATACATACATACATACATACACACATACATCACACACATTGAATACAATCAACATTTGTTTTGAATTCACACGTTTTAACGGTTTAATATACGGTGCTTAAGTGTTAAAGTTTAAATAACTTTTGAATGAAATGTCCGATTTTAAATAACTCGGTTTCGTTTGATAGATCTCAGTAGTAATTTTCAAATAATAATAAAATGTGTGATGTTTTTCATTGAATTAATGCTTATATGTTACAAAAATATGTTTTAAATACTATTTTTTCACATTTCTTTATGTAACTTTCAAACTACAAGCCCAATCGTCATGAAATTTGGAAGTTAAGGGTTTGCAAAGCTTCTCTTTCATATGCAATCAATTTTGTTCAAATCGGTTAAGGGACCTATGAGATAATGAAGTCCCATATTTTTCATATTTTTATACATAACTTTTGAACTAAAAGTCCGATCAGTATGAAATTCAATAGCAACCAATGGGACACCTAGACCTTTCATTTGACACTAAGAACATTAAAATCGGTCCAGCCATCTCCGAGAAAAGTGAGTGAGATTAAAAGCGTCACATACACACACACACACATACACACACACACACACACACACACACACACACACACACACACACACACACACACACACACACACACACACACACACACACATACATACACACACACATACATACACACACACAGAAAATGCTCAGTTTTCGAAACTGAGTCGAATGGTATATGACATTCGGCCCGCAGGACCTTCTTTCCATTTCCGGTTTTCCAAGTGATTTCTATACCTTTATACTATATATTTATATAGTAGAAAGGCAAAACGTTGCGATCAAGCTAATGACTATCTTTTCATGAAAGTACATTCAAAAGAAGCTTAAGTTTTGATTTTCATGCTAAAATAATTATCTGAAGGAGCGCTAGCTAAGAAAAATTTCAATTTCTCTTTTTCATATCTAATGCTCTATTCAGTTATTTTTTATAATTCAGATATATTGCAAAATTGAAACCAAGCAAACTAATAGTAAAATTTTGAGATTAATTATTTTGTTGTAGATATACTTTTTCTTCAAAAGCGAAGTATAATAATAATTTTTCTGAACTCTTGTTTTTCAAAGATGCCAACTTTTGAACGCATGGTATTAATATCAAAATATCAAAAAATCTGCTATGAACACATATTTCATATTGCAATTCAAAACAAGTTTTATGTGGCTCTGAAGCCCGAAAGTTAAAGCCGCCTGTAGGCCCGTTAGAGGGTTAACTTCTAATTTTCTGTATATATTCAAGTCTGCAAAAATTAGCTTTTGTGTCTACATTATGTTTCTATAAATCACGTAAATATTATAAAACTCAGTAAGGTGTTCATCAAGTAACATAAATGACGCTTACAAGTATTTACGCACCCAAAGAAAGAAAATATAATTTTTGTACGCAATACGTTGTAAATTTTACTGACAAATAAGGATTTTGAGGAATACGGAACGGATATTTAAAAATATAGTCAAGTTGATTATAGATGTTCCGAAGAAATTGAATAATTATTGTGGCAGTAGAAAGGCTAGGTCACGCCGCTAGGTTGATTAATTCGGGTTTTCCATAGAGGAGTCAATGAGCCGGTTACACAAAAGTCTTCATGAATGTTTGTTAACAATAAATCTAAAAAGCAATTTTGCTGATTCTTTACATGATTGATTTGATTAAGTCCTAAACTGGAAGTTTTGTCAAAAATAAACTGTAGCGTTTCATTTTTGCCTACAATAGGAAGTAAGATGTCCTCATTTTCAGTGTCTGGAATGAAACCGGCATTGCGTTGATTGAAATCACCGAATACAGTGGACCCCCGTTCGTTTGAACGATTCCTCATGCAAACTAACGGGGTTAGTTTTTAATTTGAACAACTGGCTACCCTAAATATGCTGGAACTTGTGTAAACTGGCTGCCCTGCTCTTTGTTATTGTTTTGGTGATTTGATTCAGTTGGCAGTTGCAAGCAGCGAATATTCATTCTCCGATCAGATTTCTACCATTATCGTTGGGAAAACGCAATTTGAAACAGATTAAACACGCGAGATCAGCACAAATAAATCGTGTTTATGTGCATTGTCTGCATAAGCAAATGATATCATATTGAGTATGACGTTTGAACCATTTTTAATTTGCACGTCGTGCAAACCAACGGGGTTCAAATTAAAAAGTGTTCAGATTAAAAACGGTCAAACGAACGGGGGTCCACGGTATATGAATTTTCACGTCCGGGGGAAATTTGGAAAAAATTTGTTCAGCAATCTTGAAAAAATTTTCATAAGCGGATTTACTTGCGTTATTTCGAGGGAAGTATACTGAGCAAAAAAGGATTACCTACGAATGGCCGAAACACAAATGGCCGAATCACGAATGGCCGAAAAACAAATGGCCGAAATAACGAGTGGCATAATATATCAAATGGCCGAATCACAAAAGGCCGAATCATGAATGGCCGAATCACAAATGGCCGAAACACGAATGGGCGAATGCCATATTCGACCGAAAATATTCAAAGCCTTCAACCTGCGCAAACGTTGGGTACATGCAACTATGTACCGTACATAGTAACTATCTATATCTTACTGGTTGCCAATTGTTACGATTTTTTTACAAAAGGCAACGAAAATTGAAAAATTGATCACAATTTAGATAATTCATTTTTACACGTCAAAAAAAATTCAAATATTCACCTGTGTTGTACATAAATCATGAATCTCGGATGATATTTGTCACAATCTTGAGTTTTGCAAGTTTCTGAGGAGTTCAACCTTAGATGATCCATTTTGGCGGTTACGTAACTATGAAAGCATCCCAGGTAACCAATAAGCATCACCAATGCTATTCAAATGTAGGCCAATAAGCATTTAAGTCGCCTTAAATGCTATTTAGGCAAAATATACAGCTACTTTACTGATAACCTTCTTATAGTGCTGACAATGCTAATTTACAGCTAATTACCGACACGAAGAATTTAAATACAATTTTGGATCCCAATTTACAACACCTATGCAGTCAAAAAGCTAATATACAAGCTAGGGTTGGGAGTACCGACAAGATTTTTGAGAACCGGTATTTCGGTACTGGAAGGATCAGTACCGGTAACCCAAGTACCCAGTACCAGTGTGCCTGTACCCAAAGCTTTAAAAAGAAAATCCTTGCTCTTTGAAAAATCTGCTAATACCGTGACCGCTCCTAATTCTGCGCATTTTTCTTTATATAGGTATTTTTTAACATTGTGCATAACTATGATCATTGCGTTATATTTTTATAAATGTCTGTTGAATATTACATCATTATTCACAAACAGACCATAATATTTGAGAGCGAAATAATTTAACGTGAAACAGAAAGTATTTTATATGGCAGAAAACATCGTCGTTAGCACCAACGCTAAGATTGTCCTTCTAGAAAATTAACGAATTTATGATTGAAATTCTTTGCAATGATCAAATTACTCACCATAATTAGAAAGAATAATTAGTTTTAGTCATGTTTTAGACAAAAAGAGAGATTGCATGCATCGCTTTCCTTAGAAAAATGCGATGCAATAATGCGCAGATTTAGGCACAGATTTTTTATTCATGTTCCAAATTCTGCGCAGTAATGTATCCTACGAAGAAAACGCGAAAGAATACGCAACCTTGCTCAAATGGCTGAGGTATAGAGGCATGAAAATTCAAGTAGAATCTTTAACTTGCATTGGTTGGCATCCTGTGCTGTGTCTCGGGGTCCGAACCTACGAGCGCCAATTCATGAATCCATGGCTTCTATTTTTTTAATGTCCAACCTCATGGGGCTGTCAGAGAGTGGGAAAGTGGTTTCTATATGTATCTATAACTTCTATAACTTTTTAGTATTAGTCTACAGTGTAATGTTCAGTATGCAGAAAACCCGAATCAATTCGCCCTTCACGTTATCGAGAATAAAATATTTAAAATGAGGCAATCAAAATGATAACAATATTCCTTCGCCACCCGGACAGCACAAAAAAGCCGGATTATGGATTTAATTATGGTAATGGCTAATGACGGATGTTTTGGTGTACTTTGAGTGTATAAAGACATAAAAAGCATGGCAGGAGTATTTATTTTCACTTTTTGGGTGCGCAGAATTAGGAGCAAATATGCGCAGAATTAGGAACATGGACAAGAAAGTGCGCAGAATTAGGCACCGTGGATAAGTTTACAAAACGAAAAAATACTCAATTGTTGGTCGACTTATAATTCCAATTTTTTTTACCAGATATTATAGACCGTAGCACTTCACGTTGCTGCTATCCATCATCCTATCATGCTGCTATACTTAGAATAGCGGAAGAATCATAAAAATGTCTTAACTGCGCAGAATATGGTACGTTCACGGTACTTTTATTTGAGGTCCAATCACTTCACTTCACCTTACCTTGCAGTTACCATTCTATTTGTACTGTCACTTAGGTAACAGGAGTCACCCAGGTACTTCCAAAATCGCTAATAAGGTTTTGCACGGGCGAACATAACCTCACTTCTTTGACGTCTATCAGTGGTTTGTTTACATGGAAGTGAAACATGGGTTAACATGTTGAAACTGAATATTGCTTAAGGCCTTAACGGCAAGTCAGAAAAGCACAAAAACTGCCATTCCGAGTAGTTTGGAGGGCGACACTGCTGGATAATACGCTTTTAAAACGTTTAACTCCAATTTGTGCATTTCGCGTTCGCCTAACAAATAGTAAACAAACCACGGGTGGATATCAAATGGTTGAATTGCGTTCATTCCGGTTCATTCGTGACGTCACCTTGCAAAACCTTATTGTGTTCTCATCCAACATATAGGGTAGTTGATCCAATAGTTGTGGTAGTACCAATAGTTGCGCTACTATTCCTTATTAATGCATATTTTCGTCATTTATCTAGCAATTTAGCATTTTAGATAAAACAATTACGTTCATTATATAAAACAGGTTCTTAGAAGTATGGCAATAAAGTAAAACAATTAGCATTTATCTAGCATTTTAGATAAAACAATTACGTTCATTATATAAAACAGGTTCTTAGAAGTATTGGTAGTTAGACTACAACATTTAAAATTAAAGCATTATTTACTAAAATGCCAATTTTCCAAAACCTAACGCAACTATACGCGCAGTTGGAGCGCACAACTATAGGCGCTCATTTTTATAGTTTTGCTACGATGTTTTTTCACTTAGCAACCTAGCAATGTATATGGAATAACACAATTAAAGGAACACCAAACTTAATTAAGGAAACATTAGCGCAACTGTTGGTACAATATATAATTGAATCGGAAAATTCATTTTTTCTTTATAAAGCTTCTCGTACAACGAAAGCAATTGTCTTGCCTTGTGACAAATACCTTGTATTTGATAAATTTATATCCCACAAGCATTAATTGAAGCATTTACCTCAATAAACAAGAAAAATGAAGTTATATTGTGCTTAGTGGCGTAACTAATGGAGCATTTACCCTATGAGAATAAAAATGAACTTGTAAAAATGAACAGAGTTAGCGATTGCAAAAGTTGGAGTGATTCCAAACGACATTTGGCGAAAGTCGGGAGGCTACGATGGGTCGGCAATGTCGCAAGGATGACGGATGACTGTGCACCGAAATCTGTTCTTTTCAAGAACCCTACCGATACCATGAATAGAGGGGCCAACCGACCAGGTTGAAGCCGACTTCGAGCAGCTCAATGAATTGGTGACAAGTAGCCTAGGACCAAGTACAGTGGAGACAAGTTTTTGATACAACACGACCCCCCGGTTGCATGCTGCTAGAGGAGAAGCTTGCTAAATTCAACTTTAAGATGCACAGAATATTCAATGTACTGTTCACCATGCGAAAACGAATCTGCCATGCACTGAAAATGCTTTCTCAGAATGTATCGCTGAAGGCTGTACTCAGGGTACCGAAAAGCATAGTCCAATACTTGCTCTTCAATCCTTGAGTTACATCAAAGCGAATTCATTCCGCAAAGTGTTTTGGTGTACGGGTCGAACTCCTTAAAACTTGAACTGCTATAGGGGTCTGAAGTCCGTTCTAATTTTTCCTTCATGATCATTCATCATCAGTAACGAGATTGAGGAAATTGTTGAGCGTGGAATGAATATGGCTATCATTCCACGCTCAACAATTTCCTCAATCTCGTTACTGGTGATAAATCGTTGTAGTAACTCATTCGCTAGCTTTATCAAAATATAGCGTGTAGTTTTCGAAATTATTTTAAAATTGTTATCTTCGATTTTATGCCGAATGTTAGAAAAATAATTGATCAGTACCGGTTTTCTCTTGTGCCAGTACCGGTATTTCGGTACTAGAAAATCAGCCGGTAGTACCGGTATTCCCGGTTCCGGTACTCCCGGTATCCCAACCCTATATACAACAACGTGCAGTATAAAATGCCAGATACGCTGATTTGCTGCTTATGTTAATGCTTATTAGTAACCAGGAATGGGAATATACAAATTTGCAATTTTTCATCACAGTAAAGTAGAAAACCACTCCCCTGTCCCCTCATTGCATAGCCAGAAAGCGGATAGTAATATTCGCCATGATTGTAAAACCTTAAGCGGAATGTACCATATCACGGAAAACTTTTTTGTGGAAAGTACCATTTCGCGATCCTCTCCTTACTCGCTGTTACTCGTTCCAGGAAACCCAGGTAGACCTAGGAAAACAAATAAACCTAGACAGCAGTGATTTCTGTGGGGAGTTGCCTCCCCCCAGTGGGCGGCGCTTCCGACAGCGGGTCGCCGGAAACACTCGCGGCCGTTTCGTCCTGAATGATCTAGAGTTACTATAGATAGTTTTTGTGGTCTTGTTATTGACTAATGTTTTATGGAAGAGTTTGAATTTCTCGAGTTCGATCTGCTTTTGAGCTTTGCAAAAATTTCTGTTTTATTTGTATGAGAGTCCATATCCCTCTACCACAGGGGTGAGAGGTCTCTAACTATCATAAAATAAATTCAAGACTCCGAAATCTCCCGCATGCCAAATTTGGTTCCATTTGCTTGATTAGTTCTCAAGTTATAAGGAAATTTGAATTTCATTTGTATGGGAGCCCCTCCTTCTTAAAAAGGGGAGCGGTCCTAATTCATCATAGAAAGAGCCCCCTAAAAGCCCCACATGCCAAATTTGGTTCCATTTGTTTGATTAGTACTCAAGTTTTGCAGAAATTTGTGTTTCATTTGTAGCCCCCCCCCCCCCCCCTCTTATTGCGGGGAGAGGTCTCTAACCATCACTAAAACCTTTCCTGGCCCCAAAAACCTCTACATGCAAATTTTCACGCCGATTGGTTCAGTAGTTTTTGATTCTATAAGGAACATCCCGACAGACAGACAGAAATCCATTTTTATATACAAGATTACATACACATGCATATGTGTTGATGATAACTACCATTACTGCCCATAAACGCATAACAGTCCCATGTGATTTTTCACCACTTTTGAAGTAAGCCTGGGAATCATCTCTAAATTGTTCATTCTTTCAATATTTCAAATGTTAGGTTTGTTCCCAAAATTTTGAAAAAAAAATCAAGCTATGTCAGTGACAAGTTACAAATAAACGCATAACAGCCTAGGTGAAAATATAACAATAAACATCTGCCTTTAGGAAATGCCTGAACCGATTTGACTGAATAACTACCAAACGCAAAGTTTTGTGGCCAAGAAAAATTCTATTGAACAGAATTTGGATCGGATGTACGATTCCGAAGATATGTTCCGGAATATATGAAACTTGAACATAGAAGCACCTTGAATCATAACAAACCCGTCATGCGACACCTCCAAGTACTCCAAATTGCAAAACTAGACCATTGGTAGTCGTATAAAATGTTCAAGATATCATCGGCTACATCTGATCACGTTCGGGAATGTTCCGGATAGGGGATCAGTATCTGAATTGAACTAAAATACAACATGTGACAACTTTAAGTACTCAAAATTAAAAAAGTTATTCAATTGTCGTCATATAAAGTGTCTAGGATTACATTGGCCACAGCCGGACACGTTCTAGGAACGTTCCGAATACATCCAGGAAAACGGCCAGTTTCTAACTTAAACCAAACCCCCGATGCGACCCCGCTATTAACTCAAATAAACAAATTACAAATAAAAGGAAGACATTTATTGATTGCTTTGAAATGTTATACAAATTTATCAGTATATTACATAGACATGCATATGTATTGATGATAACTACCATAGTGTTATCAAAAAGTTGAGCTATGTTCCTAAGACGTGTCGAATTCTAACTCAAATTACAAATGAGATGGTATAGCAAAGTTTCCTTTCACCAATAGGTGGATTGAATCGGGTTTTACATTAATTTTCGTTATGCATTTCTATCCGGGATAGCACTTCGTCGCTACGTTTCACTCGACTGCTTCGACCAGGGCTGTGGTGTGCTGGTCAAACTCCAGATATTCGATGCGTTACTGACATGCACCAAAAATTTGGCTCTTAGGGTTACCATTTTTTCCAACTTAGAGTGACCAAGAAATTTTTGCAATGTTTATATTTTTTACTTTCAATTAGGCATTTTTTTAATTGCTTAGAAATTGACAGCGAAGTAAAAATTTGGTTTACACATGAAGCGACTCTCATTTCCCTCTGTAACACTATAGGCACGCATTTTCATCTGGCCGAACCCGGATGAATCAACCCCGGTCGGCTCAGAACATAAATTCCACATTTTATTCGATTACCCGCGCCGGTCGGTGACTCGATCGAGCGACGGCGCCGGTAGGGCAAAATATTTAAATGAAAACAAGTGTCGCGTTTCACCACATTCTAAGGTGAACGAACGCGCAAGTTTCTTAACCTACGGCAACGGACAGTTTCCAAAACAAATGCGCTGTTGCGCGAAGTATTGCAGTATTGCCGACTAAGGTAAACAAAGAAGCACGGAACTGTTCGAGTTGACAAAAACAAAGTTCCCGCGCGAGGGGCTAAAATTTATGCGCGAGAGGGAAGCTCGACGGACAGCGTGAGGTCTGCCGCTAGGCAGAATAGGACGGAACTACCTCGAGAAGGAGGAGTTTCCTTAGGGTAAAGAATTTTAGCAAGTAAGAAGTACCGATTGTAAAATAAGTTTTTGAATAAAGGAGATTCCGATTTGACACGCCGACCCGTCTGGTCGGTAGTGCGAATTAATTACCGTCTTTTTATTATACCGTTCATCGTGGTGACAAGCGGAAAGCCTAGACCACTCGGGCACGCGTAGTCGAGTGACCGTATTGAATAATGCTTTGACGGTTTTTCGGCTTTCAGTCAAGTGGATTTAGCAAACGATTGTTTTGCTTTTACTTATCCGACGTTTCGGTGATTTATTTCACCTTTTTCTAAGGATTCTGGAATTGTACAATAATTTAGGTGGTTTTTCTAGCTGTAACTTATGATGGGACTTACAAAAGCTTAATCGTTTTTTGTCATATCTTTGTGTCGTATTCCTATTGTGCAACCTAATAACATGGCGTCTACTTTGTACTATTTTTAAGGAGCTTGGGTTAACTTTCTATCACTGTGTTGTTTGAGATTTTTACTTACTGTATTTTATTGAATTTGAAATTTACGGTACGTTTTGCGTTATGTTTGCATTTGAAGTCTGGTTCAGAAAGCGGGGTTTTGCGGTTTGTTTTATTCGGGTCACTGCGCGGATGGTGTGTTGCTTGGTGTGTTGGCTATCACTATTTCGAACTGACATCACTGTGACGTTTGTGTATTGGAGTCTGATTATAACAGTTTTAGTTTGTGAAGGTTTTTAGTGTGTGTATTACTCCTGCATATATGGCGTTTAGTCCCTGAGTGTCTGTGCGTTTGTTTATGCTATTCTGTGTTGACATTATATGGCATACTTCTAAGTACGGTAGCGAACGTTGTTTTCTGTGTCTGTCTAAAATTTTTGTGTTATCGAGATTAAATCTATGGTTTAAAGTTATGCAGTGTTCCATTAGTGCTGTCTTTTCTTTAAGTGCGTCTATTTGAAGTTCCGTGGTTGCAGTGTCATTGGTGGTGTCTTCTGTTAGTAGTTTGTCTAGTGCATTGTAATGTGTTTTGTGTCCACTAATCCTGGTTTTGAGTTTGTTTGTTGTCATTCCTATATAGCAGGCGTCGCAGTTGGTGCATGGTATGCTGTAAATGATGTTGCTTTGGTAGTCCGGTGGTACTGGGTCCTTTATCCGTGGGAACAGGATGTGTCCAATTGTGTTTTTGCTGTAATTTGCGAGCCGTATGTTGGGGTATTCTTTTTTCAGGTGCTTGTCGATTTTGTTTGACAAGTGTGGTATGTATGTTATTGAATGGTAAGTATATTCCAGGTTGTTTGAGTTTTCTTGTGTGTTGGTAAGTATATGGTTTTGCTCATTCATATGGTTAATGAGTCTTCGGCGTAGGCCTTTCGGGTAACTGTTTAGGCTCAATTGCTTGTCGATGATTGATATAACTTCTGTTTTCTCGAGGTTCGTAGATAGTCGATTGACTCTGTCAATGAAATTTTTCGCTACGTTTAACTTTTGATGTAACGGGTGGTACGAGTTGTAGTTTAGGAATCTTCCGCTGGCAATTGGTTTCATGTACCATTCAGTTTTTATGTGCTGATTTTCGGTTCGTATGAGTAACATATCCAGAAACGGTATTTTGTTATTCTGTTCTGATTCGTATGTGAATTGTATATGCGAATTGTGGCTATTAAAGGTGTCCAGGACATATTGTATTTTATCCGGTGGTATGGCCAGTATCAGATCGTCGACATATTTGTGAATGAGTGGTGGTTTGAAATCTAATAATCGCATTACTGAGTTTAACAGGTTCTCCATCACCAAATCTGCGAGGGCTGGCGATAAAGGATTACCCATCGCGGTTCCGAATATTTGGAGGTAGTGCTGGTTATTGTAACGGAAGTAGCTGGAGTCTATGCAGAATTCCACTATTTCTAAAAACAGATCTAGATTTATGTTCGTATGGTTTCGAATATCGTTCCAGTTGTTGATGATATCGTGGATGACCAGAGTTTTTGGTATCGATGTGAAGAGTGATGTTACGTCCAATGAAATGAGAATGTATCCGGGTGGTAGGGTTACGGTGTTTATGAAGTCGCAGAACGAGAATGAATTTTTTATGTTGTACGGGCTGTTTATGGAGTTGTGGATGATATCGCTTATAAATTTTGATAGTTGGTATGAAGGAGCTGTCATGTTTGGCACTACTGGTCGAAGGGGGAGTCCTGTTTTATGTGCTTTTGGTTGTCCATAGATTCTGGGGCATATGGCGTTATGAATGGATAATTTGGCTGATGTTTTCCTGTCGATGAGTTTTAGAGACTGTAAGCGTTGTACGAAGTTGTTGTTCTTTTGCTGGAATCTGGATGTGGGGTCTCGGGATATTTTTTGATAGGTCTGTTCGTTGTCCAGTAGCTCCATCATTTTCTTTTGGTAATCGGTCGTTGATATTAGAACTGTTTTGTTGCCTTTATCAGATTTTATCACGTATATGTCTGGGTTGTCTCTGAGAAATTTCTTGCTGATTTGAACGGCTTTTTTGTAGAAGTTTTGCTTTTCATCTATTTTGTTTTGGTGGTTGCTGTAGTGTATATAATTTAGCATTGAGTTCGTTATTGCACATCTCGTATGGTCTTGGACTGTGGTGTCTTGATTGGTTTTTAGTATGTTTTCGGTTTCTGCTATGAGATGAAAAAATGGTATTTTCTGTACTGGGATGGATGGCAGAATGAAATTTGGGCCTAAGCTGAGCAAAGTTTCCATTTCAGGCGGAATTTGTTTGTCTGTACCATTATGAACTGCTTTCGGGTTTTCTGTTGGGGTTGTTGGATTTGCTGCATCGAGGGTTTTCCGTATAATGTTATTGAACTTCTTTTTTGCGGTTTTTCTTTTTGTCGAGATATTTTTGTCGTGGAATCTGTTTTGATTTTCAAAAAATGATATCGAAATGACTGTTGTGATGTTCGAGGAGCGGATTTTTAGTTCGAGATCTGTCTTTTGTTTTTCTAGAAGCTTTAATTTGTAATATGTTCCATATTTACTCCATATTTTCGGCAACGGATCAGGAACGACTTTCTGTTGATCATGTTTCCTATTTTGTTTGTGACTTTTGCGTAGGATTTTAATAATTGTTTTATTTCTGTGCCATACTGCAATTCTATGCTGTGGTAGAAACTATTGTTGCAGAACATTGCCATTTTGTATATACGTAGAGGGAGAGTTTATCGACTGTAAATTATTATGCTTTGACGGTTTTTCGGCTTTCAGTCAAGTGGATTTAGCAAACGATTGTTTTGCTTTTACTTATCCGACGTTTCGGTGATTTATTTCACCTTTTTCTAAGGATTCTGGAATTGTACAATAATTTAGGTGGTTTTTCTAGCTGTAACTTATGATGGGACTTACAAAAGCTTAATCGTTTTTTGTCATATCTTTGTGTCGTATTCCTATTGTGCAACCTAATAACATGGCGTCTACTTTGTATTATTTTTAAGGAGCTTGGGTTAACTTTCTATCACTGTGTTGTTTGAGATTTTTACTTACTGTATTTTATTGAATTTGAAATTTACGGTACGTTTTGCGTTATGTTTGCATTTGAAGTCTGGTTCAGAAAGCGGGGTTTTGCGGTTTGTTTTATTCGGGTCACTGCGCGGATGGTGTGTTGCTTGGTGTGTTGGCTATCACTATTTCGAACTGACATCACTGTGACGTTTGTGTATTGAAGTCTGATTATAACAGTTTTAGTTTGTGAAGGTTTTTAGTGTGTGTATTACTCCTGCATATATGGCGTTTAGTCCCTGAGTGTCTGTGCGTTTGTTTATGCTATTCTGTGTTGACATTATATGGCATACTTCTAAGTACGGTAGCGAACGTTGTTTTCTGTGTCTGTCTAAAATTTTTGTGTTATCGAGATTAAATCTATGGTTTAAAGTTATGCTGTGTTCCATTAGTGCTGTCTTTTCTTTAAGTGCGTCTATTTGAAGTTCCGTGGTTGCAGTGTCATTGGTGGTGTCTTCTGTTAGTAGTTTGTCTAGTGCATTGTAATGTGTTTTGTGTCCACTAATCCTGGTTTTGAGTTTGTTTGTTGTCATTCCTATATAGCAGGCGTCGCAGTTGGTGCATGGTATGCTGTAAATGATGTTGCTTTGGTAGTCCGGTGGTACTGGGTCCTTTATCCGTGGGAACAGGATGTGTCCAATTGTGTTTTTGCTGTAATTTGTAATTGCAGCAACTACCAAAACAAAATAGATGAAAAGCAAAACTTCTACAAAAAAGCCGTTCAAATCAGCAAGAAATTTCTCAGAGACAACCCAGACATATACGTGATAAAATCTGATAAAGGCAACAAAACAGTTCTAATATCAACGACCGATTACCAAAAGAAAATGATGGAGCTACTGGACAACGAACAGACCTATCAAAAAATATCCCGAGACCCCACATCCAGATTCCAGCAAAAGAACAACAACTTCGTACAACGCTTACAGTCTCTAAAACTCATCGACAGGAAAACATCAGCCAAATTATCCATTCATAACGCCATATGCCCCAGAATCTATGGACAACCAAAAGCACATAAAACAGGACTCCCCCTTCGACCAGTAGTGCCAAACATGACAGCTCCTTCATACCAACTATCAAAATTTATAAGCGATATCATCCACAACTCCATAAACAGCCCGTACAACATAAAAAATTCATTCTCGTTCTGCGACTTCATAAACACCGTAACCCTACCACCCGGATACATTCTCATTTCATTGGACGTAACATCACTCTTCACATCGATACCAAAAACTCTGGTCATCCACGATATCATCAACAACTGGAACGATATTCGAAACCATACGAACATAAATCTAGATCTGTTTTTAGAAATAGTGGAATTCTGCATAGACTCCAGCTACTTCCGTTACAATAACCAGCACTACCTCCAAATATTCGGAACCGCGATGGGTAATCCTTTATCGCCAGCCCTCGCAGATTTGGTGATGGAGAACCTGTTAAACTCAGTAATGCGATTATTAGATTTCAAACCACCACTCATTCACAAATATGTCGACGATCTGATACTGGCCATACCACCGGATAAAATACAATATGTCCTGGACACCTTTAATAGCCACAATTCGCATATACAATTCACATACGAATCAGAACAGAATAACAAAATACCGTTTCTGGATATGTTACTCATACGAACCGAAAATCAGCACATAAAAACTGAATGGTACATGAAACCAATTGCCAGCGGAAGATTCCTAAACTACAACTCGTACCACCCGTTACATCAAAAGTTAAACGTAGCGAAAAATTTCATTGACAGAGTCAATCGACTATCTACGAACCTCGAGAAAACAGAAGTTATATCAATCATCGACAAGCAATTGAGCCTAAACAGTTACCCGAAAGGCCTACGCCGAAGACTCATTAACCATATGAATGAGCAAAACCATATACTTACCAACACACAAGAAAACTCAAACAACCTGGAATATACTTACCATTCAATAACATACATACCACACTTGTCAAACAAAATCGACAAGCACCTGAAAAAAGAATACCCCAACATACGGCTCGCAAATTACAGCAAAAACACAATTGGACACATCCTGTTCCCACGGATAAAGGACCCAGTACCACCGGACTACCAAAGCAACATCATTTACAGCATACCATGCACCAACTGCGACGCCTGCTATATAGGAATGACAACAAACAAACTCAAAACCAGGATTAGTTGACACAAAACACATTACAATGCACTAGACAAACTACTAACAGAAGACACCACCAATGACACTGCAACCACGGAACTTCAAATAGACGCACTTAAAGAAAAGACAGCACTAATGGAACACAGCATAACTTTAAACCATAGATTTAATCTCGATAACACAAAAATTTTAGACAGACACAGAAAACAACGTTCGCTACCGTACTTAGAAGTATGCCATATAATGTCAACACAGAATAGCATAAACAAACGCACAGACACTCAGGGACTAAACGCCATATATGCAGGAGTAATACACACACTAAAAACCTTCACAAACTAAAACTGTTATAATCAGACTTCAATACACAAACGTCACAGTGATGTCAGTTCGAAATAGTGATAGCCAACACACCAAGCAACACACCATCCGCGCAGTGACCCGAATAAAACAAACCGCAAAACCCCGCTTTCTGAACCAGACTTCAAATGCAAACATAACGCAAAACGTACCGTAAATTTCAAATTCAATAAAATACAGTAAGTAAAAATCTCAAGCAACACAGTGATAGAAAGTTAACCCAAGCTCCTTAAAAATAGTACAAAGTAGACGCCATGTTATTAGGTTGCACAATAGGAATACGACACAAAGATATGACAAAAAACGATTAAGCTTTTGTAAGTCCCATCATAAGTTACAGCTAGAAAAACCACCTAAATTATTGTACAATTCCAGAATCCTTAGAAAAAGGTGAAATAAATCACCGAAACGTCGGATAAGTAAAAGCAAAACAATCGTTTGCTAAATCCACTTGACTGAAAGCCGAAAAACCGTCAAAGCATAATAATTTACAGTCGATAAACTCTCCCTCTACGTATTGAATAAGTTAAAAGAAAAAAAGTTTTTCGTTCAGCAAAATACCCGAATTGTGCTCCAAAGTTGTAAATCATTATCACCGGAAAGGAAAATCTGTGTGATTTCGAAGCAAATTAGGCTGAAGTCTGTGCCGTAGTTTGTGTTTAGTTGCCTGCATTTACGTCATTGTTCGTAATAAGAAGAAAAGTAAATAAGAATCGAAGAAAGTGTAACCAATCAAGTAAAGTGCAATTTGCTGCAAAATTCGACCATCGGCTACGATTAAAAAGCTGTGAAAATTTTTAATTTTGTGCTGAGATTGGGCGGATTGAGAAATTCGAATAATAAAAGAGTTTGCAGTAAGCGCGAAAAAGTGTACGGGGGGCTAAAAGCAGTACGTGTGTAAAACGTATAACGAGTGTGGTAATCGGTGCTGAGTGAAACTAAATATTGCGCATACGAACAGAATTTAATGTTGAAAAGTTTCGAGGCTGCATTTTACACGGTGGATCAAACTAACAGAACCCTAAGAATACGAGAATAGAACTCAATTCAGCTGCAGATTTAAAGTTAAAAAAGTTAAAAAACCCTTCATCGTTACCGTTCGGAATAAGTTTTGAGGAGATATTCGAAATAGGTGATTCCCGACGCACGTTACATTCTGGTGTTTTACATTACATTTTGGTAAGAAATCAACCAATTCTACCAAACGATAGCTTTACGGCGAATTATCATCCGTGTGCACTATGGGCCAGAAATTGTAATTTCGGGACAAATATATTTGCGGTTAAACGGCGGGTCTCAGCTCCATGTAGTCTTCGGCAACTTTTTGAATGAAAAAATTATGCATCTTTTGAAGGGGTCGTCCAATATTTACGTGTTACTTTAACAACAATTTAAGTAATAACTTTTTGAGTAAATTTTTTTTCACCTTTTTGGTTTCAGAATATTAAAGATAAACCAATCTCAAGTATTTTTTCTGAAGATATCAAACTTCTGCCTTTTACCCATTTTCAGCAATAGACCTTTGTTTATAAACGACCCCTCAAATCACATTTCTTCTTGTAACATGTTTATTTCAACAGACAGCTCAATGTGATGTTCTAGACAACATTTTACACATTAAATATGAATATTTTTGCTGGAGACTGTTTCGCTTTTTCTGCATTATTTAATAAGATATAACTGTTTTTAGGCTAAAAACCGTTTGATGAAAAATGTGCATTTTTTCAAGGGTGGTGTCTTCGGAGAAGTAAAATAATAAAATATAGCGCATCTTCCTGCACTATTAGGGTGACCATGAATTCACCTATTAGGGTGATTTTTTTTTTCTTTTTCCGTGTTGGGTATTTTTATCACTGCGACCATTTGTTTGATCTATTGTGATATATTCCCCGTTTTATTATAGCTATGTTGTCAAGATGACGCACCACTAGCAGAAGTGATTGTCATTGTTTGACTAATAGCATTTGTCCAGCCCGGTGATGCACTTCGGATGAAGTGCACTACTGCGCTGGGAGTTGTTCTCCAAATATCAGAGGGTTCTAACAGCCCTCTTTCGAAGAACCTTAATCTTTTATTGAGAATTGCCGGACATCGGCATAACAGGTGTTCCGAGTCTTCTTTTTCTATGCCGCAGAAGCGACATATATCATCATGAAGTTTTCCCATTAGCTTCAGATGATAGCGGCTCGGACAATGTCCTGTTATAAGACCAGTATAAATGCTTAGATCTTTCTTCGAAAGCTCCAGTATTTTGCGAGTAATTGAAACGTTTGGAGAGATGAAACGTTTCGACTGCCTAGCATTGAAAGTGTTATTCCAATTTGATTCCACTTTCGTACATTCCCATGCTTTTAGCTCCATTTTTAAAGCAGAAGCAGATAAGCAACAGAAGGGCTCAGGTCCTACAAATTGATGAGATGATCCGAGTCTTGCTAGTGCATCAGCTCTCTCATTTCCATCAATACCACAGTGACCTGGGACCCAGTACAAGTTGACTTGGTTACGACGAGACAATTTTTGGAGTGATTGAATACATTCCCAGACAAGTTTTGAAGTGCATGTCGTCGACTTTAGAGCGTTTAGAGCTGCTTGGCTGTCGGACATGATGCATATATTTGAATTTTTATAGTTCCTGCGCAAGCACACAGTCGTACATTCTAGAATTGCTTGTATTTCAGCTTGGAATACAGTTGGCCATCTGCCCATAGAAATTGACATGTCTATTCCTGGGCCAGTGACTCCTGCTCCCACTTGATTGTTCATTTTTTAACCATCTGTATAGAAAACTGTCGAGCCTGGACGAATATCGGGACCACCATCTTCCCAGGAATCACGTCTAGGCTCAAATACACGAAATATTCGGTTGAAGTTGTATTTTTTCTCCATCCAATCTTCATTACTGGTTACAAGAGGATTTATACTAATAGTTTTTAGAATACTGAGATGACCTGTTAAGTCCCCTTCAAAAAGGTTCTTTGATCTTTTGATCCTCAGAGCACTTTTTTCAGCTTCTAATTGTATAAACTGATGCAATGGAAGTATATAGAGTAAAGCATCCAATGCCTTCGAAGGTGTACTTCTCATTGCACCTGTTATTGAGAGAGTGGCTAGCCTTTGAAGTTTTTCCAGCTTTGTTTGGGTAGTTTTCTCTTTCGTTTTTGGCCACCAGACCAACGAAGCATAGGTAATCCTGGGTCTGACAATGGCCGAATAGATCCAATGGATCATCTTCGGTTTCAGTCCCCATTGCTTACCAAACGTTCTTTTACATATCCATAGAGCATTTGTTGCTTTGTTTACTGCTTGCTCTAGATGTGTGTTCCAATTGAGTTTTCTGTCAAGAAATACTCCAAGATATTTAACAGTGTCTGAAAGTTTTAAAAGTGTTCCTTTCAATCTGATGTTATTTAATGTAAATTTTTTCCTTCTCGTAAATGGTATGATAGTAGTTTTATTGGCATTTATGCTGAGACCCTGCCTATCACACCATGATGAAATCAAATTTAAAGCCATTTGCATTCGGTCTGCGATAATAGAATCAAATTTTCCTCGAACAATTATGACTATATCATCTGCGAAGCCAATTATTTCAAAGCCTAGCGCCGTCAACTTTTGAAGAAGATCATCAACTATCAAAGACCACAGTAGAGGTGATATTACGCCTCCTTGTGGTCAACCTTTTACTGCTCTAATGCTTATAGATGAGCTTCCAAGGCTTGCTGATATCTCCCTTTTTGATAACATTTCGCTAATCCAGTCGATAATGGATATATCGAAACCACGTTTCGTCATAGCCGTAATCATTGAATTATGAGATGAATTATCAAATGCGCCTTCTATGTCAAGGAAGGCACCTAGTGAAATTTCTTTCGCTTCAAAAGACTTTTCTAGTTTTTTTACAACAGTTTGTACTGCTGTTATTGAAGATTTGCCTTCTTGATATGCGAATTGATATTCGTTAAAAGGATCTTTGGCTAAATATGATGATTTTATATGCTCATCAATTATTTTTTCCATTGTTTTTAACACAACGGACGATAAGCTTATCGGCCTGAAGGATTTTGGTGAAGTCTTATCCTTCTTATTAGCCTTCGGAATGAACGTGACCCGTACTTGTCGCCATACTGCTGGTATATGACCTGGTATCAGGCTTGATTGAAAAAGGTTTGTTAGAATAGGTGTTAAAAACGCCTTGCCCTTCTGTAGTAGTACAGGAAAAATTCCATCCCTACCCGGTGATTTGAAGGGTTCAAAAGTGTCAATCGCCCATTCAACCTTGCTTCTTGTAAAAAATTTTTTGGCCAAAGGACAAGCATCATTCCTGTTTCTATCTAACCCAGTCATTTCACTCGCTATTTCGAGAATGTCTGTCCTGGTTTCAACATTTACAGTTCTCAATGCCGGTGCACTTTGGTCTCCGCATGTATTAATGATTGAACAGGGAAAATGTGTTCTCATCATTAACTCTAATGTTTCCTTAGTTGAGTTAGTAAAAGAGCCATCCTCTTTTTTCAAAGTACCTAACCCATTAGAATGATCTTTAGCGAGGATTTTCTGCAATCTAGCAGTTGCTGGAGTATTTTCAATGTTTTCACATGTGTGCCTCCAGTGAATCCTCTTTGATCTTCGTATTTCCCTATTATAGGCAGTGAGAGTTTGTTTATACTCCTCCCACTGTTGTGTTCTTTTTGCCCGGTTAAATAATTTCCGAGTTTTCTTTCTAAATTTCTCCAAAGTTTTGTTCCACCAAGGTACATCTCTATTCGTAGAGCGTTCCTTTGCAGGACAGCTTTCGTGATAAGCTTGTTGGATCAGGTTTGAAAGTTGTTTTGAGTTGTCCTCAAGTTCTTTACATGTCCTTGAGCAGCCTTTCAAGTTCTTGACTCCAACCTTCAGTTTCAAATTATACTGATCCCAGTTTGTTTTCCTGGGATCTCTTATAATTTCCTTAAGTTGCTGATTAGCTTCGTAATCAAACATGATTTGCTTGTGATCGGACAAAGATTCTTCATCCGATACGTGCCAATTTTTTTATTTTATCAGTCATCGTTGGACTGCATAGTGTTAAGTCAAGTACTTCTTGCCTTATTGCGTTTACAAAAGTTGGCTCTTCCCCTTTATTGCATATATCTATATCATTTGATGATATATAGTCTAAAAGGAGTTCACCTCTGTTATTGGTATCTGTGCTGGCCCAAACAGTGTGATGGGCGTTTGCATCACATCCAATTACAAGTGCTTTGTTTTGTTTCTTGCCGTAAGAAACCAAATTTACCACTTCTGGTGGAGGTACTTCACCCAAATCTCCTGGAAAATATGCAGATGCTACGCAAATTTCAGTCGTGCCATGGGTCGTTGGAACCTCCATCATTATTGCTGTGAGATCTTTTGTAATCAATTCTGTAATTGGAAAACTTTTTATGTTTTCACTTACTAAAATGGCAGCTCTTGGCGTGAGCTCACCTTCGGCGTAAATCAATTTACACGACTTTGTAGGAATTTCTTGTATCCTACCTTTATAGGTCCAGGGCTCCTGGATCAGTGCTACATCCAGGTTGCTTTCTGTGAATCTTCTATAAAGTACAGCAGTTGCTCCCTTTGCATGGTGAAGATTCACCTGGACAAATTTAACATTTTTTCTTTGTAATTTTATATGATTTGTGGTACGACCGGGCTGTTTTGGGTTTAGTCCTGCACCGTTGACACAACTGGGTCCTGGGATTTGACTGATTATATCAGCATCGCCAGTTTCCTCTTGGGTCTTATCGATGTCAGGGTCCCTCCTGAGTGCTGATCCCCCCCTTTATTTGTTATTTATATTTATATTAAAAGTTTTATTAATTGTTTCCATCTCAATGGTCTTAATTTGCTGGGAGAAAGAATCAGCTGTCCGTTACCAGCTTAGAACAGAGGGAGCAAATTACTGCACGGGGTGCCCTGGTACCATGCAGGCTCCGTTCGACCTTGGGAGACTTAATTAGACTCCTCCGCAATTTACTCAGAATGCAGCTTGCTCCAATGTTGCTTGCTACATTGGGAGCAAACGTTTTTTTACAAGATTTGCCGCGGAAGAGACTCGGTGCAGATCTAGATGGATCCATCACGTGTTTGTCATGGAGCCATCCAGCGCTGCACACCAAAAGACAAATCTCAACACTCCTCCTTTATCCTGGCTTGTGACAGACAGTTTGGGTCCCGATCCAATTTCCCCATCACTTGTTCACTCTTTTTATGGAGTCACACGTGCTAGTTCATCAGCGTGGTCCCTCACTGGCGGAGATTATTAGGGTGATACAAACTTTTGTTTTCCTAAATAATTTTAAAAAAAAGGTTTTTTCTCAAAAAATTGCAGAAAATACTAAAATAAGCAACTATGCTGAATAAAGTAACTACCTATCTCTTACCGGTTACGAAATATAATGATGTGTTAAAAAAGAGCATTTAAAAATCAATTACACTCAATAACTTTGCACACGATTATTTTATTGCTTACAAATGTTCTACAAAGTTATTTAGAATGTTGAAATATATATTTTCTGTGAAGACTGTTTGACGCTGGGACGCATATTTATTAAGTTATAAAATGTATGAAAAAAATCCGCATTATTCCCAGGTATTCCCAGCCATGGTATTCCCAGGTATTCTCTGAAATACACATTTGGGCAGATAGTTTTAATAATTCCCTACAAATTGGTATGCCAACTAATTGCAGATACTTGCAGATGGCTAAGATATTCGGATTTTTCATCAAACGGGTTTTAACCTAAAATCAGTTATATCTTATTAATTAATGCATATAAAGCAAAACAGTCTTCAGCAAAAATATTCCTCTTTTATGTGCAAAATATTTTCCAGAACATCACATTGAGCTGTCTGTTGAAATAAACATGTTACAAGAAGAAATGTGATCTGAGGGGTCGTTTATTAACAAAGGTCTATTGCTGAAAATAGGTAAAAGGTAGAAGTTTGATATCTTCACAAAAATTACTTGAAATTGGTTTACCTTTAATATTTTGAAACCAAAAAGGTAAAAAAAAAGTTTACTCAAAAAGTTATTACTTAAATTGTTGTTCAAGTAACGCTCAAATATTGGAAGACCCCTTCAAAATGTGCATCAATTTTTTATTCAAAAAGTTGCCGAAGACCACATTGAGCTGAGACATGCTGTTTAACAGCAAATATTTTTGTCCCGAAATTTTAATTTCTGGCCCATAGTGGTGTGAGCGAAACTGAGTTAGCTGTTTTTGCTCGTTCATTCAATAGTGTTACAAGTTTGCGGGTGGAGTTTAACGTTCAACTGATTTTGCTTGTTGCTGGCAAACCAGCATAAATTAGAACTAGTGTTACTGTGTTTTTTGAACCGTTTACGATCGACGCAGCGATCTATCTTTATCGGTGGTCTCCGGGTAGAGGTGAACTCTCTTCCCCGAAGCGAGTGCAATTGTGAAAGAAAGCGAACGAACGTTGCACTTGCCTGATTTTTTTTTCTTCGACTGATTTGAGTGTTTTTGTGAATTATGTGACCGAGCTTCATGCACTTATGGTCGCCAAAAGAAGCCATCAAACGCGAACAACTTTCATCCTCTGTACGATTGAGTTGTTAAAAATCCAGTTAACCTAAGTTTTATTCAAATCAATCAAAACTAATCAAAACAATACTGTGTAAATTCCCCTAAGAGCAATTTTGGTGAGCAGTGAAATCTGGCATGATGGCCGGAGTAAACGGAAGGATCATATGGTGAGTCCATTTTACTTATTTTATAAATTTTTTTTACACATCTACACTCAAAATAATCCGCACATAACTAATGGAAAATTTCCATATGAAAATCCTTATGATTATTATGTGCCACATATAAACACAATCCGCCCAGAAGTACACATGCAAATTATATGCATATGAATAGTATGTGCAAATTTTAAAGCTAAATTTTATAAACACATGAATGGTAACTGTTTGGCATATAAAGTTCATTTACTGGGCACATGGAAAAAAATCTATGTGTGAAACACATAGAAACTATACGAAAAGTTTTCTCAGTGTACCTAATATTAAAATTTTATTTTACCTACCTACTTAACAGTGAACACAGAAGTATTTTAATATACACACCTACGTAATATTGGAATTTTATTTTACCTACCTACTTAACAGTGAACCTTTATATACACGGAAGTACTTTAATATACATACCTACCTAATATTGAAATTTTATTTTACCTACCTACTTAATAGTGAACTTTAATATACATACCTACCTAATATTTACTTATTTTCTTTTCCCACAATATATATTTTATCTTATAGTGATTTTTTTTTCTCAAAAAAAAAAGGATAAATACCTACCTAATATTGGTTTTTTTTAATGAAGAATATATGGGGCAGTAACAGTGGCCATACGGTCAGGTGCGTAATTATCATACCCGTCGCTGGAGCAGTGTAAGGTGTGAAAACAAAAAAATCATGCTGACTACTGGGGGGTTTTACCCTGTGACAAAGAGAATGACACATGAATTAAAGAGTTTTAGAGAATAATTGCGAGAAGCAAACTCGAGCGCACAACAGGTGCGGTGTTTGTTTACACTCGGAGACGAGAGACGCGGTGTCGTCAAAATAACACGAAGCGCGCGTCAGGGGCGTTGTCGATTTAGCGGGCATACTTGATGAGCGTTTGTTTTGTTTAACATGCCTATGGGGCAGTTTTGATTGCCGTCGGGAAATATTATACACCCGTCGGGGGGAAGCTAATTTGGACTTAGCCGTTCGAGGGGAAATAAAACACCGTCGGCATACGAGTTAAACAAAGTAATCAATTTAATCCTTTTCCCTCTCTACAAAACACTCTAGCTCGTTGCTTACCATAGATGTCAAGGTTAGAGAAGAAACTAAAAATGATAACTCAGGGAGAAGACAGTCAGGACATGGCAAACAAATACGTATTCCCTATGGTCACTGCAATTCAGTGCATACCAGAATTTACCGGAAGGCATGAAGAACTAGAACCGTTCCTCATGCAGGTCAAGTATTTCGCAAACGAGATACCAGAAAACAGTGATCACACTCCACTGCTAATCTGCACTGCACGTTAATCAAAGAAATAGAGACACTGGCTCAAGGGTTGAGTGAGTCTTTTGTAAAATATAAACATGGGGCAGAAGAGATGTACGACTGGGTGCATAGCCAAGACGTAAATGAGGAATCTTACGTGAAGGCAGCCCTTAGAAGACACTTCTTAGGGGGATTGCAGGACAGTCAGCTTGCCCAAGCGGGAAAATCGCAAAGAGATAAGCCTTTTCCCGAACTGCTCTCGTGGCTTCAAAAAGAAAACGAGGAAGCAGAGGAACTGAGGGAAATTAATTCCCGATTAAGAGACGGGCATTGGGACCTAAATGCCAGAAGCTCATATCGAGGAAATAATAGACCCAAAAATCATAACACACAATATCAGGGAAATAGAAATGAGTACGCCGGCAATGGAAATCAGAATTTCCGAAATGGCTATTACAATAAGTATAACAAAAACAATAACGCGCTTAACAATACTGGTAATAGAAACAACTATAACCAGCGATATGAGGGTGACGCAGGCCATGGGAATAACGGCCATAGCGCACCAAATTTCAACAATAACTATAACCACAATAATAGAAATAATTTTTGGGAATATGAGGCGCAACAGCCGCAACGAAGAAGTGGCGGATTTAACAGTTGGCAGGATCGGAATGATCAGGCGACTTAAAATGACAAACCGTGCTATATGTTTAGCCGGTGTCAAACACCAAGAGACGATTACAGAATGAAAGAGGTTAGGAATCCTCAATTCATGGCCCAAAGAAGGTATGAGCAGTGGCCATATCACAAATTCAATCGAGGGAGAAACAATTATAATAATAATAATCAGAATAATTACACTCCTAATAATAATTATAATGAAGATAGATATTATAGGAAAAATAACAACAGAGGATATGACAATGATGACAATAATAATCAATACCAGGGGTACCACGAAGAAAACTGCAGTCTGCAGCCGCGATAGCAAGGTAGCAGATTTAGTAATTGGCGTGATCAACCAAATCAATACACACGATATAATCAAGGGCCGCGCCCTCAACAAGGTGGAAGCTATATGAGAAACAATCCAAAAAACTAGACCAGCGGGTGTTCACCAGTAGAGAGTGGCGAGCACCCCAAGATTACAATAGTGACGCAATAACTACGCAACAATGTAATAGACCCACAATAGGGCGAAATATGTGCCAGTACACAGTGGTACACAACAATGAAAACAACACTTATCATGATCGACGGGTACAATTTGCTCAGAATGATTATAGTTCACAAGACGCAGAGGGTTTTGGGAGCCTGCCAGGGTGTTTTCAAAATAGAAAATGGAGCAACAGCGAGTTTCAACGCCACAGGTACGAATGTATACACTGTGGAAAATTATATAAAAAACCTATCGAATATGATCAATGGCACCCAACGGGAGATGAACGTTGGAAAAAGTATATGGCATTCGTGGATCATCGAGATTATACCGATGAACCAAGCAGAATAAAAGTATTAGATGGAAAATCGGCGTATCATGGCGTAAGAGATACAAGCATGTGCGTCGCAAAACGTGTTTATTATACAATTAATCGTCAACTGATGATGACCTTTCTTGGGGGAGAAAAAGAGCGAGCAATCCTGAACATGATTTTGGACTCAGGAGCTTGCGATAATGTGATTACCATTGACGCCGCATTGCGGGTAAATAGATTACCACGGGCGCAGGAAATCACTGTTTTTAACGGAATTGGAGACGGTAACGTTAGAACATTAGGCACTGTATGGGTTGACCTGATGCTCGGTGAGTTAACCTTATCAACCAAATTTCACGTGGTCAGCAGCCTACCAGGAGAGGCAGATGGTATAATTGGGGCAGGTTTTCTAAGAAAACATACCCTGCATTTAGGCAGCAACTTCGACTAGTGCTGCAGAGAGAAGTAAACGAAAGAGAAGACCCGAGTCCTAAGGTCATGAAAGAAGCCATGGATCGGTGGGGTTTAACAGATATTAAGGTGGATGATACCCATCATCTAAACTCATTTACCGAACTAAGAGACCGGCGCATTATGGCGAGAGCGCGCGCGCGGAGAGACCTGCGGAGCCAGGCAGCAGTTGTAAATAGAAATACGCAAGTAATTTACGGTAACAGTAGTAATAATGAAAACAATAATAATAGCAATAGGATTAATAATAATAATACCAACATTACTGGTGGGAGGATTAATACCCCATTCAGACAAATTTTTAATATAAGTTCGAACGAGAACGCAAGAAACTCGACGAACAATAATTTTGATAGCAACGAGGAGGCTGAAACAACACACGAAGGTTTAGACCTAGATTCTAGAATGGATTGTGACCTTCTAGAACACAAACAAACTCCGAGAGCAATCGGAAGTGACAGAATTAATAAGTTACGGGAGGCGATAAACTTAGCGCACCTACCGGACAAGGATTTCACAGAAATAAAATCAATCTTAGAAAATTTTGTGGACTTATTTTTTTTAAGGGATATAGGCTGACCATCACTGATATAGCAGTGCATGAGATAGAGACCTCCTCCAATATCCCTATTAACAAAAGACAATACCGATTTCCAGAAGCCACAAAAACGCACATTAACAAAGAAATCGAAGAAATGAGGGCGCAAGGCATTATCAAGCCAAGCACAAGCCCATGGAATGCACCAGTGCTGTGCGTACCGAAGAAGTCAGATGCGGAAGGTAACAAAAAGTACCGCATTGTGGTAGACTTCAGAGCCTTGAATGAGGTAACAAAACCATTTGTTTACCCCATTCCGCTAATTAACGAAATACTAGACAATGTAGGTGATGCCTACTATTTTTCTTCTATAGATTTGAAATCGGGTTTCTACCAAGTCCCGATTCATCCTAGAGACGCTGCGAAAACAGCATTTTCAACTCCGATGGGACATTTTGAATTTACAAGAATGCTTATGGGTTTGAAAAATAGTCCATCAACATTTCAAAGGTTGATGAACACAGTTTTATTTGAGATCGGACAGGTTAAAGCGTTCGTTTACCTCGACGATATAATCATATGTCTAACACCACCTACTACCGTGAAAGGCGTTAGATCCTTTCTTGGTACGGTAAATTTTTATGGAAAATTTATACCCAACATTGCTGAGATACGTAAACCTTTAAACGATCTACGAATGTCATCAGGCATTCGAAGAATTGAAAAAAGCATTAATTTCGGAGCCTCTTTTAGTTAGGCCGAACTATGAAGATACGTTTGTGCTCACTACGGATGCTAGCAAATATGCTATTGGAGCCGTACTATCAAACGAGAAATCAACAAACCAACCAATTGCTTTTGCGAGTCGTGCACTTATAGGTGCCGAAACTCGATATTATATAATAGAAAAGGAACTACTTGCCATTGTATGGGCAGTAGATTATTTCAAACATTATATTTACAATCAGCGGTTTATAGTGTATACTGATCATAGACCGCTGGTGTCAATCTGGAGATTGAAGGAAACCTCTCCAACACTCACGCGATTACGCCTTAAACTTCAAGGGGTTGAATGCGACATACGCTACAAGCAAGGCCGCGAAAATATTGTTGCCGATTTTTTATCTCGCCCGTATGCAAACGAGCTTGAGACAACCGAACAAAATAAAGTGAATCAAATTGCAGCCGTAACCAGGCTGCAGCGTCGGCAGCAAGCCGCGCAAAGTGCGCACGGCAGCGGCAACGCCGGTGGCATACACGACTTGGCAAATATCGATATTTCAGATAGCCAGAACATAGATACTGCGATCAACGACGTAGGTATTACATTTGAGGAGTATAAGGAAATTTTGACGCAAAAACCACTTTGCGAAGATAAAATAAAATTTACGCGCACAATTGTAGGGAAAAACGCGAACACCCCCAATTTCGTAATTTTAAACAGCCGTACAGCCCATAGTGAGCTGTCAAAGCTTTGCGAGTTACCGCACGGCATGAAAGACTACATAAAAGACGATGTAGTGCTTATCCCAGAAAAGAAAATATGGGGCATGATTTTAGAGGGAAAAAGCAACTCCATGACAGAGTGCAACAAATTTTTCGAAAAGTTTGCACGAAGTATCCAAGTAGGGGAAAAATTTTATGAATCAGAGGAAATTATCAATATCACCTCGTTTAGAAAAATTAGACAACAAAATATTATAGATATAATAACGTTCTTCGCTGGGCTGTTTGAGAAAGATTTTGTATTATTCAACGCCGATAGTGAACGAATTAATGTTTCAGCAGACCAGATCGAAACGGTACTGCATGAGTTTCATGATAGTCCACTTGGAGGACATGTAGGCGCTAAGCGGATGCGTCAGAAAATTGGATCCTTGTATACCTGGGCGAATATGCGCCGGGATATTGAGAACTACGTAAGGCAGTGTGATTCCTGCCAGAAAAATAAAATTTGTAAATCAAATAAAATTCCAATGAAAATAACAACTACGGCCGCAGAACCGTTTGAGAAAGTATTCATGGATATTGTAATATTACCCGAGTCAGATTAGGGTAACAAATATGGCCTAGTCATGCAAGATGACCTGACTAGATTTTTAACAAATGCGCCGATGGCTAATCAAGAAAGCATAACGGTTGCACAAACTTTCGTAGAATATTTTAATGTATATTTGGAGCTCCGGTGGAAGTAGTCACCGATAATGGAACAAATTTTGTTAGCACACTAATGAAAGACGTGTGCAAAATTTTGAAAATTAGGAAAATAACCACAAGTCCGTACCACCCACAGGCGAACTTAGTGGAGCGATCAAATCGCGAGTTAAAAACATATTTAAGGCAGTATGTTGGAGGAAAGCCCCACACATGGGACCAGCACCTGCCCTTTTTTACTTTTGAATATAACACAACGGTGAATTCATCAACAGGATACACACCGTTCGAACTGATGTATGGTCGGAAAGCTAACTTTCCGTCATCAATTTATAAACGTCAAAATGAAGACGAGTTAAATTATAACACGTATATACAGGAAATGAGGAGCATATTTTTTGAAATGCACCACACCGCGAAACGAAATTTAATATTATCCAAAGAAAAACGGAAAGAACTGTATGATCGAAATAAGAATAGTCGAAAGAATAATTGGCGAGGACCATATGCAAAGCAAAGTCGTGGGTTTAAACCGCCATTAGACATTACCCTTCTTTATCGACAGACTTCGCAGCCGGCTGTTTAGAGTACAGGAAAATTACGGGGCCAGTGTAACGATCCTACTGACTCTACAAGCAAGCACTGTCTAGCCGAGATTCGAACATGCGACGACTAGCTTGTTAGACCAGCATCGTACCTCGAAGCTAAGTAGGCGGTAGGAGGACCATATGAGGTGGTCGAATTACCGAGTGAAATGACGACGGTAATTAAAAATTGGAACAGATTGGAAAAAGTACATAACAATCGTCTAAAATGATATTATGATTAGTAAAGTAAACAACCACATAAAGTAATTTTAAAAGATAGTAATTAAAAATAATCAATGTACATATGTATATATGAAAAAATAATATTTTCAATTTTCGTTCTAACTATATTTTGTATACAGTTTTATTGTAAATTTGCACTAACCATTTTTTTACGTGATACGAAGCTTGTAATTTGCCTCTAGGGTTAAGACGATTTCTTCTATTTTACTCATTAGAATTACGAAAAGACTCGTATAGTACAAAATACAGGTCTACATACATAACTTTGCATAAAACCAATGGGTTCTCTCTAGAGGACATTTAGAAGAATGGAGATATGGTAGTCTTTTTCATTTTTATGAGAAAAAAAAAGAAATCTAATTACACTCGCATTTACCGAAAATTTAACAAGCAAAATTTTATAATATTCAATTTTTAATTTTAAGCGAAATGAAGTAATGACGGGTAAGATGAGTACCAGGTTTTTTTAGATGGTTCAGAAGTGTTATCAGCAGGGTGCTGATTACCATTTTTTAAGGTTTACAGGAGAACAACAGGAGGACAAGGAGAAATATCACAAGGAAGACATTGGACAATCTTTTTTGTTTGCTATTTTTTTTTCATTACAACCAAGATAAAGAGTAGAGAAGAGTCTGGAAAAGACCTCTTTAAATAAGGGTATTATAAAAAACAGTAAGTATTCATGGGATTTGAAAGGAATAAACAAGAAAAAGATATAAGAAATAAGGGCGCCTGGAATTGAGAATTATGGGCTATTTTAAAGAATATTAGTAAAAAGAAATAACACGACGACGAACACTATGAAATAAATGGACAATGGGCAGAGTATTTAAAAGAAAAGAAAAAGCGGGTTTTTAACTAAAATATGAATAAAAAAGGCGAAAAAGGCACTACATAGGAAGCTAGAACACTATGTGGGTACAAAAATACGGAACAAGGAAATATGAAGTAATGAAACTACACGTCTTTGGTACATAGATAACATGAGACACTATGTGCTGGTAAAGGGGCAATGAAGATACCTTTTTGTTACTGTTGGAGAAAGGAACATTATAAAGGACGGCATTAGACTGTGGGGAAAAGGATGTTAGGACCAAAAATCGAAACGATGGTAGAATCTCCTGAAGAGGACTTTTGAGCAAGACGGCCAAGAAGACTGTTGAAAACCAAATACCAGTTAGCTGAATGACTGGGGTAAGTAAGTGTGTGTGAATGTGATGAGTAAATGGACGGGTTTCGGCGCCTGGAATGAATGTAAGCATGTATGACAGTTCTACCAAGGCCTATTGCCGGAGTCTTCAGGCTAGGTGGACGCACCTACAGAGGGAGAGGGGAGGAGATGCAGATACTGCATAACTAAAGTGGGGGTAGTTGGAAAAAAAAACAAAAAGACTTACATGATCGAGAAGATTTGGGAGGAACAGATAAAAATAACATGGATTGGAAATCCCGCATACACGTTAGAGTATGAGAGAAAAGCTAAAAGCACGATGTTAGTAGAAAAAAAAAGTTTTCATTGACGTACTTGACGAATTTATACATCAAGGCATTATTAAATAGACAAACGACCACCCGGAAGGAAAGTCGTTGAAACGGGAGAAAAAGCTCTTTTATATTGCGAACTATTGGAAGTCGCTAAAATGGGGCGAAAGAGAAAAGCTTCGCAATACATTAAATAACGAAGGTAATAGAAAATAACGATATTTGAACAAAACGACAAAGTTGAAAAAAAAGGTACCGGCTAGGAGAGTAACTAAAAAGAAAACAAATTTGACTTTTTTTTTATAGGCAGGTAACAAAGAGTTAATCTCTCTCTTTGTACCTTGGCGCGAGAAACAGAAAGGGTATAATAAAGACTTACCAAGCTAAATAAACAAAATCAATTGTGAGGAAGATAAATAAATCAAATAAGCAATTAAATCAAATAGACTTCTTGAAATAGCTATAAGTATCAGCAGTAGCCGAAAAAGAGAACTGGGTCTTTAAGTGATTACGAAAAGTCTTTAAAACTAGGAGCAGACAAAAAAACTAAAAATGAAAATTATGAAAATGAATGAAAATTATTAATGAAGACGAAGACGATTTAGTTCCATTAATAGATAACATGACCCATCGCGAATTTTGTGTGAGGCAGTCCGCAGCAGCCACTTGTTAATAAAAGCGAAGTTGCTAGAAAAATTTAAAATATTCCCTTTTTTTGTGAGTTGCGCGCCGACTGAGGATTTAGGAAGTGACTATAAAAATGTATGAATATTTTCCCTGACGGAGCCAGGAACCCGGAGGTGAACGCACGCCGAGCAAGGTGGTAGCCATCATAGCCCATAGCAAGGCGGGCTTTTTATCCGAAAGAAGCTGTAGTGAGTGGTCGAAGGGCAAAACAACGAGTCAGGGAACGATTCGCAGGCGCAGAAGACAAAGACGAGGAATCAAACACATTAGATGAGATACCCATGGAATCAGCAGTAGACGTAGCGGCGACGGAAGTCAAGCGGTTCAATTCGACCTCAGCAAATAAGTCGAACACCGCGAGGAAAGGTCAAAATAAGCAATACCCATGCACGAGGAGCGCGCACGGCTAGCGCGAGCAGCAGACAATCAAACAGCAAATAAACCAGCAATCCAGCATCACCACGCGGGTGCGTGGACGGCAGAAATTAAAATCATTTTTCGAGAATCCGTGACAGCCACAGTCTAAAGGCGAGTCGACGGCAAAAATCCAAATACAAAACGTAAAGCTAAAATCGCGACGCTCCAAAGCACCATAGAGTCGGTTCGCGTGGAGAAATACAAGCAGAGCATTTTTCATGCTACACTTGCATGACGGGAAGCATAAACCCGCTCATGCCATCCTTCATACATACGAATATGCGGAGAGGCGACACCCTGAGCTAACGACGACGTACGGTACATAAACCCGTCCAAATAAACAGCTGATAGAACCGAAATACCGTTAAACATTATTGGAGTAGGTTCTGGACACCAGCGACCAAGTTATTTTCGCTGATGCAACAAGAAAACGTATACCATATGACTGCACAGTGGAGCAGTAGGTCAGGGTTGCACAGCCAAGGCAACCTGACTCCCTGATGAGGACCCGAAGTAATTGACGAAGTACGACGAGGGGACATGAGAGGCGAGGAAGCACGACGACCACTGCGAGGCAGAATTGTTTTGACTCCGCGATTTGCCCGACACCACTATACTACGGTACGAGTATTTAATCACGGGAGAGAAACTTAACCAGGAAAGATTTGATGAAGCGAAAGACGAGACGAGGAAGACACCAGAAGCCATCCAATATGGTCTCGAATGCAATACTACACATTTATAACAAAACACACATAAACACTACATTGTTCAAAACACACATAAACACTACATTTGAATTCCATTATAACACTCACCAACACTCATATACTTAGAAATTACAACTCGCCACTTGAGGCCAAATATTATAGTACGCAAACGTTATTCAGTTTTTCTATGACATTATTATATTCTGTTTTTTTTTCTCTATAACATTATAACATAATAACATTATGAGTTAGGAACCCGGTACCATTACTAGATTAAATTGGGGAATGGTGTTAAATTGGCCATAAGAGGTTTTAGCACTTATCAAAGAAAAACAATCAAGGACAAGTCAAATATATATACATAATTGAAAACCATAGCATACTGTTTCCACCTGACGTAGAGCTCCTCCACCGCGTAGAATTTAATCTTATCTGAATATGCCCGTTTTACTTACCGAATTGCTGCGCCTCTCCTGCTGAGACGCACAGCAAGCTTCTGAGGGTGGGGAAGTGAAGCGACCCTCATTTCCCTCTGTAACACTATAGGCACGCATTTTCATCTGGCCCAACCCGGATGAATCAACCCCGCCTCAGAACATAAATTCCACATTTTATTCGATTACTCGCGCCGGTCGGTGACTCGATCGAGCGACGGCGCCGGTAGGGCAAAATATTGAAATGAAAACAAGTGTCGCGTTTCACCACATTCTAAGGTGAACGAACGCGCAAGTTTCTTAACCTACGGCAACGGACAGTTTCCAAAACAAATGCGCTGTTGCGCGAAGTATTGCAGTATTGCCGACTAAGGTAAACAAAGAAGCGCGGAACTGTTCGAGTTGACAAAAACAAAGTTCCCGCGCGAGGGGCTAAAATGTATGCGCAAGAGGGAAGCTCGACGGACAGCGTGAGGTCTGCCGCTAGGTAGAATAGGACGGAACTACCTCGAGAAGGAGGAGTTTCCTTAGGGTAAAGAGTTTTTAGCAAGTAAGAATTAACTTTGTGGTAAAATAAGTTTTTGAATAAAGGTAATTCCGATTTGACACGCCGACCCGTCTGGTCGGTAGTGGACAATAAATACGTTTCTACTTAATTATACCCTTCACACATAAAACTAAATGGATTGTGATACTTTAAGCTCGTTTTAACCCATTACCTCCCAGCGTTGCGAAAACGCAACGCACTTTCATTCGTTTCTGGAGAAGGCCCGGTTGAAGATATCAACTTGGACCCTGAGAAACAAAGAAAGATTGGAAAAAAATCTAATCGACCTGTTTTCGCTCAAAGGTCAGATGTTACATGTAACATAATTACAGTTGTGACAAAACAACAGGTTTTGCTATTTTTCAGACAGCTAAGGCAAAATGCTCATAAAACTCGATTTTACCTCTATTAACGCCTGACCTATCAATCAGTGTTAGTAAGAATCGGTTGCTTGCCAAAAAAACTTTGTTTCATAGTTTTGAATATTTTTGTAATTTTCAGATAGATTTGAAGCTTTGCGTTGCGAAAACGCAACGCTAGGAAGTAACGATATTCAAAATTTGCAACGGGAATGTTTGTTTTCGTTCGTTCGCTGCGGCGTTTCGTTTGGTGTCGTTGCTATTTAGTAAACAAATGAATGTAAATCTTATCTTTCGCTTATTTAAAATATCCCGAAAACATTATAAAAGTTTACATAACATAGAATTCGCAGCTTTAAACACTGATGGCAGATGGAGAAGCCGTCGTGACAAGAGCGTAATAAAATTGTTAAAGTACCTTTGCCTCCGGAATATCTGGAGGAATTGAGTAATGGCAACGACAGTTTCATGGACCCAAATTTAATGTTACAAGCTTTCCGGAACGTGTTGGTAGGCATTTAATCATGTGCGATGACATGCATTTAGCATTCAAACTGCATACTACGCGTCTAGTACAAAGATGGTCTCCAACCCAAATGTTTCGATATCTATCATAAAACAAGTCGTTCATTTAATCTTTATTAATACTCAAAATCACAAAAAAAATCCCAAATTTGATTCAACGGTAAAAAAGTATGAAGCATTTATATGCATAATAATGAAGGTATGCAAAAACGATATACCCTTAATGCCCAGAGTTGCGTTTTCGCAACGCAGCGTTGCGGGACACAGGGTCAAAATAAAAATACATGTCAGCGGTTTTTTCTTAGTTGACCTAAAAGAGAATTTTCCTGAAAGTTTCAACTTTCTATCCCTGATGGGAAAAGTGTGGGGCTTAATGGGTTAATTAATTGTAACAAAATTCATTACTACAATTATCAATGACCTTCAAACAAAACAAGTTTGGTTAGCTTATTACGAATAGACTGAATGCTTTTTACTATTGAGTATTTGTGTTTTTATCCCGCATTTTGCACCTTACTAGACACCGCAGTCTAAAAGTGCGACTGGTACAAAAAGTGCGACAATGCGAATGCTGTGAGTGAGAAAGAGAAAGAGTGACAACTGCAATGTTGCTGTTTTCTTTTGTCATATACATTGGCATTAGAGAAAATAATCTGGATTAATACAGGTACAGCTGCAAAGCACAATATGAAGAACGAACATTGGAAGAACTGGGATTGTTGTTTTTGAAATACTACTGGAAATACTAAATAGGAGTAATTTTTTATGGGGATGATGATTTCGATGCAAGGTACGAAATTTTCGCTTGACACCACCCCCCCTGGCCTCGACAGTGTTTTGGGCCCGCTGTCAAATTTTAAGCCCGGGACATTCAGTCGCTGTCACTTACTGCAGCTCGACGTCAATAGACCATTTTATATGACAAGCGACAAGGTAACGTGCTGATATTGATATTGCGCTTTTCCGTGCTGGTACTTTGACAATCCACATATGACCCTACGGGAAAGCAATATCAATATCAGCAATGTTGTTAGTTCGTAAAATGGTCTATAGGGTGGTATTTGTGGATATTACTAGGCGTTTGTCTCGTTTTCCGAAAGCGGATCTGTACTCTTGTTTGGAAAGGGGTGTAGTATCAAAAGCACCTGGACTGCTCCCGCATGGCTTGACTGATGGGTTTGTATCTCAACGATTGCTGCAAGTACCGAATCCAACGTCGACTTATAGAGCGGATATCCATTATCCTCAACGACTGGCCTTGCAAACGATCCGAATGTTCATTCTAGACATCCAGCTTCGTTTCAGTATCCAAGAACGGCAATTTCGTCTCCAGTAGTTCCAGTCATACCGCCAGTAACAGTAAGTGACGTTAGAATCAATCCGTCGATCAGTGGGATAGGACCAACCAGCGCCCAATTAGCGGCTAGGCAAGTCATGCCGCGGGAGTTACCGAAGTTTAGCGGGGATCCCGAAGAGTGGCCTATTTTCTACAGTTCGTTCAAGAACACGACGGAAGTCTGCGGATACACGGATGCCGAGAATTTAGCCCGACTGCAGCGTAGTTTAGTGGGTGCGGCATTGGAAGCAGTTAAAAGCCGTCTGCTCTTGCCCGCATCCGTTCCATACGTAATAACAACGTTACAGAAGTTCTACGGAAGGCCCGAAATACTCATCAGTTCGTTGCTGAAGAAGGTCAGGAATGCTCCTCCGCCGATGTCGGAAAACCTGAGCAGCATAGTTGCTTACGGTTTAATGATTCAGAATCTCGTTGATCATATTGTCTTGACCGACCAGCAAGCTCACTTGTCCAACCCAATGCTGCTTCAGGAGTTGATTGAGAAGTTACCAACCCCGTTGAAGATGCAGTGGGCATCCCTCAAACAACGATTCGTGTGCGTCAACCTGGCGACGTTCAACACCTTCATGTCAGAGCTAGGCTTCTGAGCTGTGCGTAGGAGGCAATTTCGTGCAAAATTACGGCAAGCAGTCAAACACGGAGCGCCCGCACAAAGAAAGGTTTTTCACTCACAGGAGTGAGTCACCGACCACGTCGTACACGGACAGTACAGTCCGCGAATTGACGTCGAAAGCTTGTTCGTACTGCGAGAGGGACAGTCATCAGATCGCGAATTCCTCCGATTTCAAGTCATTGGACATAGGAGCCCGTTGAAAGGCAATGCGGCAGAAGAATTTGTGCCGGTTGTGCTTGATACTACATCGGAAATGACCGTGCCGTTCAAATAGAGAGTGCGGAATAGATGGATGCCGCATACGTCATCACATGCTGTTGCACAGCAGTCGGAGTGACACCGATAAAGGCGCAGATCCTGTCGAAAAAATCTGGCCAGGTAAAGTGCGCTATGGAGCAGACAATTAATGTAGTGTTCGCTAGACTTTGCGGTGATGCTGGTGGTGTTGGATGTGTCAGTCAATGAGAATTTGAAAGTAATAGCTTCGGAAAAGGAAGTGGTTCACGGGTCGGGGGATGTTGACGCTGCGAAAGAGTGAACAACATATCTTTCCATCGCTTGCAAATCGTTATTTTCCACGTTATTTTCCATATTTGCACGTTATTTTCCAGAAGATCGGAGATAAATAATCGTTGCAACATACTTCTCCTATTTGTCAGAGTGGGTAGTCGTATAAGCACGCATCTATTTTTGTACGGAGGTAGACGAACAGGATCATCCCAGGGCAACCTGCGCAGAGCGTACCAAACGAATTGACGCTGGATTCGTTCTATCCGGTTGATTTGAACAGCTTAGTAGCTTAGGTGCCCGCACAAGCACCTCGAATTCAAGAATACTGGGCACGATTGAACAGTAAAGCGATTTCAGACAGTAGATATCATTGAACTGGTGCGTATTCCTTTTGATAAAGCCTAGCATAGCGTAAGCCTTAGCAGTAGTAACAGCAATGTGTTGAGCAAAACATAATTTACTGTCCAAGAGGATGCCCATGCCCTTTACAGTTTCGACACGGTTGATTCTGTCCATTTCCATCGTGTAGTCAAATGATATGACATTCCTATTCCTACAGAATGAAATAATATTGCATTTCTGCACGTTCACGTCCATTCCATTCAACACACACCAATTTAGCAGGGAATCGATGTCAGATTGCAAGGCACAGCAGTCAACTCTTGATGCTACTACCCGAAAGAACATCAGGTCATCTGCGAACATATACTTGGCAGAATTTATGGTGCTGCACAAATCATTTACAAAAAGGATAAACAGCAATGGGCTAAGGTGACTTCCTTGGGGCGGACTGGATTGAATCTCAAATGGCTGCAAACTACTTCCATCTATACGTACAAACGCACTGCGATCGGTAAGATACGACAGTATGGCGACATCCATTTAGTACGTCACGCAAATTTTGACCAAAATCAAACCCCCCTCCCCCCCTTGTCACATTTCGTCACACATTCGTGACCCCCCCCCCCCCTGATAAAGTACGTCACGTCACGGCAATCCCCCCCTTCACAACAAAAAAATTAAATATTCATTCCAACCTTTGTATTTAAAGCTATCAAATGAATTTCAGCAAATAAAAAAAAGAAAAATTTTCGAGCTTATAAGTCATCGATTCACGGATTTTGAAGATGATCTTCAATTGCTGCAATCGGATATGCTTCAGAAGTCGCTGATGTGCCGTCGATTAATGTTTAGCGCATATCTACGCCCTTTACATTCATCCACTCAAATTCGTCTGATCTAGTTGAAAGAATCAGGACTTCCAGCTGACGTCTTGCAGCAACACGCCTTGGAAGAACTTTTCTGAGGGACTTTGTCATTTTGTGTATTTCTTCAATCGTGTAATCATTCAACACTACCTTAGATGCGAAATTTAATCCGCAAGTGGCTTAAACCCTATCCTTCAGAGAGCTTTTGAGTGAGGGGCAGTATAAATTATACCGAAAAACCTTAAAAGCAGCCGTGGAACTTCGGTATGAGTTTTTGTTCATCGATTGAGTTCCGCACGAATATCAAGGGAAAATATTGCCGTGGGTCTCTGGTAGCATCCCGTAACCCTTCAGGAGTTTGTGCGACTGCTATTTGCGGTTGCAAAAATCTTTTAGGCAGGGCGGTACTCAAGCAGCTCTTTAGCGGTGTACTGCATATTCTGTAAAGCCTTAATGGAGAGTTCATACTACATAGAATAAATGAGTCCTGTTCACACATATATGTTCAAAAAAGTGTTCATTCGAAAAATTTAACTATTTGTTTTAAAATCTATCAGTACATTAATTTTATAGAAGCTTTCAATAGTTGTATCTTAAAATGAAGGCTAAATTATAAATTCCCGAATAAATTTTCCATTTGATTTTTTTTTTCATGTGACGTCACATAACTTCATACCCCCCTCCTCCCCCCTACGTCACAAATCGTCACGATTAGGTCAACCCCCCCTCTTCCCTATAAGCGTGACGTACTTTATGGATGCCCCCTATCCACCGTATTAGCCACTCAGAAAATCCCATCCTTTCTAGCTTCGATACAGTAAATGGCACCCTGTCGAACGCTTTAGCAAAATCGACATAAACAGCATCGACTTGCTGACGCTTTTCAAGCGCGTTTGTCAGTGTAGCGACATACGCTATCAAGATGGTAATCGTAGAACGTTTTTTCACAAATCCACGCTGCCATTCCGAAATGATATGATGAACCTTCGGGTAATGCAAATCATTAAGGTCGCTTTACACCTTCAGCGAACGTTAACGTGAACAAAATTTGATGTAGGAATAACTTGCTCATCCGCACGCGTATGTTGCCCAAAGCACACTTAGATGATGGCGAAACAGATTCTGCATTAGAAAAAAATATACACATTTCAAATATTCTGAAATGTTACGAATTATTCAGTTTCCGAAGAAGCAATAAAATTTGACAGTGACCTTCGCGAAATCAAATTCACCACACTTCATTGGAAGTGTAAATGCGCTAGTGAACATGAACATGAAACAAGGTGAATACAAATGTCAATGCTGTTCACGTCGGATGTTTCATTCCGAATGCCTCAAACCATTCTTGTGACGTGTTGCGAAGATTGGAAGCGAAGTGGAGATCGAAGTTTTCTCTCGAAAAGCGAAAATTTTCGGATTTTGCAGATACTGCCTTGCGTTTTGGGCAACAGATTTTGCAGGTTACAGTGCTGTGAACCGATTTCCGGTGAAATTTCCGGTTTTTAATTTGCAACCTCGGGTTATTTCATTCAGAAGTAAAAATGGAAATTTTGGAATATATGACCGTTCTGGAAATCTACGGAAGTGAACCGGAGTTGGCTACCCCACCGGCAAAAAAAAGTAAGGTGGCCAGTGGAGAGGAAAAAAAGCGCATCGCCGCTTTAGTAAAAGATCATCCGTGCCTATATGATAAAGGCAATAAATACTATCGAAATGCCGTCAAAAAGAATGCAGCTTGGCAAAGTATTTCACACACGCTTGGATTATCAGGTAAAAATGTCTATCTCGAGTACAGGAGATATTACGCGGAAAGTAAATAATGTTGACAATGAGGAAACTATTTTTATATAATTGCTATTTATTCTAATAGATTCATATTGGAAAGTCACAAATAGTTTACAGGCGATTCCTATAAGCACTTTTAAAATTTGAATTCATTATCTCTGTAATAATGAAACTATTGGTTTAGCAAATGTAATCTGTGATCAAACTATCGTTATTCATTTTTTTTAAACATGATTATCTAATAACTGAGCTGCTGCTGTGCTTGTAAATATATTAAAACAAAATATTTTAAAGACGTATGATATGATCATACGTATTACGTTGTTACTTTTAAGGAATTTTAATGTTACAAGTGTAAACTATAGTTCACTTTCATGTCAACGGCGCAATTTAATTATTCGGTTGAACTTTTTGAAGCAAAAACTTGGCCGCGGATAGTAAATGCGTCCCAAACAATCACGGCATTAAAACGACCTGCATTATACAGCCACTGGAACTTTGATTCGCGAGGGTGACGTTTGCATTTGTAAGAAAGTTACAGACAAGTTTTACCCTATGTTTAGGAACGATACCTGACGATATACTCGACAAGATCGCGGTCGCAGTTGTAAATGACCTTATTATCTTCACACTCACTTTGCAAGGATTAGATCGTCAAGGAAATCCTGGAGTTAGCATAAAATCAGATGTTTGGTCCTCAGCATGATTCAGATGGTCACCGGGATCATAATTAAGGCTCGCCTTTCGAGCAAATGGATGTTAAAGATGAACCATCGTGATTAACATTAAATTAATTTACCGATGTACAAGCTTAAATTGAGGTCCGACCATACAACCGTAATGATTCTCAATCGTATTAATATTACACTAAGTTTCGCGCCTAACAGTTTTACGCAGGTCTGTTCTGGTTGTGCGCAGACACAGGTGGGTGTTGCACCCACACGAAAGCTCATAAAAAGATTATCAACACAAGAGTATGTAACAAAACCAAAACTTTTTCTTTCTTTATTCTCACGTCAAAACATCACCAGAAGCGCTAACAAGTCTGGTAGTCTAGAACATAGCTAACAAGTGGCATGGCAGCTTCAATTCGCGTTGACGACGTTAAATGATCTCTTGCATGCTCATAGAAATGCAGAAAAGTGAATGCCGGTGAAAATGCGCGAAAAATTCAATCTCTTGTACGTGAACTACATAACTCACCACAGCAGATGTTCACGATGCTGTTCACGACGGAAAAAGCATACTGTCAAACGATTAGTTGACGTTCGCTGTTCATCGTAGGTGTAAAACCACCTTTAATAAGGCTTTCGAAAACCTTCGGTAAGTAGCTCAGAATCGAAATACCACGGTAGTTGGTGACGTCATGGGTACTTCCCGCTTTATGGACGGGCGTAATTGCGGCAGTCTTCCACGCACTCGGGAAAATTCCCTTCGACATGGATAAATCTATACCTATAAAGAAGGATTTCTGTCTGTCTGTCTGTCTGTATGTTCCTTATGGAATCGAAAACTACTGAACCTATCGGCGCGAAAATATGCATGTAGAGGTTTTTTGGGGCCAGGAAAGGTTTTAGTGATGGTTAGAAACCCCTCCCCCCACTAAGAGGGGGGGCTCCCATACAAATGAAACACAAATTTCTGCATAGCTCGACAACTAATCAAGCAAATAGAACAAAATTTGGCATGTGGATGTTTTCGGTGACAAGAATTTATTCTATGGTAAATTAAAACCCCTCCCCTCTTTATATGGGGAATTATAACTCCTCTCCTCTTTAAAAGGGGGGGCTTCCATACAAATTTCCTCATAACTCGAGTACTAATCAAGCAAATGGAACCAAATTTGGCATGTGGGTGTTTTTGGAGACAAAATTTTTTTCTATGATGAATTGGGATCCCTCCCCGTTTTAGGAGGGGGGGATCCTATACACATGAAATACAAATTTCCTCATAACTGAAGAACTAATCAAGCAAATGGAACAAAATTTGGCATGTGAAAGTTTTCGAGGGCAAGAATATTTTCTATGGTAAATAAGGACCCCTCCCCACTTTAATAGGGGGGGCTCCTATACAAACGAAATACAAATTTCCTCATAACTCGAGAACTAATCAAGCAAATGGAACAAAATTTGGCACGTGGGTGTTTTTGGAGACAAAAATTTTTTCTATGATGAATTGGGACCCCTACTCGCTTTAGGAGGGGGTGCTCCTATACAAATGAAATTAAAATTTCCTCATAACTCGAGAACTAATCAAGCAAATAGAACCAAATTTGGCATGTGGAGGTTTCTGGAGGCAAAAATATTTTCTGTGGTGAATTAGGACCCCTCCCAACTTTAAGAGGGGGTGCTTCTACACAAATGAAATACAAATTTCCTCATAATTCGAGAACTAATCAAGCAAATGGAACCATATTTGGCATGTGGGTGTTTTTGGAGGCAACCATTTTTTCTATGATGAATTAGGACCCCTTATCTTTTTAAGAGGGGGGGCTCTCATACAAACGAAATACAAATTTCCTCATAACTCTAGAACTAATCAAGCAAATGGAACCAAATTTATCATTTGGGTGTTTTTGTAGGCAAGAATATTTTCTATGGTATATTTTCTATGGATTTCCCCAATTTAAGAGGGGGACAAATGGACAAATTTCCTATACAAATGAAAAACAAATTTTCTCATAACTCGAGAACTAATCTAGCAAATGGAACCAAATTTGACATGTAAGTGGTTTTGGACGCAAGATTTTTTTCTATGGTGAATTAAGACCCCTCTCTTCTTTAGAAAGCGAGTTATGGCCCATCTCCCTTTTAAGAGGGTGGGCTTCCATACAAATGAAATGCAAATTTCCTCTTATCTCGAGAACTAATCAATCAAATGGAACCAAATTTGGCATGTGGGAGTTTTACATGGCAGAAATTTTTTCTATGGTGAATTACGACCCCTTCCCCTTTTAAGAGGGGAGCTCCCATACAAATGAAATTCAAATTTCCTTATAACTTGAGAACTAATTAAGCAAATGGAACCAAATTTGGCATGTGGGAGATTTTGGAGTCTTGAATTTATTTTACGATAGTTAGAGACCTCTCACCCCTGTGGTAGGGGGATGGACTCTCATACAAATAAAACAGAAATTTTTGCGAAACTCAAAAACTAATCGAACTCGAGAAATTCGAGACTCTTCCATAAAACATTAGTCAATACAAGACCACAAAAACTATCTAGAGTAACACTAGATCATTCAGGACGAGACGGTCGCGAGTGTTGCCGGTGACCCGCCGTCGGAAGCGCCGTCCACTGGGGGGCTTGCAAAACTCGAGATTGTGACAAATATCATCCGAGATTCATGATTATGTACAACACAGGTTAATTTGTGGCAATACGAAGTTTGTCGGGTCAGCTAGTTAAAAATAATCCTCGCTGAAATCGCAAGCGTCGCAGCACAATTTCTGAAGAGGAGCGATGGCAATTTGTCAGGACTGGCGCCTTTCGATGCGTCAATTGATTGCAGCTTCAGCACCACATCACTCAGTGAAAAGTTAAACATCAACATGTTCAGATCGAATAGCGGCAAACTGCTCAAATACTCTTCAGACGAAGGTGGTCGGTTATTACACACTTCGAAAGAAGGACGAGAACAAATTTGCAGACTCTAAAGGTGACTCTGCTTCATTGTCGCAATAGCAAACACATTGAGGGATTCCACCTTGTTGTTTCCGATTCCTTACATATGTCCAAAACGATGCAGGTCATGCCTTATGTTGTCTTTCATACGACGAATATAGCAGCGAAAGCAGTGCGCATGAAGTGAGTTATATTCGCTCTCAATATCACGCAGCTCAGCTTTGTGCCTTTCATCCCTCGAGCGAAAGAATTTCTTCCTAGCCTTGCGGAGCCGGTTTCGTAGATGCCAGATGACAATGGTGTTGATCGATTGCAAGCAGCGGCACCGTCGGCTCAACTATTTCTACACTATTGTTACCATTGATAAAAGCGAGATCAAGAAACATTTCATTTGAATTCGCTATATCATTTATTTGATACAGTCCACTGGATAAAATCGATTCAACCAGAACAATTTCCTGTTTGGACGAAGCATTTATTGGTAGCAGCGAGTTAAAATTTTCATCGCGTGTCCAACTTAAGTGAGAAAGATTATAGTCGCCTACTACCAAAACCCGATTTAGATCACCCGCACTCTCACTGATAGGTGGCAGATATATACAACAGATAATCAAATCGAAACGTCCACGCGTTATTCGAACAATAGCCTGTTCCAGCTGATCACAGCAATCAAAACTCCCCTACCGCGCCTGTGCTGGCTGGTCCGTGCGGTTCTATAACAGCGATAGATGGTATAGTTGTGTGAAAGCTCAGAATTACGAATACCATCGTTTAACCAGGTTTCAGTAAAAGCGATGACGTCATAATCACATTGAGACAGAGCTGCAAACAATTTGTCGGATTTGTTCGGTGACCCCGAACGTTTTGCTAATAGAGATTGAATGAATGATGACCGTTAACGGGCAGATTGCGATCACTTCAGTTCGGGAGCGCAGGGCAATTGACTGGGCATGGTGTGCGGTTTCGCAAAAATGAAACTGGTCGTTCGTTGCTAGCTATAGAATTTTCGGTACGGCGGTAAGTGAATGATGATATTGCTGGATTATTAGGATTGATTAGATGCTGGTGTTGGCAGGAATCGAAACGGAGCGCGTGTACTAGAAGTGTGTTGAAAATCGAATTGGCGGAAGATAATTCCCTTCTTCCAACTCAAATTGGATAGTGCTAAATCTTTCAGCTGTATATCGACGCCTGCTTTGAAGGACACAAATGTAAGCTCGTCGTGTGATTTACCTTTTGGTACTAGCTTAACGATTTGCATAGTCTTTTCAGTTTTCAAATTATTTCTAACAAGTCTTTCAACTTGTTCTACTGTAGCCTGTGGATCGAAACCAGAGAGATATAATCAAAACAATTGTTCTTATTCGTGCAGCAGCTAACGGTATTGCTTCATCTGGTTCGATATCTCTAGTACCTTCGAATGTATTTTCACGTCGCGGGGATTCCTCCGGAATCAACAACCTTGGCCTCTTGCGCAAGTTTAACGTCTGTTGAGATCTTAGCAGACGTGGTGTAGTTGGTGGCGGTGTTCGATCGAGTATGGTATTAATTTTGGTAGTACAGTGGTTTACCGGTTTTATCTACCCCTTCGAAAATTTTTGGTAGATATATTTGGAAAGTAGACAAATTTGAGAAAACATAAATTGCTCTAAAATAATTTAAATGAACAAAAAATATTATTAATATTGATCATTTTCTTCAATTATGTATTATTTCAGTGAAATTTTACGCATAGGACTCATTTTATTCATATAAACCATTAGCCATAATGTATATCAACTCAGCAATTTTATGAAAAAAGACATATTGAAATTCAAAATTGCTCCGATTTGACTCAAATTTTGTGTACTTATTCCTTTGCAATAATTTTTAAATCCGTATTTTTATTTGTCACTCAGGATTTTCTTATCTGAGTCAGTCTGGTCCCAAAAATGATCATTCTTTCCACCTTTCTTTCTTTAAAAATTCATAGCTTTAGAACCCCTGAAATTTAAATCATTCAAATCGGTAAATGATGTTAATACCAAATGGAAAGTATTTTAAACATGCCCTGGCGGGTGTTGTGGGTTCGAATCCGGTTTTAATCTCATATTATAGTTTGGTTCTACTCATGCACCTTCCAGCATTGGACAAAAGGTAGGAGTCAAAACGACAAATTGAAGCCCAAAGTTTTTTTATGATTGCAAAAACATTCATGTTTTCATGATGTGTAGACCAAAGAAACTAAGTTTTTATAAAGTGTCGAGAATATAATGGAGGCGCATTGTTTTTATTTTTACTTGTAATAAAAGGAATACTTTTGGCAAAGAAATGCGTCTCTCAAATAAAAGCTCCTACAAAAAATATTTTTGCAATCATAAAAACTTTAAACGAAAAAAGACTGATGATACGGTGAACATGGTAGCTTGTGTATCATTTGTGTCTATTCTACGAGGTTTTTTCTAGTAATCATAAAACTTACGCGAGTGTTTTAGCGGGTTCATCTGGGACTACGGTAAATAAAGTCCAGCAAAAAGAGAAGCGTAAGGCGCTACCAGTCATTGTAATTAAACCGGTTGAGTCTTCTCAATCTAATGAGGATACTAGATCTATTTTAAAGAAAGCATTAGATCCAAAGAAACACAAAATTAGCAACTTTAGAAACGGGAAAAATGGTTCGATTATTGCTGAGTGTGCAATAGGGGATAACATTGAAGTCGTGAAAAATGACATTCAAAGCAATTTGGGTGAAAAGTTTAACGCTGTTATTCCTACAATTGTCAAACCAAAGGTTAAAATTGTAGGAATGAGTGATCAATATTCCTCCGATGTCTTCGTTGACTTTCCTAAAAGTCAGAATGACGGCATCGGTATCAAAGAGGTTAAAGTTATTGCGCAATATGAAAATCCACGCTTCAAATACAATAAATTTAACGTAGTAGTTGAAGTTGACAAGGACACTTATAACAACCTGATGAATGCTGGAAAAGTAAGCTTTGGGTGGGATAAGTGTCCGGTTAAAGAGGCCGTTAATGTTTTGCGTTGCTTTAAATGCGGGGAATTTGGTCATAAAAGCACTGAGTGTGTTAATATTGAAACATGTTCTAAATGCAGTGAAAAGCACAGAACATCTGATTGCTCTTCAACGGAATTTAATTGCGTAAATTGTATAAAATCTAATAACGTACTAAATATGAATATGGACGTAAAACGCCAAGCATCTAGTTCACAGTGTCCGGTTTATCGGAGGCTATACGAGAAAAGGAAAAGCAACATATTGTTAAGTAAATAGCAACAAAATAAAATTCAATGTGAAAGGAGGTTAGAGATAGTTTATCTGAATATTGCTGGTTTATCTACGAATTATGTGGCTTTGCGACATCTTGTAGAAACAAAACGTCCAACGTTAGTATTTCTAGCCGAAACTCATATAGCGGACGCTGATTCCGGATTACCTACGAATGGCCGAAACACAAATGGCCGAATCACGAATGGCCGAAACACAACAAATGGCATAATATATCTAATGGCCGAATCACGAACGGCCGAATCACGAATGGCCGAATCACAAAAGGCTGAAACACGAATGGCCGAACATCATATTCTGCCGAAAATAATTACGGCCTTCAGCCTGCACAAATGCTGGGTATATGCTGTCCTTCTTCGCTGCCACTCGTTCGGACTTAACTAAGGGATAATCCCTACTAGTCAGTAAACCTAGGAAAATGCATGCACCTAAATAGTAGTGGTTTCTGCAAGGGGCTGCCTCCCGCAGTGGCCGGCGCTTCCGACGGCGGGTCACCGGCGCACACTCGCGGCCTTCGGCCGTCTCGCCCTGGATCATCTAGAAAATATTTGCTACTAACACGATCAATAGGCCTCGCACCGTATAATAAACGTAAATCATTAGCGCTTAGGGGAAGAAACAACTATCTATTATCTAAACTATATCTACCAAAATAAAAAAAAAATAAGACGCAGAGTATGTCTTGTTTTTCTGAAACTAAGGTACAGAATTTTACGAAAAACTTTTTTCCTTCACCTATCATTGACGCTGATCATCACAGAGCTGCGAGTGGAACAAAAGGCAAGTGCAACAAGAGGGAAAAATTTTAAAGGTCTTTCGAGGGGATGTTTCAAATTCGCGGAGAGAAATAGATGAGAAAATTTATTCAAAATGTGTAAAGTCTAACAAAATTAGCAATAAAAATTTTGTTGATTTGGGTATTCCGGGAAAATTCGGCGTTTCGTGACTCGGCCTTTCGTGATTCGGCCATTCGTGATTCGCCCTTTCGCGATTCGGCCTTTCGTGATTCGGCCTTCTGTGACTGTTGTAGGAATTCGGCCGTTTGGATTTCGGGCATTCGTGATTCGGCCATTTGTATTTCGGCCATTCGGTACCAGCCCAATTACTCTGTGGGTAAATTTTAAATTAGCAATAACACGAGAACCTCAAAATTTAAAAAAAAATCCGAAAAAGTGTCCATCGATAGCTTTTCACCAGATTTTAGTACATAATTTAAGCTATCTTTAAAAAAAATTATGCAAATCGGAAGAGATGGTTTTGAGATAATTGACATTTTATAATTTTTATCATGGTCTTGAAAAGTTTTTTCTATCAGTGTATTTTTTCTAAAAATACACTTAGTTTCCTACAACTTTTCTTTTGACGCCATTTTGATTAAATAAGTAGGGGTCATTCCACGTCAAGTGTCCGAGTTACCTGTAATCGACCTTCTCGGATTTTCACCAAACTCGGCCAGATTGTTCTTTTTAGGTCAAGAAGCAAATATCCCAAGTTTGGTGCCGATTGGACTTTCCCTCGATTTTTGGGAACCTCCCCTTTTATTAGAAAAAGCATCATTTTCGCCAAATTCGCTTATTTTCTTTTGCTTATATCTTCGTAAATATTCAATTTAGAAAAACACTCCGTTCAACATTTTCATGGGAAATCATCTGAGGAATCTAACAAAAATATTAGTTTTTTGCGGCAGTGTTGCCAAGTACTTTTATTTTTGATCTGAAAACTAAATTTGTATTTTTCTCTCAATGAGTACAATTTGATCTCAAAAATTTCAACACCATCGTATTCCTCAGACTATTTTACATAAGAATCACTCAAAACCACGAGGTGTTCCGTCCCGTTCTCGAGATATAGCGATTTGAAACAAACAATTCCCATTGACCAAACTCGTGATTTTAGTCATGACCTTGAAATACGGTCAGGCATATATTAATATTTTTTTGAAACGATGATTCTACAATTGATGAAGGGACGGTAAGGGAAAGTAATGAAGAAGGATTTTTTGGGAATGGAGGGGAAAGAGTGGAAAGGAAGGGGGGGTAATAGGTAGCTACGCTTAACAAGTTGTCTTTGTGACTCCTATCTTTTGTCCAATGCTGGAAGGCGCATGGGTCGAACCAAGCTATAATCAGAGATTATAACCGGATTTGAACCCACAACACTTGCCAGGGTGTTTGGCTCGCTGATGATTCGATGATTCTACAATTGAGAAGGATTTTTTGAGAATGGAGGGGAAAGAGTGGAAAGGAAGGGGGGTAATAGGTAGCTACGCTTAACAAGTTGTCGTTGTGGCTCCTATCTTTTGTCCAATGCTGGAAGGTCCACTCTTTCTCCTCCATTCCCAAAAAATCCTTCTTCATTACTTTCCCTTACCGTCCTTTCATCAATTGTAGAATCATCGTTTCAGACAAATATTAATATATGCCTGGCCGCATTTCAAGGTCATGACTAAAATCACGAGTTTGGTCAATTTCATAGGAACGGAGCCTTTCTCCGAAGACCCGAAACGCGGACTAACACGCTTACGGACGAACGTCACACGCAGTACCTTGCAAGTCGTAAGGGCCTGCGTAGTGTCGTCGTCCTGAAAGTAAAAACAAGTTAGATTAAAAACTTCTCGGTCGGTGGTTTTTACAGTAGGTGGAAGAAGAGGCACAATTTGTGTCTAAAAATAGCCCAACCCATGTCGCTACGGTTAATAAGGGGGGTTGTGCAGACTTCTTTTGTCCAGCGCCTCTATGGTTCAAAGGTACACGGGTACCAGCGAGCCACACGCCCTGGCAGGTATTGTGGGTTCAAATTCGGTTATAATCTCTGATTATAGCTTGGTTCGACCCATGAACCTTCCAGCATTAGCCAAAAGATAGGAGTCACAACGACAACTTGTTAAGCGTAGCTACCTATTACCCTCCCTTCCTTTCCACTTTTTCCCCTCCATTCCCAAAAATCCTTCTTCATTACTTTCCCTTACCGTCCCTTCATCAATTGTAGAATCATCGTTTCAAAAAAATATTAAACAATTCCCAATTTCTCATGAAAAACTGTAAACAAAATGAAACTCCCTAGCAATAAGCAAATAACAAGTAAAAGCAAAATTAATTTGGTTTAATCTAAAGCAACATTGCGCTGTTGTGGAAGCACATAAACAGTATATAATATAACAAAAGTTTGTTTTTGAGCATCTCGGCAGAATATGAAATTTGAGTGAAAGAAAAGTCAAACCTATTTTCACAAAAAAAATCCACTATTAATTTTAATTCAACAGATACGCTTTTCACCTTCTACCTGAAGGCTTCATAAATGTCTGTTTTCGAACTGTTTTGTAGTTTAGATTTTTTTTCATGCAAGAATATAATATAGGTTTTCCTAACAGTGATGCCAACTTTACAGTTTTCTCTAGTATTGGAACATTATAAATCCATATCAATATTTTATATCAGTATTAATATATTTTTATTTCTCCAAATAATTATTTCCTTGTGCCTTTTCTGCTTATTTTTTTTTTGATACTTTATATGTAGTCCCTTAATTTGATTGGGAAACCGTTTTCATTATAACAGAGTTGGTACTAACAGGAATTGCGGCATGCATAGATCGGATACCAGGAATAGATGCTGCTGACAGGAAACGATTCTTCAATATTTCCTTTTCTTCGCAACTCCGGCGAAGAACTAATTTATTTCATATGAATTATATAGAAACCTAAGCAATGATATATACTGCTCATTTCGTCAATACAATACAGATTTTCGATAAAAGCAATTAGGCATTGGTAATATTTTTTGCATTTTGCTTTGCGCAAGTGATTGGTACCTATTGTTGCACAGTTGACATTGTGTCACCTCTGCTGCTAGCCATCTCACATGGTTGAAGGCATGAGAATCTAGGAATTGTTTGTTTGACTTTTCGTTCACTCAATTTTCGTATTCTGCTAAGACGCTCAAAAACAAGCTTTAGTTGTATTATATACTGTATGTGTGCTCTCACAACAGCGCAGTGTTACTTTAGATTAAACCAGAATAATTTTGCTTTGTTTTGTTATTTGCTTATTGCTATATTTTATTTTGTTTACGATTTTACTTGAAAAATTAGGAATTATTTGTTTCAAAACGCTATATCTCGAGAATGGGACGGAATACCTCGTGGTTTTGAGTGATTCTTATGTAAAAAAGTCTGAGGAACACGATGGTGTTGAAATTTTTGAGATCATAATGTACTCATTGAGAGAAAAATACAAATTTAGTTTTCAGATCAAAAATAAAAGTATTCGGCAGCGCTGCCGCAAAAAACTAATATTTTTTTCGGATTCCTCGGAGAGATGATTTCCCATGAAAATGCAGAAAAGAGTGTTTTTCTAAATTGAATATTTACGAAGAAAATAAGCGAATTTGACGAAAATGATGCTTTTTCTAATATAAGGGGAGGTTCCCAAAAATCGAGGGAAAATCCAATCGGCACCAAACTTGGGATTTTTGCTTCTTGACCCAAAACGAACAATCTGGCCGAGTTTGGTGAAAATCCAAGGTCGATTACAAGTTTGTACTTTTTCTCGGTCACTTGACGTGGAATGACTCGTAGTTTTCAAGATATGATGTTTTGAAAAAGAGTAATCTCATTTCTAAATACGCCCTTTTGAAAAGTTACTCTTGACGAAAAAAATCAAAATTAGTGGAAAATGAGTTCTTGCGTGGTGCTCAACATGTCAGGAAAATTTTATTCCAATCAAAAATAGTCGAGTCAAAAATGGCCTTTTTTCAGCGTTTTGAGCTGGAATTACTCAATAGATTATTTGGGATTTTGTTAGTTTTAAGTTTTAATTGCATTTACAAGTAGAAGTTGCTATATGTACTCTTTTTTATATATTTTTACAGGGGCATTCTCTTTTGGCTCTTGTGCCAAATTTAAGTCGCGTACTATAATGGAGTTTATCGAAAATGCGGTGGAGCACTCTAGAAGCGGAAGATATTTATTTTTTCTCCATAGGCGACCAGAACACGGCCCGATGCGTGTACAACTAATAAACCCAGTCTCCAGATTCAAACATGTTCAAAGCTTACAGCATTTATGCAGGTATGTAGATATTCAACACTTACACGAAAAAAAAGTTACTATAAAGCGTTTTACACTTAAATCCGTCCTACTGGTGTAAACATATTGCAGCTTGCAAGAAAAATCCTCACATCGCGGTTATCATCGCCGCAGAACTGCATTCAGTAATTAAATACATGAGAATTGACTAAATCAATTATTTTTCATCAAAACCATACTACAAAACTGTTATTTTGTAGAACTGCAAACTGTAAAACCTAGATTTTAATATTGCGTTTATTTCGTTATCTCCCGAACGCGGTATCACCGCCGCTGCTGGAGGATTTTTCATAAGCGCCGCAATATACACACTTTATTCAGCAACTCCTATCTTTACCTCCTCGTGGTACCATCCGGGATACGTTCCTTAGTGGAAATCGCACAACCGGTGGAAACTAGGGTCGTATGCGGACAGAGAGCACTCATGCGAAGCCTGAGTGTAAACTGTCCGCCTGCAAGACGGTTCTTGTAGGAGGTATGACTATTAAGAACCAAAGCAGAGGGTCCAAAGCCCCTAAAGGAGAAGGGTTTTAATAGCTGTTATCCATGGCTATTATGTAAAAACTTGAATGGATAAACCCCTAATCCAAGGTGTGACGCGACCCGTGCCGAGCGATGAATGGTGGGCGGGGTTCTATAAATTCTCTCGCATCAACGGAGCCTGTGGAGTACCAGGGCGCCCTCCACAGTAATTTGCCCTTGCTGCATCAAGCCGGTCACTGATGCAGTGGACGATTTCTTACCGTGCTCTCTCTGCCGAAAAACAAAGAAACGAATGAGGTGGAGGGGATAATAGGGGAGGAACAAGACTTGAACGATGCGCTAGCAGAGGTCCTCATCACGCCGACTCGTTGTGAGTCGACAAACGAAGATGTGGCTCCAACTCTCTACTCACGGGTCGAGATTCACTCTGCCTGATCTCTGACTGTGTACTGGAGAGTGGCTGAAACAAAAGGAGAGTCGAACAGGTATGGCCAGTAGGATGACTGTACAATCGCTTAAACAATCTAAAAATATATAACGTCGAGTATGAGGGTTACTCAAAAGTTGTTGTGTCTCAATAAGAGAGATCCCAGCATGCTTAATATATAAAATATATTACGTCGAGGACGACAGTTACTCAAAAGTCGCTGAGTCTCAATAAGAGAGATCTCAGCAAGCTTACCGGTCTTGCGACAAGACATTGTCCGAGTAAATATCATCGTCGGAATGTCAGTTTCGTATAAGATGATATTTAACCTTGGAACACTTGCTCTGCAATCGTGTAGCACGCACAAATAGTACTTAGACTGCAGTATCTCAAAAAGGGGAGATCTGGTTGGCGTCGCCGATCAGGATACTAGGTTCATAAACTTAGTCATCATAAACTTAGTCATGATTGGCACATGTCTCGCTCCAGCTACCAGTCTGTCACTTCCTCAATAAGTGATAGGTAAGCTTGAAGCGTATAGTAAAATAATAAAACGGGGCATACCACAATAGTTCAAAATACTGGACGCAGTGGTAAAAGTACCCAACAGAAGAGGAGGAAAAATATACGCATTTAAAATAATGCACCGAAGTCGGCAACATTTTGCCGAGATTTGGACAGCTGTAAACGTCGATTTGCAAAACAGAAATTTTCACCGAACGCTTGGCTGTTCAAATCTCGGCAAATTTTGCCGAGTTTTTTAAGTGTGTAGAAGTTATATGCAAAATACTTCGAATTTATTTATTACTAGCTGTGACCAGGGATGCCACATATAATTCTGCGTTTTTTGTTGAAAAAATCTGGCCATCTGTACAGCAAAGAAAAATATCTGTGCAAAAATCTGCCTAATGCAAAACAATCAGAGTGAAAGACCCGGCAATAGTCATTTTGTTTTTTTTCGTCTCTTTCGCTCTCATTGTAAATCTTAAAAATCTGTTTAACCTGTGTAATTGGCAAAAATCTGTATTCTGGCTGTAACCAGGGTTGCCACATGCATAGATTATTCTGTGTTTAACAGAAATTTGAAAGAAATTGCCTGTACAGAATCTGTGTACACAGAATACAGATTTTTGCCAATTACCAAGGCTAAATAGAGGTTTAAGATTTACAATGAGAGCGAAAGAGACAAAGAACAAAATTATTATTGTCGTCTCTTTCACTCTGATTGTTTTGCATTAGACAGATTTTTGCACAGATATTTTTCCTTGCTGTACAGATGGCCAGATTTTTTCAACAAAAACGCAGAATTATATGTGGCATCCCTGGCTGTAACCCGCGTGCGTCGCTTCGCGCGTAATTGAGAGCAAATCGGAGACACGCTACGTAACGCTAACGCTATGTAACTCAATGAGGTGCAACCACAATACTTTTGCTCGTCTTGAATGCAATCTGATGATATGATTGGTTTGAATCTTTGCTTAATGTGGGCGATTGTTACTACGAAAATACATTGCGCCCCTCGTTTTGGCTACAGACAAGGCTCTTATATATATAGATGTTGGAGGAAGTCCTATATATATGGTCGGACACTTCTGATTTCAAAATAAAATTAATGAAATACCGCTTTTATTACATCTATTTGCTTTATAATGCGGAGAGAAGCAATATTGTAAGCTAAAAAATACAAAACAATAAAATATGCGATCTAAGGTTGTATTTGAAAATATGAAGACTAACAATTCAAAAGGGCCCAAGTTGAAAATGTAAACAAACCGAGTGAGGGTTCATTTTCCTATGCTAGTCCAGCAAGAAATAACTCTCATTCGGTTTGTTTACATTTTGGACTTGGGTCCTTTTCAATTGCTGGTCGAGAATAAACACATTCCGCGGAGCCGTTACATCGTTTATGCTCTTCTTCACCGATAAAAATAGACACGGCGTTACCAAGGGAACTGATACATGATCTGAGTATGCAAATATTGTTAATTTTGTTTCATATGCCAATCATTCAAACGTTTTTTCCTTCGACGTGAAATGAAATATTTCATAAGCAAAACACATTAAGGTGAAACGGTATTAAATTCCAACATAGCCGGAAAAATGGCGATCATGTGAGGATTTTTCCAGCAAACTTCAGTGAACTTCAATCAGGCAATCAATGTTTTTGCACTGCAAATCTACGTGTTTTACCATTACACTCAAGTACTTTTTTACACGGTTATTTTTTTCTATTATTAAGAACGGGGCAACTTAGGGATCATGCATTTATTACTCAATACATTTGGGAGAGCTCAAAATTCGTCACGTATTTTGTTAATGGTCCCTAACTTATGGGATCTGTGATACCAATTTACTTTTTAAAAACTAAATTTTCTTCACAAACTATATTAAATACTAATCATAGCACTGACACCACCGGTGTTCACAAGCGTCCTGCGTCGAAAGAGAGCGAACCGCATGGTTGCTGCGGTTTTGTTGCATAAAACTGCTGATCCGTGCGCGTTCCACGTGGCGCGGTTACATTGGCGTGACCAGACTGCGTCGGTGTTGCTGTTTTCCAATGTAGTAGTTCCTAAATTTCTAACGGCTCCCCCCTTAGTTGGGAGTCGTCCTCGGTTTCCTGAATCCTGATGTTACTCCTGTGGCACCATTACAATCTCCGGATGTGTCGGTGTTGTTTCTTGTTCTTCCTTCCGTTGTTTTCCTTCACTAACGATTATTATAGGTTTTGGTTGGATGTAAACTCTTAGGATCCAAACTACTACCAGTCCAATGACGATTACGGTGGTTATCGACATTGAACTAAACGATAGCCATCTGAATAAATGGAGGCTGCCATGGATATTTTCGGTCGTTAAATTAAGATGATTTATGTGTTCTCTTTGCTCCAAATGCTGTTCCTGTAATAGCTCAAACGGAATACGGTTTATAATTTTAGTTGCATTTTCCCTCAACCCAGTTGTTGGTACGAATGGCTGTGGTTGTATTTCAACGTAGTTATTTGCGTATTCATCTCCGTTCAATACCAAAGTGCAGTTATGAAATTGTATAAGGAACGATCCCTGAAGTCTTCGTTCCTGTGAAGAGCAGTTAGATGTTAGCAACATATCTGCATTGTTGATCACAATGTTTGCATCATCTACCCGTTTCACCAGATTTTTCCATGTTTTCTCCATCGGACAAAAGGCTGTTTGTTCGTTCATTATTTGTTGAACGCACATTGTCGTTGGTTCCATTTTGGAGCTAGCGCATATGTACATGTCTTTTATTTTTGGGCAGGGAGTCTTGGTTGTGTAGGAAATATGTCCTTCGAGGTAATAATTTGCCTCGAGTTGGATCTTGAGGTCTTTTGAAATTATTGGTTCGAGGTAGTGTAGTTTGTATGGCGTTATTTTGATTCTTGGGATTTTCAATGTGTATATGATCATCTCCTTACTATAGATGACATACACACTGGCAATATCGAGTACAGTATCAACAACGTTGGATCCTAAACCATTCAGTGAAAGGAACTGTTTGGCGACGCTCAACTCATCGGGACTGATGATGCGGCTGCTGGGTATATTTTTTCGAGACAGAGTGATAGCTTCTTCTATGACTTCTAATTGGTAAATTAATTCGTCTAAGTTAAAGATTATATTTACTGAATCGAAACCCTCTAGGGTTTCTGAGGTTATGTTCTGTTGATAATTTATCAACTGATGAAGATTCTTGGTTATGTTGCTTATCCTGGTATCAACTGCGTTATTAATTTTGATTTGCTTGTCGTTCTGGCTAATTAGTGAATTCAAAGTTGCATTTATGATTTTCAAATCTTCTGCACCTGGACTTCCAGACACGTACTTCCATATTTTCCCTAACGTCTCCCATCTTCGACTTCTTTGGTTAGGTTTAATCTTTGTAACTATGGTATGCAATTTCTGTAGCTTGTTCTGAATAAGCGGGCTTAGAATTTGTTTCGCTTTGATTTTACTTTCTGCTGTTTTTACAATAGCTTAGATATTGGTTTCAAGCAGTTCTAGGTCTATGGGATGAGCTATACGCAGATAGCTGCCACTGATTCTTGCGTCCCCTAATGGGATTATTGCTATCGGATTTCTGTTAAGATCATGGAGTGAGATTTTGCACTTGGTGGTCTTTAGAATGAATGCTGCCATCACGAGCAGCCATTGTCTGCAAATATAATTTAGTTAGTTGGTTTTTTCATGTCCTTTTTATGAATATCGACCAATCTGCCTGCTGGACACACTAGGAAAGCTGCTAGAAAGGATTATCCTGAACAGGCTATCTATATACACGGAGGGCGAGTACGGACTGACACAAAGGCAGTTTGGGTTCCGGAAGGGAAGGTTCACAGTAGATGCGATCCGGACTGTCGTCGAGACAGCACAGAAAGCGTCCTAGCAGAAACGTAGAGGCAACCGATACTGCGCAGTGGTCACTATCGATGTTAAGAATGCATTCAACAGCGCCAGCTGGGGTTAAAATTCAACGGTCACGTTGACTACGCATGCAAAAAGGCAGCGAAAGCCATCAGTGCACTGTCTAGGATCATGCCGAATAACTTTGGACCAAGCAGTATCAAGACGCGCCTCTTAGCCAGTGTATCATCGTCGATACTGCGGTATGGCGGACCAGCCTGGATTACAGCGCTCCAAACCTAGCGCAACAGAGCGAAGCTGAGAAGCACGGCCCGACTAATGGCCATTCGAGTTGTGAGCGCGTACAGGTCTATCTCATCAGAAGCTGCGTGCGTAATCGCTGGGATGATTCCCATCGACATCACCCTGATGGAGGACTACGAGTGCTATAGGCAAAAGGAGGTCAGAGGAATCAGAAAGCTGATGAGAGCAGAATCATTGGCTATGTGGCAACAGGAGTGGAATACGACACAGAAAGGTAGATGGACCCACAGGCTCATATCGACTCTCTCGGTTGGAATAGGAATGAACGGGGAGGTGAACTTTTACCTAACGCAGTTCCTCGCAGAAGAAACAGCAGAGCACGTGGTTTTTTACTATCCCAGATGTCGCAACGAGAGCATTTCGAATGCCGTCAATAGCGCAATCGCATACATCATGTGTGATCTGCAGCGTAAGTGGAGAGCGGAACAGCGAGCTTGCATCGACAGTTAAGTTATTTTGGATGAAAGGTGGCCTAGGGAACAAACCTCTCTGAGCCGCATATGACGCCCCAAAGCAACGCGATCCGGGGCGCGGTAAAACCCTAGACTGGATTCATATGTGTGGGGATGGGATTTATCCCGAAATAGTCCCAATACTCAGATCGGTCTTTGTTGAAAAAGGCATAGCAAAGAAATCCTGCGAGGGTGGCTGTGACGGAGTGCGCGTCATGTTGGAGGGAATTTTCTAATCGGTACACGTCTCGTCAGGTCAAGAAATCCCGCGAGGGTGGCTGTGACGAGGTGCACGTTATGACTGTCGGCACCTTCTAATCGGTACACGTCTCGATGGGTACTGCGAGCTAGATGAGCAAGTGACCAGCAACGTTAGCCTGCGTTGATGACTGCAAAGTGCATCAGCACGGCATCCCCTCGGTATGCCTGAAGGAGTAACGCTAGAAAGCGTGATACTTGGAAAAGTACAAGAGCACAGCCTCCCCCTGATGTAATACTTCATTGTGGTGCCGGGGGGATACAGGCAGAGGGCAAGGATGAGGTTTTGGTGGGTGAGAGTCCCACACAACGTCACGGTTGGTTCCGGATAAGAACATTAGTTTTCTGAAACCTGGTAAAAAAACACACACACACATACACAGACATTGCTCATTCGTCGAAACTGATCGATTGATATATGTGAGTCGGCCCTCCGCGCCTCGGATCAACTTCGTGTGTTCTTCGACCAATTCCTAAACCTTTGTAATATAGTATAGCAAAGGTAAAAAACCTAATTAATCCACCTAGCGGTGTGACCTGGCATTTCTACTGTAACAATAATTCTTTTTAGTTTCTCAGGATCATTTATAATTGAGTTGACTATCAAATTAGTTGGTTGCTTATCAAAATCGTTAATCAGTTAAATTCACAAGAACGTACTACGTGCAATAATTATATTTTCTTTCCTAGGTGCGTAATTATTTGGAAGCGTTATTTAATTTACTTTATTTTTATTTAGTTTTATACTATTTACGTCAATTTTCGTAGATCTGAATGAATAAAAAAGCAAAGCAAATCCATGGATATAAACGTTCTTAAGAACCTGACCCATCTTTATCGACGCACCATTAGTGGTAGTAGTACTAGTAGTGGTGGAAACTATTATTTGATAAGTATAAAACTTGTACCAAAATCTGCAAAAATAATGGAATAATTCGAGTTTTCACCACTACTGGTACTACCACCACTAATGGTGCGACTACCCTATAACTTTTTTTAACGATGAAACTTATTATAATTCTCATCTTTAGAAAAAGTTATACACTGTAAAAAATTATTTTTGGTGTAAGTAGTGTATATTGTTACCTTTAACATGTCAAAAAATAAAATTTTTAAAAAGTGCGCTTTTTTAGATATTCAACTTTCCAGTTTTACTTTCTTTTTTCAACAAAAAAATTTTTTTACAGTGCACATATTTTTTTAGAAAGGCAACTTTGCTGAAGACACTGAAATAGTGCATTGCATTGCAGTGCGGAATTGAAATGCTTATGTGTATGACCGTTTTTCGACCGCTTCCCGCGGTCGAATCATTACAAATTTAGTATCCAAATAAGTGGAAAAGATTGCAGAACCAAAATCTATACCTATAAAGAAGGATTTCTGTCTGTCTGTCTGTCTGTCTGTCTGTCTGTCTGTCTGTCTGTCTGTCCGTATGTTCCTTATAGAATCGAAAACTACTGAACCAATCGGCATGAAAATATGCATGTAGAGGTATTTTGGGGCCAGGAAAGGTTTTAGTGATGGTTAGAAACCCCTCCCCCCACTAAGAGGGGGGGGGCTCCCATACAAATGAAACACAAATTTCTGCATAACTCGACAACTAATCAAGCAAATAGAACAAAATTTGGCATGTGGGTGTTTTCGGTGACAAGAATTTATTCTATGGTAAATTGAGACCCCTCCCCTCTTTATAAGGGGAATTATAACTCCTCTTCTCTTTAAAAGGGGGGGGCTTCCATACAAATTTCCTCATAACTCGAGAACTAATCAAGCAAATGGAACCAAATTTGGCATGTGAAAGTTTTCGAGGGCAAGAATATTTTCTATGGTGAATTAGGACCCCTCTCAACTTTAAGCGGGGGGGGCTCCTATACAAACGAAATACAAATTTCCTCATAACTTGAGAAGTAATCAAGCAAATGGAACAAAATTTGGCACGTGGGTGTTTTTGGAGACAAAATTTTTTTCTATGATGAATTGGGACCCCTCTCCACTTTAGGAAGGGGGGCTCCTATACAAATGAAATGCAAATTTCCTCATAACTCGAGAATTAATCAAGCAAATGGAACCAAATTTGGCATGTGAAAGTTTTCTAGGGCATGAATATTTTCTATGGTAAATTAGAACCCATCCCCACTTTAAGAGGGGGGGCTCCTATACAAACGAAATACAAATTTCCTCATAACTCGAGAACTAATCAAGCAAATGGAACAAAATTTGGCAAGTGGGTGTTTTTGGAGACAAAAATTTTTTCTATTGTAAATTGAGACCCCTCCCCTCTTTATAAGGGGAATTATAACTCCTCTTCTCTTTAAAAGGGGGGGCTTCCATACAAATTTCCTCATAACTCGAGAACTAATCAAGCAAATGGAACCAAATTTGGCATGTGAAAGTTTTCGAGGGCAAAAATATTTTCTATGGTGAATTAGGACCCCTCCCAACTTTAAGAGGGGGTGCTTCTACACAAATAAAATACAAATTTCCTCATAATTCGAGAACTAATCAAGCAAATGGAACAAAATTTGGCATGTGGGTGTTTTTGGAGGCAACCATTTTTTCTATGATGAATTAGGACCCTTTACCTTTTTAAGAGGGGGGCTCTCATACAAACGAAATACAAATTTCTTCATAACTCTAGAACTAATCAAGCAAATGGAACCAAATTTATCATGTGGGTGTTTTTGTAGGCAAGAATATTTATGGTATATTTTCTATGGATTTCCCCACTTTAAGAGGGGGGGGGGGCTCCTATACAAATGAAAAACAAATTTCCTCATAACTCGAGAACTAATCAAGCAAATGGAACCAAATTTGACATGTAAGTGGTTTTGGACGCAAGATTTTTTTCTACGGTGAATTGAGACCCCTCTCTTCTTTAGAAAGCGAGTTATGGCCCATCTCCCCTTTAAGAGGGTGGGCTTCCATACAAATGAAATGCAAATTTCCTCTTATCTCGAGAACTAATCAATCAAATAGAACCAAATTTGGCATGTGGGAGTTTTAGATGGCAGAATTTTTTTCTATGGTGAATTACGACCCCTTCCCCTTTTAAGAGGGGAGCTCCCATACAAATGAAATTCAAATTTCCTTATAATTTGAGAACTAATCAAGCAAATAGAACCAAATTTGGCATGTGGGAGATTTTGGAGTCTTGAATTTATTTTACGATAGTTAGAGACCTCTCACCCCTGTGGTAGGGGGATATGGACTCTCATACAAATAAAACAGAAATTTTTGCGAAACTCAAAAGCTAATCGAACTCGAGAAATTCGAGACTTTTCCATAAAACATTAGTCAATACAAGACCACAAAAACTATCTATAGGTACACTAGATCATTCAGGACGAGACGATCGCGAGTGTTGCCGGTGACCCGCCGTCGGAAGCGCTGGGGGGCTTGCAAAACTCGAGATTGTGGCAAAGATCATCCGAGATTCATGATTTATGTACAACACAGGTTAATTTGTGGCAATACGAAGTTTGTCGGGTCAGCTAGTCTTAAATAAAAATATAATGATTTTTTCAAAATGTTTAGTCGTTCATGTCCCCTTAAGGTAAAATTAGTCGTCATCGATTCTGCCAATTTCAAAAGCATTTTTTTTTTTGTTTGAAACAAAAATTCTGTTCATGAAAATATATTCTCTGTGTTTAGATTGGCAAGAAGAAAGCAATGAATACATTTTTATTCATGTAGTTTTCACATTTTTGCTTACCGTTCTGATTCAAACTTAGAACAGTCTCAAACTTCGAACACTTCAGAATAAAATGCTCGTTAGTATCGCTAATATGATAATTTATTATGCTTATTGTACACCACCGTGTTCGTCAGAATGTCCTCTATCCGGTGAGGTATGACATTGAACTATAGGACTCCTTGTAAGTAATCAGCATGCGCTGGAAAAAAGTGAAAACTCAGATTTTAACTTCGTTCGCATACTCTTAGCGTTTGGTGCAAAAGTAGCTGTTTTTTCGTTTGCATTATTTTGCCAATTTTAGAACATTTACCTTCCCACTTCGCGATTATTTGGTAAGTGCATGATATATATGTACTATGGCATAGTTAAAATACAATATTTCATGCATTATTTCAAAGATATTAGATAAATAAAAAGTGTTAGAAGTTTGAATCACGTTTTGAGGTGTGATTCAAACTTCGAACACCCACGAATAATATGAGATTTTTCCGGATTTTCCTTCGGGAATATAAATTACCTACATTGTAAAGCTGTACAAAGTTAACTTGCTTCAGATGTGGTACATAGAGTTTGAAAATATTAGCAATTGACTACAGAAGTACGGATTGAAACTAATTATTGTGTGAAAAATTTAAATCAGACTGTTAGGTGGATTTAAAAAGACAGTGTTTAAAAAAGGACGAAATTTCACTTATTTAAGTTAAATGACATTAAAAACATTAATACTTTTCAAAGTAATACAAGTGTTCGATGTATGAGACTGAAATATTTGAGCTTTGAATGTCAACCATTAAAGTGTTCGAAGTTTGAATCAAAACCGAACAGCAGTTTTTTAATGTTTTTCAATGCAAATTAACATTGTATCCTCATTTTCAAAATTTTAACACGAAAATAATTAAATTGTCATGCTGTTAAACCATTTATGGGAGTAGAATAAAGATGTTTTCGAACATTTTTCTTTGAAGAAAGTTTCAGCATAGCTTAAGTGTTCGAAGTTTGAATCAAAACGGTATAACTTTTAAACAAAAAGTCGGACCACGAAACAATTCAATAATGATATTTTACACTATAATCACAGAACAGAAGTGGAAGTTAAAATCAAAACTCGTAACTCTAACCTTTTACAGATACTAGCGAACCTGGCGGTGGAAAGTGGCTTTTTACACGGAAAATTTACTACACTGTTTTCCAACTTTAGACTAGCTGACCCAACGCAAAGTTGCCAGAACAATTCTATGGAATTCCTGTGCGAAAATGGCAAAAAGCTGTCAATAATCTTTATGCTTACGCGACCAAACTAGCAAAAACTCAATCATGCATGTATCAATTTAGTTATATAGAAGTGAAGAATTTCCTAGGAACCTCAAAAACAGTACATTGGTAACAATAGTTTACATTCGTTTAACATAAAACTTCACTTTTCGTGCGAGAAACAGATGATGCCGCTACAAATGTTAAGTTTGCTGCTGCGGAAATATCATATTAATCGTTCTTTTACACGCACACTAGCATTAACGTGATCTAGTGATCCAGATGTGTTGGCTTCACCTATTTTGTTCGAAAACGTCAAAGTTGCCACCGTGTGATCAAAACTAGCATAGATGTTTTTTCATCTCTCAAACATGCTAATGTAGTTGCCGCTAACCGCAGGTGATCAATAATAAAAATCAAAATCTATACCTACGCGACTTTTGATTTTACTCCTGTTTTATACATTACACCGGTTACGCATATCGTTGGAAGTTTAGCATAGAGATTGCTGACAAGAATATTACGCACACGTCGCCGCGTATACGTATACGTGATTTGTTTGCATCTAGAGTTTTTTTCGTTGCAAAGTGTTTCCCGATGCATACAAACCACCAATACAGTCGCACATAAACAATTCTTAAATAAAATTTGTTTAAGATTACAAGCCGCATGTTGATTTCGATTCTCGTCTCGATGATACATTTTGAAAATTCATAACACTTTTCTTTCTGGCATCCTCGTCTAAATGCTTCAGTCTCGTCACTAGGGACTGGTGAGGCTGTCAAATTCTACATATTGTCCGTATAGCATTTATCAGTTTTGGTTTTGTTACCCACTTGCTGGTTGGAAGTATTAAACAGGAAGCAATTATCTAAAAATAAAAAATAAGAAAACTTATCCAATTTAATTCTACTATGTGTATTTTATTCAATGACAGATACGTATTTCGCCTACGACTTGCAGGCTTCCTCAGTGTCTGTTTTCGAACTCTGGAAGCCTGCAAGTCGTAGGCGAAATACGTATCTGTCATTGAATAAAATACACATAGTAGAATTAAATTGGATAAGTTTTCTTATTTTTTATTTTTAGGTTTCGTATTCTACTAAGACGCTCCAAAAACTTCAGGAAGCAATTAAACACTGTATTTTTATTACAATTTTACTACCGTCATCCGGGGAAACTTGCAACACTTTTGAATTTTAACTTCGTTTAACTTTCGAAGTATACCGTTTAGGTCGAAGTGTAAGTAGCCAAAACTTGTATAGTGGTGAGTACTTTTGATTTATGATTATGAGAAAAAATATAAACTAAATGAATCTGTAGAATGAACCGAAAATAGGGGTGTTGCAAGTTACCCAGTAAACGGGGTTACTTGCAACACTTTTCCGATTTTGCGTTTCTTATGATTTTATATCTGATTTCAAACCGCGAATGACTATTTTGAGATATTTTGAATGTATTTGTAGTAAAACAAGAGATACTGGAGGCGTTTTTTGTTTCCCAATTTCGTCTATCGCTTTTTTAAAGATATTCGGTGAAAATGCAGCATGTCGGCGAACTCCAAATTGCCGTTTCAAGGCACGTGGAATTTTTTACAATTTTAATTTTTCTGGAGATGGTGGTAAACAAAATAACATCGTACAGATACAAACTTACTTTGTACATACTATCTATTACGATAATTTTCCTTTTTACAAGCTGCAAGTCGCGCCATATTGGAAGTAACAACACGAATTCATCGTTTATTCCCCAAGTTCGAAATATAAACAAAGCTCAAAGTTGCTATTTATTAGCTTATATGATGCACTTATTGTGTACAGGAACCAAACAATAAAAAATAATTCCATGTCAATGAACTGACGCAACTTTGCACATCCATTTTTCCTACTCTGAAAGTGGTATTACTTTCCAATTCTTTCTTTTTTACGATATTCCTAATTTAAAAAGTTTTTGTAGACACTGAAGTCGCTTTTTACGCGGTTTTGATTTACGCGGGACGTATCCTTCGCGTAAGAAGTGACTTGAGTGTAGTTGTCTTCTGTAAGATATTTCAATTTTATTGCTTCTTATAAATTCAAATAATTTGCTCCCGTTGTACAATGCATGTCGTTTGATTCCCCAATTAATTTGTATTATCGGTCCATCTAAACGAAAGCATAGTTAAAAACGACCCAAATTTTGAGCTTGCTCTTTTTCATCTATTTTCAATCCGAACTTCGTTTTCTTTGCCTCGCTTGAAACGTATTCGCTATGTAAGCACAAATCGATCTCTTGTACTCTCATAGAACTGTCATATGGAAAGTTTGTGAAGATTTGGTGCAAAGTTTTGACGTAGGACTACGTCTTACGGCAAGTTTTGAGATAGGGTGTCATTCCAAAAAATCGAAAAATGCGAGCGTCACGAAAAATGAAAAGTTTTGAGCGCCAATAGCTTAGCGGTTTTCCGATCGATTTTCAATATTCTTACACCAATCGATCGGAAAATTTTCTACGAATTGACCCAAGTGAAGAAAACTATGGATTCTTGATGTTGAATTATTGAAAAATTGAAAATAATGAACCTATGTTTTACCAGAGTTCTGGCTTCGTGATTGGTTGGAAGATTCTTTACGATGATCTAAACCTATACCAATTTGATATCTGTGCTTGGGAAGTAAGTCAAAACAAGTGACAAAGTTTCCTCATTTCAACAAGATTTCTTAACACCGTGGTTAAACCTAGACCATTTTGATGTCCTTGCTTGGGAAGTACGCCAGAGAGAGTGACAAAGCCCCCTCGAGCCAACAGATTTCTTACGAACGCGATTAAACCTAGTCCAATTTGATGTCTGTGTTAGGGAAGTGTGCCAGAAAAAATGACACAAGTTCGTTGTCCCAACAGATCGCAAATTCTTTACTGCGTGACGAATAAACCTCGGCGAACTTGATATCTGTGTTGAAAAAATGTGCTACAGCTGTACTATTCGGTTATAATAAGACTGTATGAATACGCATGCTTGCCGTTTCATTAGAAGTGTAGTGAAAAGATGTGCTGTTGATAAAATAGGATTGAATTGGTAAAATCCCTTCAACGTGGGAAACCATAGATAATAAAAACAATCTTTAATTTCAGTAAGGTAGCAGAAAAGCAATAGTTCTTGATTTTGTTAAATTGTTTTCAAATGCACAATCTTTTGAGAATTGAACGTATGCAATGTTACTACTTTGATAAATGTTACATACAACGCATGTAGCATATATATATATACTAGCTGACCCGACAAACTTCGTATTGCCACAAATTAACCTGTGTTGTACATAAATCATGAATCTCGGATGATCTTTGTCACAATCTCGAGTTTTGCAAGCCCCCCAGTGGGCGGCACTTCCGACGGCGGGTCACCGGCAACACTCGCGACCGTCTCGTTCTGAATGATCTAGTGTTACTATAGATAGTTTTTGTGATCTTGTATTGACTAATGTTTTATGGAAGAGTCTCGAATTTCTCGAGTTCGATTAGTTTTTGAGTTTCGCAAAAATTTCTGTTTTATTTGTATGAGAGTCCATATCCCCCTACCACAGGGGTGAGAGGTCTCTAACTATCGTAAAATAAATTCAAGACTCCAAAATCTCCCACATGCCAAATTTGGTTCCATTTGCTTGATTAGTTCTCAAGTTATAAGGAAATTTGAATTTCATTTGTATGGGAGCTCCCCTCTTAAAAGGGGAAGGGGTCGTAATTCACCATAGAAAAAATTTCTGCCATGTAAAACTCCCACATGCCAAATTTGGTTCCATTTGATTGATTGGTTCTCGAGATAAGAGGAAATTTGCATTTCATTTGTATGGCAGCCCACCCTCTTAAAGGGGAGATGGGCCATAACTCGCTTTTTAAAGAAGAGAGGGGTCTCAATTCACCATAGAAAAAAATCTTGCGTCCAAAACCACTTACATGTCAAATTTGGTTCCATTTGCTAGATTAGTTCTCGAGTTATGAGGAAATTTGTTTTTCATTTGTATAGGAGCCCCCCCTCCTAAAGTGGGGAGGGGTCCCAATTCATCATAGAAAAAAAATTTGTCTCCAAAAACACCCACGTGCCAAATTTGGTTCCAGTTGCTTGATTAGTTCGCGAGTTATGAGGAAATTTGTATTTCGTTTGTATAGGAGCCCCCCTCTTATAGTGGGGAGGGGTTCTAATTCACCATAGAAAATATTCATGCCCTAGAAAACTTTCACATGCCAAATATGGTTCCATTTGCTTGATTAATTCTCGAGTTATGAGGAAATTTGCATTTTATTTGTATAGGAGCCCCCCTTCCTAAAGTGGGGAGGGGTCCCAATTCATCATAGAAAAAAATTTTGTCTCCAAAAACACCCACGTGCCAAATTTTGTTTCATTTGCTTGATTAGTTCTCGAGTTATGAGGTAATTTGTATTTCGTTTGTATAGGAGCCCCCCCTTTTAAAGTGGGGAGGGGTCCTTATTCACCATAGAAAATATTCTTGCCCTCGAAAACTTTCACATGCCAAATTTTGTTCCATTTGCTTGATTAGTTCTTCAGTTATGAGGAAATTTGTATTTCATTTGTATAGGAGCCCCCCTCCTAAAGTGGGGAGGGGTCCCAGTTCATCATAGAAAAAGTTTTTGTCTCCAAAAACACCCACGTGCCAAATTTGGTTCCATTTGCTTGATTAGTTCTTGAGTTATGAGGAAATTTGTATTTCGTTTGTATAGGAGCCCCCCCTCTTAAAGTTGGGAGGGGTCCCATTTCACCATATAAAATATTCATGCCCTAGAAAACTTTCACATGCCAAATATGGTTCCATTTGCTTGAGTAATTCTCGAGTTATGAGGAAATTTGCATTTCATTTGTATAGGAGCTCCCCTTCCTAAAGTGGGGAGGGGTCCCAATTCATCATAGAAAAAATTTTTGTCTCTAAAAACACCCACGTGCCAAATTTGGTTCCATTTGCTTAATTACTTCTCGAGTTATGAGGAAAATTGTGTTTCTTTGGTACAGGAGCCCCCCCTCTTAAAGTGGGGAGGGGTCCTAATTTACTATAGAAAATATTCTTGCCCTCGAAAACCTTCACATGCCAAATTTGGTTCCATTTGCTTGATTAGTTCTCGAGTTATGAGGAAATTTGTATGGAAGCCCCCCTTTTAAAGAGGAGAGGAGTTATAATTCCCCTTATAAAGAGGGGAGGGGTCTCAATTTACCATAGAATAACTTCTTGTCACCGAAGACACCCACATGCCAAATTTTGTGCTATTTGCTTGATTAGTTGTCGAGTTATGCAGAAATTTGTGTTTCATTTGTATGGGAGCCCCCCCTCTTAGTGGGGGGAGGGGTTTCTAACCATCACTTAAACCTTTCCTGGCCCCGAAAAACCTCTACATGCATATTTTCATGCCGATTGGTTCAGTAGTTTTCGATTCTATAAGGAACATACGGACAGACAGACAGACAGACAGACAGACAGAAATCCTTCTTTATAGGTATAGATATATGTTGCATATAGCATGTATACATGAAGAATCGAATGATTACAAGCATGAATACATGCCACTATCACTACAAAGAGAATTACGTAGTCCTGCGTCACCAGTATGTGTCTTGTACACAACCCCTCTGATTTTTGTCTATCCTTTTCACTCTTTAGCAAACCTGTGCACAGACTTCACAAATAGAACAAACTTAGGAAGGTGGCAGCACCGTTTCGCGCACATAACGAATGACCCAAAACTGACACACAGGGTAAATTTCGGAGTATTTTGTTGACTAATGGCCGCTTCAGCGTCAGCTCCGGAACATCAACCACCTTTCCCCGGGACATTTTTGTATTTTGAGATAATTCATTTTGCGGCACATCAAATCACATCGGCTTGACAAAATAACACTAATGGAACTACCCGGTACTTGGGGGCAATTTTGAATTTTAGGATGATTCATCTTGCGGAACGTCAAACCACATCACCTTGATACCATAAGACTATTGAAAGTATAATAATGACATTTTGACGGTAAATGGTCACATAAGCATCGGTTCTGGGAATATTCGGTACCTGGTTCGGCGGACATTTTTTTGTGCCTTCTGTTAGGCTTAGGTTTCATGTGGAACATCAAATCACATCGCTTTGATAAATTAAGATTTATGGAAGTACAATGGAGACATTTTGGTGTCGAATAGCCACTCCAGTGTCAGTCGCATAAAATCCTGTACCCGGATTTAGTGGCCCATTGATGATTTTAGGGTTCATAAGGTATTTAATTTATAATGAACCGTAAAACGGGATGATTCAGCACAAAGCAAAGCAAGCATAGCCATGGGTATAAGCGTCGTCTTGAGAACTTGACCCTTCTTTATCGACAGACTTCGCAGCCGGTTATTAGAGTACAGGATAATTACGAGGCTAGTGCAACGATCCTACTGACTCTATAGCAGCACCTTCCAGCCGAGATTCGAATATACGACGACTGGCTTGTTGGTTAGCATCTTATCCCGAAGCTAACTGGGTGGATTATGTTTCAGCACATATGCAGTTATTCGGGACAAAAATGTGTAATACCTTAGAAGCTATGATACACGATATGCCTTCAACACATAAGATGGTTTTTATTCCAATGGTAATGGTTGCTTCTAAAACGCATTATTAGTTTGATATATGTATTGTAGTTTTCAGAGCCATACGATTTTGTTTCAAACCGCCCCAATATAACCAGAACTACCCCGTTAACCGGTTCATTATAAGTTAAATAGCTTATATACCCTAAAATCATCATTTGACCCCAAGCCCGGTTACTGAAGTAGCTATTTGGTTCCAAAATGTCTCCATTGTACATTGTAATGTGTTTTGATCAAAGCGATATGATTTGATGTGCCTCATGATGCATTATCCCAAAATCCAAAGAATTCCCCTCAACCAGGTACCAGATGTTCCGGATCCGATAGTAATGTGGTCATTTGCCTTAAAAATGTCTTTATTATACTTTCAATAGTCTCATTTTATCAAGATGATGTGATTTGACGTGCCGTAAGATGAATTATCCTAAAATTTATACATTGTGTCGCGAAACAGGTACCAGATGTTCTTCCGGCACCGATGGTGAAGTGGCCATGTTGGTCCGAAATGTTTCCATTACTTCTATTAGTCTTATTTCATCAAGCTGATGTGATTCGAAGTTTGCGGTACATCAATTGATGCTTGCGGCAATGAATTATTTCAAAATACAAAACGAAATTCGAATTAAAATGATCTCATTCTCATGCAAGCTCATTCGCAAGCTCAAATCTTTTTACCTTCGTTATACTATATAACAAAGGTTTAGAAATTGGTCGAAAAACACGAAATTGATCCAAGGCCCGGGGGGCCGAGTCACATATACCAATCGATAGGGTTCGACAAACTGAGCAATGTCTGTGTGTGTGTGTGTGTGTATGTATGTGTGTATGTGTGTATGTGTGTTCGCTCCGAATTTTCTATCGCCTGTTACTCGGAGATGGCTGAACCGATTTGACCGCTATTACTTTTGTTTGAAAGGTATTATTACCTAGTATATCACTATTAAATTGTCTCGTGGTCTGACTTTTCGTTTGAAAGTTATAAGCAAAAATGTGAAAACTACGTGACACGGTTTTCTCCGGAACCACGCAACCAATTTTAACAATCTTAGTACCAAACGAAAGCTATTACTATTACTAAACATTTTGCTAAGTTTTATTGAAAACGGACAAGCAGTTTAAAAGTTAGCCTTGAAAAACCTGTTTTGACTATGTACAAATGAACGCCTGTTTCTCAGAGATGGCCAAACCGATTTACACGCTATTAGTTTCATTTGGCAGGTAATATAGCCGGATAGATCACTATTGAATGGTTTTTTGATTGGACGTTTAATTTGAAAGTTATGAGCAATCGAATACACCACACCAAAACTAACAGTAATTTATAATGATTTTAACCAAGATAATTTACCTAATTTCAATCATTTTAATATCAAACGAGAGGTTTCCACACTACGAATATATATGCAAAATTTCATAAGAGTTGGTTTTACCGGTCAAAAGATATTAACCATCGAACACTCGCGCCCACTTTTATAACACGGTTACTTGCGCGCACAATGGACCAAACCAAAGAAAACGTGTGCACTAGAGTTTTGACTAAGAAAACTTAGTTTTAAATTTATTAAACCTTTGGAAGAGTTTCTTAAAATTGAAAGCTCTATCGTCTGGTAGAATTTGAATTTTGATTAATCCCCCTAAAAGTGAAATAAAAAAATTATTTTCCTTTAGTTTCAATATAACACATTGATGTGTTCTGCAAACTTTTAGAGCATATTATTGCAAGAAATTTAGCTAAAGACAGTAACCTTATATCTCTTCAGTGAAGATAGAAAAATTTTATTTATTGTATATGAATTGGTAAAGTCAGTTTTTCTATTCTAACTCTTTATAATTATTGTATGACTTTTTCATGTATTACAAAGTTGTACAAATAATAAAAATACATAACTTTGCTGAATTTAGTATACCTCTGTTTGCTTGTTTAGGAACTGTAGAACTTTGATTGTGAAAAATACCCTGATTTTGACCCCGAATTACTCGACTACCAACAGACGGATACATCTTAAACATTTTACATTTGCTGATAGTTTTGCTGCATACAGACACAATTTTTTCCATATGAAGAAACGAGAGCAAATTCCAGTTGGGTCAATTGCGGTACACCTCACATGCTACTTGCTTCGTTTCTGTGATGTCGGTTTATGCTAATCTTGTTTCCTAACAATTTAAAGTATTAGTGCATTAAATAATGCTGACATTTTGCTCATAACAAGTTTACTGAAGAATATACGTTAGTATATACGTAATATACGATTTGTAACTTTATAACAATATGGCATTCAAAAACACATGTTGTACAAAATACAACAGCGTGAGTAACCGAAAGTTAATAAAAATTGATGAAATTTATTCAAGAAAACTTTATTGTTGTGAATCAAATAGAATGGCAATACAAGAAATTACGCATAATTCAAAAACTTATAAACTAGACCTTTACTACTCAATGTATATGTTAAAGAATAATATTTCATCTTACAACTTACCTTTACTTGCACTTACCCTCATTAGTAACAACTTACTCAGCAATTTCATGAGAAAAGGAACTATCAAAATTTATAAGTGCTTCTATTTGGTTCAAATTTTGTAAGCTTATTCAATTTCCAAAAATTTCATGTAAGCCAAACGTGTCGATTTCTATCTCAAATAGCAAGTAAGATCGTATAACAAAGGTTCCTTTCACCACTAGGTGGATTAAATCAGGTTTTTCTAATGCATTAGGAAGGTTAAGAGGTTATACTATACACAGTTGAGAGGACTAAACCTTTTAACTGATTAAAGTGGAAATTTGTATACATGTTATGGCAACAGACAAAAAAAAAGAAAAATAATTTTAACCTTCGATTAATCTCCAGAAGATATTTCCTGAAAACTTGTATTAAATCAACAAATCGAAAATATAACATGTTTAAAAGTTTCAAGTGGATCGGTTTAGGTTTTCTCGAGAAATCATGCTCGTCGACTTTGGAAACAGTTTTGAGAAACTCGCTTTCGCGATTTGCGCTCTGACATGCAACAATCAGCCAAAAAAGTATTCGGACAGCAGCGCACAAATTTTTCTCTTGATAATATTGTTCAGTATTTTTGCAAAGAATGGCAACGCATTTTTTAAACAATGTTTACCTGAAACATATTTAGATGCATAGCAACAATCCATATAGTTTAAATTTCCCAAAAATGCAGCTAAAAAGTATTTAGATAGTTAAGTACTAGTTGAATTAAATATTTTTTCTCGTTTACCTGCTACTTTGTAGGACCATCTACATTCTTGAAAACCTGTTCCAATCTTTTTGGGATAAAATTAACGTATTTCCAAATATTCCTGTATGAATTGCTGGCCATTTTTTACAACACTTCGATTTAAGTCATTTTTATTTAAAATCAAATGATTTCTTATTTTAGTTTTGAAATTATCTCAAGAGATGTTCAAACGGGTTCAAAGCTGGACTAAGTGCTGATGTTTTGATAATGCTAGGACAATTGTATTTATGGTACCGACCACTTACAATGTATATTTAGATTGTTTAAATTCATCATCCCGGTACAATATGAATGTACCACACAACTATAAGTTTACTTTAATATGTTATCACAGAACAGAAGTGGAAGTAGAAATCCAAACACGTACATGCTACAGATTTCTACAGATACTATAGCGAACCTGGTGGTAGCGAGTCACTTTTTTCCACGAAAACACACGAACGTATACAAATACACACAAAAGCATGTGAAAGCTGCTATGCGATTGACAGCGAGCGTTCTGCTTATATTGCTGTTATTCGCTTCTATACGAAAACCTTCCCAGAGAAAAAAAAACAAACAAGACTTTGTTACCAGTTTTGATCGCCGAATCGTTCGGACTTCCATTTCTGTTCTGTGATGTTGACTTTTTCGGTGAGAAAAAGTTTATTTCAGTTTCACTTAAGGTTGTTCAGATAATCGAATTTACACTTAGTTCTATCCAAAAATATATAAACTTGTTACCTCAGAGCTTTCCATAAAATTTATTGCGTTCGAATCCATTGAATCTAAATTGGTTTGTGTAAAAAGCCAAAGCCATGGGTTTATACCGTCTTTAGACATTACCCTTCTTTATCGACAGACTTCGCAGCCGGCTGTTAGAATATAGGAAAATTACGGGGCCAGTGCAACGATCCTACTGACTCTAACTAGCAAGCCCCGCCTAGCCGAGATTCGAATATACGACGACTGGCTTGTTAGACCAGCATCGTACCTCGAAGCTAACTATAGGCGGTGCTAACTGGTTTGTGTACGTGACATAAAATTGGTTTGTGTGTGTGTGACGCCTATGCTTGTATATGCATATGTACATGCGTGCCTACATATATACGTAAACATAATGACAAATAGTTTGATTTTGCTGTAAGTGTCCAAATTATGTACAGCTGTTGATGGGGTCCAAAATACGTTGGTTACCCTATATTTTGTTCTTGTCGAACTGAGTCGAATGACAGTCGCCATTATGGCTCGAAGAAGCTGGATACATAAATGCATATCCAGCTTTTTACATGCCATAATGGTGGACGGCGTTCGTATTATTTGGATAGCATTTTTGACATTTCTTAAATACATCGCACGTTTTCTTTCCGCACGTTTCTTTAGCTTTAACGTGAGCGTGCGGAAAGAAGACGTGCGATGTAATTACGAAATGTCAAAAATGCTGTCCAAATATTACGAACACACTAACACAGATTATATGGTTCGCCATTACGGCTCGTAAAAGCTGGATAAAATTATTGAAAAATATTCTTCTTTACGGAGAAAAAGCTCACTTATGTTAAACAAATAATATTTCATTCAGAATTTCAGGTTTATAAACCCACGAGCGATAGGATGCTTCTTAAAAACTGTATACTCTGTGAAAAAAATATCGATCAATCCGGCATAGAACAATACTAACGCGACTTGTAGGCCCTATTGTGATAATAGATACGATATTTAGATAAAATCATGCATTTTCCATTTTGGACCTCTGGACAACATTTTGCATCAAATACTCCTATGTTCGAAGTAAAGCTAAAATGTTTAGACGAGTTGAGGAATTTCGTTAAGACGAGATTTTGAATGACAAGTGCACTCAAAACAAAAAGTCGTCAAAGTTCTTACTTATTGGTAGAGTTTTAGACCAGAGCGTAGATGCCAGGTTTTGCTCGAACGATTGTTCGAACTTCCACTTCTGTTCTGTGGGTACGTACTAAATTAACATCCCCAGTGATATATGGTACTTAATTATACGTGATCCTAAGTAAAATTTTCTGGAGAATCGCGTGGTGCCGACCCCTTTCCTATTTATCATAGATAAGTGCCCCATTTTGCTCAACTTCCTCTATTTTTAATATGTTTCACTCTTATTGGACTGTTTAAAGCAAGGCTGCAAATATCCGTTTGTTTGAGAAACCTCAAATATCCATATTCCCGATAATCACCTAGGGCGGCGCTGCGTGCAATGTTGTTAGCAGTATTCGCAACACAATGCAGTAGTATAAAAATGTCTTCGAAATCGAAAAATTACGAGTTGGACACAGTCAAAAAGAAGAAACATAGTGTTCGGCGGACTACAAAATACAAGGTAAAAGTTTTTAAAAGTAAAAGAGCGGCGTATAGATTCGAAAAGAAAGGAATGTACAGTGATATAAAACTACTTACTTAAGTGCACTGTCAATTTCTCGTTTGTTTGAGAAACCCCAAATATCCATCAACTTTAAATCCTTGTAATTTCAGTTAGAATCATTATTTTGATCAAAAGATAAATCTACATAATGTATTTTAGAAACTATCATAGAACCTCATACCAAAAAATATAAGAATTGGTTCAAAATTTTGAGAAAATCAGTTTTTCGTTGTTTTCCAACAATAGTGTCGAGTGGACTTGTGGGGTTTCTCAAACAAACGATTCAATTACAAAATGAGCTAAAATGGAAAAACTGATTTTACAAATTCATATAAAATAAATTAGATTTTTCTATCTTCGCTGAAGAGATAGAAGGTTACTGTCTTCAGCAAAGTTTCTTGTAATAATATGTTCTTAAACTTTACAGAACACATCAATGGTTATATTGAAACTAAAGAAAAATATTTATTTTATTTCATTTTTAGGGGGATTAATCCAAATTTAAATTCTACCAGACGATAGAGCTTTCAATTTCAAGATACTCTTCCAAAGGTCCGATAAACCTAAAACCAGGATTTCCCAGTTTTAACTCTAATGCGCACGTTTTTTTGGGGTTGGGCTATTGTGCTCGCTGGTAACCGTGTTACAAAAGTTGGCGCGAGTATTCAAGGGTTAATATCTTTTGACCGGCAAAACCAATTCTTCTGAAATCTTGCAGATATATTTGCAGCATTAAAACCTGTAATTTGATGCCAAACTAATTTAAACTAGATAAATTATCTAAAATGAAATGGTCGAAAATTATTGTAAATTTAAATGTGTTGTATACGATTGCTCATAACTTTTGAATCGAACGTCCAATCAAAAAGCCGATTTAATCCACCTAGTGGTGTAAGGAACCTTTGTTATACCATTTTATTTGTCATTTGATATGGGCATCTCCAGCTCAAATATTATTTTTGATTGAAATGAAATTTTGCTGATATGCTGGATACCACGCAAGGATTCATTTTCCATTAAACATAATTTTTTCGCCAAGAATAACTTTTCAAAACGAGATAAGATTTTTTTAAAATTACATCTTAATTACTACTTATTTCTCGGGTAATTTTTTGAATAGACCTATGTGACAATGAAAGATACTCTGCGTGTCTCCTCTCTTCCGTTTTTTACGGCGATACTAATGCATTTTAACACATCAGCTTTGCATGAATCGGTTGCCGCGGTCACTGGTTAGCTAAATATTTCGAAAATTTTCTTTTCTATGCATGTAGCCGTGAAGAGCGGAAGAGAGGAGACGCAAAGAGATTGGCACATAGGTCTTTTTAAAAAATTATCCAAGATTTGATGGCGTCAAAGGATAAGTGGTGGGAAATTAGACGAAAAAAAACTGCACAAAATCGTGATAAAAATTAAAATGGTAATTTGCTCAAAATATCCTCTCCTATTTGCCTTATTTTTTTTAAAGATAGCTTTAGGTATGCTTTTCTATGAAACTAACAAAATCAAATTCTATACTCATCATTTTGAACTAAATTCTCATATAAACTATTTCTTAGGCCCAGCCGTTCTCAAGTTATTACAAATGAGAAATTTAAAAATTATGTATTAGGGTCAATTCATGCTAAGTATCCGATAATCGTGTAATCGACCTTCGCGAATTAGAACTAAATTTTGTCAGATTGTTTTTTTAAGTGAGCAAGCAAAAATCCTGATTTTGGTGTCGATTGGTCCTCCCCGCGATTAATGGCCGTACCTCTTTTTTATAGGAAAGACCCGTTTTGTCAAACCATTTCATTTTCTTTGACTTATAGATGAATATCGTCATATTAGGCTTAGAAAGAAACGATTTTCGCATTTTTACGTTCCAATTTCTATTTAAAATAGTCGAGTAAAAATGGTTTTTTAGCGTTTTGACCTGGAAATGTTCATATAGAAATCGACACGTCTTCGGAACTTGAATCAACTGTTTTTACCTTTGTTATACTATAACAAAGGTTTAGGAATTGGTCGAAAAACACGAAATTGATCCGAGGCCCGGAGGGCCGAGCCACATATACCAATCGACAGGGTTCGACGAACTGAGCAATGTCTGTGTGTGTGTGTGTGTATGTGTGTATGTATGTGCGGGGCGCAACATTTCTATCGCCTGTTTCTCGGAGATTGCTGAACAGATTTGTTCGCTATTACTTTTGTTTGAAAGGTATTATTGTCTAGTATATCACTATTGAATTAGTTCGAGGTCCGACATTTCGTTTAAAAATTATAAGTAAAAACGTGAAAATTATGTGACACGATTTTCTCCGGAACCAAGTGACCGATTTCAACGATCTTGGTATCGAATGAAAGCTCTTGTTAACGCTAAATTTTTCGGGTAAATTTTATTGAAAACAAACAAGTAGTTTAAAAGTTATCCTAAAAAAACCTGTTTTGACAAGGTAATAATTATTGCCTGTTTCTTAGAGATGGCTAAACCGACTTAGGCGCTATTAGTCTCATTTGAAAGGTAACATAGCCTAATAGATCACTATTGATTTGTTTTTTGATTGGACGTTCGATTTGAAAGTTACGAGCAATTGAATACAACACATTAAAATTTATAATAATTTATAACCATTTCATCTAAGATGATTTATCTAGTTTAAATTATTTTGACATCAGATTAGAGATTTTAATGCTGCTAAAATATATCTGCAAAATTTCAGTAGAATTGGTTTTGCCGATCAAAAGATATTAACCCTCCAACACTCGCGCCAACTTTTTTAATACGGGTTATTCGCGCGCACAATGGCCCAAAGCCAAAAAGACATGCGCACTAGAGTTTTGACTGGGAAAACTTGGTTTTAGGTTTATGGAACCTTTGGAAGAATTTCTTGAAATTGAAAGTTCTATCGTCTGGTGCAATTTAAATTTTGATTAATCCCCCTAAAAGTGGAATAAAAAAAATATTTTTCTTCAGTTTCAATATTATATATATTATTAAGTACAAGATTATATATTATTATTAGTATATTATTAAGTACAAGAAATTTTGCTGAAGACAGTAACCCTCTATCTCTTCAGCGAAGCTAGAAAAATATTATTTATTGTATATGAATTAGTGAAATCAGTTTTTTATTTCAGCTCTTTTCGTAATTGTTGTATGACTTTTTCATGTTTTACAAAGTTGCACAAATAGTAAAAATACACAACTTTGCTGAATATAGTATACCTCTATGTTTGCTTGTTTAGGAACTGTAGAACTTTGATTATAAAAAATACCCTAATTTTGACCCCGAATTACTCGACTACCAACAGACGGATACATTTTAAACATTTTACATTATTGCTGATTGTTTTGATGCATACAGACACCATTTTTCCATATGAAGAAACGAGAGAAAATTCCAGGCCAATTCCGGTACACCTCATATGCTGATTGCTTCATTTCTGTGATGTCAGTTTATGCTGATCAATTTTCCCAACAATTTAAAGTATTAATGCATTGAATAATTATGACATTTTGCTCATAACAAGTTTATTGAAGAATATACGTTAGTTACACAACGATTTGTAACTTTATAACAAAAAAAACCTACACGTGTTATACAAAATACAACAGCGTGAGTAACCGAAGGTTAATAAAAATTGATGAAATTTATTCTAGAAAACTTTATTGGTGTGAATCAAATAGGCATTACAGGAAATTATGCATAGTTCAAAAATCTATAAACTAGACCTTTACTACGCAATGTATATGTTAAAGAATAATATTTGCTCTTACAACCTACTTTTACTTGCACTTACTCAAATTATTAACAACTTACTTATCCTTATTCAGCAATTTCGTGAAAAAAGGATCTATCAAAATTTATAAGTGGTCATATTTTGTTCAAATTTTGTAAACGTATTCAATTTTCAAAAATTTTATGTAAACCAACGCACTACGCAACGTTAACCAATAGATGGATTATACTCCGAAGACGTGTCGGTTTCTATCTCAAATAGCAAGTAAGACCGTATAACAAAGGTTCCTTTCACCACTAGGTGGATTAAATCGGGTTTTTAGATGCTGTGTTAGTTATAATCCATATGCATTCTAACGATTAAATATATTCAAAGTGCCTTTTAACCTACTGAATAACTTTGTAGAACATTTGTAAGTAATAAGAAAATCGAGTGCAAAGTTTTTGCGCAGAATTGATTTTAAGGTGAAATTAGTCGTCATCGATTCTGCAAATTTCAAAAGCATTTTTTGTTTAAAACAAAAATTCTGTTCATGAAAATATATTCGCTGTGTTCAGATTGGTAAGAAGAATCCAGTGAATACATTTCTATAAACAGAACTCCGCTTTTGAGCCCAAAAACTGCTTCCGAAATTGGGCTTTACGACGAAAAGTTAATGACTGCTAATTTCCCGTTAAAGTGGTTTTGTTAAGCAAATCATTGATTTTCGCAACCAGTGAGGGATAGATAGTTATATGCAGCAAAGTTGCTGCTATATGCAGCAAAGTTGCTTATTTAAGTGTTTTACAATTTTTCTGAATAAACTATATTTTTTGGGCGCATTTAAAAAAACAAAAATTTGTGTCACCCTATTGGGCGGACCCCTAATAGTGTAAGAAAATGTGATGTATTTTATTAGTAAACTACTCTAAAGAAACGCCCGTTGAAAAATTACACATTTTTACGATAGAGTAAATTATCGGGTTTTTGAGGCTTGGTCCCGCTGATTCATATCAGTAAAATTTCCTTGAATAAATTTCATCATTTTTAAATATCTTTTGACTGCTAAAACCAATTCTTGTGAAATTTTGCAGATATATTCGCCATGTCTAAACCTCTCGTTTGATACTAAAATTATTGTATTTAGATAAATTATCTTAGGTAAAATCATTATAGATTATTGCTGATTTTGATGTGTTGTATACGATTGCTCGTAACTTTCAAATTAAACGTCCAATCAAAAAATCATTCAATAGTGATCTATCCGGTTATATTACCTGCCAAATGAAACTAATAGCGCGTAAATCGGTTTAGCCATCTCTGAGAACAGGCGTTCATTTGAACCTTGTCAAAACAGGTTTTTTAAAGCTAACTTTTCAACTAACTGTTTGTTTTCAATAAAATTTGGTAAAAAGTTTAGCAATAGCAAGAGCTTTTATTTGGTACTAAGGACGTTGGAATCGATTATGTGGTTCCGTAGAAAATCGTGTCTCGTAATTTTCACATTTTTGCTTATAACTTTTAAACGAAAAGTCGAACCACGAAACAATTTAATAGTGATACTTGGATTTTCTATCGCCTATTTCTCGGAGATGGCTGAACCGATTGGTTCGGTTTTACTTTTGTTTGAAAGGTATTATTGCCTAGTATATTACTATTGAATTGTTTCGTGGTCCGAGCAAAAGTGAAAATTACGTGATACGATTTTCTCCGGAACTACACAATCCATTTCAACGTTCTTAGTACCAAATGAATGCTGTTGCTATTGTTAATTTTTTTACCAAGTTTTATTGAAATCAAACAATCAGTTTAGCCTTAAAAACCCAGTTTTGACAAGGTTCAAATGAACGTCTGTTTCTCAGAGATGGCCAAACCGATTTATGCGCTATTAGTTTCATTTGAAAGGTAATATAGCCGGATACCCGATCAGACAAACATAACAAAATTATAACAAATCATGATATTCTGTTATGACGGTATTTCTAACATAATTTGATATAATTTTGGTCTCGTTAGTAGTTAAAATAACAAAAATTCTATCAGAACTTCTTAGCAGCAGTAGCAGAAATGTAACAAAATTTGTTATGTTTTGAACAAAATTATATCAAAATTTGTTATGATATTTGTAACAGGTTTTGTTATAATTTTGTTAAAATATAACAAAAACTTCTTTGCCTTTATCTGCTATATCGACATTTTATTTCGGCAAAATTGCCAAAAATAGTACAACTATTTATCAGGAACATTCACAAATAGCTTTTAACTTCACTTTTTGCACTAACGTAAGAACTGACGACACTATTAACACAAGGCATAACACTTATCGTTCTTACAAACATAAAAAGTATATTTACCTTTTACCGACCGGTTTCGGGCAACTAGCCCATCGACGGGGTAATGCCCAACTGATTGCGTTGAAGAGAGAGTTATATTTTTAAGCCTGTTAATTTGAAGAGAGGTGACACGATGGGAGCCTCATCTTCGTTCATCAATTGATCAGCTGTTGTGATGAACATCGACTCCCACGCATTTAGTTGTGAGGCCTTCCTGATTCCCTTAATCACTTTTGCGTTATCCCAGTCGATTTCATGCTGAAAGTTTACTGTATGTACTGCCACACTGGAATCGTTGGTTCGGTTGTTTTCCACTGCCTTTTTGTGCTCTTTTAAGCGTACCTTGAATTTTCGTCGAGTCTGCCCAATATATACCGCCGGGCAGTCTTTGCATGGTATTTGATAGATTCCGGACATTTCGTTTGTAGGAATCTTATCTTTCGCGTTGCATAGAAGCTCACGTAGTGTGTGGTTGCTTTTGTGCACGATGTGAAAACCATGTCTACTAAGAGCATTTTTGATCGGATTTGTGATTTTGGGGCAGAACGGCATACTGATCCTTTCAACATTGTTTCTCTCTGGTTGCAGTGTGGTAGCGTTTTGTCTATGTTGCTTTCGTTCATGTGTCCGTATAATTTTGTCAACAAACTCCTTACCGTATCCATTCAGGTTAGCCGCATCGTAGATTTTTGTCTTTTCTTCTATAAAATCTGTTCTTTCCATGGGAATGCTAACAAGTCGATGGGCCATAGAGTGGAATGCGGCTTGTTTTTGAGCTCCAAAATGGTTGGAGTCACAAGTGATGTAGCGATCTGTCGAAGTGGGTTTGCGATATATACTAAATTTTAGCGTGTTGTCATTTTTTCTGGACACTAGTAGATCCAAGAACGGTAATTTGTTGTCCACTTCCCGCTCTATGGTAAATTTTATCGTGGGATGTCGGGAATTTAATAGTTCCAGCGTTTGCGGTATGTAACGCTCTTTCACTATTGCAAAAACATCATCAACATAACGTTTCCATATTCGCGGGAAAAACTTATGCTTTTCCAAATCTGCTTCGAAATCGCTCATGAAGGCTTCCGCTAAAATTGGAGACAACTTGGAACCCATACTAAGGCCGAAAGTCTGTTTGTAAAACTTTTCTCTAAATGAGAAAAAGTTCTGTTGCATGCATTCTGCATGCAATCCTAAAGTTGCTTCACTGTATTGCCTACCAAAAATACACAAAAATCCCATAGCAATGCGACCCATCTTTTCCAACATTTCCACCCCCACTGAAAAAATGGCTGCCTGGCTAGTAGAAGAAATGAAAAGACACCCAATCACTCATGGAAGAAACGTGAAAAATTCAGTGGAACTAGTGAATCAGCTAAAAGATGTAGTTGTGCGGCGAGGTGAGGTCCTGGTATCATTCGATGTGACCGCTCTGTTCCCTAGCGTACCAGTAGCTGACGCCATACGAAGCTTGCATGATCACTTGGTGCGAAGTCACATTCCACCGAATCAGATCAGCGCCTATATAGCGGTATTGGAAGAATGCATGCAACAGAACTTTTTCTCATTTAGAGAAAAGTTTTACAAACAGACTTTCGGCCTTAGTATGGGTTCCAAGTTGTCTCCAATTTTAGCGGAAGCCTTCATGAGCGATTTCGAAGCAGATTTGGAAAAGCATAAGTTTTTCCCGCGAATATGGAAACGTTATGTTGATGATGTTTTTGCAATAGTGAAAGAGCGTTACATACCGCAAACGCTGGAACTATTAAATTCCCGACATCCCACGATAAAATTTACCATAGAGCGGGAAGTGGACAACAAATTACCGTTCTTGGATCTACTAGTGTCCAGAAAAAATGACAACACGCTAAAATTTAGTATATATCGCAAACCCACTTCGACAGATCGCTACATCACTTGTGACTCCAACCATTTTGGAGCTCAAAAACAAGCCGCATTCCACTCTATGGCCCATCGACTTGTTAGCATTCCCATGGAAAGAACAGATTTTATAGAAGAAAAGACAAAAATCTACGATGCGGCTAACCTGAATGGATACGGTAAGGAGTTTGTTGACAAAATTATACGGACACATGAACGAAAGCAACATAGACAAAACGCTACCACACTGCAACCAGAGAGAAACAATGTTGAAAGGATCAGTATGCCGTTCTGCCCCAAAATCACAAATCCGATCAAAAATGCTCTTAGTAGACATGGTTTTCACATCGTGCACAAAAGCAACCACACACTACGTGAGCTTCTATGCAACGCGAAAGATAAGATTCCTACAAACGAAATGTCCGGAATCTATCAAATACCATGCAAAGACTGCCCGGCGGTATATATTGGGCAGACTCGACGAAAATTCAAGGTACGCTTAAAAGAGCACAAAAAGGCAGTGGAAAACAACCGAACCAACGATTCCAGTGTGGCAGTACATACAGTAAACTTTCAGCATGAAATCGACTGGGATAACGCAAAAGTGATTAAGGGAATCAGGAAGGCCTCATAACTAAATGCGTGGGAGTCGATGTTCATCACAACAGCTGATCAATTGATGAACGAAGATGAGGCTCCCATCGTGTCACCTCTCTTCAAATTAACAGGCTTAAAAATATAACTCTCTCTTCAACGCAATCAGTTGGGCATTACCCCGTCGATGGGCTAGTTGCCCGAAACCGGTCGGTAAAAGGTAAATATACTTTTTATGTTTGTAAGAACGATAAGTGTTATGCCTTGTGTTAATAGATTCACAAATAGCACAGAAAAAAACTTTCATACATTTGAGAAATCGTTCCGGCCGCGGCCGGGATTGAACTCACGACACATCGCACAGAATGGAACAGTCTTAACCTCTGTGCTAGAACTACTCTTGAATGAAAGTAGATTAAATGCTTATATGATTTGGCCGATAGCTCATTCAGGGTTGTCACTTTTTGCTTCGAGCTGTCTATAAATAGAAAATAAGCGTTCAATCCAAAGCCAATCAAGAAAACGAAGAAATTGAATCATGATATGTTGCGCCACTTTAACCGTTGTGTGTGCGACAAAAAAAAACACCTTTAGCAGGGCGAGAAGGGTACCCGGGTACCCAAAATTGATATTGTTATAACATCAACAATTTTAAACCGATTTTGATGAAATAGGTGTCATTTGATTCGTTAATTTATCTAGTTTTGAATTATCTGGCCATTTGGCCATTAAAAGACATACGGGGCCCGAAAATCCGGAATTCCGACAGAGTGTCCGCTGTGAGGTAGAGAACTGATTGCAAATGGAAAATCTGTCATGCGTATATAAAAACCCTAAAAATTCATACAATGAACTATTTCATATAATCAGATGAATCAGGTTGGCCATTCCGGAGTAGGTTCCTGTGGGGTCATGGGTGGCCAGTCTAGGATTGGTATCGCAGTATGGGTATCAAAGTTCTTGGAATTAATGCAATAGGTGATATTTTGACGTAGGACTACGTCTTACGGCAAGTTTTGAGATAGGGTGTCATTCCAAAAAATCGAAAAATGCGAGCGTCACGAAAAATGAAAGGGTTTGAGCGCTAATAGTTCAGTGGTTTTCCGATCGATTTTCAATATTCTTACATCAATCGATCGGAAAATCTTCTAAGAATTGACCCAAATGAAGAAAAGTATGGATTCTTGATGTTGAACTATAGAAAATTTTAAAATAATGAACCTATGTTTTACCAGAATTCTCGCTTCGTGATTGGTTGGAAGATTCTTAACGATGATCTAAACCTGTACCAATTTGATATCTGTGCTTGGGAAGTAAGCCAAAACAAGTGACAAAGTTTCCTAATTTCAACAAGATTTCTTAACACCGCGGTTCAACCTAGACCATTTTGATGTCCTTGCTTGGGAAGTACGCCAGAGAGAGTGACAAAGCCTCCTCGTGCCAACAGATTTCTTACGAACGCGATTAAACCTAGTCCAATCTGATGTCTGTGTTAGGGAAGTGTGCCAGAAAAAATGACACAAGTTCGTTGTCCCAACAGATCGCAAATTCTTTACTGCGTGACGATTAAACCTCGGCGAACTTGATATCTGTGTTGGAAAAATGTGCTACAGCTGTAGTGTTCGGTTATAATACGACTCTGTATGAATACGCATGCTTGCCGTTTCATTAGAACTGTAGTGGAAAGATGTGCTGTTGATAAAATAGGATTGAATTGGTAAAATCCTTTCAACGTGGGAAACCATGGATAATAAAAACAATCTTTAATTTCAGTAAGGTAGCAGGAAAGTAATAGTTTGTGTTCTTGATTTTGTTAAATTGTTTTCAAATGCACAATCTTTTGAGAATTGAACGTATGCAATGTTATTACTTTGATAAACGTTACATACAACGCATGTAGCATGTATATATGTTGCATATAGCATGTATACATGAAGAATCGAATGATTACAAGCATGAATACATGCTACTATCACTACAAAGAGACTTACGTAGTCCTGCGTCAGCTATATATGCGGTCGTGTCTTGTACACAACCCCTCTGATTTTTTACATTTCGATGTATTTTGATTGGTTATTTCGAAAATGGTTTCTACGGGGTTTCTACGGGGTCAGATGATACCGCAGGATTTAAGATAATGCATTATCAGAACAGTTCAAAACGTAGAACCATCCGTTATACATTTGGAACCAGTTCCGAAATTATTAATCAGTACTAAACTGGCCACATCAGTTCAAAACATTTAAAAGATCCGCTAAACCAATTCTAATATTGGATTAGGCACCCAACTGGTCATCTGTAACCCTACAGGAACCCAATTCTGGAATGGCCAATGCGAATTAAAGTCACCAATTTTTATAAGATAAAAAAAGGATCCAAAATGTCAAGTTCAAAGCTAATGGCTTTGCTAAAAGCTGATATTCTTCCAAAACAAGCGGCTTCCCACGTTTTACCGGACGTTGCTCCGGAATTACCGATTCCGGGGAACTACATGACATATGATGGCCAAATGCTTAAACTAATCAAAACTAGATAAATGTACGAATCAAATGCCACTGGTTTCATCCAAATCGGTTTAAGATAGCCAAAGTTATGAGCATAGCAAATCATGGGTACCCGGGTACCCTTGTCGCCCTCCTACGTAATAAAAAAAATCAAGTGCCTCCCATTGCTAATCCCCTTTATGGATATAAATACAAACGATAGAACTATACTTTCTTCAACAATAATGTAGATAATAATTATCTCCACAATCGCCCTTTACACTACTTTTTCGAATTCGGTTTAGTTGAGGCGTTGTAGTCAAATGAGCATCTACTGAGCAAAAAACCGAGAATAAAGCCTGAATAATGCAATGACTCCTATGTTTCAGTTTTCGAGTCTGTAAACTTTTCTGTTCATTTTAGCAAGATTCAGCCACAGAAAAGATTAAAAACAACCATGAAATTAATTATTTAAATGATGTGAACGGTTGAAAGCCTAATTAAAAAGTAAATAAATAAATAAATAAATGATGTGTAGAAGAATCTATTCCTCAGTAATTATGCGAACTATTTAGATAATTTTTTTGTTTTGTTGGTAAAGGTTTGGAGAAAATTTTAACTACTTTTAAACTTTGTAAACATACATAAACCGAGAATATGATAAGATTTTATTTTATCTCAGTTATGTTCAGTCCAAGCATATAGCATATAGCATTAACTAAAAAAACTGGTTCTCTCATATATGAAATTCTACAATGACATTCAAAAATAACTCTTTAGGTTATTTAAACAAAGACTTCTGTCAATACGTTCTTTAATTTCTAGTAATAAACTGCATGAGGTTCCTCAAGCGCGACTTGACAGGAGCGGCGTGTTACTGCATCGAGTATGTTTCTTAAGGTGCATTTAGATTAGGCAATTTTTTAGCAACATGTAGAATGCGACATGTTGCTAGTTCTTGCTCGCATTAATCGTAGGGAGGACCAACCAGCACCAAATTTAGGATTTTTACATTCTGACCTAAAACAAACAATCTGACAAAATTTGGTTCAAATCCGTCAAGGTCGATTACATCTCGGACACTTCGCGTAGAATTACCCTAATACGTGACTTTTAGATTTTAAATTTGCAATAATTTGAGAACGACCTAAGAAAAAAGTTTATATGATATAATGCGAACTTGATTTTATTTTAGTTTTACAAAAACTTGTCAATTTTCAAAGATTATAAAAATTCCGAAAGAGCTCTTTACCAGATTTTAGAGCGTTATTTGCGCTTAAAAAATCTTTAAAAAAAGACATGTTTTGAGATAATTCACAATTTATGATTTTTATCGCGTATTTGCAAAGCTTTTTCTTTCAGTGTAATTGTTTACTGAAAATACACTTGATTTACTACGAGTTTTGCTTTGACGTCATTTTCATAAAATAAATAGTTTTAGAGATAGAATTTTTTGAAAAAAATATTCTAATTTCTAAATACGCTCTTTTTAAAAGTTACTCTTGACGAAAAAATATATTTCATGGAAAATGATTCGGTGCGGGATTGTAATTAGCAAAACTTCATTGCAATCAAAACTAGTCGAGACAAACCGTTTGCAAGCTGGAACAAGCTGAAATTGCTCTGTAACAAAATTATAACAAATTTTGATATAAGAGCAAAACTTGTAATAATCCTGTTAGCCTCATTATTTTGTCTGATCAAAAATATAACAAGTTCTGTTATTTCTATCTAATTGAGATATTTTTTGTTATATGTTTGTTATAATCATTTACTCGGGTAGACCACTATTGATTTGTTTTTTGATTGGACGTTTAATTTAAGAGTTATGAGCAATCGTGTACAACACATCAAAATCAATAACAATTTATAATGATTTTAACCAAGATAATTTACCTAATTTCAATTATTTTTATATCAAACGAGAGGTTTTGACACTACGAATATATATGCAAAATTTCATAAGAATTGGTTCTACCGGTCAAAAGATATTAACCCTCGAACACTCGCGCCAACTTTTGTAACACGGTTACTCGCGCGAGCTATATCTCAAAACCAAAAAAAATGTGTGCACTAGAGTTTTGACTAGGAAAACTTGGATTTAGGTTTATCGAACCTTTGGAAGAGTTTCTTGAAATTAAAAGCTCTATCGTCTGGTAAAATTAAAATTAATCCCCCGAAAAGTGAAATAAAAAATTATTTTTCTTCATTTTCAATACAGTGATTTACCGATTTTATCTACCCATCCGAAAATTTTTGGTAGATATATTTGGAAAGTAGACAAATTTGGGGAGAAATAAATTGCTCTAAAATATAATTTAAATGAACAAAAAATATTGTTAATATTGATCATTTTCTTCAATTATGTATTATTTTGGCGTAATTTTACGCATAGGGCTCATTTTATTCATATCAACCATTAGCCATAATGCATGTCAACTCAGCAATATTATGAAAAATGACATATCGAAATTCAAAATTGCTCCGATTTTATTCAATTTTGTGTACTTATTCCTTTGCAGTAAATTTTAGATCCGTATTTTTATTTGGTTCTTAAGATTTTCTTTTCTGAGTCAGTGTGGTCCCAAAAGTTACCATTTTTCCACCTTATTTTTCTTTAAAAATTCATAACTTTTGATCCATTGAACCGATTTCAATGATGTTAATACCAAATGGAAAGTATTTTAATATGCTTTTCATAAAAAAGAGACTAAAGCCCAAACTTTTTTTATTATCGCAAAACCATTGAAAACATTCACTTTTTATGTTTCCATCCAACCAAAGAAATTCTAAGTTTTCATAAAGTATCGAGAATACAATGGAGACGCATGGTTTTTGTTTTTACTTGTAATAAAAGGGGTTTTTTGACAAAAAATGCGTCTCTAAAATAAAACGCCATGCAAGTCCATTGCATTTTCGTATCTTTATTTCTTAAAAAAGAGTATCTCAAAAACTAAAAATGTCAGATATCTGTTTTCGTATGTATTGTAAACAACTAGCTTGCCATTGAAAGTATAATGAAGAAATAAAACCTTCTTTCCATTTCCGGGTTCTCGAGTGATTATATATTTATATAGTAGAAAGGCAAAACATTTTAAATGTTTTAAGTGATTTTAAGAGTTTCAAGGCTCCTACAAAAAATTTTTTGCAATCATAAAAAACTTTGAACGTCAGCTTATAGTTTTTTTTATGAAAAGCTCATAAAATTCTTTTTATTTGGTAATAAAATTATTAAAACCAGTTCAATGGTTCAAAAGATTAGAATTTTAAGGAAAGAAAAGTGATAACCATAGTTTCTAGTGGAGACGGGGTGTCTTACGGGCTTAGACGGTATAGAAAAATATCATAAAGGATCATTATGAAATGTTAAATATATGCGTTACAAAATAAATGGAAGTTACTCTGCGTATTTGACTTCAGCATTATAATTACATGTGTATAATTGCATACCATTGGGGCGAACCAACCAACGGTTGAAAGCCCCATCAAATAGTAAAAAAAAATTACATACCACAGATGCCACTATAAAATACAGAGGAATATTTCCTGTTTTGCATAAATTCATGAAATCTTCCAAATTTTCATGCCGAAATGCCAATTTAAAAAAAGGTAGATAAAACCGGGTCTAAATGGTAGACAAAAGCGGGGGTACCTTAATTCGGGTGTAGATTAAACCAGGTGTAGATATAATCGGAATACCACTGTATAACACATTCCTATGGTCTGCAAAGTTTTAGAGCATATTATTATAAGAAATTTTGCTGAAGACTGTAACCTTTCATCTCTTCAGCGAAGACAGAGAAATCTTATTTATTGTATATGAATTTGTAAAATCAGTTTTGCTATTTTAGCTCTTTTTGTAATTGTTGCATGACTTTTTCATGTATTACAAAGTCGTACAAATAGTAAAAATACACAACTTTGCTGAATATAGTATACCTCCATGTTTGCTTGTTTAGGAACTGTAGAACTTTAATTATAAAAAATACCCTAATTTTAACCCCGAATTACTCGACTACCAGCAGACGGATACATTTTAAACATTTCACATTTGCTGATAGTTTTGCTGCATACAGAGACCATTTTTCCATATGAAGAAACAAGAGAAAATTCCAGTTAGGGCCAAACTCTGGTACACCTCACATGCTGATTGCTTCGTTTCTGTGCGTGTCGTGTTCTGAAGCGATGGCTGATCTATTTTCCCAACAATTTAAATTATTAATGCATTGAATAATTATGACATTTTGCTCACAATAAGTTTATTGAAAAATATACGTGTTGAGACTTAGAAGTAAAATCGACCGCACTGGCGGTAGAATTGCATCCTGTAGCAGATTGGTGCTAACGGGCGTACATTTAGACCAGTTTTGCAGCCCTTCTGGCAACCCGTCAGCCGCATAATAATTTCGGTAGCGATCGGACGATAGTCAGTCCAGATCGAACCAGTAACAAGAGTAAACGCAAAACTTGCGTATTCGTTATCCTGCTATCAAATATACTTACCACTCTGCAATACTTACCTGTGAAGTTGGTTATAAGTTGGACCCGTTTAGCCTGAAATAAATCTCTAAGTTATAGTGCCTAATACGGTGACTTAAGTGATATTCATAGAAAGGTGAAAATTCCGATCCACTACCATCCTCTTTGGTTATTATCCAGCAGCCGCCGGCTGTCGTCGTTCCCGCCTGCTATACACGCTTGCTACCGGCTGTCGTCGTTTCCTTTTTCTTCTGCAAAATACACAACGTAGGGCAAGCGCCAACACAATTTTGGTGCCGTGACCAGGATTGACTGGTTACTTGCTGTTTGGCGCATCCAGTAGCTGTTTAATTCTTCTACAAGGCTCGATTTATCGGGCGTAAGGTAACGACCTGTCCAATGAAGTTCGCGGGTATCGCAGGTGCCCTTTAGATTCTGCATTTGTTCTTTCATGCTTCACGTGGATCGGAACTGTTCCTGATTGTTCTGCTGGCATCGGCTGGCACTCATCGCTATTGTTCCTGTTGCAAAGTTCCATTGTTCCTGATATAAAGTGCTATTGTTCCCGCCACGAGGCATCATTGTTCCTGCTACAAAGTGCTATTATACTACGAATCACCATTGTTCATAATACAAAGTGACGCTTTCATCGATCTGGACAACAATAGGACTACAATACGACAATTATCTTGCTGTGGCGTCCCAAGCTGTGGGAATTAACGCTTTTCTACCTGCTACGACAAATTCGGAGGATTTTTCGGAATTTTTCACGAGCTGTAGTTCCAGTTTCATTGTGCTGTGGAAATTCTTGGCATTTCTGCATCCTGCTATTCGAACCGGTGAATCCGGTATTCATATTTGTTCCTGTTGGCTGAAATTTATACAAGGCATAATTAGCCTTGGCAAAGGTGAGCACCTTTCCAAGCATTTTTCTACCCTTTTGTGGGTCTACTTGTGGTCTTTCGTTCTGCAGGTCGTTCGGCTGTTTCATATCCAGTTTAATTCATCGTGCCGCTCATCAACATGGCGGATCAACCACTAGAAAGGCAGCTGCGTTCCCGGAGATCTACGCTGCTAGCATCGCTGGGTCGGGCAGAAGCTTTTGATGCTGATTTCGACGTTCAACGGGACCAAACGCAGGTAACATTAAGGTTACAATACCTTTCCGGAATATGGGATAACTTAGAGGCCGTGCAGGCTCAATTAGAGGACATTGAAGCCAGTCCAGAGGGTCAAGCGGAGCATGCAGCGGCGCGTGCCGATTTTGAATCCCGTCTCTTCGCAATAAAAGCCAGTCTAATTTCGAAATTGCCTTCTGTTCCTGCTAATCAGAGCTCTCAGCCCTCTCGGTCTTCCTCCACTCTCTCGGGCATCAAGTTGCCAACAATTTCTCTTCCGGAATTCGATGGTGATTATAAGCAGTGGCTTGCTTTTCACGACACTTTCCTAGCGTTGATACATTCCAACAGTGAAGTTTCGGATATTCAAAAGTTTCATTACCTGCGTGCCGCTGTAAAGGGAGAAGCTGCTAAATTGATCGAATCGATTGGAATTAGCTCTGCCAACTACGCTTTGGCCTGGCAGACATTAGAAGGGCGTTATTCCAACGATTATTTACTTAAAAAACGGCATCTGCAGGCACTCTTCGACATTCCGTGCATGAAAAAGGAGTCCGCTACAATGTTACATGGGTTAGTAGACGAGTTTGAGCGGTACGTTAAAATTCTTCATCAACTGGGCGAGCCAACCGATTCGTGGGGTACCATCTTGGAGCATCTTCTGTGTACCCGCCTGCATGACAGAACTCTTCGGGAATGGGAAAACCATGCCTCGACCGTAGAGAATCCTGATTACACCTGCTTAATCGATTTCCTCCAAAGAAGGACCAGAGTTTTGGATTCAATATCAGTGAATCATAACCACGCTTCCAATCCTGCTTCTGTTACGCCAGCTAACACGTCAAAGCGACCCTTTCACTCGCAATATCGTTTGTCTTCCTACACTTCTACAGCAAATTCAGTAGGATCCAAACCCACAGAAAGATGTGGTGTTTGCGGTCAACCGCACATGGCGATAAAATGCCCAAAGTTTAACCAGCTTACGTTTGGAGAACGTCAGCAACTCGTTCAATCCAAGCGACTTTGTCATAATTGTTTGAAAACTGGCCACATGGTTCGCAATTGTTTATCCAACTCCAGTTGTCATAAATGCAATCGTCGTCATCATACTCTACTGCATTCTACGCAAGGTGACGGATCACGAAGGACCATCGAAGCAACTGCTTCAAGTTCTACTCTACCGGAGAATTCGCAACCTGACGAACCTACTACAGCAACCGCGTCGGCCCAGTCTTCAGTTCCAGCTACCGAAAATGTTCCAGAAGTGGAAGTCAGTTCCACTGTCCAGCTTCCAAGAGAGAATGTTTTCCTGCTCACTGTGATCGTGAAGGTAATCGACGCCTTCGGACATACGCATCTGGCTCGCGCTCTGTTGGACAGCGCATCGCAGCCAAATCTCATCACAGATCGAATGGCTCAAATTCTTCGCTTAAGAAGGGATCGTGTTAATGTTACCGTACAGGGAGCCGGTAAACTTTGTAAGCCGGTTCGGGAATCAGTGTTTGCCCAAATCCATTCTAGACGGGATGATTTTTCTTGCGGTGTAAGTTTCCTAGTAATGGATAAGGTAACGGCAAATCTTCCTTCTCAGGATATTTCTACAACTGGATGGAGAATTCCCAAGGGATTGTTCCTGGCAGATCCATTATTCAACAAGAGTCAACCAATCGATATGGTATTAGGAGCCAGACATTTCTATTCGTTCTTTCCCAGTTCTGCGCGTATTCAGTTGGACAAAAATCTACCGCTTTTAGTAGACAGCGTCTTCGGATGGACTATTGTTGGCTCTGCAAGTCCTGTTCTTTCTTCACCAGTTTCTTCTTCGGCAGTCTGCAATACCGTATTAGTTTCGAATATCTCTCTGGAAGACAGCATCGAACGTTTTTGGAAAACCGAAGAACTTACCACTGAAGGCAACTACTCGGTTGAGGAGACGCAATGTGAAACCCTGTACCAGGCTACTGTTTCCCGAAATCCTGGAGGACGCTATTTTGTACGCTACCCCAAGAAACCTGACTTCGAATCAATGTTAGGTGAGTCAAAATCTGCTGCTATGAGACGATTTGAATTACTTGAAAGACGGCTGCAGCGAAACCCACTACTTAAAGATGATTATCACCAGTTCATGCGAGAGTATCTCTCCCTTGGCCATATGCAGTTGGTCAAAGAGGACGAAGAACACAACTCTCGAGCCTATTATTTACCTCACCACCCCGTAATTAAGGAAGCAAGTTCGACAACCAAGGTTCGAGTCGTTTTCGACGGCTCTGCAAAAACTTCTACCGGTTTCTCGCTTAATGAAGCTCTTTGCGTAGGCCCCGTGGTGCAGGACGATCTTCTCACTATCATCTTACGGTTTCGCACATTCCCAGTTGCTCTAGTCGGAGATATTGCTAAAATGTACAGACAAGTATGCGTTCATCCGGAAGATACCCCGTTGCAGCGCATTTTATGGCGCTTTTCATCAGAATCACCTGTACAAACCTACGAATTGCTAACTGTAACTTACGGTTTAGCTCCTTCATCATTTCTTGCGACCCGTACTCTCCAGCAGCTAGCGACAGACGAAGGTGAACCATATCAGGCCGGTGCACAGGCTCTTAAGAAATGTTTTTATGTCGACGATTTCATCGGTGGGGCACAAACAGTCGAAGAAGCCATCCAGTTGCGAAACGAACTTAGCGAGCTGTTGACAAAGGGCGGAATGGAACTTCGGAAATGGACCTCTAATCAACTGGAAGTCTTACAGGGACTATCCCAGGAGCAAATTGGTACGAAATCTACACTGCGATTTAGCCCGAATAAAACCGTTAAGGCACTTGGAATTGCGTGGGAGCCTGAAATCGACTATCTTCGTTTTGATTCACAAATTCGTCGTAGTGATGAGCCTCCTACAAAAAGAACTGTTCTTTCCGACATCGCCAAGTTATTTGACCCCCTTGGTCTTATCTCTCCAGTAATCGTCTGTGCAAAGATTTTAATGCAGCAGTTATGGTTGCTGTCCTGCGACTGGGACGATCCTATTCCAGATCCCGTCAAAACAAAGTGGGAAAACTACTACCGAGATCTGGTCAAAATTTCTGAACACCGAATAAACCGGTATGCTTTCTTACCTGATGCCGTTATTCAACTACACACTTTCGCAGATGCCTCTCAACTTGCTTACGGTGCCTGTACGTATGCCCGCTGTGAAAACAAATTGGGAAACGTACGAATCCAGCTTCTGGCGTCGAAATCCCGCATAGCCCCGCTTAAGCGAATAACTATCGCTCGTTTGGAACTTGAAGCAGCCAAATTAGCCGCGCGGCTCCACGACAGAATCAAACAAGCCATCGACGTCAACGTATCCGCATCCTACTTTTGGTCCGACTCAGCTGTAACTTTGCAATGGTTAAAATCACCCCCGAATGTTTGGCCAACTTTCGTCGCCAATAGAGTATCTGAAATCCAGCAGTATACGAACGGTTGCCAATGGAAGCATGTCCCCGGAACAGAAAATCCTGCAGACTTGATTTCGCGTGGCATGTCAGTAGAAGATCTTCTCGTATCCAAATTATGGAGTAATGGTCCTGCTTGGCTGTCACAATCCTCGCAACATTGGCCCTATTCTTTTCCACCAAGCGTCCCAGATGAAATTTTGGAAAAGCGGACAGTAGCAGCAGTCGCACAAGTATCTATACCAGTTCACCCGTGGTTTTCACTTTGGTCCTCCTCCTAGAAAGAAGTCTTTCTTTTACACGCGATAGGATACTGTTTACGCTTTGTGTCCTACACCCGTTTGAGAGTGCGAACACAACCTTTATCTACAACCCAACCTATCGACCGAACACTGACAGTGGCAGAGCTGAATAAGGCAAAAACGGTACTCATACGATTAGTCCAGGAAGACGCATTTTCGACAGAACTGAAACAGTTGCAGAAAGGTGAAACTGTATCAAAACAATCCTCCATTCACCTGATGAGCCCGTTTTTACACCCAGAGAGAGTGTTGAGAGTAGGAGGCCGTCTTAATTTGTCCCAGTTACCCTATCAAGCAAAGCATCCGGCTTTAATTCCTGCTAACCACCCGTTTACCCGGATGATAGCTGAACATTACCACCGTAAATTACTTCACGGCGGCGGGCGCCTGCTGTTAAGTACAATTCGAGAGGAATTTTGGCCGCCAAGAGGCCGCAAACTAGTTCAAAGCATCGTCAGAAATTGTTTTCGTTGTACACGCCTCAATCCAGTACCTGCCCAGCAACAAATCGGTCAATTACCAGCTCCGAGAATAATCCCAAGTCCCCATTCAGTATCACCGGTATTGACTACGCTGGCCCACTGTATCTTCGTCCGATTCATAAGCGTGCAGCACCTGCCAAATCTTACCTGTGCGTCTTTCTGGGCTCCTCAACCAAAGCAGTGCACCTAGAATTGGTGAATGACCTCTCCACCCAAGCATTCCAGTGTTGCCTCCGAAGGTTCCTCGCCCGGCGTGGCTGTCCTGCGCATATCCATTCTGATAATGGTAAAAATTTCGAACCGTCATTGCTACCCATGAGAGAAGATCCGAACGACTTAGCCGCACTCATACCTGGACACTTTCTTATCGGATCATCCCTGCAAGTCCTGCCCGACCCAGATCTGAACGACATACCTGTGAACCGACTCGACCACTATCAGCAGCTGCAGTTGCATGTGCAGCAATTTTGGATTCATTGGCGAAAGGAGTATCTACAAGAACTACAGAAAGACACCAGAGGATGGAAACGAAATGATGAAATAGTTCCCGGCAGAATGGTCATCATTGTCGACGAACTGCAACCACCGATTCGCTGGCCGTTAGGGCGTATTCAAGCTGTAATGCCCGGAAAGGATCAGCTGGCACGAGTTGTTTCAGTCCGCACTACTCGTGGAATCATCACTCGTCCGATTGCAAAAATTTGCCTGTTGCCGTGTTCTCCAGTACCAGCCAGCACTTCACAAGATTCACCAATGGCCAACAACCCACAACCGGCCCAACGCAGTTCGGATATGTCGTCAGAATGAACTAACGTGAGAAGAAATAGTGTTAGAATTATAAAAACCAACCTGTATTACTAGCTAGTTAAAAGTTATGTTTCTTGTTTACATTTTTTGTTGAACACGATTGTTCAAGGCGGCGGGTATGTTGAGACTTAGAAGTAAAATCGACCGCACTGGCGGTAGAATTGCATCCTGTAGCAGATTGGTGCTAACGGGCGTACATTTAGACCAGTTTTGCAGCCCTTCTGGCAACCCGTCAGCCGCATAATAATTTCGGTAGCGATCGGACGATAGTCAGTCCAGATCGAACCAGTAACAAGAGTAAACGCAAAACTTGCGTATTCGTTATCCTGCTATCAAATATACTTACCACTCTGCAATACTTACCTGTGAAGTTGGTTATAAGTTGGACCCGTTTAGCCTGAAATAAATCTCTAAGTTATAGTGCCTAATACGGTGACTTAAGTGATATTCATAGAAAGGTGAAAATTCCGTTCCACTACCATCCTCTTTGGTGGTTATTATCCAGCAGCCGCCGGCTGTCGTCGTTCCCGCCTGCTATACACGCATGCTGCCGGCTGTCGTCGTTTCCTTTTTCTTCTGCAAAATACACAACGTAGGGCAAGCGCCAACAATACGTTAGTTAAACAACGATTTGTAACTTTATAAAAATATGGCGTTGGAAAACCTACACGTGTTGTACAAAATACAACAGCGTGAGTAACCGAAGGTTGATAAAAATTGATGAAAGTTATTCAAGGAAACTCTATTACTGTGAATCAAATAGAATGGCATTACAGGAAATTATGCATAGTTCAAAAACCTATAAACTAGACCTTTACTAGGCAATGTATATGTTAAAGAATAAGATTTCCTCTTACAACTTACTTTTATTTGCACTTACTCATATTAATAACAACTTACTTATCCTTACTCAGCTATTTCATGAAAAAAGGATCTATCAAAATTTAAAAGTGCTCCTATTTTGTTCAAATTTTGCAAACTTATGCAATTTTCAAAAATTTTATGTAAACCAACGCACTACGCAACGATAACCAATAAATGAATTATGCTCCGAAGACGTGTCGATTTCTATCTCATATAGCAAGTAAGACCGTATAACAAAGGTTCTTTTCACCACTAGGTGGATTAAATCGGGTTTTTAAGGTTGATTTTAAACTGCTTGTCCGTTTTCAATAAAACTTGGTAAAAAGTTTAGTAATAGCAAGAGCTTTCGTTCGGATAAGATCGTTAAAATTGGTTGCGTAGTTCCGGAGAAACGCGTGTCACGTAGTTTTCGCATTTTTGCTTATAACTTTTAAACGAAACGTTGGACCGCAAAGCAATTCAATAGTGATATAGGGTACCGGAGGATATTTCCAGCCCATTAAGCGGTAGCCTGAACAATATTCAGGAATTACGTTGAAGCTATATTTATTCGAGACAAGATTTTTATACCAGTTGATAGAATAATATTTACTGAATATCGGCGTGTATTTTGATCTTAATTCAACGCTACTGAATTTGAGTTATAGTCGCGAGAAATGATGAAGTCGTTGCGACTAAATTGGGCCCATTTTCTATAGTGGTGTCTGTGTTTTTTAAATCCGACAGGCCGAACTAGCCAGCACAGGGATTAAATGCTTTTCAAAAACAGTTCAAAAGAGAGACCGATAGATAACATGTCGGTATTGCCTAGACACGGGCTCATTGAAGATAACTAGTTTTGCAATGACCACAGCTTGCTGCTGGCGCTAGTGTATCATTGAATCATACATATACACTAGCACCAGAAGCAAGTGGTTGTCAGTGGTGTTACTAGATATGTTAACCAGATAGAAGAGTTTCAGGAGTAATTGCCTCACACATTTGTAGTAGTGTAACTAGAGCACCATATGCTGAAATTAAAAACAAAATGCTGCAAGTGCTAGTGAATGAAAATTGATTTATATTTTCATATCAGAAGGGAATTTTTATGTTCTTCCGTGATAAAAAGAAGTAGAATTGTTCTGTGATACCATATTCACAGCTGTTTAGTTTCTAGAATAAGTAAACGTGATCATAATTATGTGTTTTCCAAACCATCATCAAGAGCAGATACGCGTAAGCGATTGCTGCTGGTTTTTCAGCCTGAATACGTGCCAGTGGAAGAACAGTGGTTTTGATGTTTATTGAATAAAATTTAGCAAATTACTTACATTTTTATGAAAATAGTTATAACACATTAAAGCCTATGAGTGCTACATTCGTTTTAGTATTGTTATATAACGGCATAGTTTTTATTTGGGAAAGCGCAGCAAAAAAGGTAATGTATTAATATTTTTTGAAACTATGGTTTATTTATTTATTTATTTATTTATTTCAAAAAATCCATCTGACTGTTTGTCTTAATGGTTCTACAATTGATGAAGGGACGGTAGGGGAAAGAAATGAAAAAAAATTTTTTTTTTTTTTAGTGAAGGAGGGGAAGAGCGGAAAGGAAGGGGGGGGGTATTGGTAGCTATGCTTGACAAGTAGTCATTTTGACTCCTACCTTTTGTCCAATGCTGGAAGGTGCATGAGTCGAACCACCTGTGCACCTTCCAGCATTGGACAAAAGGTAGGAGTCAAAATGACTACTTGTCAAGCATAGCTACCAATACCCCCCCCTCCTTCCTTTCCGCTCTTCCCCTCCTTCACCAAAAAAAAATTTTTTTTTTCATTTCTTTCCCCTACCGTCCCTTCATCAATTGTAGAACCATCGTTTCAAAAAATATTAATATATATGTATGACCGCATTTCAAGGTCAAGACTAAAAACTTGAGATTAGTCTAGGTAATGTATGCCGAATTTAGTAGCGTGCTGGGAATACCCTCCCTTACCCTACTAGGCAATAATACCTTTCAAACAAAAGCAAAAACAATCAAATCGGTTCAGCCACCTTCGAGAAGCAGGCGATAGAAAATGAGCTGCACACACACATACACACACACAGACATTACTCAGTTCGCCGAGCTCTATCGATTGGTATATGTGATTCGGCCCTCCGGGCCTCGGATCAATTTCGTGTTTTTCGACCAATTTCTAAACCTTTGTTACATAGTATAACAAAGGTAATATATAGTATAACAAAGGTAATATATAGTATAACAAAGGTGAAGAGGAAAAAATTGCAATTTTCATACATTTTTCCTTTTTTTCCCTTGTATCTCAGGTTGAGGTTTTCTTCTTTGTATCTCAAGTTCAATAGTTCCTGAGAAAAATACACATAAAGCTCGAAAACCATGATTTTGCATATTGTGTAAGAGAGTGTAGAGTATTTTTACGCCCTCACCTGCCCACGATCGTTTTTAGGCGGTCTATGTCAACTATTTAAGTATTTCACCAATAAATAATGGCAAAACTTTTGCACATGTGGAAGATTAACCAATTTGCTATCTATAAATAATTTTGCCAGATATTTTTTTCCGTTAATTCAGTTGTATCGTCAATAGAGCACAATATAGGGCACGGGAGAGTATTTTCAGCTCATTAAGCGATGGCATCTATTTTTTCGGCCTATGGCCTAGTTCTAGTGGCAGAACGGGTGGTTTTGACGTTCTTTGAATAAAAAATAGTAGATTACTTACAGTCTTGAGAAAATAGTTATAACATATTAAAATTGTATGTCGGCAAAGTATTGTTATTGGCGAAAGAAAAGGCAAATAGGCTGAATTTAGAAACCTGCTGAAACTACCCTCCCGTACCCTAATTAATTTTGCTGTTTTCCTTGTTTTTGCCAATTTCAAGTTTTACAACTTTTTTCGCGCACACCGGAAGCTGATGAAATCAAAAATTTGAACAGGTCAAAGTGTTATCAAGTCATAGGAAAAAATGGAAACAAGTATTGTCGTGAAAAGATACTGAATATCCAGCAGAGGCCGCCAAAAGGCAGCCGTGGGCACCAGAGGGTTTAAAGAAAGTGAATTTTGCATAAATCTGTCTCCCGTTCCTTCATATTCAAGCTATGTTTGCTTGCGAGCTTTTGTGCGTGAAAAGTGAAAAGCCAGTGTCATGTCAGTTCGTCTGTGCTAAAACCTCGCCTTCAAACTGTACAACTTTAGATCATAGAGTGTCGCCAGCAATAATTTGGAGTTCGGAAAAAGTGACAAACGATTTTTTTCCGTACTGTATATTACACCTAGTGTCGGAAGAAGTGCGCTGTGTAGCAAATGAGTCGCGCTTTCGAACTCCAATTTAGTGCTGGCGACTCTATACCTTATCGTAATTCGGTGGTTTCAATTTCTTTACAGGTTTGTCATACATAGGACGATTATAAGAAAGGATTTAATTCAAACCTTACCTTTACCCAGGAGGGTATTAGATTATTTAAATTATAAAAATTGCCTTTCTGAGCGCATTGAAATGGATATGATCTCGAAGTCTTGATGAAGTACGGGAATGTTCACCTATCGAAGCAAATCAAACAGATTTGCTTAAAAATAAAATTGACATAAACAGGCACGCTGTAACAGAGTATTCTTTGTATATCACAACTTTTAATTCCTTAATGAAAACTTTTTGTACACTCTACCAGAACTTAGCGCAGTAAAGAAAATACAAAACAATTCCGAAATACCTGTAGCATAAATACGCGTTTTTGACGTAGGAAGGTAGCTACCCAGGTAACCAATGAGCATTACCATAAGGAGTAAATCGGATGTTTATTAGCATATCTGGCATATTATACTGTTTATTAGCTTTTTGACTGCCTACCTGCATTAAATTGTCATCCAAAATTCTTTTCAAACTCTTCTTGTTGGTAATCAGCATCAAATGAGCATTGTCAGCAGCCAGCACTATAAGATGATTAGCAGTAACGTAGCCGCATATTTTGCCAAAGTCGTATGTTACGGCAGAAAATTCATTTATCACTGTAGTAAGAACCCACTCAGATACAAATAGCCAAAATGAGTTACCCTGTACAGTATAGCGGCAAAATAGCATTATCACTCTATCGTTCTATATAGAGGACAAGCAATAGGCTTTTTCTATATGCTCGATATGTCTCCACTGCATTATACAGCAGCGGAGGATATCATTCTATCTAGAAAGCAAATGGTCAATAAACTTTCACTGGCTTTAGACGTTTTTTCGTTCTAAGTTATATCGCGCGTGATTTATTGTAATGATCCGAACACCGACGCATCCGAGGCTTTTTGAATGGCATTGGTGATACTTATTGATTACCTGGGTGGAATTATCAAGTTAGTAGTATCAAAAAATGCCAGCGTCACGAAAAAATGATTGGTTTTGACCGCTAATAACTTTCCAGATCAATTTTCAATATTTTTGCGTCGATTGATCGAAAAATCTTCTACTCATCAACTCCAACAAAGAAACCTATTGATTGTAGAACGCACTACTGACAAATTTAAACGAATGAAGCATTGTCCAATTGCAAATCCTCGCTTCGTGATTGGTTATACCATCTTACTTGTTATTTGAGATAGAAAACGACACGTCTTTGGAACACATTTCAACTATTGGTTAACGCTGTGTTAGTACATATCATAGCATCATATCACTTCTACGGACAAATAATAAATGTAAAGAATTATAATACCTTTTATTTAGTATCAACATCATGAAAAGATTCAGTCGTTCAAATAGTATGAATTGAAAATACGCCTCTATTCTACATACAGATCGGAACCGGATCCGATCAGAAATTGCGCTTCGATCAGAATATAGGGTTGTTATCTTGAAAAAAATATCGATATCAGTCATATCGATATTTGAGTGCTCCTCGATATTGACATCGATATTTAGCCTGGATATCGATACTTATATCGATATTGCGAAAACCACGATTCTTTAAAATTGCGTGATCGAAATAATAAAAGTTTTATTTTTATGATCATGATGCATTCTGCACATGTTTTCGTTGTAGGGTTATTGATCGTGGTTCGGCCTATGCTGAAACTGATCCTGGTTCGGCCCATCAGCTTAATCATCGATAATTCATTGAATATTTAGAGATTCAAAGGCAAAATAGTTTTATAAGCTGCTTATAATATTTTCCTATGCATTGCCTTAATTTATTTGCCATGAAAATTAATGTAACTAGCTCAGATAATTATATTCATAACATATGTAAAACGGCTTCCAATGTCGTCATCAAAGCTGTCTTTTTAAACACCTAGAAATGTATTAGTCTGTGAAGTATAGGTTAAAAACAATTTTAAAACATAGATTCATCTATATTCTTCCATTATTGGAACGTGTTATTCCAAACAAAAAGCGGAATTACGACTTATTGAGAAAATACGATTTTAGTTTTTTGATCTTAGTTCGGCCTACAAATGATCGTGGTTCGGCCTATCAGTTTCACTAAATCACCGCTAGTGGCGTCGCGCTTCGCCCACGTTTTAACCAATTTCTGGCTGCACTTAAGATTCGTATTAAATATAAATGTAGTGTTTGATTACATATTTTGTTATGTTATGCGTTTCAGAAACAAAATTATTAACATCCTAAAATTCAGTTTTTCTTAACAACAATAAATAAGAGGGTATTTTTTCCAAAGTAGCGTGCAAACTGGGTTCAGAATTTTATGCAACCTTGTACACGGCTTCAATGCTTGTGCATTTTTTAAAAATTGTATCGTATTTTCCTAGAAAACTCAAATGGAAATTTTCCGATTCTCATGTACATCCCCTATTTTGGAAATTCATAGCTGTTGAGCCAAGTATTGTAAAATATATTTACTCAACAATCCGGAAAAATACTATCTGGAAAAAATTTTCCACAAAAATTTCATGATTATGAGAAACTCCAAGGAAAAATCAATAACAGTAGTATCTCGAACTAATTGGAAATAAATTCGTTTCAGTTCTATTATAATTTGACTTAAGTCACTTAGGGGGAAGTCCTGTATGGCCGGACAGGCCTCTGTGCTCGGACACTAGCGATTTATCAAAAACAAGGAATAATAAAATTATTTGGAAAGAATAGGGCAATAGTAGCATTAAAGTACTATTGTTCCATTCTTTCCAAATATTTTTATCATTTTTTGTTTTTAAGAAATCGCCAGTGTCCGGGCATAGAGGCCTGTCCGGCCATATTGGACCTATATGCGTTTTTCGGTTGTTACGACTTGCAAGCTTCATCAGCGTGGCAAATTTCTGTAGAAATTATAGTACAGTTGGATTTCGAATTTGGCAACAAATGCGTGTCGCCTATATTGCCAAAATCGAAACCGTGCCAAAATCGAGACTCTTTTTGACATGAAAAAATTGAATGTAAATGCGTTAGAAATTGATTAAATGTTATTAATCAACGATTGCAACCTTTTTATGTTCACAAAATCCGCCAATAGCTATTCGTGCGGTGCAAGTAAGTTTTTGGCGACCTGCGGTAAGGGGCCATCCAGATACCACGTGGACAGAAAAACACCAGTTTTCGACCCCCCCGTCCCCCTTCGTGGACAAGCGTGGACATTCGCTCAACCACCCGCCTCCCCCCTTGTTTGTCAAATTTAATAAAACAGAAATGCATTGTTCTAACTTTCCGCAGCGTATTAAAATCCGTATGCAAGGTGTTAGGACCTTAATTCTTATGATCTTGTCTACTGCAATTTATTGACGACTGAGTATCTTTGACCAGAATATCTCAGCTTGGTCGTCTACTTCAACGCAACACAATACCTTTTCGGCGCAATGTGATTCGTAAAATTTTCTGAAGGCGAATCCTTTTGGGAACAGGTTATCCATGGAAGCCCATTTTTTGGCGAGCTGCATTTGATTTTGAGACAAAATGCAATCATTTGGTGCAAGCGCGACCTAAGTGATAAATGAGTCACGTGACTGGTAAATATGCGTGGATTCTTCCGTTACCTTTATCATTTCCCAAAGAAGGCAAGAGTTGTAAAAAAATAATATATTTTGTTTATTATTGCACTAGCTGACCCGACAAACTTTGTATTGACACAAATTAAACTGTGTTGTACATAAATCGTGAATCTTGGATGACCTTTGTCACAATCTTGAGTTTTGCAAGTTTCTGGGGAGTTTATGGGTGTTTTAATATTCAAATTTTCCTCACTGTAAAGTAGAAAACAACTCCCTCCATTGCTTAGCCTGATAAAATATAGCGGATAGCATTTAAATATTCGCCATCATTGCAAACCATTTCGCCGAATACCATTTTGTGGAACACCAATTCTCGGTTGACCATAACGCGGAATATAGAGTTTTTTTTAATATCATTTATTTTATTTGGCTCGTTTGCGGTAGCTTAGCGGAGCCGAAAGGCTTTTATAAAAATAGTACACGAGGAGCACTGCTTACATCTATGTTAGGAGGTATGATCGATACACCCGATTTACTGGGGTTAGTAGGTATTTACAGTTTTTTTTAATATAGAGGGGGGCTAGGAAAGGTGGATTAAGGGTTTCATTGTATTTGTATCAGTGGCGATAGTGCAGATACATTGGCAGTGTGTGGTATCCTATAGCAGTCATATTGGTGTTCTTTGGTGCTGGATAGCGTCTTACTGTCTTCGGACCATGTCTGCTCTCACCAGTACATGATATTTTTACAGTAGAGTGTGGGACGAGTGATCTGAGAATTAAACAGAGCTTTTTAAATAGTTATGCCTGCATTTTTCAGGAACTCGTATATGAGGCTCATATACATGAGATCTCGGCTACCCAGAATATCTCGTACAGGGACGTTAGGTTGTCTTCCTCGGGCCCGAAAGGAATCATTTAGCTTAGATCTAGCATCACAGAATTCGGAACACGACCAGACAACATGCTCGATGTCATGGAAGCCATCGCCACAAACACAGTGGTTACTAGTTACTAGTCTAGACATCACGCGAATGAAATCTCTACTCACATTCAATCCCTCGAACCATGCTTTCGTTGATACCTTAGGAATGATGGAATGTAGCCATCGTCCCAACTCATCTATATTCCATGATGTTTGCCAGCTAGTGTGCAACCTCTGACGCAACGTACTATAAAATTCGTTATAAGCAATTTGTCTATCTTAAATAATGCCATCAATCGCACCCACCTTAGCTAAAGAATCAGCCTTCTCATTACCCGGTATGGAGCAGTGAGAAGGGACCCAGGCTAAGGTAACCTTAAAATTTTTATCAGTTAAAGCACTCAATAGCTCCCGTATTTTCCCCAGGAAATACGGGGAGTGCTTTGCCATCTTCATCGATCGCAGAGCCTCAATGGCACTGAGACTATCTGTGTAGATGAAGTAGTGGTCTGTGGGCATGGTTACGATGATCCCAAGGGAGTATTGAATTGCAGCAAGTTCTGCGACATACACGGAAGCAGGAGCATCGAGTTTGTAGGAGGCAGTAAAGTTTTCATTGAAGACACCGAAGCCAGTGGACTCGTCGAGGTAGGATCCGTCAGTGTAGAACATCTTATCGCAACTAACACTTTTAAATTTATTGGAAAAAATTTTGGGGATCTCTTCCGATCGCAGTTGATCCGGGATACCGAAAGTTTCTTCTTTCATGGTGGTGTCGAAGAATATAGCAGACTTAGACGTATCTAGTGATGCGACACCCATGGGGACATACTGAGGAGGGTTGATATCTTGAGCCATGTAGTCAAAATATAAAATCATAAATCTAGACTAAAATTGAACTGCGACCAGCCTTTCAAAATTATCAATTACTAATGGGTTCATGATCTCACATCAAATGAGTAAACGATAGGACAATTCCCAAAAGCGATTCTTCAATGGTAGAATCCCCGCCAACACTTCGAGACTCATCGTATGGGTCGATTGCATGCAGCCTAAGGCAATACGCAGACAACGATACTGTATTCTTTCTAATTTGATAATATGCGTGTTAGCGGCGGATCGGAAGCAAAAACACCCATATTCAAGAACAGACAATATCGTTATTTGGTATAGCCTTGTAAGGTCTCCTGGGTGAGCTCCTCACCAAGTTCCGGTAATTGTACGAAGAAAGTTTATCCTCTGTTGGCATTTTTGAATCAGATACCTAAAGTGGCATGCCCAAGTGCATTTGGAATCGAACCAGATACCGAGATATTTGAAAACCAGTACCTGAGCGATCGTTTTACCCATAAGTAGGAGCTGAAGTTGTGCTGGATCATGCTTCCTAGAAAAAACGACCAACTCTGATTTTTCCGGGGAGAATTTGATAGCCAGCTTTAACGCAAAATCTGACAAATTGTCCAAATTATCTTGCAAGGGTCCTTGCAAATCGTTAGCCGTGGATCCTGTAATAGAAACAACGCTATAATCTGCAAGTTGCTTTAACGTGCATGACTCTTCGAGACAACTATCAATATCGTTAACATAAAAGTTATACAGAAGAGGACTTAGACATGAGCCCTGGGGAAAACCCTAATTCGAGCTAATTCGAGATATTGTCAAATCATCATGTGTAAAACTCATGCGTTTTTCCGACAACAGATTGAACAAAAAATTATTCAAAACCGGTGAGAGACTCTGCAAGTGAAGTTTCTCGGTCAAAACTTCTACGGAGACAGAATCAAAGGCCCCTTTAATGTCCAAAAAGACGGATGCCATTTGCTCCTTCTGAGCGTAGGCGAGTTGAATCTCAGTAGACAGCAACGCTAAGCAATCGTTTGTTCCTTTGCCCCTGCGGAAGCCAAATTGGGTATTTGAAAGTAAGCCATTCTCTTCGACCCATTTATCTAGGCGAAGGAGGATCATTTTCTCCATTAACATTTGGATACAGGAAAGCATCGCAATCGGCCTATAAGAATTGTGATCGGAGGCTGGTTTCCCGGGTTTCTGAATGGCGATAACTTTCACCTGCCTCCAGTCTTGCGGAACAATATTCAGCTCGAGAAACTTATTGAACAGGTTCAACAAGCGTCTTTTGGCAGGGTCAGGCAGATTCTTCAACAAGTTGAATTTAATTCTGTCTAACCCTGGAGCAGTATTGTTGCAAGAAAGAAGAGCTATAGAAAATTCTACCATTGTAAACGGAGGTTCATTTGCAGTCGAAGGGGACGCGTCGCGAAAAGATCTCTGAGCCTGGACAGAGTCCGGACAGACCTTCTTGGCAAAGTCGAGAATCCATCGGTTGGAATACTCCGCACTTTCATTCGTAACGTTACGGTTCCGCATGCGTCTAGCGATGCTCCAAAGAGTGCTCATCGCTGTTTCTCTCGACAACCCGTTCACGAACCGGCGCCAATATCCGCGTTTTTTCGCTTTCATCAAGCTCTTCATCTGTCTCTCTAGTACCTCGTACTTCCTGAGCAGATCTATCGAACCGAATTTTCGAAAGTTCTTATACGCCAGGGACTTTTCCGCGTACAGTTCCGAGCACTCTTTGTCCCACCAAATTTGTTTATTTGTTTATTTGTTTATTAATTTAAAATTCATCTGACTGTATGTCTTAATGAAAGTATAGCAGCACAATGTCTAATATTCTAAAAGCTACACAATAATATTTTTTGAAAAAATTTATGAGACGGCACGCCAAAGTCGAACAAATCCTCCACTCTGCAAAAGGTACGCACGCTGGAGGCCAACGGTTCGTTAAATCCAAACGCCGTTCGATGGAAGCTGAGCTGGAGCAGACCAGTAGATCGAAGGGTACGTTGCACGGCACGGAAGTTAAGCTGCGATAGAATTCTCGGGCTGTCGACTTCACCATTAATCACCTTAGCTACAAACATCGCTTGCTCGATCTTTCTGCGTCGTTCAAGTGTGTCAATGCCAAGAAGGCGGCAGCGGTCGGGATACGGGGGCAAATTCACTGGATCACGCCAAGGTAGGTCTCGTAGTGCGAACCGGATAAACCGTTTTTGTACCCGTTCAATTCTCAAGTTCCATACAAGCTGTTGAGGACACCACACTAAGCTAGCGTATTCGAGTAGCGGACGCACCAGTGAACAATATAAGGCCTTCAGGCAATAAGGATCGTTGAAATTCCGAGCAATTTTCGAGATAAAGCCGAGCTGACGTGTTGCCTTAGTGATGACATTAGTGCGATGTAAATTGAAGGAGAGCTTGGTATCCAGCAAAACACCTAGGTCGCTAACGTGATCAACTCTTGCTAGTTGCTGGTTATCGATTTGATACTGGAACACTATTGGGTTTACTGTACGGTGAAACGTAATAACATGGCATTTAGCGATACTAACAAGTAGCCAGTTATTACGGCACCAGCATACGAAGACGTTCAGCAGCTCTTGTAGTCGGTGACAGTCTTCAATGGAACGTACGGGCAGATAAAGTTTCAAATCATCGGCATATACAAGTTTTACGCCAACGCCCAACAACAAAGTAACATCGTTGAAAAATAATGCGAATAACAGAGGCCCCATGTTACTACCTTGTGGGACGGTTGTATAACATTTCGCCGAAGACCATATCGCGGAGTACCGTTTCGCGGAATACCATTTCGTGGAAAACATTTTCGCGGAAAGTACTATTTCGCGGTATGTACCAAAACGCCGAAAACCTTTTCGCGGAAAGGACTATTCCGCGGAAAACCGTTTGGCGGAAAGAAACATTTCGCGGAAAACCATTTGGCGGAAAATATTGTTTCGCGGAAAACCATGTTAGTAGCAAACGTTTCCTAGATGATTCAGGGCGAGCCGGCCGCAGGCAACGGCGAGTGTTCGCCGGTGACCCGCCGTCGGAAGCGCCGGCCACTGCGAGGGGGCAGCCCCCCTGCAGAGATCACATCTGTTTAGGTCTATTCGTTTTCCTAGGTCTACTGACCTCTAGTTAGTTTTCCCTAGTCCTCGCATCAATTTAACTTTCGTTGAATACAAAGCGGCGAAGCCGCGTTTTGCGGCTTCCAAACTGAATGAGCGGTGGTTCTCTGCCAAATAGTACTTTCGGCGAAAATTTTTTCCGCGAAATAGTACTTTCCGCAAAAATGTTTTCCGCGAAATGGTACTTTCCGCGAAAATGTTTTCCGCGAAACAGTGTATTCCGCGTTATGGTCATCCGCGAATTGGTTTTCCGCGAAATGGTATTCGGCGAAATGTTATACAATCTTGTGGGACACCAGAATTGTTGGTAAACTCAGTAGAGCAGCAGTTGTTGAGTTTTACTCGCAGAACTCTATTGCGCAAGTACGAACTCAGCCATACAGTAAACTTCTGTGACGCACCAAGCCGCGAGATTTTCTTTAACAGTATGCCATGGTCTATTCGATCGAACGCCGCTTTCAAGTCAGTATAGATCGCATCGACTTGAGCCCTCTGTTCCATGTGTGTAATGCATGTAGACGTAAATGGTGTAAATGGTGGAAGACCGCCGATTGATCGTTTTCCCGGGTATCGGTTTCGTCTGAGCTTGAGACGCGGCGTCGAGGATCAAGCCAGTGATAAAGTCGTATTCTTCCTCCGGGGGAAGTTCTTCGCGCGATTCGATGTTTTCCGAGATTATGGTCGCGTAGTGTTTCCAATCGATATTGCGTGTGAGGTCATATGTAACATTGATCGAATTCACAGGCGGGTAGCCATTAGTAATTGATATAAGGATTGACAGATGATCACTACCGTGGGGATCATTGATTACCTTCCACTTGCAATCTAACGCTAGTGATGTCGAGCAAAGAGATAGATGCAGTACGCTTGCGCGGACTGGAGGATTAGGTATACGTGTCGCTTCCCCAGTGTTTAGAAGTGCCATATCGAAGTCGTCAATCAGGTTGTTAATCAGGGCGGATCGGTTGTCGTCGAATAGCGACCCCCAATGAGTGCAATGGGAGTTAAAATCTCCCAAAATTAGCAAAGGTGCGGGAAGCAATTCTGCAATATCAGAAAGTTGCTTCTGCTCAATCCGCACCGATGGAGGAATATATATTGAAGCGATACAAAGGTCCTTGCCTTGTATTCTAGCTTGAATGGCGACAACTTCAATATTCGAGATCGAGGGGAGGTCTATGCGGAAGAACCAATAGCACTTCTTGATCCCTAGTAGTACTCCCCCACCATGTGATCCTCGATCTCGTCGGATGACGTTAAAATCGTGGAAATTGAGATCATTACTTGAATTGAGAAATGTTTCACACAGCGCGAATACGTCACAGTTGGAAATAATTAATAATTGTTTGAAAAGGTCGAATTTGGGGATGATACTTCTGCAATTCCACTGTAGCACAGCGATAGAGTTCTCAGCATTATTCGACGTATTAATCATCGAAGGATACGATAGCTGAAAGGAGGGGCCATTGTGCTGTTAGTTGCTTCAAAAATGTTTTAACTGTGGGAAGAAAGGCAAGTAGAAAACTTTTGAGTGGACCCGGGATGTTGAAAGTTTCAAATATCGAGTCCACAATGTCAGAGAACTTCAAAAATCCCTTTCCCGATTTGATCTCTGAACGTAAGTTCGATGCGCCAGGGGTTTTTGGTGCACCAGAAAGCGGTGGGTATTCCAGGTTTGATTTCAAATTTTGCAATCCAGGGGGTACCTGCTTCGGATTTTTTTCACCGCTTTTCTTTGAGTTTGATGTATTTTCTGTTCCGCTCAGAGATATCTTAAGTCCTTTGCGAGTAAGTCGAGGAGAGTTAATCGTTTTTCTCTTCCTAGAGCTTTCTTGCATGGCATAAGAACATCCTTCGAGCGGTTCGTCAGAAGTACCCTCGTCGGTTGGCAAAAAGGTATAAATATTTTCGTTGGTCAATGGCTCGGCTCTCTTAAGTATTTCTGCATAAGAGCGCTTGGAGCGTTCCCTAAGGGTGCGCTTAATTTTTTCCTCGCGCTGTTTGTACGTGGGACATGCCGCAAGATCATGCGGAGTTCCCTCGCAGTAAGGACACTTCTCAGTGTTCTCATTGCAAGCGTTCTCCACATGAATGCCGCCACATTTGCTACAGCGTGCCTTATTGCAACAGTAGGTAGCTGTATGACCTAACTGCTTGCAGTTCTGGCAGTTCATGACCCGCGGTACGAACAGGCGTACAGGTAGACGAACCCTATCCAGAAGGATGTAGTTTGGCATTGCAGATCCGGCAAAAGTTACCCGAAAGGATTCCGAAGGGTAGAATATTTTCTTCCCATCTTCGACCAATGCTGAATGCAATTGCTTGCAGTCCAGCACCTTTACCTTCTGCAGCATGGGGTTCTTGAAACAGCCAACGCTATGCTCCAAAATGTATTCGACGGTGAGGTTCCCATCGGTAACTACACCGTCAATCTCTACATCCTTGGCAGGGATGTACACGCGATACTCTCTCGTAAAAAGCTCGCAGCTAGCAATTGCGTTTGCCTGCTTCAAGCTTTTCACGGCAACTCGCAGTTTATTCGGTCTAACCTTTGTTATCGCGGCTTTGTTATAGAATCAAAAACTACGTCCGAAAACTGTTGTGCCAGGTCTTTGCCAATTTGAATTGCAGAAACGGCCTACCTCAATCGCCACAATACGGTTGCCAAGAAATAATAATAATAATAATAATAATAATACTCGGTACCGTTCGAGGAGGTGAGGACTCAACGGCGCTTAACTGCAAGCGGCCGAGCGGGTTGTAGGTTGCGGATAACTAACGGCCATTAGATATAATGGTTAGTTGCGAATTAAATAAGCAATCCCGGACAAGCAGCGGGGATGGTCTATGGGTGTGGTGGGGCTCAACAGTGGGCTCTGTCTAGTTTCCATGAAAAACCACAATACCTGAACGCCAGTCCTAAAAAAGGGAGTAGGTACCGCTATAAGTGCCTTAGCCCATGACCTCACTAGCCGGTTAGACTTCCGGAAAGAAAAGTCAACCCAATATGGAGTACAATTTACGGAATAGAATAATAATGCGATCGCCCGGGGAGGGAGCCCCTACTGGAGCTGGTCCTGGAACGGGGGACAGAGCGAGCGGCCAGCGGCTGGAGGAAGACCTGGTGCAAGAGCGACCTTCCAGTCAACGGACTCAGCCCGTACACCGAACGCGAAACCGAAGAAGCAGCAACAGACACCATCAAGGCAATGCTGCACCTGCTAATGTTGCTACGGTTGACCGACCGGTTGAAAGGTATTCACCACACGACTATCAGGAAAGAACTGCAGGAACGGTTCCTGTATCGTGTCAACCGTATTTTGAAATCACTCCTCTTGCCGGCAACAAAGTAAAGGCGATAAACACGTTTGTCGTGCCTTTGTTGACATACAGCTTCGGGGTGGTTAAATGGACCAAAGCGGATTTGGAAGCGATTGAACGTAGCTTGCGAGTATCGCTAACCAAGCACCGTTCGCACCACCCAAGATCGGCAGTCGAAAGAATCACCTTACCACGCATGGAAGGAGGAAGAGGTGTCACTGACATCCAAGCGCTATGCGTATCCCAGATCGAGCAGTTGCGGAGATATTTCATAGATAGTCAGACTCGTCATGTTGTCTACCGCACTGTCTGTGAAGCAGACCACGGGTTCAGCGCCCTGCATCTGGCGCAGGAGCATTACCAGCTAAACTGCGACCTAAAAACCGTACCAGAAAAGGTCGAAACGTGGAAAGCAAAGGAACTACATGGGACGCACCCCCATCAATTAGAGTAAGCGCATATAGACAAAGTGGCATCGAATGCGTGGTTGGTGCGAGGTGATCTCTTTTCGGAGACGGAAGGCTTCATGGTAGCCATTCAGGATCGGGTTATTACGACGAAGAACTACCGCAGGTACATATTGCACGAAGATATAGAAGACCGTTGTCGAAAGTGCAATTCAGTAGGGGAAACGATGGTGAATCGTACAAATACCTGGGATTCCTGCAACTAAAAGGTATTCACCACACGATGATCAAGAAAGAACTGCAGGAAAATTTCTTGCATCGTATCAACCGTATAGTGAAGACTTTTCTCTCGGCCGGCAACAAGATCAAGGCTATAAACACGTTTGCCGTGCCGCGGTTGACATACAGCTTCGGGGTGGTCAAATGGACCAAAACGGATTTGGAAGCGATCGAACGAGCATTAAGAGTATCGCTGACAAAACACCGTTCGCACCACCCAAAATCGGCCACCGAAAGAATCACCTTACCACGAAGTGAAGGAGGAATAGGTGTGATTGATATCCAGGCACTTTGTGCCTCACAGATCCAACAGTTGCGGAGATATTTCGTAGAAAGCCAGAACCGTCATGAAATCTATCGCACTGTTTGCGAGGCAGACCACGGGTTCAGCGCTCTGCACCTGGCGCAGCATGACTATCAGCTGAACTGCGTTCTTAAAACCGACGAGGAAAAGATCGCAACGTGGAAGCAAAAAGAGGTGCATGGGACGCACCCCCATCAGTTAGAACAATCACACGTAGACAAAGCAGCATCAAATACGTGGTTGGTGCGAGGTGATCTCTTTTCGGAGACAGAAGGATTCATGGTAGCCATCCAGGACCGGGTTATTGCAACGAAGAACTACCGCAGGTACATATTGCACGAAAACATAGAGGATCGTTGCCGTAAGTGCAATGTAGTAGGGGAGTCAATTGAGCATATTATTGCAGGCTGCCAAGCGTTAGCAGAAACAGCCTACCTCAATCGCCACAATACGGTTGCCAAGATTGTGCACCAACAACTTGCTTTGAAGCATAACTTGGTAAACTGCTACGTACCCTACTACAAATACCTGCCCCACCCAGTCCTGGAAAATGACTGTGTAAAGCTGTACTGGGATCGCGAGATCATAACGGATGTCCTCATACGTGCCAATCGCCCTGACATTGTGGTCTACAACAAAAGGATAAAGCGGGTCACCCTCATCGATATTGCTGTACCGCTAGACCTGTCTGTCTGTCTGTCTGTCCTGTGTTCCTTATAGAATCAAAAACTACTGAACCAATCGGCGTGAAAATTTGTAGAGGTTTTTGGGGCCAGGAAAGGTTTTAGTGATGGTTAGAGACCCCTCCCCCCACTAAGAGGGGGGGCTCCCATACAAATGAAACACAAATTTCTGCATAACTCGAGAACTAATCAAGCAAATAGAACCAAATTTGGCATATGGGTGTTTTCGGTGACAAAAATTTATTCTAGGGTAATTTGAGACCCCTTCCCTGTTTATAAGGGGAATTATAACTCCTCTCCCCTTTAAGAGGGGGGGTTTCCATACAAATTTCCTCATAAATCGAGAACTAATCAAGCAAATGGAACCAAATTTGGCATGTGAAGGTTTTCGAGGGCAAGAAAATTTTCTATGTTGAATTAGGACCCCTCCTCACTTTAAGAGGGGGGGCTCCTGTACAAATGAAATACCAATTTCCTTATAACTCGAGAACTAATCAAGCAAATGGAACCAAATTTGACATGTGTGTGTTTTTGAAGACAAAATTTTTTTCTATGATGAATTGGGACCCCTCCCCACTTTGAGAGGGGGGGGGACTCCTATACAAACGAAATACAAATTTCCTTATAGCTCGAGAGCTAATCCAGCAAATGGAACCAAATTTGGCATGTAGGTGTTTTTGGAGGCAAGAATTTTTTCTATGATGAATAAGAACCTCTCCCCACTTTAGAAGGGGGGGCTCCTATACAAATGAAATACAAATTTCCTCATAACTCGAGAACTAATCAAGCAAATAGAACAACATTTGGCATGTGGGTGTTTTTTTGGTGACAAGAATTTATTCTATGGTGAATTGAGACCCCTCCCCTCTTTATAAGAGGAATTATAACTCCTCTCCCCTTTAAGAGGGGGGACTTCCATACAAATTTCCTCATAACTCGAGAACTAATCAAGCAAATGCAACCAAATTTGGCATGTGAAGGTTTTCGAGAGCAAGAAAATTTTCTATGGTGAATTAGGACCCCTCCCCACTTTAAGAGGAGGGACTCCTGTACAAATGCAATACAAATTTCCTCATAACTCGAGAACTAATCAAGCGAATTGAACCAAATTTGGCATGTGTGTGTTTTTGGAGACAATTTTTTTTTCAATGATGAATTGGGACCCCTCCCCACTTTAGGAGGGGGGGGGGGGGTCCCATACAAACGAAATACAAATTTCCTCATAACTCGAGAACTAATCCAGCAAATGGAACCAAATTTGGCGTGTAGGTGTTTTTGGAGGCAAGAATTTTTTCTGTGATGAATTAGGACCTCTTCCCACATTAGGAGGGGGGGCTCCAATACAAATGAAATACAATTTTCCCCATAACTCGAGAACTAATCAAGCAAATAGAACCAAATTCGGCATGTGGAGGTTTTAGGAGGAAAAATATTTTCTACGGTGAATTAGAATCCTTCCACACTTCAAGAGGGGGGGCTTCTACACAAATGAAATACAAATTTCCTCATAATTCGAGAACTAATCAAGCAAATGGAACCATATTTGGCATGTGGGTGTTTTTGGAGGCAACCATTTTTCCCATGATGAATTAGGACTTCTTACCTTTTTAGGAGGGGGGGGGGCTCCCATTCAAACGAAATACAAATTTGCTCATAACTTTAGAACTAATCAAGCAAATGGAACCAAATTTGGCATGTGAGAATTTTAGATGGCAGATTTTTTTTTCTGTGGTGTATTACGACCCCTTTCCCTTTTAAGAGGGTGGGCTCCCATACAAATGAAATACAAATTTCCTTATAATTTGAGTACTAATCAAGCAAATGGAACCAAATTTAGCATGTAGGAGATTTTTGAGTCTTGAATTTATTTTATGATAGTTAGAGACCTCTCACCCCTGTGGTAGGGGGATATGGACTCTCATACAAATAAAACAGAAATTTTTGCGAAACTCAAAAACTAATCCAACTCGAGAAATTCGAGACTCTTCCATAAAACATTAATCAATAACAAGACCACAAAAACTATCTATAGGTACACTAGATCATTCAGGACGAGCCGGTCGCGAGTGTTGCCGGTGACCCGCCGTCGGAAGCGCCGCCCACTGGGGGGCTTGCAAAACTCGAGAAGTGACAAAGATCGTCCGAGATTCATGATTTATGTACAACACAGGTTAATTTGTGGCAATACGAAGTTTGTCGGGTCAGCTAGTGTAAATATAAATAATAATAAATAAATACGAAGATCACAATACTTCACCGAACGCAATCCAAACCGGCTGATAGGTGAATTGATGATATCTAAGCGCCGCACGAACAATACACAGCACCGACTGATGTAATCAATGCTTCTGCTGGAGCACGTGTTCGGGGTACAATGGTTACCGGTATCGGTAGAAAAGAACAATATGCCGCTTGCTTTGATGTGCTGGAGTTCACATACGGCTAGCAGCACGAAGGATCGGAAATTAACAATGGTAGTTCGCTTTATCGAGACACACTTGTGTCTTGTCGAAGCGGATGACACTATGCACTAAGTACACAATTTAACCGAATTAACGCGAGCAAAAAGAAATCAAAATCGAAATTATTTACGAGCGATCGCACACTACGTGTTGACTTGGCAACGGTTGTCACTCGAATGAAATATAGAGTTTCGTAGAATAACATTTCACGAAAAAACCTTACGCGGGATGTGCCATTTCACGGAAAATCTTTTCGTAGAAAGTACCATTTCCAGGGGTGACCCAAATGTAGGAACGTAATAGAGGTCAGTAGATCTAGGAAAATAAATAAACCTAACTAAAGAAGACATGCCAAATTTGGTTCCATTTGCTTGATTACTTCTCGAGTTAGGAGGAAATTTTGATTTCCTTTGTATGGGAGCCTCCCCTTCTAAAAAAGGAGAGGGGACCTAATTCATCATAGGAAAATTTCATGCCTCCAAAAACACCCACGTGCCAAATATGGTTCAATTTGATTGATTAGTTCTCGAGTTATGAGGAAATTTGTAATTCATTTGTATAGGAGCCCCCTTTCTGAAGCAGGGAGAGGTTTCAATTCACCATAGAAAACATCCTTGTCTCCAAAAACACCCACACGTCATATTTTGTTCCATTTGCTTGATTAGTTCTCGAGTTTTGAGGAAATTTGTATTTCATTTGTATGGGAGCCCCCATCCTAAAAACGTAAGGGGTCCTAGCTCACCATAGAAAACATTCATGCCTCCAAAAACACCCACATGCCAAATATGGTTCCATTTGATTAATTAATTCTCGATTTATGAGGAAATTTGTATTTCATTTGTATAGCAGCCCCCCCCCTCCTAAAGTAGGGAGAGGTTTCAATTCACCATAGAAGCCATCCCTGTCTCCAAAAACACCCACATGTTATATTTTGTTCCATTTGCTTGACTAGTTCTCGAATTATGAGGAAATTTGTATTTCATTTGTATGGAAGCCCTCCCTCTTAAAAAGGAGAGGGGTCATTATTTTCCTAAAAAGTGGAGGGGTCTCAATTCATCACAGAAAAAAAATTGCCTACAAAAACACCCACACGTCATATTTTGTTCCATTTGCTTGATTAGTTCTCGAGTTTTGAGGAAATTTGTATTTCATTTGTATGGGAGCCCCCATCCTAAAAACGTAAGGGGTCCTAGCTCACCATAGAAAAAATTCATGCCTCCAAAAACACCCACATGCCAAATATGGTTCCATTTGATTAATTAATTCTCGATTTATGAGGAAATTTGTATTTCATTTGTATAGCAGCCCCCACCCCCCTCCTAAAGTAGGGAGAGGTTTCAATTCACCATAGAAGCCATCCTTGTCTCCAAAAACTCCCACATGTTATATTTTGTTCCATTTGCTTGATTAGTTCTCGAATTATGAGGAAATTTGTATTTCATTTGTATGGAAGCCCTCCCTCTTAAAAAGGAGAGGGGTCGTTATTTTCCTAAAAAGTGGAGGGGTCTCAATTCATCATAGAAAAAAAATTGCCTACAAAAACACCCACATGCTAAATTTGGTTCCATTTGCTTGATTAGTTCTGGAGTTATGAGGAAATTTGTGTTTCATTTGTATGGGAGCCCCCCCTCCTAAACAGGTAAGGGGTCCTAATTCATCATAGAAAAAATTCATGCCTCCAAAAACACCCACATGCCAAATATGGTTCCATTTGATTAATTAATTTTCGAGCTATGAGGAAATTTGTAAGAACCTTCCCTGGCCCCTGAAACCCCTATATATAAATTTTCACGCCGATCGATTCAGTAGTTTTCGATTGCATAAGGAACATTCGGGCAGACAGTCAGAAATCCATTTTTATAGGTATAGATTTATATGGGAGCCCCCCTTTTAGTGGGGGGAGGGATCTCTAACCATCATAAGAACCTTCCCTGGTACCAAAAACCCTACATGCAAATTTTCACTCTGATCGATTCAGTAGTTTTGGATTCTATAAGGAACATAGAACAGACAGAAATCCATTTTTATAGGTATAGATTTGTATGGGAGCCCCCCCATCTTAGTGGGAGGAGGGATCTCTAACCATCATAAGCACCTTCCCTGGCACCAAAAACCCCAACATGCAATTTTTCACTCTGATCGGTTCAGTAGTTTTCGATTCTATAAGGAACATAGAGCAGACAGAAATCCATTTTTATAGGCATAGATTTGTATGGGAGCCCCCCCCCCCCTCTTAGTGGGGGGAGGAGAATTTTGCCATCGAGAGAACCTTCCTTATCCCCAAAAACCCCTACATGCAAATTTTCACGCCGATCGGTTCTATAGTTTTCGATTCTATAAGGAACATAGGGACAGACAGACAGAAATCCTTTTTTATAGGTATAGATTTGTATGGGAGCCCCCCCTCTTAGTGGGGGAAGGGGTCTTTTGCCATCGAGAGAACCTTCCCTAGCACCAAAAACCTCTACATGCAAATTTTCACGCCGATCGGTTCAGTAGTTTTCGATTTTATAAGGAACATACGGGCAGACAGACAGAAATCCATTTTTATAGGTATGACACATTCCGCGGGCCGGTATACCAATCAGACATTTTATAAAACATGATTATTTTTCCATGAACATTTTTCCAATGTTTGAACCTTTCAAAACTGCCATAACTGGTATTCTAGCATTTTCGGAAGTTATATAAAACGTGTATCAGAGTACCGTGAACGTACCATATTCTGCGCAGCTCCTAATTCTGCGCATTTTTCTTTATATATGTATTTTTCAACATTGTGCATAACTATGGCCATTGTGTTATTTTTTTATAAATCTCTGTTGAATATTACACCATTATTCGCAAAAGGGCCATAATATTTGACAGCGAAATAAATTAAAGTGAAACTGAAAGTATTTTATATGTTAGAAAACAATGTCGTTAGCGCCAACGCTAAAACTGTCCTTCTAGAAAATTAACAAAATTATGATCGAAATTCTTTGCAATAATCAAATTACCCAGCATAATTAGAAAGAATAATTAGTTTTAGTCATGTTTTAGACAAAAAGAGTGATTGCATGCCTTGTTTTCGTTGGAAAAATGCGATGCAGTAGTGCGCAGATTTAGGCACAGATTTTTTATTCATGTTCCAAATTCTGCGCAGTAATGTATCCTATGAAGAAATCGCGAAAAAATACGCAACTTCTCCCAAATGGCTGAGGTATAGAGGCATAGAAATTCAAGTAGAACCTTTAACCTGCATTGATTGGAATCCTGTGTTACGGCTCGGGGTCCGAACCTACGAACGCCAATTCATGGAACCATGTCTTCTGATTTTTTTCGACAGTCGAACTTCATTGAGCTGTCAGGGAGTGGGGAAGTGGTTTCTATATGAAAACACAATTGTTAATATTAGTCTAAAGTATAATGTTCAGTATAGAGAAAACCCGAATGAACACGCCCTTCACGTTATCGACAATAAAATATTTAAAATAAGCCAATCCAAATGATAATAATGTTCCTGTGCCACCTGGACAGCACAAGAAGGCCAGATCATGGATTTAATCATGGTAATGGCTAATGTCGGATTTTTGATGTGCTTTCAGCGTATAAAGACATAAACTACATGGTATGTATGTTTATTGTTACTTTTTAGGTGCGCAGAATTAGGAACAAACATGCGCAGAATTAGGAACATGGGCAAGAGAGTGCGCAGAATTAGGCACCGTGGATAAGTTTACAAAACGAAAGATATACTCAATTGTTGGTCGACTTTTAATTCCCATGTTTTTTACCATATATTATAGACCGTAGCACTACATGTTGCTGCTATCAACGTTATCAATTTAACTCTAGAATACTTATAATAGCGGAGGAATCATAAAAATGTCTTAACTGCGCAGAATATGGTACGTTCACGGTATATGAAAATAAATGAAATTTACAAGAAATAAATGATATTTCGTGATATTTTTGAAAATGCTGCTACAGTGCGCTAAAACTTTTCATAATATCACTTGTTTTCGACCACCTTACAAAGGAATATATGCTGAATCTATTCCAAAAATAGTTTGGATGTAATTTTGCAGTTATTTTGTATTTCAAGTGGATGAAACAGGGTCATTTTCATGCGTTGTAACGTCACGAAAAAGGCGTACTTTTTCGCTTTCGCAGAAAAGTACAAATTCGAACAATCTAATAATCCGTATGCTCTTTGTACTCAAAAATACCTTTAAAACGGTGCCTAAAGAATGATGATGGGCTTCAAATGGTGAGTTGACAACCTGGAAGGAGCGTCAAACACAGCTCTGGTCCTCACAAGCTCCCGCCTCACGCCTCCACGAATCATATGATACCAAATGCGGCGTAGCCTGGGCAATGTTGTCAATCTGACAATAGCGAAGTGAGGAGGTGCGACGCGAATACTGGCGCGGTAACCATAGCATAGCGGGAGAGGAAATGCTTCGTCAAACACGAGCGTCTGTTCACCAAGGAGGTGCGGCTCAAACAGCGTCTGTTCTCCATGTTAGGGGCGGCTGATTATTATACTCGTCCTTATGCCAGCAGGGACTCTAAACAGTGCTGTGCACGATGGTCCTCCGGCGAGACAGGGGGTTAGGGGCAGGCCCAACAAGCCGCCCTGGAAAACTAAAAGTTACCAACAACGAAGAAGAAAATAGGGATCTGTTGAGTGCGCCCTGTCGAGATGTACGTATCGATCAACCATCGTCCAACACATTGATCCAGCAACGTAACTACACCCATGCTCATGCGAGGGATCGTTTCGTCAGTGACGGGTAAATAAAGGGCAATTCGACTGTAAACAAACCAGAACAAAGAAGCTATAGAAAGGAAAAAGGTTCTGTAAAACTTATTACTAAGAAATTTCTATTCCTAAATTTACTTAAAAGATATTCTAAAGTTTAAACTTAAAACTAGCTAAATAATTATAGAAAGTGCACTTATATTTACTAAAAGTAGCTTGAGCGAGGATAGAAGGTGAGAATAATAAAGTATCAAGCCAGCTTACAGCATTTAATATAGTTTTAGGAAGCATAAAACTACCTAGCGAGAAGCAGAAAGTGCACTGGATTCACGGATTTAAATTAATGTTCCTAAAAGCAAAATCACTAAAAGTAGGTTTAACATAAAGTTTCTCTATAATCACTATTCTGTTATCATTCTTATGCAATTTACTCGGCTACAGGAATTTTATAATTTATATACGTACGAGGAATAAATTCATAAAATTAACAACTATATTCGCTTACGGAACAGTTTATAAAATTCTTTTATAATGCCGAAGATGTCGTCCAGTTCTGCACCGAATGGAAACGGACTATCCCAGTTTGGAACCGTTGAACAGAATGTAAAAAACGTTCCATCAACTGCAGCGAAAAGCTTGAATGGAATACCCGCCGCTGTCATCCCTGTTCCTACTAGCGTTAAAACCCAGGTAAATGTTGACGTTGCCAATAAGGAGCCATCCCGTGTATCTGGGAAAACCAGTAGCCTAAATGCCGTTAGACAACGTAACACCTGTTCCGCGAACGATGTAAGACGAAATCCGTTACGCGAAGTTCGTAGAGTTCGGGATTTTCAATGTCAGCTGTGTGAAGAGCGTGATAATGACGAAATGGTGCAATGTGACAGTTGCGATAGGTGGTTTCATTTCGTATGCGTACAAGTTACTGAGGCTGTAGCCAACGTTAGCTGGGTCTGTCCGAATTGTGCAAATGTAGAGCGTGGTCAGAACAGTGATCATAATCAAACGGGCTTTCGTCAACGTCAAAATCCACCCCCCAACAGACCCTCATCAGTGCAGTCTAAAGGCAAGGCTAGTTCCGCCCGAAGTGAGGCAAGGAGATTGAAAGAGCTTGAATTGAATCGGCTTAAAGAGGAGTTTGAAATGGCAAAGCGATTCCTCGATCGGAAATATGAAGTGCTTAGAAGATGCGGAAGCGAAGTGTCATCGGTAGCTGATGTAAACGAAGACAACCAATCGAAAGTCGCAGAGTGGTTAGCCGAGACCGAACGTCACGGCGAAGACGCAGACTCCGGTCTAGCTGAAAAGGAGGTAAGCGGACAAACACCGAACATGTCGGGAACGCTCAAAGAGCACCAAGCTCTGGATGCCATCCATCAAAACCGAAATCCGTCGTGTCTTCCTACAAACCAACAAGGGCAACGCTTTCAACGAGATGTTCAGTTTCAACAGGAACTAAGTATGTCACGAGTTCCCCCATCCGGTCTTGCCATGCAGCATAATCGCCAACTTCACGAACAACCAGCTGGTAAGCCACATAAACAGAGTGAGTCTATCCTTCCCGAAGGGTACCAGGGGCAGTCCGCCCAGTTGCAGTTCCACGATAGAGCAGCGGTCGACACACGACAAACTACACACGGACCTGTACCGGATCTCACACGTTTGAGAGTAAATCCAGCATTTGTAAATACTCGTGATTTAATTCCAGATGGCCAGGGTTGTCACGCGCCACATGACGCATTTTACCCGCAGTATAGCCGATTGCAAATACCTCACCAGTCGACGTTCTTTCCCTCGATGAACGCACGTAATGAATTTGCTCCGAACCAGCGTTCAACGCCGATACCATCGGGCCAACCGAGACAACGAGCTACAACGTTTGCTACTGAAACAGCCCCAATACCGACAAGTTTGGGCCACGTGAGAAGTACAACTACAGCAATCGCCCCTGATGATACAATCTGCATCCTTAACCGAAACCAAATCGCGGCGCGACAAGCCGTTTCCAAGGATCTACCTGAGTTTGATGGAACGCTGGAAGATTGGCCGCTTTTTTACGCCATGCTCACGTCATCAACGCAGATGTGCGGTTTCACGAATGAGGAGAATATGCTGCGATTACGTAAATGCCTCAAGGGTAAAGCACTGGAAGCAGTTAGATGTGAATTACTCCATCCCACAAATGTGGCTGATGTACTGTCAACGCTAAAAATGCTGTATGGCAGACCAGAAGCATTAATCCAGTCCATCATAAGGAAAATTCGTAGCCTTCCACCACCAAATATGGAAAAACTGGAAACAGTGGTAAACTTTTCGTTGTCGGTAAAAAATATGGTTGCTACGATTCGAGCCTGTGAAGTCGACGACTATATTTTCAATGCATCACTTCGATACGAGCTGGTGGAGCGTCTGCCACCATCCTTGAAGCTAGACTGGGCAAGATTCTCACGAGGCTATGTTAACGCAAATATCGCACATTTCAGCGCGTGGCTATATACCATAGCAGAAGACGCCAGTGCAGTGATGGTTACACCATGTCACGACCAGCGAACTCGCATTACTAAAAGAGATGGGTTTCTCAATCTGCATGTTGAGTCGGAATCAAGCTTCACGGAAGATGCCAACCCCTCTGCTAAAATGAAAGCAGATAATTCTACCGATCAGTGCGTAGTATGTAAAGGAAGCTGCCTGACCGTCGCCAAATGTAGCAGATTCGCGGAGCTGAGCTACGAATCGAAATGGGCAACAATAAAGGAGTGTAAATTGTGCCGAAAATGTCTTCGTAAGCATAACGGCTCCTGTAAGCAACAGAAACAGTGTGGGGTGAATGGATGCACTTTCCTACACCACCCACTACTTCACAAACACGAAAGTCAGAATGCTAACCTTTCGTCATCAAAACAAGTGTTACCTGCGATATCGACGGGATCGGAAACTGCAAGCTGCAACGTACATCAAGGTCAATCCGCAGTACTGTTCCGTATTATCCCAGTCATGCTTTACGGGCCAGAGAAAGTAGTGCGAACATATGCCTTCATTGACGATGGTTCCGAGTTGACGTTGATGGAGCAAAGCTTGGCAGATGAACTCGGAATCAAAGGACCTAAAAAGCAACTATGCTTGAAGTGGACCGGCGGAACCTGCAAAATGGAAAACGAGTCTCAACAGGTGAACCTGAAGATCTCAGGATTACATAGCTCAACGAAATTTGACCTTTCGGGAGTCTACACCATATCCTCTCTGAAAATTCGACCACAGACGTTGATGCTTACCGAACTACAGGAAAGGTTTCCTTATCTATCCGGTCTGCCACTCGAGGGATACAACGAAGTCAGTCCACGGCTTCTAATCGGCCTCAACTATGCTAATCTCGGCCATGGAAGTAAGAGTCGAGAAGGAAAGCGAAACGAGCCAATTGCGATGAAAACTCGTCTGGGATGGACCGTTTACGGTAACTGCACCAAAATGGAAATAAACGGCGGAGAACTGCACCACCATAGCGTTCAGCATTGCGAGTGCAACTCACAAAATGACAATGACTTACATAGAGCGATGAAGTCGTATTTCGCTCTGGATAGTATGGGCGTCATTAAATCAAACATACTTATGTCCAGAGAAGATCAGCGAGCTCAATCGTTGCTAGAATCTCGAACTCGGCAGATAAATAAGCGCTACGAATCCGGACTTCTTTGGAAATTTGATCATGTTCGTCTCCCAGATAGCAAAACTATGGCGTTGAGACGATGGAAATGCCTTGAATACCGGATGCATAAAGATCCCCGTTTGGCTGAAGCACTACAGATGAAAATCCAAGATCATGTAAGCAAGGGGTATGTGAGAAAGCTTACTTCTGAAGAGTTAGCCGTGTCGCGCGAGCGAGTTTGGTACCTACCGATATTTGCAGTAGTTAACCCAAATAAACCAGGCAAGACCCGTCTAGTATGGGATGCCGCAGCGACCGCTCATGGAATCTCTCTAAATTCAATGCTGATGAAGGGTCCCGATCAATTGACTTCTCTTCTCTCCGTGCTAATTCGATTCCGTGAGTTCAAGGTGGCAGTATGCGGTGACATCAGGGAGATGTTTCACCAGGTGCACATGCGAACCGATGATCAACACTGCCAGCGCTTTCTCTGGAAGAGTGCCGAGGATTCAGAGCCTAGCGTCTACATCGTTCAAGTTATGACGTTCGGAGCCTGCTGCTCTCCAAGTATTGCGCAATACGTTAAAAATCGTAATGCGAAGCTTTTCGAACGAGATCACCCTGAAGCATTTGACGCTATAACTAGGCAACACTACGTCGATGATATGCTCGTGAGCATGGAAACGGTTGATGAAGCAGTGGCGCTGGCGCAGCAGGTGAAGAACATTCATATGCAAGCTGGTTTCGAGATGCGAAACTGGATCTCCAACTCTAGTAGTGTCCTGGTTCGGTTGAAAGAGGGTACGGCGGAAGAGAAAGACATGAATATCGGCGAGGAAGCAACCACCGAAAAAATACTTGGAATGTGGTGGAACACATCAACTGATTGCTTCACGTACAAGTTGTCCTCTCGATACGACGAAGCTCTCCTAACTGGCAGCCGACGACCATCGAAGCGCGAAGTTCTCCGAATACTGATGATGGTGTATGACCCCATAGGGTTCATTGCGCATTTGTTGATGTTCCTGAAGACACTTTTACAGGAAATATGGCGGACAGCTGTCGGTTGGGATGACCCTATAGAGGACGCGCAGTTCGCAAAGTGGATGATATGGCTCGCAGTGTTTCCGGAGATGACGAAGATTAAAATTCCACGATGTTACCGGTCAGTGTTGTCTAAGAAATCCGAGGTCGAGATGCATACATTCGTCGATGCAAGTGAGAGCGGATTTGCGGCGGTTGTCTACTTCAGGTTCCGTGAGGGGGACGTGATCGAATGCTCCTTCGTAGCAGCGAAAACCAGAGTAGCACCCTTGAAGTTCCTGTCTATTCCACGTTCGGAACTACAAGCAGCTGTACTGGGTGTGCGTCTAGCAGACACCATATTGACATCTCTCTCAATCAATGTTCGTAAGCGCTATTTCTGGTCCGATTCCAAGGACGTGCTATGCTGGCTAAAGTCCGATCACAGACGATACAGTCCATTTGTAGCCTTTAGGGTCAGCGAAATCTTGGAATCGACAGATATCGATGAATGGCGATGGATTCCCACAAAAATGAACGTAGCTGATGAAGGAACAAAGTGGGCGCGGGTCCCCGACCTTTCTGAGAATTGCCGTTGGTTCTGCGGTCCACAGTTTCTAAGACAAGATGAGAACACGTGGCCTGGGAAGCCTTCCCTGGAAAGAACGACAGCAGAAGAGCTTCGTCCACACTTGCTTGTCCACACAGCCACGGTGGAATCACCAATCTCCCCACAAAATTTCTCTAAATGGAGTTCCCTTCTGCGTTGTACAGCACTTGTCTTTCGTTTTGTCAACAATCTGAAACGAGTCCGCAAAGAACGTCTATCTGGACCTTTGACTCAACGGGAGCTAGCCGAAGCAGAAACTTATCTCTTCCGTTTAGCGCAGTCTGAAGTATATGCTGACGAGATTGCTACATTAGCCGTAAACAACGCACAGAAAAGAACACGAATAAACATTATCCGCCACAATCCGCTTTTCCGAGATGCTTTCTTGGACGAGAGTGGAATTGTTCGTGTCCGGGGGCGAACAAGTGCCTGTGAATTCATCGATCGTGACGCAGCTGAACCCGTTATTCTTCCTCGGAATCATCACGTTACACGTTTGATCATCAATGACCTGCATGAACGGTTCAACCACCAAAACCACTTAACAGTCGTAAACCAATTACTGCAGCGCTTTCGCATCCCTCGTCTAAAAGCAACTTACCAAGCCGTGCGCAAAGATTGCCAATATTGTAAGAACTCTCAAGCACAACCGCAACCACCCATGATGGCCAAGCTCCCTCAGGCACGACTGACAGCGTTCAGTCTTCCGTTCACTCATATGGGGGTGGACTACTTTGGTCCGATTCAGGTTTCAGTGGGCCGCCGTTCGGAAAAACGATGGGGAGTTCTCGCTACGTGTATGACCACTCGCGCCATCTATTTGCAAGTCGCTCACACGTTGACCACCGACTCCTGTGTTATGGCGATCAGAAACATTATGGCTAGAAGAGGCGTTCCGGCTGTCATCTACAGCGATCGGGGTACCAACTTCCAAGCGACCAGTAAGGAGCTGCGGACAGCAATTAAACAGCTGGATCACGATAGGTTCGCGAAAGAGTTTAACTCACCTCACACTCAATGGGTTTTCAACCCGCCTCTATCACCACATATGGGAGGAGCGTGGGAGCGGTTGATCCGTACAGTCAAGAAAAATCTGACCATATTACAATCGAGCAGGTTGCCAACAGACGAGGTCCTGCAGAATGCACTGGCGGAGGTTGAAAATATAGTCAATTCTCGACCCCTTACCGAAATCCCGATCGAAGATGACTCCTCTCCCGTGTTGACTCCTAATGATTTTCTGCTCGGGTCATCGAACGGCTTAAGATCTTGGGCACCGCTCGACGATAGCCCCGTGCTATTGAAGAATTCCTACACACAATCACAACTCATGGCGGACAGATTCTGGCGGCAGTGGGTGCGAGATTATCTTCCTAGTATCACTCGTCGTACAAAGTGGTCTACTCCAGCTAAACCGATAACCGTTAATGACATCGTACTGATCGTCGACCCGAAACTGCCAAGAAATTGCTGGCCCAAGGGCAGGGTCATCGCAGCGCATCAAGGAAACGATGGGCAGGTACGTCGCGTGACCGTACAAACTGCTTCCGGGGGCATATACGAGCGACCTGCGGTATCCATAGCTGTGCTCGACATAGGCGTTGTTTAGAATCCGCTACTAGAGAATTCTTCGCGCATTCCGGGGGGAGTGTTGAGTGCGCCCTGTCGAGATGTACGTATCGATCAACCATCGTCCAACACATTGATCCAGCAACGTAACTACACCCATGCTCATGCGAGGGATCGTTTCGTCAGTGACGGGTAAATAAAGGGCAATTCGACTGTAAACAAACCAGAACAAAGAAGCTATAGAAAGGAAAAAGGTTCTGTAAAACTTATTACTAAGAAATTTCTATTCCTAAATTTACTTAAAAGATATTCTAAAGTTTAAACTTAAAACTAGCTAAATAATTATAGAAAGTGCACTTATATTTACTAAAAGTAGCTTGAGCGAGGATAGAAGGTGAGAATAATAAAGTATCAAGCCAGCTTACAGCATTTAATATAGTTTTAGGAAGCATAAAACTACCTAGCGAGAAGCAGAAAGTGCACTGGATTCACGGATTTAAATTAATGTTCCTAAAAGCAAAATCACTAAAAGTAGGTTTAACATAAAGTTTCTCTATAATCACTATTCTGTTATCATTCTTATGCAATTTACTCGGCTACAGGAATTTTATAATTTATATACGTACGAGGAATAAATTCATAAAATTAACAACTATATTCGCTTACGGAACAGTTCACACGGATTTAAATTAATGTTCCGTAAGCGAATATAGTTGTTAATTTTATGAATTTATTCCTCGTACGTATATAAATTATAAAATTCCTGTAGCCGAGTAAATTGCATAAGAATGATAACAGAATAGTGATTATAGAGAAACTTTATGTTAAACCTACTTTTAGTGATTTTGCTTTTAGGAACATTAATTTAAATCCGTGAATCCAGTGCACTTTCTGCTTCTCGCTAGGTAGTTTTATGCTTCCTAAAACTATATTAAATGCTGTAAGCTGGCTTGATACTTTATTATTCTCACCTTCTATCCTCGCTCAAGCTACTTTTAGTAAATATAAGTGCACTTTCTATAATTATTTAGCTAGTTTTAAGTTTAAACTTTAGAATATCTTTTAAGTAAATTTAGGAATAGAAATTTCTTAGTAATAAGTTTTACAGAACCTTTTTCCTTTCTATAGCTTCTTTGTTCTGGTTTGTTTACAGTCGAATTGCCCTTTATTTACCCGTCACTGACGAAACGATCCCTCGCATGAGCATGGGTGTAGTTACGTTGCTGGATCAATGTGTTGGACGATGGTTGATCGATACGTACATCTCGACAGGGCGCACTCAACAGGATCGGAACAATCGGCGTCGACCCACGCGATGAAATAAGGACTACGATTGGAAACTCGGGACATGGAATTGCAAATCGCTCGGCGTCCCGGGTTGCGATAGGATAATATATGATTTGATTTGATTTGATTTGTCTTTATTGATGTGTAGGCTTTGCCCGTTATCAGACTTAAAAAAATATAAATACACACAAAAAATGACTTATCAACATTACATGGAATTGTTAAAATATTCCCTAAGACTAGATTTTAATTGAACACTAGACATATTAACAGAAATGACGGGATGAAGATTATTGTAAACACCCATTATCCGATACATGGGCTCGTTCCGGGCGTAATTCTGCGACCTGTTTGATAGGTGAAACGGCCTAACCCTTCTTAGGTTGGTTCTACCTTCGTAGTTCGTCACCTGGCTGCACAAATATGGAGCACTGTATTTTCCAGAAACAACGTCTTTGAGAAACAACACATCTATCAAAATTCTTCGATCGCTGAGACTGTTGATTCCTACTAGTAAGCATAGCGATCGGTAGTCCGGCATTTCGTCTCTCCAACCAAGATTACGCACAGTATATCGCACAAATTTTTTCTGTACCCGCTCAATTCGATTGATGTATACGTTATAAATTGGTCGCCACACCACGCTTGCGTACTCGATGGTCGTGCGAACCAAACCATTGTATATAGCGATTATCGTGTACGGATCATCTAGTTCGCGGCTGTATCGCTTCACCATGCCAAATAATGAGTTCGCTTTCGTTACAATTTTCTCGACATGTTTACTAAAGGTCAGTTCACTGTCCATTTCCACGCCTAAATCGCAATGGCACGTTTTCCTTGGGACTAAATCCGCACCGAGATGGTATTCATACTCAATTTTGTTAGAATTGCGACCGAATGAAATCACGTTACACTTGGCAACGTTCACTTTTAACCCAAACAGTTCACAAAAGTGGAGAAAACGATTTAAATTCTCTTGAAGAATCGTACAATCTTTCAAGCCGCGCACAGGTATAAATATTTTTACGTCGTCAGCATAAATTAACACGAATACATCCACTAACGTATCTGGGAGTTCATTCATGACAACCACGAATAATAGAGGTCCCAAATGACTCCCTTGAGGTACTCCTGAACTTGTTACAAACACTTTGGTATCAGTGTTGTGTAGCCTTACATACTGCAAACGGTTAGTCAAGTATGAATGCATCCATACTAAACAGACCCCATCAACTCCATATTTTCGCAAAACCGCAATCATTGCATTTATGTTGACCAAATCAAACGCCTTGGACATATCTGTATAAATAGTGTCCACTTGGTAACCAGCCGACATCCATTGCACAGTTCTGGAAACAAATTCTGTTAAATTTGTCACTGTTGAGCGTTTTTTAACAAATCCGTGTTGACAGTTTAGGATTAGAGGCTCGATCCACGTATACACATAATCATAAACAATGCTTTCAAACATTTTTGGAATAGCCGATAAAATGGAAACACCTCTATAATTTTCAATAAACGTTTTCGAACCATTTTTGTGAATTGGTACAATATATGATATTTTCCAGATGTCTGGGAACAATCCTGTCGTTAAAGATGTGTTGAAAAGTATGAACAGCGGAAGCAGCAAGCCATCCACACATTTCTTAAGCAAAGAGTTCGGTATCCCATCCGGTCCAGGTCCTTTTGATTCATCTAGCGATTTTATTTTATTACAAATTGTTTCGATATCTAAATTGATTACAGGCATGCTCATGTTGGGTGCGACAAATTCAGAGACATTGGTAACGGTTGCACGGTCGTAGATACTTTTAAAGAAATCAGCAAACAAATCGACGGTGTCTTGAACATTTTCACTTTTCCTGTTATTTAGAACAACGTTTACAGGAACACCTTTGTCTTTACGTTTGCTGTTTATGAAATTCCAGAAACATTTTGGGTTAGACTGGATATTTCTTTGCAGCCCGTCTAAATACGAGCGGTGCAGTAATCGGTTTCTTTCTTTGAAGTTGTCTCTTGTCCGATTATACGCAATTTCATCAGCTACATACCGCGTCCGTCGAAATTTGTTGTAGAGCTTCTTTTTTTCCCTAAGCAATTTTATCGTTTCATAATCGAACCATACCGGATATTTGCGGTTGTCTTTAACGTTTCTTACACGGCAATGGCGTGATAATATGCCGTATATAATATAATAAAACACAATCACATTGTAGTCAAGAGCTGTTTCGGTATTCCACGTATCACCGTCAATTATATTCAAAACGGAAAATTTCCGTAGAAAATCCAACATAGAAGCAACGTGAGGTTTCATATCGTCCCTATTAAAAGCATCGTTAGAAATAAATACGCCGCGCCAGTCTACATCTTGTAATTCCTCGGTAATCCGTGCACTCATAGCATCGTCGATTAGGCGAGTGTCTAACACCTTTATCGCTTTATCGGAGTGTGCGACAAAATCATTGGATGCCATAGACAACTTTAGTGGATTAGTTTAGTGGATATAGTAAGTTATCATGTTCACTGATGATGATGAATTTGAAATTGTTATTAATTAAAAAAGTTTAGAGAAGGCTACACATGTTTGAGCCACGCGCGCGAGAACAGACATACACAATCTGGAAATTGAATGATCAGGTTAAAGTCCTGAACAAAGGGTTTGGAGCGGAAGCTGGACAGGCTTGGGTTTGCTTGTGGACTTTGGAACTCGTATACCATCGCTTTGTTGCGGAGTTGTATATCGAGCACCAAAGTTCTGCAGGATCTCCCTCGTAGTTCTAGATCGTTATCTAGAACCAACTCTGACCAGCTTGTGCTGCTAAATATTAGGTTCAATTCCTAATCAAGTCCAGATAATTTTCGGGTTGGAAACGTTTTGGACGAGCCTTGGACATTTTTTGAAAATGTTGATATTCACTTGAAAGTTTGATATGTCTGTATTAGAAGCCAGTTCGTTATTTGCTTTTGCACCTGGCTACATTGTTATTACATAAATATCTTAATAGATAAATCGTCTCGCTCAAACCGTTGTAGGGGTATGAGGTGGGACCATCATCATCATCATCATCATCATCATCAACTCAGTAAAAGTAACGTCAATTGACATAGCATTATGATGCACTTCTGTCTTGATCAGCGGATCACTCACCTCAATACGACAGCACTCATCGTCTGTTGTAAACAACAAATCGAGAAATCTGTTGTTTTGATTCGGGATACCGCAAATTTGGAAAAAGCCACAAGCAGCCATCGAATCAACGAACAGTTCTTCTTCTGGCTGACGTACTTGATAAGGTAAGAAATGCAAATCCTTTTCAGTTTCACGACACCAAGTTGTGTTTTTAAGATTGAAATCACCCACGACAACAATTTTGCTTTCAGGTGACGATGAATCTACAATATTGCGGATGCTTTCTACGTATGATGCATAGCGACCAAAATGCGAATCAGGAGGTATGTATACACAACAAAGAATAATTTCAATTTTGTTCAATCGGATTTTAACGGTAATTTCCTCATTGCAGGACGATTCGAAAATAACGTTACTATGAAACTTCTGATTAACAGCAATCAGTACACCACCGCCGCTGGTTTTATCAGAATTCGATGAGGATCTATCGCAACGGTAAACTACAAACGATTGTGGAAACACAAACGAATTTTGAATTGATTCATTTAAATTTGTTTCACAGAAAGCATAAACATCGAAATCACGCTCCAGTGCGGACATGAAGACAGCTTCGAGCCGGCTACTGCTTCGGATACTATTCATATTCTGGTAATATATGTGCAGGCTTATTTCATTTTTTTCATACTGATAGCAATTTTGTTTAACAGATGAATCACGCAAGCAACAGTTATACACTTCTGGACAAGTGGAATCATTAAGTAACGGTGAAAAACGAGGCGAAGCAGAATATCGGGGATTACTCGTTTGGCTGGCTTGGCGGGGGAATAGGAAATAATTTCGGCTGAATCCCGCGAGTGAATTCAAACTCACGGAAATAAATACCCTTCTGCCAAGACGAGGCAGACATAGCTTTTTCTTTATATTCCGATCCAATTCCAACCTTGAAAGACACATAGCTAAGCTCTTCCAGTCTTCTATCCCGAGGAACAAGTTTAACGATATCAATTGCGGATTCCGGTTCAATTTCCAAATTGCTGCGCACTAAGTTCGAAATTTCTTCCACGGTGGCTCGTGGATCAAATTTCGATAGATACAGCCAGCATTTTGTCTCCTCTCGAGCGAGCGGCACTATTATATTGGCATCGACCTCTTTGTTACCCATAAACTCAGTGCGCTGCTGGCTACGCATTACTGCTTCGCAACTAGCACCAACTCGGACACGTTTAGCAGTTTGAGGTGGGAAGTTGAAGCTTGCAGTGCGTTTGGGGGTACGGGGTGTAAGATCAAGAATAGTATTGATCTTTGCGGTATTTTTTTGCACTTCGCTTCGCAACTCTTCTAACACTTTATTCTGTTGCACCTCGAGATGAAGCATAGCTTCGTTTGTAGAAGCGATTGCTTGACGAAATGTGGCATTTTTCATCATTTTGGTGCATGCCGCGCACATCCAAAACAGTTGTTCGCGGCTGCGGATCAACTCCCTTACTTCATTTGTAAGTCCGACACAGTCCAAATGAAATGTAGATTTGCAAAATCCTTTACAGGTTATTTCCTCCTCACCGGGTAACTCATTCGCGCAGGAAAAACAAATGCTCGACATCGTATCGTTGCTTGACGAAAATAAGTTCGAAAAAAGCGAATAACGGCTTGGATTATCGTATGAACCTCACTTGATTCTGATGAATCTGATCTTTGCGTATTAGATAATAGCGATCGCGAATAAAAATTGGCAAAACTATCACAGTAATTATAAATTTTATGCGACGAAAATTATCTAAGCGGCACTCACTGCAATTCACTCACATATCACTCACATATCACTGATGAATTACATCCCCGAAACTTCGAAGTCGTAGCACTGCAGGAACTTTACTAGACAGGACAGAAGGTATGGAAAAGCGGGCATCGAGCGGCTGCTTTCTACCAGAGCTGTGGCACCACCAACGAGCTGGGAACCGGCTTTATAGTACTGGGAAAGATGCGCCAGCGTGTGATTGGTTGGCAACCGATCAACGCAAGGATGTGCAAGTTGAGGATTAAGGGCCATTTCTTCAATTACAGTATCATCAATGTGCATTGCCCACACGAAGGGAGACCCGATGACGAGAAGGAGGCGTTCTACGCGCAGCTGGAGCAGGTGTATGATGGCTGTCCGCGACGGGACGTGAAAATCGTCATCGGTGACATGAACGCGCAGGTAGGACGGGAAGCTATATATAGACCGGTAATCGGGCCAAACAGCCTGCATGCCGCAACGAACGACAACGGCCAATGATACGTAAATTTTGCAGCTTCCCGCGGAATAGTAGTCCGAAGTACCTTCTTCCCCCGCAAAGATATCCACAAGGCCACCTGGAGATCACCAGACCAACGAATAGAAAACCAAATTGACCATATTCTAATCGACGGTAAATTCTTCTCTGATGTTATAAACGTTCGCACCTAGCGCAGTGCGAATATAGATTCGGATCATTTCCTAGTTGCAGTTTGCATGCGCTCAAAACTCTCGACGGTGCATAACACGCGTCGAAATCGTACGCCGCGACCCAACATCGAGCAGCTACGAGTCACCGGAGTTGCCCAGGAATACGCGCGGCAGCTGGAAGCAGCGCTACCAACGGAAGAGCAACTTGGCGCAGCAACTCTTGAAGATGGTTGGAAAGGCATTAAGACCGCCATCGGTAGCACTGCTCTAGCGGCACTAGGTATAATGAATCCGAACCGAAGAAACGATTGGTTCGACGGCGAATGCGAGCAATTAGTGCAGGAGAAGAATGCAGCACGTGCGAGGATGCTGCAACACCGTACGAGGGCGAATGTGGATCGATATAAACAAGCACGGAACAGGCAAAACTCTGTCTTCCGGAGGAAAAAGCGTCAACAGGAAGATCGGGATCGCGAGGCGATGGAAGAACTGTACCGTGCTAACGATAATCGGAGGTTCTACGAGAAGTTAAACCGGTCGCGCAAAGGCCATGTGCCGCAGGCCGATATGTGTCGAGACTCAGACGGTAATCTTCTCACGAACGAACGTGAGGTGATCGAGAGGTGGAAGCAGTATTATGACGAGCACCTTAACAGCGATGTAGCTGAACATGGAGGTGACGATATGGCAATAGATCTTGGAGCACGTGCAGAAGACGACAGAATACCAGCCCCTGACCTCCAGGAGGTAGGAGAAGAGATCGGTCGGCTGAAGAACTATAAAGCGGCTGGGGCTGATCAGCTACCCGGCGAGCTGCTGAAATACGGTGGTGACGCACTAGCTAGAGCGCTGCACTGGGTCATTGTCAAGATTTGGGAGGATGAGCTACTACCGGAGGAGTGGACGGAAGGCATCGTGTGTCCGATCTACAAAAAGGGCGACAAGTTGGATTGTTGCAATTATCGCGCAATCACACTGTTGAACGCCGCCTACAAGGTACTCTCCCAACTTTTATGTCGTCGACTATCACCATTTGCAAAGGAGTTCGTGGGGCAATATCAAGCGGGATTCATGGGTGCCCGTGCTACCACGGACCAGATTTTCGTGCTTCGGCAAGTGTTGCAGAATTATCGCGAATACAACGTGCCCACGCATCATTTATTCATCGACTTCAAATCGGCGTACGACACGATCGATCGAGATCAGCAATGGCAGATTATCCACTACTACGGATTTCCGGATAAACTAACGCGATTGGTCAAGGCGACGATGGATCGAGTAATGTGTGTTGTTCGAGTATCAGGGGCAGTCTCGAGTCCTTTTGGATCTCGAAGAGGGCTACGGCAAGGTGATGGGCTTTCATGTTTGCTGTTTAACATCGCTTTGGAGGGTGTGATAAGAAGAGCGGGTAGACACGAGTGGCACGATATTCACGAAGTCCGTCAAGCTTCTTGGTTTCGCTGACGACGTTGACATCATTACACGTACCTTTGAGAAGATGGCCGAAACGTACATCGGACTGAAAGCTGAAGCCAAACGGATAGGACTTGTCATTAATGTATCGAAAACAAAATACATGAAAGGAAGAGGTTCTAAAGAAGTGAATGCTGACCTCCCTCCCCGGATTTTAGACGGTGATGAAATCGAGGTGGTAGAAGAGTTCGTGTATCTGGGCTCACTGGTTACCGCAGACAACGACATCAGCAGAGAAATACAAAGACGCATTATGGCAGGAAATCGTGCCTACTTTGGACTCCGTAGGATGCTGCGATCGAACAAAATTCGCCACCGCACGAAGTTAACAATCTACAAGACGCTGATTAGACCGGTAGTCCTTTACGGCCATGAGACATGGACTATGCTCGTGGAGGACCAACGCGCCCTTAGTGTTTTCGAACGGAAGGTGTTGCGTACCATCTACGGCGGAGTGCAGATGGAAGACGGAACGTGGAGGAGGCGAATGAACCATGAATTGCATCAGCTGCTTAGGGAACCACCCATCGCTCACACCGCAAAAATCGGTCGCCTGCGATGGGCTGGGCATGTCGTGAGGATGTCGGACGACTGCCCGGTTAAAAAAGTTCTCAATAACTATCCGACTGGAACGAGACGGCGGGGCGCGCAGCGAGCAAGATGGATCGATCAAGTGGAAGGCGACCTGCGGACCCTACGTAGACTACTTGGCTGGCGAATTGCGGCCATGGACCGAGTAGAATGGAGACGACTTCTTCGTACAGCAGAGGAAACCATGGCCTGGAGCTGATTAAGTAAGTAAAGAATGATGATAAGTAAAGTAGAACCTAAGTTACAACTGATTGAAGCTCGCGTTGTAACGTCACGGCGGTCAGCCGGACGGATTCAAAGAAAGTGAGACATAAGTAATAACATTGAAACCTTAAGGCATTGCATAAAAGTAGCTTCAGAAAAGTTTCTTCATTTAAAAAGCACTTTCTAGTGGTGAAAAAATATTTGGAAATTAGGATGTCCTCAAGCAGATACAAAAAATATTTTCTCTATTTTAAGTCAGAAATGATAGCTGTCTGCAGAACATTTGAAGAAACACTAATTTCAAAAAACTTCATTGAATGCTGAAAATTTCTATTTCTTACATGAAAAAAGTTATAGAGCTAAACTCTTAAGGACACCCTCAAAAACAGGTTTTTCGATCTAGCTCTTTAATAACGCTTCGTACACCTTTTAGATGTTCTAATAAATTGGTAATCGAATTAAATTGCACATTTTCGTCGAAGATACTAGACAGGGTGTCGATTATCCAGCGCAAATAAAATTCCCTGACTTTTCCAGGTTTTTCCAGGTGTATTTCGAAAAAATCCAGACGCAGACTATCTCGTTAATTTCTCTTTTTAAAGTGTTCATTTAACTTAAGTTTTTGTTTACTCTCGAATTGTTATTTTCTAATGAGTTCGTTTATCCTTTTCAATTCAAATTCATCTTTTTATGCGAAATTTCGAAGTGGAAAATTAATACTATCGAATTTGATTAACGCACATCGAAAGCACATTAACGCACAATTAAAGAATTGAGTTAAATAAAAATTGCAAGAGGTATTTTTGGGAAAAGTTAAAATAGTTTGCTGGTTTATCCAATTGTCGAAAGGTGGTGGGATGAGATGGATGGGTATAAATCCGCTTCAAACATTTAACTAAGCAAACCATTAAGCATAAAAGTTGGTCTTTAGTTTAGAACATAATTTGAAGAAATTTTCTGACACAATGCCTGATTGCCTGAGCAGCAATTTCGATTTGTTATCAAAATTTGAAGAAATAATTGTTCCTCAGGAATTTAGCATTATTGTATTATTTGCTTTTATTCGACCTACTTGCAATTAACTTTTGATAATCAGAAAACTTCGGGTTTGCGACTCTATCGTCTTTCTGCTCACATTTGTGTTTCAAAAATATGACTGATGTGTTAGACTTAATCAGAATTTTGAGGCTGAGATGGTCTTTCATTCGAATACGCATTAAGCGTAGATTTTCATTAGTGATGAAACACGAGAATAAAAATTGAAATCCGCGGGTTCTGACCTGTTCAGGTTGAATATCGTAGCAAATTTTCAAAAGCTGATCTTGGTTCAGTTTGATTCCAGTTACAGTCCGATCTCGGTACGGAAGACTGCAATTATCAAAAGGCAAAATTTGCTTGTAATAAATGCTGAGTTTTTTAAATATCAATGAATAGGTATTTGTTCTCGATGCATCGAAGAGTGTTTTAACATCCTTGCTGAATTCGCCGCAGTGAAATCAAATAAAGTATTGTTCTAACAAAGTATGCGCTTTGCGGGTCACCTTCTACCAGCCTGGTATGGACTTTTCATGTCACTTTCCATACAAAATAAGCAAATTTCTATACACAACTTTTGATCTACACAACTTTAGATTGTGAGCCCTTCCCTTTGAAACCAAAATCGGTCCAACCGTTGTTAAAAAAGTAGGTCAGTCACAGTCATGAAATTTGAAATTTCGAAACTCTGGGAAATTAGTACACAGCAGATTGGATGCACGCGGGTATACGCGAAGACCTTGAATAAAAAGGTGTTAGATACTTGAAGTAAATGTTATCCTTGCGATGCCATAACTTTTCCGATATATTTTCTTCCCATGCCAAAAATCCCTGACTTCAAAGGAAATTCTCTGACATTCCCTGACTTTTCCAGGTTGAAACGAAATTCCCTGACATTTCCAGGTTTTCCCTGATTTTCCAGGTAATCGACACCCTGCTAGAGCTCTATCTTTTCCCTTTAGGAGCTATCCCTTGTTTCTTTTATTTCGACATGTTCACCTACGGTTGCCTTCATAATACCATTTTTTTTAGATATTCCACAGTGTTCTACCCTATATTGTACATGGTGGAATACAGCATAAATTAACTCAATAAAAACAAGTGAGATTAGCTGCTCATAGCTGCTTTTCCCCGAGATACAGTCCATTAAAGAGTACACGTAAAAATAAAAAAGCCAGTAATAGCTTCTAAAGGGAAAAAGAGCCAACTATTTTCGACAAAAATGTGCAATTTAATTAGATTACCAATTTATTAGAACATTTTCAAGCTATACGAAGCGTTATTTAAGAGCTAGTTCAAAAAAAACTATTTTTAAGGGTGTCCCTAAGAGTTTGGCGTTATAACTTTTTTCATGTACGAAATATAAATCTTCAGCATTCAACAAAGTTTCTTAAAATTAGTTTTTATACAAATGTTTTATAGACAGCTATCATTTCTGACTTAAAATAGAGAAAATATTTTTTGTATCTGCTTGAGGACACCCTAATGTCCGAATATTTTTTCACCACTAGAAAGTGCTTTTTAAATGAAGAAACTTTTCTGAAGCAACTATTATGCTATGTCTTAAGGTTTCGATGCTATTACTTATGTCTCACTTTCTTAGAATCCTTCCTACTGCGCGACGTAATTTGTGAACAACCCCACAATTACATAGGCAAAATAGTGGAAGACAAATTAACAACATGTTTTTGGATTATCTCTTATATACAAAAGGCAGCAACAGCGATAATTAACGAATATTAACTGAACAGATTTTTCGTGACGTTACAACGGAGCTACGAACCTCTCTGTGCAAAGCAGAGCGTTGTAACGTCACGAAAAGTGAAAGCTGTTTAAAAATGAACTTCACTAACTATCGGAATTCTGAAAACGGCAAGTTGTTCAGTATTCATCTCTTATCAAATCTTAGAAGAACATCTTTAGATAAAATTTGAAAGAGAGCAGAATTTTCATGTTTTTACCATTGTTATACTATAACAAAGGTTTAGAAATTGGTCGAAAAATCAGGGGGGTTGTGTACAAGACACGACCGCATATATAGGTGACGCAGGACTACGTAAGTCTCTTTTCAGTGATAGTAGCATGTACCGTGAAAGCACGTAATTTCGATCACCTAAGGCATGATTCATCTTTGAATCCCTACTGAAAAATATAGCTTTGATATTTATTAACACAGTATGTGTTTTTAGCAAGTATTTTCAATTATGTTTCATGGAAAAATACTAAAATGCCTAAATTATTTACCGAGAGTTAAAAAAAAAATGCATCATAGTATGATGCATCTTACTTATTTACTTATGTGTCCATGTCCGCCGGTCCGGCAGAACAAAGGGATGAAATCAGAGATCTCCACTGCTGACGGTTACCCGCCATGGCTTTTACCTGTCGCCATGACAGGTTCTCGTCTACAGCCCGGATGTCGTTGGCTAAGCTCCGTCGCCATGAGCCTCTGGGTCTACCTCTTCTACGCTGTCCTTGTGGATTCCAATCAAGTGCTTCTCTGCAAACCTCGTTCGATCCTTTCCTCAAGGTGTGTCCGATCCACTTCCACCTACGTTTCCGAATTTCTGTGGCTATCGGCCGTTGATGACACCGACGATGGAGTTCCTCATTGGATATCCAATTATCAGGCCACCAGGCACGAATGATGTATCGCAGGCACCGGTTAATGAATACCTGCAGTTTTTGCGTTGTCTTCGCTGAGACGCACCACGTTTCGCAGGCATACAGCAGTACGGATTTAACGTTTGAATTAAAGATTCGGGTTTTCGTACGTAGAGTGATCTGGTTTGAGCGCCAAATGTTTCGCAGACCTGCAAAGGCACCCCTGGCCTTCCTGATCCGTGTGGCTATATCAGTCTTGGTACCACCATCGGGCGTTGTTTGGCTACCAAGATATTGAAAGGCGGCTACCTGCTCAACTTGTTGTCCCGCTACTGTAAAGTTGGTGGAATTGTCAGTGTTCACTACCATAGACTTAGTTTTCGCTACATTGACTGTGAGACCTGCTGCCTGGGAGCTCTCGGAGAGGTCGTGTAACTTGCTCTGCATATCATTTCGGCGTTGTGCGAGCAAGACAATGTCGTCGGCTAGGTCGAGGTCATTTAGCTGCTCCATCGTTAGAGGATTCCAAGGCAATCCTCGATTTGGTCTACTGTCAATTGCTCCAACTAATACCTCATCCATAACGATGAGAAACAGAAGCGGTGATAAAATGCAGCCCTGTCTCACGCCAGCAGTAACCCTTATGGGGTCGGACAAGACGCCGTCGTGCAAAACCTTGCACGAGAACGCCTCGTGCTGAGCCTTGATGAGATGGACTAGCTTATCTGGAACTCCTCTACGCCTAAGTGCGCCCCAGATGTTTTCGTGATTGAGTCGGTCGAACGCCTTTTCGAAGTCAACGAACACCAGCAGAAGAGAGTGCTGGAATTCGTTGATCTGCTCCAATATAATGCGGAGCGTTGTGATATGGTCTACACATGATCGGCCAGCACGGAATCCAGCTTGCTGCCGCCGGAGAGTAGCGTCGATCTTCTTCTGGATCCGGTTGAGGATTACCTTACAGAGTACTTTGAGAGTAATACAGAGCAACGTGATGCCACGCCAGTTACCGCATTCCGTTAGGTCTCCTTTCTTAGGGACTTTGACCAATATGCCCTGCATCCAGTCCACCGGAAAAGTTGCGGTTTCCCAAATATTGCTGAAGAGCTGATGCATCATCTGGGCTGACAAAGATGAGTCAGCTTTGAGCATTTCGGCTGAAATACGATCTATCCCTGGCGCTCTATTGGATTTCATACTCTTGATGGGTGCTACAATTTCATCCAGCGATGGCGCCTCCGAGTTCACGCGATTTATTCGACGAACTGTAGGCGTCGTACGCTGCTGGTTTTGTTGGTCTCTGACATTTGAAACTCGGAAGAGTTGTTCAAAATGTTCAGTCCATCGCTTAAGCTGTTCTGTACGGTCAGTCAATAGCTGACCAGCTCTGTCCTTTAGCGGCATCTTTGTATTCATCCTGGCACCACTAAGGCGGCGAGAAATATCGTACAACAAACGGATATCACCATTGGCGGCGGCGGTTTCTCCTTGTTCGGCTAGGGAGTTAGTCCAGGCTCTCTTGTCCCGCCTACAAGCACGTTTAACAGCCCTCTCCAGTTCGGCGTATCGTGGACGAGCAGCTGTCTTAGCCGATCTGGTCCGCGCTCGCTCAATGCCGGCTTTCGCCTCTCTCCGCTCGTCGATCTTCCTCCAAGTTTCATCCGAAATCCACTCCCTCCGCCCACTGCGTGCTTTGCCAAGGGTTTCATCACTGGTCGTGATGAAGGCGTTCTTGATGCCGGTCCATTGCTCTTCGACGGTTCCACCTGCTGGCAACTCCGAGGCTCGAGATTCAAGTTGTTCAACAAAGGCCCTTTTCACCTCAGGATTCTCCAATCGGCGGACGTCGTAGCGGCACCCAACTTTCTCCTCCCGTCGTTGGACACGTGCGACGCGCAGACGTATCTCAGCGATAACAAGATGATGGTCGGATGCAATGTCAGCGCTGCGTTTGTTGCGTACATCAAGAAGGCTCCTTCTCCATTTCCGGCTGATGCAGATGTGGTCGATTTGGTTTTCTGTTCGGCCGTCGCGGGAAACCCACGTGACTTTATGTACTGGTCTATGGGGGAAGAGCGATCCACCAATGACCATGTCGTTATTACCACAGAATTCTGTAAACAGCTCCCCGTTTTCGCTCATCTCTCCTAGGCCATGGCGTCCCATGATGCGTTCAAGGTCCGCGTTGTTTGAGCCAATCTTCGCGTTGAAGTCGCCCATGTGAATTTGGATGTCCCCCTTCGGGATTTTCTCAACCACGCTGTTCAGCTGGCTGTAAAAGCTCTCTTTCTCCTGCAGGTCGGCAGCATCTGTTGGCGCATAGCACTGGATAGCCGTAAGGTTCCTAACCCGTGTTCTAAATCTGGCAACGATTATTCGCTCATTTATTGGCTCCCACTTCATCAGGGCCGCATGTGCCCCTGGGCTCAGTAGGAATCCAACTCCTCTTTCTCGAGTAGCATTTTCACCTCGTATGCCAGAGTAGAGCAAGACTTGCCCGGATGATGTCCTGTGTTCGTTGTCAAACGAACACGTTGTCAAAATTTTCGCACGTATATCGCCTCCACTTTGGCACATATATGTTCTTATATGGCGTGAAATATAACTTTTTCGTTCAGATATGATTTCGTATACCTCAGTTGCAATCGAGATATACAAACCAAATGGTTTACTGGGCGGACCTCGCTCAGCCCCAGGATTTCAAGCTTCAGGCGGCTAGCTTCCCTTGCAAGTTGAGCCAGCTTGCCCTGCTGGGCAAGGGTCAGTATATTCCATGTTCCGATTCGTGTCCGTGTTTTCATGCTAAAGGTCGTTGCCAATAATCCGGAGAGATTTCTTCTTTCATTTTCGGTAACTTTTGTGTGTTCTGGTACAGTAGGCTGTTAACCTAAGGTCCTTATCCCGCTGATGGGGCTGCCATCTTAATGTGGGCGGGAGCCACTGTGCCCCCTTTCCTGTTAGCATACGACAACCGAAGTTGCATACCCCAGCCGGCACCTCGTGGAGGTAGGAATAGGAGTTAATGAACAGAGGTTATGGAATGCACATGTTCACCCTTTGCCGGCCAGTATGATGCATTAGTGCATCTAATTCCGATCATCAATTATAAGGGGTGATTCTAATTCCGATCACAGGTGTATCTAATTCCGATCACGTCATGATGATCTGTTAAAGCAAAAAACTTTTGTCAACTCGTACCATATGGATCTGAAATGTGTTGCTTTTATGTAGTTTGACGACAATCCCCCTACCAGTCATCTTCTGCTTGCGTTAATGATCGTTATTATCATTAGCCTAATATTCATAAAATTTGTAAACTCAAAAGATCGACAAGCGGATTATAAAACTTTCCTCTTCTTTTATCTTTGTTCAACTGTTACAATTACAATAAAATTAGGTCACTTCGACATTTTCATAAAGCTTTGATCATAAATAATAGTAAAAATCAAATCAAAGGTTGTGTTCCAGACACGACTGCGTAGTTGGCATAGAACTACGTGAGGCTGGTTTTCACGAAGAAACCTCGAATATTGAACAAAACTTTTTACACCATATTGGTACATGTGGTGCGTAAAATAGCGTTAAGTGAGAAAAAAACAAACAATATAACAATAATATTATCTTGCTGTACCGTATTTATGGTAGGCGAGCTATTTTGTGATATCAAAAACGAATATTTTTACCAGTGCCAAAGTCGGAGTATTTCAGTATAGAAATTTGCCTCACGCATCCAGCTATTAACAAAGTTCTAGGAGAAAACTTAAGTCCACAAAATAATATGTTATTGTTATATTAAAAGGACACGCATTGATAAGATAGTTCATACTGCGCTGTCGCTGTCGCTTGTGTAAAGAATAGATATCTCCGGGCGGACTCACAGGCTTCCGGATAGCCACAACTTCTCACACGGGAGGGTTTATCGATACTCATCTAATTTTATTTCGTAAGGGTTATATAAAAATGGTAAGGAAGCATGTATTGGTTAATTAAGTATAATTGTTATAAATTCAATGTGGGTTCTTCCCATTTGGCATAAAGTCATTACATTCGGACACCCAGCTTGTGAGATGTCCCCATCGAATACTACAAAAGAAATCTAGAATCGCTACTGCTACTCCTGGTCTGCATCGTCGTCGTCACTACTACCACAATCCACAGCATCGTCCAGGTCAGCTACATTGCACCAACGCTTCATACGGTCAGCGGAATAAACAGTTGACAACTTTCTGCCAGGATTTTCAAATCCTGGTACCGTCTCAATTCGATAACGATCGTTCGGTAATACTTCGGTCACTATAAATGGTCCCTTAAATCGCGGTTCTAATTTGCGATTACTCCCTGGAATATATTGATCTTTTATTACTAAGACTAGCTCATTAACACTATATTGTTCTGCTTCTCGCCGATGATTATCAAAATATTTCTTCTGCTTTGCTTGGTTGACGCTGGTCATTACTTCACTCGCTCAAACATTTCTTTATTTTGCAATGGTGGATCCTCGTTTTCAGCAGTCACCACCGATATTACTTCATTTTGAACTATATCCTTCGGCCGGTAAGACAGCACCAACGACGTCGGCGACACTCCCGTTGTGGCGCACGGTGCAGTATTTATTACACTCTGTGCAATTTTGATGCGTTCATCCCATTTTCGATCACTCTCCACCATCGTACGAATAGCCGTTAGTATAGTACGATTACTACGCTCGATTTGGCCATTGCCTCTTGGCGTCCCTACCGCAACTAGAACATGGTCAATCCCATAGTCACTGCAAAATTTCTTGAACACTTTCGAAGTAAACGCGGTACCTCGATCCGTTACGATGCGAGACGGTAACCCGAAAACGCTAGCCATCTCCTCCAGCATCGTTACCACCGGCTGAGTATTGGTACTTTTCACCGGCTTCATGAACAGGAATTTGGTAAAACCACAAATCATTGCCAAGATGTGCTCGTTGCCCTTCGCTGATCTCGGAAATGGCCCCAAATGGACAATATGCACGGTATGAAATGGCAGCCGAGTTTTAGGAATCGGGTTAAGAAATCCTTCAGGCCGGCCCTGCTTCGACTTAAAATACGCGCACCTCGGACACGCGTTAATGTACGAACGTATATTTCCTCATTTTGGGAAACGGACTCCAGCGCCTCTGTGGTTCAAAGGTACACGGGTACCAGTGAGCGACACGCCCTGGCAGGTGTTGTGGGTTCAAATCCGGTTATAATCTCTGATTACAGCTTGGTTCGACCCATGCACCTTCCAGCATTGGACAAAAGATAGGAGTCACAACGACAACTTGTTAAGCATAGCTACCTATTACCCCCCCCCCCCCCCTTCCTTTCCACCCTTCCCCTTCATTCCCGAAAAAATCCTTCTTCATTACTTTCCCTTACCGTCCCTTCATCAATTGTAGAATCATCGTTTCAAAAAAAAAATATTAATATATGCCTGACCGCATTTCAAGGTCATGACTAAAGTCACGAGTTTGGTCAATAATAGATATTGACGAAATCTTTCTACACTTGCAACTACTGCTAGCACCTCGAGCTCGTAGCTGTGATAGACAGCTTCGGTTTTTGTTGTCTTTTTACTGAAATACCCAACGGGCTTCCACCCATCGGTCCCATTTTGCAATAATATGCCCGCTAATCCAAAGCACGATGCGTCGGTGTGCAATTCTGTCTCCGCTTCCGTATCATACAGCATCAGTACTGGTCTGGTCACCAGCTGCCTCTTTATTTTTTCAAACGCCTCCTGTTGTTCGTTGTTCCAAACAAATTCAGCTTCTTTTCGCAAAAGCCTGAATAACGGCTCAGCAATTATACTATAATTTTGCACGAACCGCCTAAAGAATCCTGACAAACCGAGAAACCTCTGCACCGCCTGTACTGTGGTTGGCACCGGAAACTCTGCTACTGCAATGGTTTTTCTTTCACCTGGGCGTATCGCATTGGCGCCCACTTCAAATCCTATGAATTCAACCTGCCGCTTGAAGAAATGACTCTTGCTGAAATTGATCGTAAAACCCTCGTAACGTAGCACTCGTAACAAACACTCTAGCTTTCCCAAAAGCTCATCTTCGTTACTGCCTGGCAGTATCAAATCATCAATATACGCGACCACTACAATATTCTGCTTCTTCAGTATATCCACGATTTTGTTCATGGCGCGTTGAAAGACCGCACATCCATTAGCAAGCCCAAACGGCATCCGGAGAAAGCGATAATGCTCATCAGACGTTGAAAATGCCGTGTAGTTTTGGCTTTCTTTTTCCAAGGGAATCTGACAGTAGCCACTATACAGATCAATCGTTATAAACATCGTAGCACCCGATAGCTTTTGCAAACACGACTCAATATCAGGCATCGGGAATTTGTCCTTAACAGTGCGTGAGTTTAGCAGGCGATAGTCGACAGCCATTCGGAAATCGCCGTTTTTCTTTGGCACCAACACTACCTGGATATTGTAAGGCGATTCTGCTTCAACGTTAATACCTGCTTCTAGCAACTCGTGCACGATCCCAGATAATACATTTCCTCAAATATTCCAACTTTCGCGGCTTAACGAATACAGGCTCATCTGTCGTCAAATTGATCTTCATTTCGGTATTTTTTGCTCGGCCCATCTCTCGCATGCTCACAGCGAAACAATCACGATATTGCTCGATCATCCTAAGAAGTCGATCAGTGTGGATGGGTGCTACATCTGCATCCAGTTGGCACTCACTTATTGGTGGGATCGTCGATTGCTCCTCAATCGTGTACATGAGAGCTACTGTCGATCCATCAGCATCATCAGTTTGTGGTGCAGCACGGTTTCGATCTAGCGGGATCGAATCAGGCTCCCACTCAAACGTAACATCACCCTTGCGTTTAACCATGACTAGCCGATCACGGTCGATGACGTCCTCGCCTAGAATAACTGCCGTATCATGTACCCACGTTGGTACGACTTGCAGCTCCACTGGTAGAATTATACCGTCGATTTTTAACTCCGTACAAACCTTGGATACGACCTTGACCTCCTTCTTGCCAAATCCCCGTAACACTTTTTGACTCGATTTAATAACCCCGACGTTTTTTGCAAATTTCTCCTGGATAGTGGAAATACGTCCTCCCGTATCTATCAAAGCTTTCATTGTCACACCATCTACCAGAATATTTTTTATAAAAACGCTTTTTTGATCCATCTCTCTTATCGCTTTAGTGGGTGGATCTTTAGACTCACGTTTTATGCCCGCCATGGCACAGTCTTTTTTCATGTGACCCTCCTTTTTACACCAGTGGCATCTCACAATGGGACAATTTCGAGCCCTATGCCCCATTTTCCGACATTGGAAACATAATTCAGCGCTTGTGTCATTCTTTCTATAGCTCATACTCGAACTAGGTCCTGGTTCGGTGTATCTGTTCGCAGATACAGAGTCGACATTATCAATCCACCGCATTGCTTCCAACAGTTGCTGTACCGTTGTTACTTTTCCAACAGTCATGCCAGATTTTTTAATATACTGGCGAAGTCCACTAGTGATGTAGGTCACCGTCGTTTCTTCAGTGAAACCACCCTTTTTTCCTAGCGCCATCATTTCGTATACGTACTCCTCAACCGTTTCTCCTGCTTTCCACTGTCGTGAGGTCAACAGGTTGTGATAGTTTATTGTTTATTGTTTATTGTACATTAGTTCATCTGACCTTTTTGGGTCTCAATGAAACTTAGGAGTGGGGAAAAGCCCACTTGAGGTCAACCCTCAAGTGCGCGTAAAAACCCCACTATCTTTTAATACTTTGACACTATTTTAAATTACAATATTACAAATCGTTATCAGGCATACACACTACATACAATTACAATATTAATATAGCACAAATTTAAAACATTAACACATTCTTAACTTAGCGTCTTACAGTATTTGCCTTAGTCTATTCTTAAAAGTAACACTTGGTAAATCAAAGTCAAATAATTCGAACGCGTTATTGAAGACGTCACACATCGCCCTAAGAGGTTCGTTTTGACCATAATCAGTGCGGTGGAATGCAAGGCGCAGAAAATCTCGTGATCTTAGGTTTCTTGAGGGGACATTAAAATCGATTTCGGACAGTATGTTTGGAGCATCTATTTCCTCAGTTAATAGTTTTCCTACGAAAATAGCTTGAAAAATATTTCGCCTCTTTGCCAGTGTGTCGATGCCCAGAAGTCGACAACGGTCAGCATAAGATGGCAAATGGTTGGGATTTTGCCACGGTAGAAACCTTAGAGCGAAGCGTAGGAACCTGGCCTGTACTGATTCAATCCGGTTATTCCAAATTTCGGTGTAGGGGCTCCATACTATGGCCGATGTCTCCAGAATGGAACGGACAAGTGAGAAATACAATGATCGCAAGCAAAACGGGTCAGTGAACTCTCCTATCCTCATGATAAAGCCAAGGTTTCTATTAGCACGTGCTATGATGTGAGAGTAGTGATGTTTAAATGAGAGTTGTGAGTCTAGTAGTACACCTAGGTCTTTAATTACTGTGACCCTTTCGAGCATTTCTCCGGATACTGTATAGTTAGACAATATTGGGTTTTTCTTGCGTGTAAAAGAAATCACGAAACATTTTGCTACACTAATAGTCAATAAGTTTCGCAAGCACCAGTTGGAGAAAGAATTCAAGGATCGTTGCAGTTCAATGCAGTCTGTTAGAGTTCGAATGACCAGAAATAATTTCAGATCATCAGCGTAAATGAGTTTACAGCCCGGCGGGATAACAAAGCACACATCATTGAAGAATAAAGAGAACAGCAGTGGTCCCAGGTTACTCCCCTGCGGAACACCAGATATATTAGTGAAACTGTCGGACTCAATGTGGCCTAATCTAACAGAAAGCGTGCGATCGACGAGATAAGATTTCAGCCACTCAGTAAAATGTATTGAAGCTCCGAGGCGTTCAATTTTAGCTAATAAGATAGAGTGATCGACACGATCGAACGCAGCTTTCAGATCAGTGTAAATAGTGTCCACTTGTACGCCATTTTCCATGCTTTTAATGCAATGCGATGTGAACTGCAGTAAATTTGTCGTCGTTGATCTGCCAGGGTAGAAGCCATGCTGATCCATGGAGATATATGACTTGAACTCACGTAGCAGTACATTTCCAACCAGTATTTCAAATAATTTTGATCCAGCAGAGAGAGACGTAATTCCTCGATAGTTAACTATATCGTGTTTGTCTCCTTTTTTGAACACAGGAAACATAACCGATTTTTTCCAGCACTCAGGGAATATTGCTTGCGACAACGATTGGTTAAATATCATTCTTAGCGGGACACATAGCGCAGTCGCACATTTTTTCAGGATAATAGCGGGAATACCGTCTGGGCCACTTGATGCTGAGGGTTTTAACTTTTTCATAGCTTCAAGTACATCTTCGTCGGAGAAACTAATACCACTCAAGTTTATTACATCGCGAGGAACGTTGCGAAGGGCATTTTCTATTTGTGTCCAATTAGCCGAAGTCGCATTGAACACGCTCGAAAAGTGTTTCGCAAACAAAGTGCAGATGCCATCAGATGTACTAGAGCTTTCATTTCCCAAAAACATACTGGTAGGAAGACCACTTTCTTTGCGCTTACTGTTTACGAATGACCAAAACCGTTTCGGATTCTGACTGAGTTCTGACTGTGTGCATAACACATGCCTAGAATACAGGTAACGGTTATAGATTCTATAATTCCTGCTTGCGGTAGTGAACACAAGTTTTGTCGTCGGATTTCGTCGTCTTGTATAATTTCGGAGCGCTGCTGCCCTTAACCGTTTCAACTCTCGAAGTCGTCGGTTGGACCATGGAGGTTTTGGCCGGGGACGAGGTGATGGAACAAAGTTATTAAACTGCTGTTTCAGTGTCAACGAAAGTAATTCTACTCTGCCATTAACGTCAGTTGCTTGGTTCAGTAAAGTTTCCCAGTCGATTGTAAGTAGAGTATTCAGGAGCCCGGTAAAATCAGTTTTTAAAAAATTGAATTCCCTAGTATCAGACAACTCTTCAAAGTGGATTTGTTGAGCGCACACTAATGTAAGTAAAAGGGGAGGGTGATGCGGATTGATACCAACTAACGACTCACACGCTTCAGCGATGTTGCAGCCCATTGATGCTTCCTCATTCACGAAAACGAGGTCCAGGGTTCGATTCCGCCTATTCATGACCATACATATTTGTATCATATTAAGTAAAGACATACCGTCTAATAGCACAACACTAGATCTGCTAAAACTGGATTCAGAAGGATCAGCAAAAATACGACCGGAGTGGCTGGGTTTCCAAACAAGGCCTGGTTGGTTATAGTCTCCGAACAGCAGATGAGTAGTACGAGATGAAAATGAGTTTACTATAGCAAGCGTCGCATCGATATGCTTTTGAACGACTGCTGTGTTATCCGCAATGTCTGGGGGAATATAAACAACACCTACACAGATGTTTGAGTCGTTTGTGCAAATATCCACCCATAACTGTTCTAAGTCGCGATTGACACCAGATCTCAACTTCGACTGCTGTCGGTTCGACACAGCAATTAGGACGCCACCTCCACGAGTTTTACCTGAGTTAACTGAGTCGCGATCGTTGCGGTATACTGTGTACCTTGACCCAAATAACTGAAGTGAGCATATTTCGTCATTTAGCCAGGTCTCGGTAAGAACAATGACATCATAATCTGCGTCTGAGACAGCTATAAACAGCTCGTCGATTTTAGTTCGTAATCCCCTCACATTCTGATAATAGAATTGAAGGTTTCCATATGAATTACAAACTGTAGAGGTAACCTCGCCGCAGCTCACAGGACCAGCAGAATCAGTCTGTAACGGACATTGTTTTTTAACGACGGCAGCATCTGATCGTTCCGCTTCGAAAGAACATATACATTCTTGGTTTTTACCTGACGGAAAATAACCGCTGCAGTCATGTTCTTCCAATCGGTCAGCAGTCAAGCGTGCATGTTCGGTAAGCAGTATTGGTGCCTCATTATTATTGTCGGAGTTATCATCAACCATCATCCTGCAGCGTTCATCAGCAAAATTGTCATAGTCATCGCGCTGCTTATCTTGTTCCAGCTCACTATAAATTACATAAATTCCCTGAGATTTTTGAAAATCATTTGAATACATATACGTAACTGGAAAGGGGGGCCGTTGCCCCCCCAAATCCACCGGTGGTAAGGCGACAAAGTCTAATGCACCATTGGTGTGTTCTCCAGTGGCGTTGCGAAATGCTCGTTTTTTGTTCGGTAATCTTCAAATTCCCGAAAGAATATTCCAGCCGGCCAGGTACTTTTTTTTTTTTTAACTCGTTTATTTGATTTGGCTCGTTTGCGGTAGCTTAGAGGAGCCGTAAGTCTTTTATAGGAATGTTATAATTGTGAGCATTGCTTATAACCTATGTTAGGAGGTATGATCGATACACCCGATTTACTGGGGTTAGTAGGTTTACACAGTTTTCTTAATATGTAGGGGCTAGGAGGGATGGATTAGGGATTTCATTTGTACTTGTGTCGTTTGCAAAGGTGCAACTACATTGCAGTGTGTGGTATCGCAGTCGTACTGGCGTTGTTTGATACTGGCGTTTTACTGTCTTTGGACCATGTCTGCTGTCTCCAGTACATGTTACTGTCACATTGGGGTGTAGGACGAGTAGTCTGGGAATTAAATGTAGAATTTTATTTTAAATCTTTATGTCAGCATTTTTTAGGAATGCCCAGAATATCTCGTACAGGGACGTTAGGTTGTCTTCCTCGGGCCCGAAGGGAATCAGTTAGCTTAGACCTAGCATCACAGAATTCGGTACACGACCAAACAACATGCTCGATGTCGTGGAAGCCATCGCCACAAACACAGTGGTTACTCTCTGCAAGCCCAATACGAAAGAGATGCGTGTTTAACGTGTAGTGATTGGACATAAGTCTAGACATCACGCGAATGAAATCTCTACTCACATTCAATCCCTTGAACCATGCTTTCGTCGATACCTTAGGAATGATGGAATGTAGCCATCGTCCCAATTCATCTATATTCCATGATGTTTGCCAACTAATGAGCGACCTCTGACGCAAGGTACTATAAAATTCGTTATAAGCAATTGGTCTATCGAAAATAATGCCATCAATTGCACCCACCTTAGCTAAAGAATCAGCCTTCTCATTACCCGGAATGGAGCAGTGAGAAGGGACCCAGGCTAAGGTAACCTTAAAATTTTTATCAGTTAAAGCACTAAATAGCTCCCGTATTTTCCCCAGGAAATACGGGGAGTGCTTTACCATCTTCATCGATCGCAGAGCCTCAATGGCACTGAGACTATCTGTGAAGATGAAGTAGTGGTCTGTGGGCATAGTTTCGATGATTCCAAGGGAGTATTGAATTGCAGCAAGTTCTGCGACATACACGGAAGCAGGAGCATCGAGTTTGTAGGAGGCAGTAAAATTTTCGTTGAAGACACCGAAGCCAGTGGACTCGTCGAGGAAGGATCCGTCAGTGTAGAACATCTTATCGCAACTAACATTTTTAAATTTGTTGAAGAAAATTTTGGGGATCTCTTGCGATCGCAGTTGATCCGGGATACCGAAAGTTTCTTCTTTCAAGGTGGTGTCGAAGAATATAGCAGAGTTCGATGTATCTAGTGATGCGACACTCATGGGAGTATACTGAGAAGGGTTGATATCTTGAGCCATGTAGTCAAAATATATAATCATAAATCTAGATTGAAATTGAAGTTCAACCAGCTTTTCAAAATTATCAATTACTAATGGGTTCATAATCTCACATCGAATGAGTAAACGATAGGATAATTCCCAAAATCGATTCTTCAACGGTAGAATCCCCGCCAGAACTTCGAGACTCATCGTATGGGTCGATTGCATGCAGCCTAAGGCAATACGCAGACAACGGTATTGTATTTTTTCTAACTTGATAATATGCGTATTAGCGGCGGATCGAAAGCAAAAACACCCATATTCAAGAACAGATAATATCGTTGTTTGGTATAGCCTTGTAAGATCTCCTGGGTGAGCTCCCCACCAAGTTCCGGTAATTGTACGAAGAAAATTTATCCTCTGTTGGCATTTTTGAATCAGATACCTAAAATGGCATGCCCAAGTGCATTTGGAATCGAACCAGATACCGAGATATTTGTAAACTAGTACCTGAGCGATCGTTTTACCCATAAGTAGGAGCTGAAGTTGTGCTGGATCATGCTTCCTAGAAAAAACGACCAACTCTGATTTTTCCGGGGAGAATTCGATACCCAGCTTTAACGCCCAATCGGACAAATTGTCCAAAGTATCTTGCAAGGGTCCTTGCAAATCGTTAACCGTGGATCCTGTAATGGAAACAACGCTATCATCTGCAAGTTGCTTTAACGTGCATGACTCTTCGAGACAACTATCAATATCGTTAACATAAAAGTTATACAGAAGAGGACTTAGACATGAGCCCTGGGGAAGACCCATGTAGCTAATTCGAGATGTTGTCAAATCATCATGTGTAAAACTCATGCGTTTTTCCGACAACAGGTTGAGCAAAAAATTATTCATAACCGGTGAGAGACCCTGCAAGTGAAGTTTCTCGGTCAAAACTTCTACGGAGACAGAGTCAAAGGCCCCTTTAATGTCCAAAAAGACGGATGCCATTTGCTCCTTCTGAGCGTAGGCGAGTTGAATCTCAGTAGACAGCAACGCTAAGCAATCGTTTGTTCCTTTGCCCCTGCGGAAGCCAAATTGGGTATTTGAAAGTAAGCCATTCTCTTCGACCCATTTATCCAGGCGAAGGAGGATCATTTTCTCCATTAACTTTCGGATACAGGAAAGCATCGCAATCGGCTTATAAGAATTATGATCGGAGGCTGGTTTCCCGGGTTTTTGAATGGCGATTACTTTCACTTGCCTCCAGTCTTGCGGAACAATATTCAGCTCGAGAAACTTATTGAACAGGTTCAACAAGCGTCTTTTGGCAGGGTCAGGCAGATTCTTCAACAAGTTGAATTTGATTCTGTCTAACCCTGGAGCAGTATTGTTGCAAGAAAGGAGAGCTATAGAAAATTCTACCATTGTAAACGGAGGTTCATTTGCAATCGAAGGGGACGCGTCGCGAAAAGATCTCTGAGCCGGGACAGAGTCCGGACAGACCTTCTTGGCAAAGTCGAGAATCCATCGGTTAGAGTACTCCGCACTTTCGTTTGTAACGTTACGGTTCCGCATGCGTCGAGCGGTGCTCCAAAGAGTGCTCATCGCTGTTTCTCTCGACAAACCGCTCACGAACCGACGCCAATATCCGCGTTTTTTCGCTTTCATCAAACTCTTCATCTGTCTCTCAAGTACCTCGTACTTCCTAAGCAGATCTATCGAACCGTGTTTTCGAAAGTCCTTATACGCCAAGGACTTTTGCGCGTACAGTTCAGAGCACTCTTTGTCCCACCAAATGGTGGAAGATCGCCGGTTGAACGTTTTCCCGGGTGTCGGTTTCGTCTGAGCTTGAGTCGCGGCGTCGAGGATCAAGCCAGTAATAAAGCCGTAATCTTCCTCCGGAGGAAGTTCATCGCGCGATTCGATGTTTTCTGAGATTACGGCCGCGTAGCGTTTCCAATCGATATTGCGTGTGAGGTCATATGTAACATTGATTGAATGCACGGGTGGGTAGCCATTAGTAATTGATATAAGGATTGGCAGATGATCACTACCGTGGGGATCATTGATTACCTTCCACTTGCAATCTAACGCTAGTGATGTTGAACAGAGAGATAGATCCAGTACGCTGGCGCGGGCTGGAGGGTTAGGTATACGTGTCGCTTCCCCAGTGTTTAGAAGTGCCATATCGAAGTCGTCAATCAGGTTATTAATTAGGGAGGATCGGTTGTCGTCGTATAACGACCCCCATTGAGTGCAATGGGAATTGAAATCTCCCAGAATTAGCAAGGGTGCGGGAAGCAATTCTGCAATATCAGAAAGTTGCTTCTGCTCAATCCGCACCGATGGAGGGATATATATCGAAGCGATACAAAGGTCTTTTCCTTTTATTTTAGCATGAATGGCAACGACTTCTATATTCGAGAACGAGGGGAGATCTATTCGGAAGAACGAATAGCACTTCTTGATCCCCAGAAGTACTCCTCCACCATGTGATCCTCGGTCTCGTCGGATGACGTTAAAATCGTGGAAGTTGAGATCATTACTTGAATTGAGAAAAGTTTCACACAGCGCGAATACGTCACAGTTAGCAATATTTAATAATTGTTTGAGAAGGTCGAATTTGGGGATGATACTTCTGCAATTCCACTGTAACACAGCGATAGAGTTCTCAGCATTTTTCGACGTATTAGTCATCGAAGGATACGATAGCTGAGAGGAGGGGCCATTGTGCAGTTAGTTGCTTCAAAAATGTCTTAACTGTGGGAAGAAAGGCAAGTAGAAAGCTTTTGAGTGGATCCGAGATGTTGAAGGTTTGAAATATCCAGTCCACAATGTCAGAGAACTTCAAAAATCCCTTTCCCGATTTGATCTCTGAGTGTAAGTTGGATGTGCCAGGGGTTTTTGGTGCACCAGAAAGCGGTGGGTACTCCTGGTTTGATCTCAAATTTTGCAACCCTGGAGGTACCTGCTTCGGATTTTTTTCACCGCTTTTCTTCGAGTTTGATGTATTTTCCATTCCGCTCGGGGATATCTTAAGTCCTTTGCGAGTAAGTCGAGGAGAGTTAATTGTTTTCCTCTTCCTAGAGCTTTCTTGCATGGCATAAGAACATCCTTCGAGGGGTTCGTCAGAAGTACCCTCGTCGGTTGGCAAAAAGGAATAAATATTTTCGTTGGTCAATGGCTCGGCTTTCTTGAGCATTTCTGCAAAAGAGCGCTTGGAACGTTCCCTAAGGGAGCGTTTAATTTTTTCCTCGCGCTGTTTGTACGTGGGACATGCCGCGAGATCATGTGGGGTTCCCTCGCAGTAAGGACACTTCTCAGTGTCCTCATTACAAGCGTTCTCCACATGATTGCCGCCACATTTGCTACAGCGTGCCTTATTGCAACAGTAGGAGGCTGTATGACCCAACTGCTTGCAGTTCTGGCAGTTCATGACCCGCGGTACGAACAGGCGTACAGGCAGACGAACCCTATCCAGAAGGATGTAGTTTGGCAATGCAGATCCGGCGAAAGTTACCCGAAAGGATTCCGAAGGGCAAAATATTTTCTTCCCGTTTTCGATCGACGCTGAATGCAATTGCTTGCAGTCCAGTACCTTTACCTTTTGCAGCATGGAGTTCTTGAAACAGCCAACGCCATGCTCCAAAATGTATTCGACGGTGAGGTTCCCATCGGTAACTACACCGTCAATCTCTACATCCTTGGCAGGGATGTACACGCGATACTCTCTCGTAAAAAGCTCGCAGCTAGCAATTGCGTTTGCTTGCTTCAAGCTTTTCACGGCAACTCGCAGTTTATTCGGTCTCACCTTTGTTATCTCGGTTACGTCCGAAAACTGTTTTGCCAGGTCTTTGCCAATTTGTAAAATGTTCAAAGGTTTCGTTTTGGGCCGGAAGAAAACAATAAACGGCCCCTTCGAGTCATCCGGATAAGCCTTAATCCTTTGTGCAACCTGTAGGTCCGAGGCTGGGAGGCCGGACGGGGCTGGGGGACCAGACGAGACTGGAGGACTGAGCGGTAAGTTCAAAAGAGGTGAACTAGGCGGTGAGATATCTAGCTCATCTATTTCCTCCTCGTCCGTTCCAACGTCGATGAACATCGCGACGTTGAGGTTTTCCATTTTAGCGGGAGCAATAAGCTCTACCGCTCATGTACTTTAAAAACTGGGATGTAGGGGGGGGGGGTCAATTTAACGGAAAAGCAATTTATCAAATAATCAAAAAAAAAAAAAAAAAAAAATTATAAATATATAAAGAATTCAATACTTCACCAAACGCAATCCAAACCACCTGGTAGGTGAGTTGATCTCTTCCTGGCTAAGTGACGCTGTGCGCAAACAATACAGCAGGACCGACTGATGTCGATCGATGCTTCTGTTGCGTCCTGGTTAGCACGTGTTCGGGGCAGCACACAATGAAAATTACAATGCCGCTTGTCGGGCTGTGCTATTTCGATAGCATACGATATACGGCACTGTAGCACAAAGATTCGGGAGGCAAAAAACTGCAACTTCACTTGTGTTGTGTCGAAACGAACGGCACAGCACACCAAGCACACAATTCATTGGCCTTGAACGCGGATTGAAAAGCAAAATTTTTATACTTTACGGAGCGATCGTACAACAAGTGTTAACTGGACAACGGTTGTCACTCGAATGCGGCCAGGTACTTGCAGAGAGTGCAATTTGCTTGTACTTTGGATCTATGCCAACTTTGAAGGAAATGAAACGTAACGTTTTCAAATCAGCATCACGTTTAACCAGTTTAATAATCTCGGGAGGCTCATCGCACTAGTAAACGGGATTTGTCCGCGATGGAAAACCGTTTACGATCTCCCGTTTAAAAATATCCCAGTCCATCAAGGCTATTTGCACAGAACAGAAGTGGAAGTCCGAACGATTCGACGAACAAAACTGGTAACAGAGACTTTTTTGTTTTTCTTTTTCTTTGGGAAGGTTTTCGCATAGAAGCGAATAACAGCAATATAAGCAGAACGCTCGCCGCCAATCGCATAGCAGATTTCATGTGCTTTCGTGTGCATTCGTAAGCGTTCGTATGTTTTCGTGGGAAAAAGTGACTCGCTACCGCCAGGTTCGCTAGTATCTGTAGAAAGTAGCAAGTACGTGTTTGGATTTCTACTTCCACTTCTGTTCTGTGCTGTTTGGCAACCTTCTAGCCACAATTTTGCGCATCCCGCGAGATTCAATCTCACACAATGCAGTCTCATCGGCTTTGACCAGCCATATACATCACCAGTAGAATCAATCGATTGTACCCATACATCCGATGATGGGCACGTAGGTATCTTTGGATCGAACGTTGACACATACTCCTTCAACTCTCAAAAATCAGGGACTCGGGTAGCCGCCGTCGATCCTACACTTCGCTTTGCCTTTTCGAGCTCCAAAGTGAGTGACTCGATCTTAGCTCTAAGCTGCTCTTCCATCCTCAGTTGTCCCACTCTCTTTTGTTCCTTCGGACGATCGACTACGTTCGGTGGTAGCGAATCACTCTTTCTCAGTTCGGGTTTCACTTTAGAGGAGTACTCTGAGTTCTCTAAGCTCAATCGTCCATGTGCTTCTTCGTATGGTGTATCACTTTCGTTACCGCTCATATCAATTTGTACTCATTCCCGAAAGCATACACCTCGACGCGACGAACCAGTATCGCCCCCCGACGATGGGTACGAACTACGTACGATCGCGAAACTCACTAAAGCTCTGCTGATTTCTCTCACGGTGAGAATTCGACTCAAATCGTTACCCGACGATGTAACAATTTCGCACCGACGAAACTAGATGCATTCCCCGGCGAAAGAACGATCTACGAACGCGCGCCAAAGCTTTCAAGCCTTTTGTGGTGAGATGTCACTTATTCACACTTATTCAGTACTTCTACACCTTGACCTTTTGTCCTTTGACCACGAGGTTCAATCTTTCTCCACGTGGACTACTACTTCTCAATCCATACTTTTCTGTACCCGGATTAACTAATCAACTTAATGAGCTATAACTATACCCATTTAAGAATGTTCTCTTTTCGAAACTGTTTCTGGTATCCCACTAGAAAATACACCTCCCGCGTCACAACACAATTTTTGTCTATTGTGTCTACACTAAGCAATTTTCCTCGTGAAATCACTTAAATGCTTATTATTTCAGTCCCTAGATTACTCATAATCTAGTAGCACAGTCACTTCCGGTTTCTATCCTGTCTACAGTGTGTAAAGAATAGATATCTCCGGGCGGACTCACAGGTTTTCGGATAGCCACAACTTCTCACACGGGAGGGTTTATCGATACTCATCTAATTTTATTTCGTAAGGGTTATATAAAAATGGTAAGGAAGCATGTATTGGTTAATTAAGTATAATTGTTATAAATTCAATGTGGGTTCTTCCCATTTGGCATAAAGTCATTACATTTGTTTGCAGCGTTAGAAAAGCAAAACGTCTGAGCCTTTCAGTTGGCTTGGAGGTACGGCACTGGTTTAATAACCCGATCAAATGAATATATCAAATTTATAACAGAATTAGTTCTAGATAATAAGTATTTTATAACAAAGTCTCCTTTGCGTTTTGTTATAAACTTGGTCTCGTTAGCAGTTGAAATAACTAAAGTTGTAACAAAATTTGCTCAAGGCATATCACAAATGTATCAAACTAGCTGAACCGACAAACTTCGTATTACCACAAATTAAACTGTGTTATACATAAATCGTAAATCTCGGATGACCTTTCTCACAATCTTGAGTTTTGCAAGTTTCTGGGGAGTTCATGGGTGTTTTAATATACAAATTTTCCTCACAGTAAAGTAAAAAACAACTCCCCCCAATGCTTGGCCTGATCAAATAAAGCGGATAGCATTTAAATATTCGCCATCATTACAAACCATTTCGCCGAATACCATTTTGCGGAACACCAATTCTTGGTTGACCATAACGCAGAATACCATTTCGCGAAAAACCTTACGCGGGATGTACCATTTCACGGATCTTTTCGTAGAAAGTACAATTTCGCAGGGGTGACCCAACTGATGGAACGTAATAGAGGTCAGTAGATCTAGGAAAATAAATAAACCTAGATAGAGGTGATCTCTAGAGGGGACTGTCTCCCCGCAGTGGCCGGCGAATCAGAAGGCAGGTCGCCGGCAACACTCGCGGCCTGTGGCCGTCTCGCTCTGAATTATCTAATGTTACTATTGATAGTTTTTGGTGGTCTTGTTATTAATTAATGTTTTATGAAAACGTCTAAAATTTCTCGAGTTCGATTCGTTTTTGAGTTACGCAAAAATTTCTGTTTTATTTGTATGATAGTCTTTATTCCCCTACCACAGGGGTGAGGGGTCTCAAACCATCAATAAAAAAATCCTGCCTCCAAAACCCCCCACATGCCAAATTTGGTTCCATTTGCTTGATTACTTTTCGAGTTATGAGGAAATTTGTATTTCATTTGTATGGGAGCCCCTCCTCCTAAGAGGGTAAGGGGTCCTAATTCATCATAGAAAAAATTCATGCCTCCAAAAACACCCACATGCCAAATATGGTTCCATTTGATTAATTAATTCTCGAGTTATGAGAAAATTTGTATTTCATTTATATGGGAGCCCCCTCTCCCAAAGTGGGTAGTGTTTTCAATTCACCATAGAAAAAAAATTGCCTACAAAAACACCCATATGCTAAATTTGGTTTCATTTGCTTGATTAGTTCTCGAGTTATAAGGAAATTTGTATTTCATTTGTATGGGAGCCCCTCCTCCTAAAAAGGTAAGGGGTCTCAATTCACCATAGAAGAAATTCTTGTCTCCAAAAACACCCACATGTAAAATTTTGTTCCATTTGCTTGATTAATTCTCGAGTTATGCAGAAATTTGTATTTCATTTGTATGAGAGCCCCCCCTCTTAGTGGGAGAGAACCTTCCCTGGCCCCAAAACCCCCTGCATGCAAACTTTCACGCCGATCGGTTCAGTAGTTTTCGATTCTATAAGGAACATAGGGACAGACAGACAGACAGAAATCCTTTTTTGTAGGTATAGATTATAATATAATTTTATCTAGTTTATATCCATATGAGTAACAAAAATCAGTATTCTGTCTTGCTGTATAATCAAATTGTGACAAAGCGCTTTATAAGTAACAGAACGAGATAGAATCTTGGTAGAAACATTTATAACAAAGTTTGATAGAAATATCAACTTGAGCAACAATTCAGTAAGATTTTTGCTAGAATCATCTGATCAGGAAGCTAGACGTCACATGTTCGAATCTCGACTGAAAGAGTCAAAGGATTTCAAGAAGACTACCTGTGTAAAGCGATACAATGTTTACTTAAAACTACCTGTGTAGGTATACACAGATAGTCTTAAGCTAACATTGTATCGTTTGACACAGGTAGTCTTAAGCAAACAATGTATCGCTTTACCTATCGCCTTTTGTTTACCAGCATCAAGGAATCTTAAGCCCCTATAAAAACTGTAAAATTGCTTTGGTTAATTTAGTTCGAAAACAGACACTGAGGAAGCCTGCAAGTCGTAGGCGAAATACGTATCTGTCATTGAATAAAATACACATAGTGGAATTAAATTGGATAAGTTTTCTTATTTTTTATTTTTAGGTTTCGTATTCTACTAAGACGCTCCAAAAACTTCAGGCATAGCACAATAACTAAGCGTGCTCTTTTACTACAGATTTTGGCACAATTTTCTAAAAATTGACCATTTAGGTTGAGTGATCGGAATTAGGAGCTGATCGCAATCATGTACGGTCACGGTCATGCTTGTAATCATTCGATTCTTCATGTATACATGCTATATGCAACATATATACATGCTACATGCGTTGTATGTAACGTTTATCAAAGTAGTAACATTGCATACGTTCAATTCTCAAAAGATTGTGCATTTGAAAACAATTTAACAAAATCAAGAACACAAACTATTACTTTCCTGCTACCTTACTGAAATTAAAGATTGTTTTTATTATCCATGGTTTCCCACGTTGAAAGGATTTTACCAATTCAATCCTATAAAATTAAATTGATTGTTGATAAAATTAAATCAACAGCACATATTTTCACTACACTTCTAATGAAACGGCAAGCATGCGTATTCATACACAGCCGTATTATAACCGAACACTACAGCTGTAGCACATTTTTCCAACACAGATATCAAATTCGCCGAGGTTTAATCGTCACGCAGTAAAGAATTTGCGATCTGTTGGGACAACGAGCCTGTATCATTTTTTCTTGCCACTCTCTCGGGCGTACTTCCCAAGCAAGGACATCAAAATGGTCTAGGTTGAACCGCGGTGTTAAGAAATCTTGTTGAAATGAGGAAACTTTGTCACTTGTTTTGGCTTACTTCCCAAGCACAGATATCAAATTGGTATAGGTTTAGATCATCGTAAAGAATCATCCAACCAATCACGAAGCGAGAATTCTGGTAAAACATAGGTTCATTATTTTCAATTTTTCAATAGTTCAACATCAAAAATCCATACTTTTCTTCATTTGGGTCAATTCTTAGAAGATTTTCGGAACGATTGGTGTACGAATTGAAATTGATATTGAAAATCGATCGGAAAACCGCTGAGCTATTAGCGCTCAAAACCTTTAATTTTTCGTGACGCACGCATTTTTCGATTTTTTGGAATGACACCCTATCTCAAAACTTGCCGTAAGACGTAGTCCTACGTGAAAACACGAAATCGATCCGAGGCCCGGAGGGCCGAGCCACATATACCAATCGACAGGGTTCGACGAACTGAGCAATGTGTGTGTGTGTGTGTGTGTGTGTGTGTGTGTGCGTGTGTGTGTGTGTAAGTTTTTGGAGCGTCTTAGTAGAATACGAAACCTAAAAATAAAAAATAAGAAAACTTATCCAATTTAATTCTACTATGTGTATTTTATTCAATGACAGATACGTATTTTGTCTACGACTTGCAGGCTTCCTCAGTGTCTGTTTTCGAACTAAATTAGCCAAAGCGATTTTACAGTTTTTATAGGAGCTTAAGGTTCCTTGATGCTGGTATACAAAAGGCGATAGGTAAAGCGGGTAGGTAAAGCGATACATTGTTTGCTTAAGACTACCTGTGTCAAACGATACAATGTTTGCTTAAGTGTGTGTGTGTGTGTGTGTGTGTGTGTGTGTGTGTGTGTGTGTGTGTGTGTGTGTGTGTGTGTGTGTGTGTGTGTGTGTGTGTGTGTGTGTGTGTGTGTGTGTGTGTGTGTGTGCGTGTGTGTGTGTGCGTGTGTGTGTGTGTGTAAGTTTTTGGAGCGTCTTAGTAGAATACGAAACCTAAAAATAAAAAATAAGAAAACTTATCCAATTTAATTCTACTATGTGTATTTTATTCAATGACAGATACGTATTTTGTCTACGACTTGCAGGCTTCCTCAGTGTCTGTTTTCGAACTAAATTAGCCAAAGCGATTTTACAGTTTTTATAGGAGCGTAAGGTTCCTTGATGCTGGTATACAAAAGGCGATAGGTAAAGCGGGTAGGTAAAGCGATACATTGTTTGCTTAAGACTACCTGTGTCAAACGATACAATGTTTGCTTAAGACTACCTGTGTAAAGCGATACAATGTTTGCTTAAAACTACCTGTGCAGGTATACACAGTTGGTGTAGGTAAACTGATAATATTGTTAGCTAAATTCTATTGGTGAACTAATTCTATTGAAGGAGTCTGAAATCTAAAAAAATAAAATATTAGTTAAATGAAGGAAAACCTGAAAGGGTCTAATGGGATTATGCGAAAATTGTGAAAAATGTGAAAAATGTGAAATCGGGATCCGAGTGAAGTTTTTTAACCAGAAGTTGTTACGTCTGTGTGTATTCCTGTATGTCTGTGTTTTGGCACATATTTGAAAAGCCAGGAGTAACCGTTTCCAGGGTCTTTATTTAGTAAAGTGGAGGAGCACCTCTTGTAAATCTCTAAACTCTCCGCTACATCCATCTTCCACGCAGAGCAGTTGTTAATTACTTTTGTGTTGTCAATGGTCAGCGGATGGTTGTCGTTGAAGACGTGCTAAAAATGGTCACTTTAGTATACACCACTTTGCCTACATGCTTAAATCAACTGCTTTTTTCGCTTTTTGCTTTTCTTGTACAATTGTGAGTAACAGCAAGAGAAGAAAATGACAATTGAAACCTGAAATCAAAGAAAGAAAAAAATTTTCGATTGAATCCCACTATTTAATATTTATTTGCAACAGATACGTAGTTCGCCTACGACGTGCAGGCTTCATCAGTGTCTTATTTCAAAGCGTATACGTATCTGTCGCGAACGAATATTAAATAGTGGAATTTAGTCGGTAAAAGTTTTTTCTTTTCTTTAATTTCAGAGTTCGTATTCCACTAAGAGGCTTCAAAAACTTCAGACAATTGACATGATTCTCACTTTTCTTGAATTTCAATGCAAATTTAAAAATTGCAAATTGTCATCACTTACATACATACATACATACATACATACATACATACATACATACATACATACATACATACATACATACATACATACATACATACATACATACATACATACATACATACATACATACATACATACATACATACATACATACATACATACATACATACATACATACATACATACATACATACATACATACATACATACATACATACATACATACATACATACATACATACATACATACATACATACATACATACATACATACATACATACATACATACATACATACATACATACATACATACATACATACATACATACATACATACATACTTACATACATACATACATATGTAGCCTAATATAGGATTCTTCAAGGCTCACGATAAGTAAAACGACGTGTGTACTCTCGAATAGCTTTTATCAACTGCTTTTTATATGATCAAATGAGTAAGATGTTCCTGAAGGGAACATAAGAAAAATGGAACAACAATTTTAATAGGGTTTGCTTAATAAATTGTTACAATCGGACACCCAGCTTCGCACGATGCCCTCATCGTAAGTTACTCGTCCTCTTCCGCGTCATCCATTGAATCGCCGGACTCTTCAACGTCAGACTCCATCAAGGTATCATCAATCAGCTCCAGATCCGGTAACTCGCACCATGGTTTAATGCGATCGGCAAAGTAGACTGTTGAAAAACGACGCTCGCTCTGCTCCGGTAGACTTTCAACTTGGTATCTGTCGCTTCCCAAATTAGCCGCAATAACATATGGTCCTTTGTACCGCGGCTCCAGCTTGTGACTGCCTCCTGGTTGAAACTGGTCCTTTTCTACCAAGACAAGATCTCCTATTTGGAAAACTCTGGCTTCTCTACGTCGTTGATCGAAGTAACGCTTTTGTGATTCCTGCTTCAGCTGTATCCGTTGTTGTGCACAAGCTTTCAGTTGCGCGGGGTCAGCCACTCTTTTGTCGTCTGCATCGTGTAGAGCAAGTATAATTTCATTACGATGAATATCTCGAGGCTTGTAGCTCAGTAGCAACGACGTAGGACTGCACCCAGTGGTAGAATTCCGACTGTTGTTCATAGCCCACTGAATTCCATTTAGCTGTTCATCCCATTTGCGGTCGCTTGGCTCAACCAGAGCTCGAAGCGAATTCAAAATGGTTCTATTGAAGCGCTCTACTTGGCCGTTTCCCCTGGGAGATCCTACAGCGACTTTTATGTGTTGGGACCCTATTTCGCGACACATCGTTGCAAATGCACGGCTTGTGAACGCTGTTCCGCGGTCTGTTATAATCCTTCCCGGTGATCCAAAAACTCCTATTACGTCCTGTAACATGGCCACTACTGGCGCAGATTTAGTTGACCTAACCGGCTTCGCTAGGATGAACTTCGAAAACCCGCAAATCAGTACTAATATGTGCACATTACCTCTAGATGAACGTGGAAAAGGTCCCAAATGGTCGAGATGGATAGTGTGAAATGGAACGGGATGCTTGGGGATTGGGTGTAATAACCCCTCCTGACGCCCTCCTTTCTCCTTCGCGAACGCACAGCCTGGGCAGGCTTTGATGTAACTCCGCGTATACTTGCGCATGTGAGGAAACCAGAATTTTTGCACTAGCAGCTGTAGAACTTTCTCTTCCCCGAAGTGGCCATAGTCGTCGTGATAATGTTTGAGTAGCCTCCATCTAATATTGGCTGGCACCACCCAACATTTCCTTCCAGCAACTTTCCTATATAATCGGTGATTTTCCACAAGGTAATTCTCCTGGACCTGCCTCTGTTCATCAGATATTGGAATGCCGCCCACTTGCTCGATGATTTTTACTAGTTTCGCATCTCGGCGCTGCATGGATACCAGCGCGTCACCGTTACTTATTTCGAGTGACATTATCTTCTCACCAACTGATTCAACTTCTCCAGGGGGTTCCACAGGATTCCTGCTCAGCGAATCGACATGAGCCATCGCTGTTCCGGGTCGATACTCGATTTCGAAATCATATTCCAGCAACTTTAGGAAATATCGTGCGACTCGATGATTGATATCCTTCTTTTTAAACGCATCTTTCACCGCGCTGCAATCTGTCTTAATGATGAATTTTCTTCCTAGCAGGTAATAGCGAAAACGTTCCACCCCCGCTACAACGGCCAACATTTCCAGCTCGTAGCTGTGGTAGCGGCATTCATCGTTGTTGGTTTTCCTGCTAAAATAACTTAGCGGCTTAAGTCCTTCTTCCACTTTCATCAGCAGTACAGCCGCCAATCCAATTGACGACGCATCGGTATGCAATTCCAGATCCCGATTTGGATCAAATAGCGCTAGAAGCGGTCTGGTGCTCAGGATAGCCTTAATGGTTTCGAACGCCTGCTGTTGCTCATCCTCCCACTCGAACACCGCATCCTTCTTCAGAAGTTTGTAGAGTGGCGCTGCGATGATGCTGTAGCCTTTGACAAATCGCCGAAAAAATCCGGAGAGGCCAATGAACTGCTGGACTTGTCCAATCGAGGTGGGGATTGGGAACCTTCGAACGGCTTCCGTCTTCAGTGGACCCGGTTTGACTCCCTCTTGATTGACCTCGAAGCCCAAAAACACTACCGTTTCTTCGAAGAATTGGCTCTTTTTCAGATTGATTGTGAGGCCGAACTTTTTTAACCCCCCTAGCATTCTCTGAAACTTCTCGAGCACCTCTAATTCCGTAGTTCCAGCTACAATCAGGTCGTCCATGTACCCGACCACACCATCATCCTTCACCAGATTTAGAACTTTGTTAATCAATCGTTGAAACACAGCGCATCCATTTACAAGCCCGAATGGCATTCTAAGAAAACGAAAATGACCATCTTTTGTCGAAAACGCTGTATAATCCTGAGAATCCGGTGCGAGAGGAATTTGATAATATCCGCTGTTGAGGTCAACTGAGATAAAAACCTTTCCACCCGCCAGCTTGTTAAGACAACTTTCTATGTCTGGCATCGGGAACCGATCTTTCATCGTCTTCGAATTCAGTTGTCTGTAGTCCACTGCCATTCGAAACTGATTGTCCTTCTTCGGCACTAAAACTACTGGACTGTTGTACGGCGACTCAGTCTCTTCAATTATCCCAGCTTCCACTAAATCAGCCACGATTTCACTCAAAACTGCTTCTCGAGTGTATTCCAGTTTCCTCGGTTTCACATACACAGGTTCTGCATCTTTGAGCACAATCTTCATTTCAGCATTCTTGGCAACCCCAAGTTCCTTTATTGTTTTAGAAAAGCACTGGCGATATCCATTCATAATTTGCAGCAACTGGATTCGAGCATTTAATGTACCTCCACACTTTATATCTTCGGCATTTATGGAATTCTTTTCTTCTGCTGCGTCGATCTTAAAAACCGTCATTAGTTTTGTAGCCGTACAATCTCCGACGTTTTCACTGTCAGTTTCTTCTGAATCTAACTGGAACCGCACTTCCGCACCTCGTTTAACCATCACTAGATTATCTTGATCGATGATATCTTCACCGATAATTATTGGCGTTTCTTGCACATAATCTAATACCACGTGGAATTTTACAGGTAGTTCCACCTGATCCACCACAATTTTCGCAGCACACAACGATTTTACAACCACTTGCTGCAACCCGAAACCTTGCAGCACCTTTTCGCATGAGTGCAATTCTCCACATCGCAAAGCATAACGCTCTTGAATAGTAGAGACCATCGCCCCGGTATCCACTAACGCAGTTAATGTCAGATCTCCTATCATCACTGGCTTTACGAAGGCACTTTTCCGTTGTATCACTTTAATCCGGCTATCCGTTTTCTGGCTCGCTAGTGGACAATCACGCTTCCAGTGACCTTCTTGATGGCAACGAAAACATTTTTTTCTTTTCACGCCGTCATTCGAACGATCGGCGAAATCCGAACGACCCGCAATCTCAACGTTTGCCGGTTGAGATGTACCAGCTCTTTGTATTTCAGTATGCGAACTAGATAACTCTTGCAATCGTTCGATCCACTTCAACTGTGTTAAAAGTTCTTGAACAGTATTGGTGTTGGCTACACTGACTTTCGAACGAACCAAAAATGCTGAGAGTCCATTTATTATGTACGTTACGATGGTGTGCTCGTCGAAGCCACCTCGTTTCCCCATTGCGTTCATACAGTATACGAACTCTTCTATTGTCTCCGTAGGCAACCGGCGACGGCTCTGCATAACATTGTGATAGTGAATTGACCCTTTCGATGACGGAAAACCTGCTTTAATTGCTGAGGCAAACGATTCCCAATCGGCTACTTCGTCTCTTACTCCTTCAAACCACAGCCGTGCGGCACCTTGCAGCTGAAGCCGAGCACAATACAGCTTTGCATCTTCCATCCAGTTATACGATCTTGCTACGCTCTCGATCGACTTTACCCATTCTTCCGCTGTAGGGTTAGTTGGGTCTTTCGGATCAAACTTACTCACAAGACTTTCCATTTCTCTTGGCTCTGGCATTTTCGTTCGGGCTTGTAACTGGGCGACTGCCACTCGAAGCTGATGTTGTGTTTGCAAAAGCTCAATTTGCTGCCTCAGACGATCGTTTTCCTGCTTGAGCCTTTCAGCATCGGCCATTTTCTCTGCCTGACTTTTGTTCCGTAGGGTAATATTCGTGTGATCACTTACTGATGACTTGTCCTCGGAGTCGCTCATCACACAATGCACCACACTAGCGCCTACAAAATGGTCGCACAGAGTGAACTTAACCCAGCACGTGTTTCGGTATTATCCACTAAGTTAGTCCAAATCACGGATTTTTTTTTTCAACTATATCTGGTTTTCTGTTTCACACGCTTAAATAGCTTTTACTATCGATAGCTGCTACCTCGCGGCAAACACGCGGTACCTTCTCCGTTTCTACGTTTCTCCCGGCAACGTATTCCCGATAAAACCTCGGCGAATTCCACGTTAAATCCGTCTACTTTCGAAACTTCGAAACTCGATACTTTTTAACCGTCCGCGATATCCTGTCTACAGAGATGTAGCCTAATATAGGATTCTTCAAGGCTCACGATAAGTAAAACGACGTGTGTACTCTCGAATAGCTTTTATCAACTGCTTTTTATATGATCAAATGAGTAAGATGTTCCTGAAGGGAACATAAGAAAAATGGAACAACAATTTTAATAGGGTTTGCTTAATAAATTGTTACACATACATACATACATACATACATACATACATACATACATACATACATACATACATACATACATACATACATACATACATACATACATACATACATACATACATACATACATACATACATACATACATACATACATACATACATACATACATACATACATACATCACACACATTGAATACAATCAACATTTGATTGATATGTTTTGATTTCACATGTTTTAACGGTTTAATATACACTCAAGTACTTTTTTTACACGGTTTAGTTTTTTGAGTATTAAGAACGGGGTAACTGAGAGACCATTCATTTATTTCTCAATACATTTGGGAGTAGCTCGACATTCCTCACGTAGATTGTAAATAGTTCCTTAGCTGCACCGTTTTCGAGTAATCGAAAAAAACAAACTGTGTAAAAAAAGACTTGAGTGTATGGTGCTCAAGTGTCAAAGTTTGAATAACTTTTGAATGAACCGTCCGATTTTCAATAACTCGGTTTCGTTTGATAGATCTCAGCAGTAATTTTCAAATAATAATAAAATGCGTGATGTTTTTCATTGAATGAATGTTTATATGTTTCAAAAATATGTTTTAAATACTATTTTTTGCCATTTCTTTATGTAAATTTCAAACTACAAGTCTAATCGTCATGAAATTTGGAACTTAAGGGTTTGCAAGACTTCTCTTTCATATGCAATCAATTTTGTTCAAATCGGTTAAGGGATCTATGAGATAATGAATTCCCATATTTTTCGTATTTTTATAAATAACTTTTGAACTAAAAGTCCGATCAGTATGAAATTCAATAGCGACCAATGGGACACCTAGACCTTTCATTTGACACTCAGAACATTAAAATCGGTTCAGCCATCTCCGAGAAAAGTAAGTGAGATTGAAAGCGTTACATACACACACACACACACACACACACACACACACACACACACACACACACACACACACACACACACACACACACACACACACACACACACACACACACACACACACACACACACACACACACACACACACACACACACACACACACACATACACACACACATACACACACACATACACACATACACATACATACACACACACAGAAAATGCTCAGTTTTCGAGACTGAGTCGAGTGGTATATGACATTCGGCCCGCAGGACCTTCTTTCCATTTCCGGTTTTCCAAGTGATTTCTATACCTTTATACTATATATTTATATAGTAGAAAGGCAAAACGTGCGTACAAGAGTTTTGGCTGGGAAAACCTGGTTTTAGGTTTATCGAACCTTTGGAAGGGTTTCTTGAAATTGAATGCTGTATTGTCTGGTAGAATTTAAACTTTGACTAATCCCCCTAAAAGTGAAATAAAAAAAATATTTTTCTTCAGTTACAATATAACACATTGATATGTTCCGTAAAGTTTCAAACATATTATTACAAGAAATTTTGCTGAAGACAGCAACCTTCTATCTCTTCAGCGAAGATAGAAAAATCTTATTTGTTGTACATGAATATGTAATACCAGCTTTTCCATTTTAGCTCGTTTTGTAATTGTTGTATGATTTTTTCATGTACAACAAAGTTGTAAAAACAGTAAAAATACACAACTTCGCTGAATATAGTATACCTCTATGTTTGCTTGTTTAGGAACTGTAGAACTTTGATTATATAAAATACCCTAATTTTGACCCCGAATTACTCGACTACCAACAGACGGATTCATTTTAAACATATTACATTTCTCGGGTAATTTTTCAAACAGACCCATGTAACAATGAGAGATACTCTTTGCGTCTCCTCTCTTCCGCTTTTCACGGCTACATAAATGCATAAAAAAGCAAATTTTCAACACATCTAGCTAACTAGTAACTCCGGCAACCGATTCATGTAAAGCTGATGTGTTAAAAAACAGAAGAGAGGAGACATGAAGAGAATCTCTCATTGTCACATAGATTTATATAAAAAATAACCCGAGATTTGCTGATAGTTTTGCTGCATACAGACACTATTTTTCCATATGAAGAAACGAGAGAAAATTCCAGTTGGGGCCAAGATAAACAACGATTTGTAACTTTATAACAATATGGCGTTCAAAATACAAAATACAACAGCGTGAGTAACCGAAGGTTAATAAAAATTGTTGAAATTTATTCTAGAAAACTTTATTGATGTAAATCAAAAAGAATGGCATTACAGGAAATTATGCATAGTTCCAAAACCTATAAACTAGACCTTTACTACGCAATGTATATGGTAAAGAATAATATTTGCTCTTTCAACCTACTTTTACTTGCACTTACTCAATTTATTATTAACAACTTACTTATCCTTACTCAGCAATTTCATGAAAAAAGGATCTATCAAAATTTATAAGTGCTACTATTTTGTTCAAATTTTGTAAACATATTCAATTTTCAAAATTTTTATCTAAACCAACGCACTACGCAACGTTAACCAATAGATGAATTATGCTCCGAAAACGAGTCGATTTCTTCCTCAAATATCAAGTAAGACCGTATAACAAAGGTTCCTTTCACCACTAGGTGGATTAAATCGGGTTTTTAACAGAAGAACCAAAAGACGTATTTCTGGTCCGTTGTAACGTCACGCTACATATTTGCTTTCCAAAACAATCTGGGCAAAGCAAATGCTATTAATTTGTTCACTTTGAATAGAAAATTTTATGCTCTTTCCAAATATATAATAATATTTAGGGGTTTCTCAACGATTTTCCCAGCTAAAACATAAATACTGTGCAAAGAAAAGTCAAAACGTTGTAACGTCACGGCGGAATGTGTCATATAGATTTGTTCGTAAACAGACACTGAGGAAGCCTGCAAGTCGTAGGCGAAATACGTATCTGTCGTGAATAAAATACACATAGTAGAATAAAATTGGATAAGTTTTCTTCTTTTTTAATTTTAGGTTTCGTATTCTACTACTTACTTACTTAGGTGGCTTGCCGTCCTAAGACAAAGCCTGTTGAACAAAGTTTCTCCATGTAACTCGGTTGAGGGCTACCGCTCTCCAATTCCTCGGACACCGAGTACTCTCCGACAGATCTCGCTCCACCTGGTCTAACCATCTTGCTCGCTGCGCTCCTGGTCGTCTTATTCCTACCGGATTTGAGGCGAACACCATCTTTGCAGGGTAGTTGTCCGGCATTCTTGCAACACGCCCTGCCCATCGTATCCGTCCAGCTTTAGCTACCGTTTTTTTTTCGTCCGCTGACCGTCGAAGAGTTCGGACGCGCATTTTTACTGCGCAGTAACATAAGTACAATAATTTTTTTTTTACCGACTTGCGACAGCCTCGCGAATATTTATAAACAATTTTGACCGTCGCGCAACCGCGAGTAACTAGTATTTATAAACAATTTTCGACCGTCGCGTAACCGTGTGTAAATAATTTATCTTGTCCGCCGCGCAGTGAACTCCAGCCGTAATGAAGTGCAACGCTCCTGAATGTGGAATGACAAGTCTACGTCATCTTTGGAAGTGTCATGGAACATGCGGACGCAGCTTTCATACTGCTTGTATTGGTGCTAAACGTGAGTGGGAGGACGATTTACGGAATTTTGACCTGCCACTATGTACAGAATGCACACCAGACTTCACGGAAAAATACTCGCTGAAGCAAATAATCAGCAAGCAGACAGAAAGCCAACATCGAATCATCACACAATTGCAGAATATCACGCATATGCAGGACGCCGTGGAACAAATCGAAAAACGAATGTCTGCCATTGAACAACATTGGCATGTGGGAAATAAGCAAATAGCCACCACATTAGCCAGTATATCAAAACATTCTTTGTCAGCAAACGTAAGCGACCACCTCTCGGTCGTCGTACGAAATGCTAACAGCGAATTTTTTAAGCCGCTTAACGCGAAAATGGCAGAATCATTCCATCGTATCGAAGAAAAAATATCAGAAAACGTGAATGACACAATTGTAGCAGAAATCCAAAGACACACAAATAAACTTTTGGAAATGCATTTTGGAAACGCTTTTGCTACACTTGAATCAAAAATTGACGCAATTGAATCATCAATTGAAGCCTCGTCAATTAGTAGCTCAATTGTAGTATTGCAGCAAAAGAAGTACTAGACGAACTAAAAGTACTCTCTGCTGAAACCTCCAAAATGCATGCAACACCAGCGTCCGTCAATCACCTAAGTCTTTCTGAAGAGATGGAACGCTCACTGCATCCGTCCGCACCTGTAAATAACACGAAAAATGACCCTCCACAAAATTCCGGCTGGCGTATAGTAGGCAGCAAAAAAATCTGGAAAGCTGATTGGAGTTCTTTTGACTCCAGGCAACGAACCCGCCGCTTTCAAGAAAAACAGGCAGAAATTGCAGCGCGAAGACGCAGACAACAACGTAGACGACAGCGTAAAAATTCGGACAACATCAATAATAACACACGTCACAATAATCACAATAATAACGACTACACTCAGCACAATAGCGAACACCGCAATGTCAGTAATAATATCTACAGCAGCAACGACTATGACAACACCAACAACAATATCCATAGAACTGTCGAAAGCAATCAGCCAATGCTACCAAAAAATTATGCATTACCTCTGGACAAGGACCTGCTGGCAGCTGCAAAACTTCAATTTTCTGGACCACCAACAACGGACATAACATCCAAATTCATAAATTTCCAAAAAGGTGAAATAATTAATCCATATAGAACCGAAAACCAGACTAACACCACCCTGAACGAAAACGGAAATAACAACGCCAGCAATAACAATACCTCACACCCAGCTCCAGCACCTCCTCAAGACAGTCTATTTGAATGCGACCCAATGCGTCCACCTATAGTCCGTCTTACTCAGCAGTCAACAAACGGTGACGGGCGCTTTCTGAAAGCTAGACTGCGCGACCCAAAAATAATGAAAATCGTCCGCCTGTACTTGGCATATATGAAAGACCAGCAGCCGTCAGTCTGTATAGAAGGACTAACATCAACCAGCATTCGAATGCTTTTGGCATCCGAAGGACTCCCGACGTCTCCCGAACATCTAAAGCGCATCTTTCTAGAAGTCTACCAGGAATATGGACTTTTACCGCCGGAAGCAGAAGCTGACTTGCAGTCGTACAGACAATTTTTAGTGAGCGAACGAACTCACCGCCTTCAGCAATTGCGCGAAAGTAACAATAAATTTTCGACAAGCGTTGTACCGTCACGTAAATCTTACAACGCGAATTTTCTCTGCCATTGACCCACAACACGGAAGAATTTGAATCACCAAACGACGACGCCCAGTCTAATGAAGAAGAAATTTTATCGACGCGCTCTTTGGAGCTAGTAAACGTAAATGTAAGTAGTAATAATTTTCCAAAAACTTCTTCTGCACTAAAACAGAGTGCGGCTGAAATTCTTATCTATTGCCAGAATTTCAACCGCATGGAAAAGTCCAGCCAAAATGAAGGAAATTCATCAAAATGTAATATCATCTTCTTTCAAAGTCATTCTTGGAACTGAAAGTAGCTGGGAGGAAAGCGTCAAAAGCGAAGAAATTTTTGGAAATCTATTTAACGTATTCCGGCACGACCGTAATTTGTCTCTAAGTCAGAAAAAATCTGGAGGAGGTGTCCTCATAGCTATAAACTCTGACTTTACTTCGGAAGAAATAATTACTAGAAAGCACATCGAATTTGAAAATATATGGGCCAAAGCAACCATATACGGCGAAGTACACATTTTTTCAGCCGTGTACTTTCCTCCCGAACATGCTAATAAACAGTCTTATGAACTATTTTTCGAAGCAGTAGAAGACATTATTTCAAATATGGAACCCGAAGTAAAACTACATATTTACGGCGACTTCAATCAGCGCAATGTGGACTTCATTGTAGACATTGACAATGAATCCATTTTGCTTCCAGTAGTAGGCGAAAATGAGACATTGCATTGCATTTTTGACAAAATTTCACAATTTGGCCTGCACCAAATAAATTCAGTCAAAAATAGTCAAAATGTTTATTTGGACTTACTTTTTACAAACTGCACAGACGACTTTGCTGTAAATGCTTCACTGTCTCCCTTATGGAAGAATGAAGCATTTCACACAGCAATCGAATACTCAATCTTCACACACAATAGCTCTTACCCTACTGACTTGGAATATGAAGAAGTGCCGGAATATAACAAAGCAAATTTTATAGAAATTAAGCGTAGACTATGTACAACAGAATGGCAACATGTGTTTTGTACTGAAGGAAATGTCGACTATGAAACAGAAAAATTCATCCTTTTCTTGAAGTGCCTTTTACACGAAACTGTACCAATGAAAAGAAGAAGACGAAGTAAACATAGTAAATGGCCTGTGTGGTTCAACCCACATCTAAAAAATCTTAAAAATAGAAAACAAAAAGCACACAAAAAATTCAAAAATGAAAACAATACCATTAACTTGAATAATTATCTCAATATTAGCGAAGAACTCAACTCGGCCACTAAAATCGCGTATGAAGAATATAATAGTAAAGTCGAAAATGAAGTCAAATCATGCCCAAAAAATTTCTTTAACTATGTAAATACTAAATTGAAAAGCAGTAATTTCCCATCCCAAATGAAACTTGACGGGCTTATTGGAAATAATACTAATGAAATCTGCAACCTTTTCGCAAATTTCTTTCAAGAAGTATATACAAAATTTACCGAAGAAGACCGCGACCAAGAATATTTCTCATTTATCCCCGAATTTTCTAACGACATATATGTCTCTCAACTATCAGAAATTGACGTATTTGAAGCACTCAAAGGCTTGAATGCGTCAAAAGGACCGGGGCCTGACGGAATAGCACCCATATTTCTCAAAAACCTGGCCGAAGAACTTGCTACACCATTACAACGCCTATTTAACATGTCTCTGAAAAATGGAAAATTCCCGAAAATATGGGAATCTTAGTATTTAGTCCCTATCTTTAAATCAGGAACAAAATCAGACGTCCGAAACTACCGTGGAATTGCCATTATCTCTTGCATTCCTAAACTATTTGAATCAATTATAAATGAAAAAAATTTTCAACAAGTAAAACACAAAATTACAAGTCAGCAACACGGCTTTTTTAAAGGCCGCTCTACTACCTCAAATCTTCTGGAATTTGTAGCTTTTACTCTTAATGCAATGGACAGTGGCAACCACGTAGAAGCTATTTACACGGACTTTAGTAAGGCATTTGACAGAATAGACATACCATTATTAATCTTCAAATTAAGCAAAATTGAAATAGAACCGAAGCTCTTGAAATGGCTTCAATCATATTTAACGGAACGTAAACAAATTGTTCGCTTTCAAAATGCCCTCTCGGACCCTATTCAAGTCACCTCTGGGGTTCCCCAAGGTTCCCACTTAGGGCCACTTCTTTTCATTTTGCACGTAAATGACATTTCCTACATACTTAACCACTCAAAAGTACTTGTATATGCAGACGACATGAAAATATATATGGAAATAAAAAATGCCCATGACGTCGCAGTATTTCAGAATGAAGTCAATGTATTCAACACTTGGTGCAACAAATCTTTACTAAACCTCAATGTAAAAAATGTAACTCAATAGCATTTAGCAGGAAAATTCAAACTCCCTCTATTGACATATACTTAGGAAACAATATTGTACCAAAATGTAAAATTGTAAGGGATTTAGGAGTAATCTTAGACTCAAAACTAACATTTACAGAACATTACAATACCATTATTAACAAAGCAAATAGAATGCTGGGCTTTATCAAACGCTTCAGTCATAATTTCAAAGACTCATACACAATAAAACTTTTATACATTACATATGTAAGACCTATTCTGGAATATTGCAATATTGTATGGCACCCACAGACTGCGTTACACGAAGGACGCATTGAATCTGTTCAGAAACAATTTCTACTATACGCGCTTCGAAAACTTAACTGGACAGTATTTCCATTACCATCTTATGAAGCGCGCTGCATGCTAATCCATATACAAACACTTAAAGAACGTCGCGAACAAGCAATGCTTTACTTTATCAATGACATTATTTCTCAACGCATCCAGTCCGCAGATTTGCTTGCTCAATTAAACTTTTATGCGCCGAGTCGTAACCTTAGAACTAGAAAAATATTTATGGAAAAATCATATAAAACCAATTATGCGAAAAATGGACCAGTCAATAACATGATGCGCCTTTATAATCAAAATTGCGAAAGAATTGACATCACTATGTCCAGAATCCAAATTAAACTACGACTTAGCCATAGGAATAATGTATCTATACCTATAAAGAAGGATTTCTGTCTGTCTGTCTGTCTGTCCTGTGTTCCTTATAGAATCAAAAACTACTGAACCAATCGGCGTGAAAATTTGCATGTAGAGGTTTTTGGGGCCAGGAAAGGTTTTAGTGATGGTTAGAGACCCCTCCCCCCACTAAGAGGGGGGGCTCCCATACAAATGAAACACAAATTTCTGCATAACTCGAGAACTAATCAAGCAAATAGAACCAAATTTGGCATGTGGGTGTTTTCGGTGACAAGAATTTATTCTAGGGTAATTTGAGACCCCTCCCCTCTTTATAAGGGGAATTATAACTCCTCTCCCCTTTAAGAGGGGGGGTTTCCATATAAATTTCCTCATAACTCGAGAACTAATCAAGCAAATTGAACCAAATTTGGCATGTGAAAGTTTTCGAGGGCAAGAAAATTTTCTATGTTGAATTAGGACCCCTCCTCACTTTAAGAGGGGGGGCTCCTGTACAAATGAAATACCAATTTCCTCATAACTCGAGAACTAATCAAGCAAATGGAACCAAATTTGGCATGTGTGTGTTTTTGGAGACAAAATTTTTTTCTATGATGAATTGGGACCCCTCCCCACTTTAAGTGGGGGGGGGGGGCTCCTATACAAACGAAATACAAATTTCCTTATAACTCGAGAGCTAATCCAGCAAATGAAACCAAATTTGGCATGTAGGTGTTTTTGGAGGCAAGAATTTTTTCTATGATGAATAAGAACCTCTTCCCACTTTAGGAGGGGGGGGGGGGCTCCTATACAAATGAAATACAAATTTCCTCATAACTCGAGAACTAATCAAGCAAATAGAACCAAATTTGGCATGTGGGTGTTTTCGGTGACAAGAATTTATTCTATGGTAAATTGACACCCCTCTCTCTTTATAAGGGGAATTGTAACTCCTCTCCCATTTAAGAGGGGGGGCTTCCATACAAATTTCCTCATAACTCGAAAACTAATCAAGCAAATGGAACCAAATTTGGCATGTGAAGGTTTTCGAGGGCAAGAAAATTTTCTACGGTGAATTAGGACCCCTCCCCACTCTAAGAGGGGGGGGGGGGGGGCTCCTGTACAAATGAAATACAAATTTCCTCCTAACTCGAGAACTAATCAAGCAAATCGAACAACATTTGGCATGTGGGTGTTTTTTTTGGTGACAAGAATTTATTCTATGGTGAATTGAGACCCCTCCCCTCTTTATAAGAGGAATTATAACTCCTCTCCCCTTTAAGAGGGGGGGCTTCCATACAAATTTCCTCATAACTCGAGAACTAATCAAGCAAATGCAACCAAATTTGGCATGTGAAGGTTTTCGAGAGCAAGAAAATTTTCTATGGTGAATTAGGACCCCTCCCCACTTTAAGAGGAGGGGCTCCTGTACAAATGATATACAAATTTCCTCATAACTCGAGAACTAATCAAGCGAGTTGAACCAAATTTGGCATATGTGTGTTTTTGGAGACAATTTTTTTTTCAATGATGAATTGGGACCCTTCCCCACTTTAGGAGGGGGGGTCCTATACAAACGAAATACAAATTTCCTCATAACTCGAGAACTAATCCAGCAAATGGAACCAAATTTGGCGTGTAGGTGTTTTTGGAGGCAAGAATTTTTTCTGTGATGAATTAGGACCTCTTCCCACATTAGGAGGGGGGGCTCCAATACAAATGAAATACAAATTTCCCCATAACTCGAGAACTAATCAAGCAAATAGAACCAAATTCGGCATGTGGAGGTTTTTGGAGGCAAAAATATTTTCTTCGGTGAATTAGGATCCTTCCACACTTCAAGAGGGGGGGCTTCTACACAAATGAAATACAAATTTCCTCATAATTCGAGAACTAATCAAGCAAATGGAACCATATTTGGCATGTGGGTGTTTTTGGAGGCAACCATTTTTCCCATTATGAATTAGGACTTCTCACCTTTTTAGGAGGGGGGGGGGGCTCCCATTCAAACGAAATACAAATTTGCTCATAACTTTAGAACTAATCAAGCAAATGGAACCTAATTTGGCATGTGAGAGTTTTAGATGGCAGAATTTTTTTTTCTGTGGTATTACGACCCCTTTCCATTTTAAGAGGGTGGGCTCCCATACAAATGAAATACAAATTTCCTTATAATTTGAGTACTAATCAAGCAAATGGAACCAAATTTAGCATGTAGGAGATTTTTGAGTCTTGAATTTATTTTATGATAGTTAGAGACCTCTCACCCCTGTGGTAGGGGGATATGGACTCTCATACAAATAAAACAGAAATTTTTGCGAAACTCAAAAACTAATCCAACTCGAGAAATTCGAGACTCTTCCATAAAACATTAATCAATAACAAGACCACAAAAACTATCTATAGTAACACTAGATCATTCAGGACGAGCCGGTCGCGAGTGTTGCCGGTGACCCGCCGTCGGAAGCGCCGCCCACTGGGGGGCTTGCAAAACTCGAGATAGTGACAAAGATCATCCGAGATTCATAATTTATGTACAACACAGGTTAATTTGTGGCAATACGAAGTTTGTCGGGTCAGCTAGTAGTATATAAGTAAACATTGTAATAATATTATTGTATGTAGTCTACAAATGCTTGACGAATAAAACAACAACTTCTGGATACTGGGTTCGCCATAGAGCTGTGCGAGTTCATGGTTCGTCCTCCGCCTCCATACTCCGTTCTCCTGTACGCCGCCGAAGAACGTTCTTAGCACTCGTCGTTCGAAAACTCCGAGCACTCGCAGGTCCTCCTCGAGCATTGTCCATGTTTCATGCCCGTCGAGAACAACCGGTCTAATAAGCGTCTTGAATAGGGTGCACTTTGTATGGGGACTTAGTCTGCTCGACCGCAATTGCTTGTGGAGCCCATAGTAAGCACGACTTCCGCTGATAATACGCCTCCGAATCTCACGGCTGGTATCATTGTCCGCCGTTACCAGTGAGCCAAGGTAGACAAATTCATCGACTACCTCAAACTCATCGCCGTCGGTCAATATACTACTGCCCAAGCGATGTCGTTCGGCCTCGGTTCCGCTGGCCAGCATGTACTTTGTTTTAGACGTATTTACCTTTAACCCAATCTTTTCTGCTTCGCGCTTTAGTCTGGTGTACTGTTCAGCCACCGCCACAGATGTGCTGCCGATAATATCCATGTCATCGGCAAAGCAGACGAATTGACTAGATTTGTTGAATATCGTGCCCCGCGTATTGATATCCGCTCGGTTCATAACACCTTGTAGCGCTATGTTGAACGGCAGGCATGAAAGACCATCACCTTGACGAAGCCCTCTGTGCGATTCGAATGAATTCGATAATCCACCCGAAATCCGAACACAGCACTGTGTACCATCCATCGTAGAATTAATCAGTTTGATGAGCTTCCTGGGGAAGCTGTTCTCGTCCATGACTTTCCATATCTCTTTCCGGTCGATGGTATCATATGCGGCTTTGAAGTCAACGAATAAATGATGCGTGGGAACTCTGTATTCACGGCCCTTTTGGAGGATTTGCCGCAGTGTAAATATTTGATCCGTTGTAATCTATCGTATCTATCGTATCGCCTTCGAGTGAAACAGCTGTTTGTTTTCGCTGCTCCGAAGTTTTTATATTTTTGTGACGAATAATCAAGTGATTGATATCAAGTTTTGTTCCAATCGTAATTTGTGATTTATTTGGTGACTGTATTCTGTGAAATATACGAATTCGAGATAGCATTAGCCGATTATTTTGCTGATTTAACTGATTAACAGCGCAATCTACGACAGCACCACGCTACGCATTCTATTGTATCTGCTGTTCTATACAAAGGTGTTTGATCAAAGCATAATGGATAAAAAGCTGTGCGGAGAATGCAAATGTGAAATAAACGATCTTGAGCCACTACGCTGTGGTTTCTGCGAAGCATTTCTGCATATTAACCAGCAGTGCTGTGGCATTAATGCTCGCGGACTAAAAGAATCATTTGCAGCCGGGAAGATATTATTAATTTGCTCAACCTGTCGGGCTGAGCTAAAAGGCCGCAGCATTAGCTGCTATATAGAAGAAGCAAAACTGTGCCAGCCACAGCCTTCCGCTACACCTAATCTGTCCGTACAATTTCAACAGCTGTGCGGTGTTGTCGAAGCGCTGAGTAACAAAATTGACGATTTTACTTCTAAACCTAAGCCACCCGTTGCTACCCCATCCATATGTGACACTCCAGTTTGGCCCATACGTAGTGCAAAACGACGACGTGATGAGCGCCAGCCACTCATTCATGCGGCGCCTGTGTGTGGAACAAAAGATATCAGCTTAAATGATCTTTCTGTTTCTTCTATCCTCCCGGCTGCTGCTAAGAACAAATTTTGGTTGTATTTATCTGGCTTAAACCCGCTTGCTACGAACAGTGACGTTCAAAAAATTGTTTCCCGTTGCTTGGACATTGCTGATATTTCTGAGGCCATGGAAGTAATTCGGCTTGTTCCGAAGGATAAAGATGTCACTACGCTGTCATTCGTATCATACAAAGTTGGTCTTGATCCTGCATTGAAAGCGGTAGCATTGGATCCCTCTTCATGGCCAGCTGGATTGATGTTTCGCGAATTTATTTACCAGCCAAAAAACGTATAACGTCAGTCGAGAATGGAGCAAATGGAGTTTTAAAGTTTTGCTCTTCCCGCACTGAATGACCCTATGTTGCAGCGTGATGTCACCTACGAATATGGTATCCGGATCCTCTATCAGAATGTGCGCGGCCTACGGACGAAAATCGATGAGCTTTTCTTCACGACCTGCGAATGTAATCTAGACATCATCATTTTGACTGAAACTGGCCTGGACGACCGAATCTACTCCCCGCAACTATTTGGGTCACCGTTCACTGTATTCCGTTGCGACCGTAGTCCCTGCAATAGCAATAAATCCAGCTTTGGTGGTGTGTTGGTTGCTGTAGCGCAGTGTCATCCCAGCTCAGTCATCGAAATAGTGAGTGGAAAAAATCTGGAGCAAATTTGTGTGAAGGCTAGTGTTAGAGGCACGACCGTGCTACTGTGTGGCGTTTATATACCTCCCGATCGCAGCCAGATCATCGACGTAATTGAAGAACATATCTCTTCTGTTGGCGAGCTTCACAGAAAATGTGGCAATAAAGATGTTTTGTTGGTTTGTGGAGATTTTAATCAACCACGACTTGTTTGGAATGTTGACCCAGTTGGTATTTCTACTCATCCTCCCGCAGCTGGTGTGGCGTTGATAGACGGCATGGATTTTTTCAATTTACGCCAAGCAAATTTCCAAAAAAATCACCTTGGACGTACGCTGGACTTAGTGTTTTGTTCCTCTGATCGATTGTTAGTTGAGGGTAGCATCGCCCCGCTACTTCCTGTCGATCCTCACCACCCGCCTCTTTCAATAACTCTTGCAGCTGCCAATTGTAACAGCGCTGATCGTGTATGTGTGGATAACGAAACGAGATCGTTAAACTATCGAAAGATAGACTTTGATGCTTTGACAAATCACTTGTCGAACGTTGATTGGGAGTTCCTGCGTGATTTCATTGATGTTGATGACATGACTGCGTGCTTCTGCAGTATTGTTGTGGAATGGCTGAATTTAAATCTACCTACTGTGAAGCGCCATAGCTCACCTGCGTGGAGTACTGTTCGCTTGCGTGAACAAAAGCGACTAAAAAACAATGCTCAGCGCAAATATCGCCGTGTTTAAAACCAACTTGTCGAAGCTGAACTTTAAACATCGTAGTGATGCATACCGTCGGCTGAACAGTGCTCTGTATAAATCTTATGTTCTGCGAGTGCAGACCGATCTTCGTCGAAATCCTAAGAACTTTTGGAACTTCGTTAACTCTAAAAGGAAATGCTCTTCCGTACCATTGAATGTTTGCCTGGACGATGTTGTGGCAACATCAGAGCTTGATTCATGCGAGCTGTTTGCAAAATTTTTCGCATCTGTGTTTGCCGACCGAATTCCAGCTGTGTTCCAGAGTGTTCCAGCTAGTTTAATCGACTTGACAATTTTTGAAGTTACTGCTGATATGATATTAGCCGCAGCAAAGAAGCTAAAACGATCGTACTCAGCAGGCCCCGATGGAATTCCTGCTGTCGTTTTTAATAAATGCGCTGAGGTGCTAGCAATCCCACTATGCTATATCTTCAACAAGTCTTTTGCGCAAGGGAAATTTCCCGGAATATGGAAGCAATCCTTTATGTTTCCGGTGTTGAAAGCTGGGGACCGGCAGAACGTTAGAAATTACCGTGGCATCACTAGTCTGTCGGCTGGCTCCATTCGAGATTATAGTGAGTGGCGTGGTTCTCTCCCGTACAAAGAATTACATCTCTACCTCTCAACATGGATTTGTCCCAGGTCGCTCCGTTTGTACTAACTTGCTGGAATTTACTTCGTCGTGTATATCGCATATGGAGCAGAAGGCACAAATCGATGTCATTTACACCGATCTAAAAGCAGCTTTCGATTGCATTGATCACAAGATCCTTCTGTGTAAAATATCGCGACTTCTCGTCGATTCGTTCAATGGTTGAGTTCGTACCTATGCGGTAGAATCTTACGCGTTAAGCTCGGCTCATGCATGTCTTCGGAATTTACTAATAATTCAGGAGTTCCGCAGGGAAGCAACATGGGACCCCTGTTATTCATGCTGTTTTTCAACGACGTGACCTTGTTACTCGCATCTAGCTGTAAATTGGTGTATGCCGACGACCTTAAATTGTATCTGGTAGTTCGAACCATAGATGACTGCCTCCGTCTGCAGGACATGCTGAATGATTTCGTTGGCTGGTGTCGAAGAAACTGGCTCGTAATCAGTATTGCCAAGGAGAGAGGAGAGTCGACCGTGTAAGTGATCTCGGGGTTCTCCTTGATGCGAAGCTCACTTTTCACTTACATCATGCCGCATTGATATCAAGAGCCACACGCCAGCTTGGTTTTATCTCCAAAATCGCCCGCGATTTCAAAGATCCATATTGCCTGAAAGCTCTCTATTGCTCTCTAGTTCGTCCAATACTGGAAAACTGCAATTTAGTTTGGTTTCCACATCAATTGACTTGGAATTTGCGGATTGAGCGTATTCAAAAAAGGTTTGTCCGACTTGCATTACGTGAGCTTCCCTGGCGTGACCCCGTTAACCTGCCACCGTATCCGGATCGCTGCCGTTTACTCGGAATCGATACACTCGAGCGCCGTCGAAAATGGCAACAAGCAATTTTTATTGCAAAACTGATCAATGGTAATGTTGATTCACCGACACTTCTGTCTCTCCTGAACTTCCGCGCTTCTCAACGTACTCTCCGTTCAACTGGCTTGCTACAAACCAACTACCACCGAACATCATTTGGTTATCAGGAACCGATTACCGCGTGCATGAGGACCTTCGAAATGGTTGAACAATTGTTTAATTTTAATGAGTCAACGCAGAAATTCGTCGCTAAACTAAAAGGATCGAATATTTTATAAAGTTGACGCACATTTATTAAGATTTTAAAAATTCAGATGAATGTTCTGTAGAAATAAATAAATAAATAAATAAACCGATCTTCGACGAAGCCGGCTTGATAAGTTCCCACAAATCTATTCGCAATTGGTGATAGACGGCGGAAAATGATTTGGGACAGCACTTTATAAGCGGCATTGAGAACGGTGATCGCTCGATAGTTCTCACAGTCCAACTTGTCGGCCTTTTTGTAGATCGGGCAGATAACCCCATCTTTCCACTCCTCCGGTAGCTGTTCCGTATCCCAAATTCTGACAATTAGTCGGTGCAGACAAACGGCCAGCTTTTCTAGTCCCATTTTAATAAGCTCCGCTCCAATGCTGTCTTTTCCAGTTGACTTGCTGTTCTTTAGCTGCATGATGGCCTCCTTAACTTCGCCTATCGTTGGGGCTGGCACCTCTTCCCCGTTTGTTGCACCGTCGAAATCGCTTTCCCCGCCGCCATGGCTCTCGACCTGGGCGCCATTCAGGTGTTCGTCGAAGTGCTGCTTCCACCTATCCGTCACCTCACGATCGTCCGTCAGAATACTGCCAGTCTTATCCCGACACATTTCGGCTCGCGGCACAAAGCCTTTACGGGATCCGTTCAGTTTCTGGTAGAACTACCGCTTCCTACCGTTTCCTGAGAACGATGCAGCCGCTCCAACTCTGCATATTCCTGCTCTTCCAGGTTGCGCTTTTTCTCCCGAAAGATTTGGTTTCGCTGCATCTTCTTCTGTTTGTGTCTTTCCACGTTCTGACGTGTGGCACTGCGCATCTTGGCCGCCCGCGCAGCGTTCTCCTCATCCATCACCCTCCTACATTCATCGTCAAACTAATCGTTCCGCTGATCCGGGCCACATGCCCGATGGAGCTCTCCGCTACACTGCTTATGGCTGTTTTGATAGTGTTCCAACAGTCCTCGAGAGGGGCTTCGTCCAGCTCGTCCTCTTCCGGCAGCGCAGCTTCGAGTGAATGCGCGTAGTTTGCGGTGACGTCTGGCTGCTTCAGCCGCGCGAGGTCTAACCGAGGCTGGCGTCGGTACCGAATGTTGTTCACAACGGAGAGTCTTGGGCGCATCCTAACCATCACTAGGTAGTGGTCCGAGTCAACGTTAGCGCTTCGATAGGTTCTGATGTCGATAATGTCTGAGAAGTGCCGACTGTCGATCAAAACGTGGTCGATCTGTGCTTCTGTCTGATTTGGTGACCTCCAGGTGTACTTATGGTGGATTCTGTGCTGGAAAAAGGTACTACGAACGGCCATATTCTTGGAGGCGGCAAAGTCGATAAGTCTTAGGCCCATTTCATTGGTTCGCTGGTGTGCACTGAACCTTCCAATCACCGGTTTGTATTCCTCCTCCTGGCCGACCTGAGCATTGAAATCCCCGATGACGATCTTGATATCATGTTTTGGGCAGCGGTCGTATTCACTCTCCAACTGCGCGTAGAATTCATCCTTGTCGTCATCGGTACTTCTGAGGTGAGGGCTGTGCACGTTGATAATGCTTATGTTGAAGAATCGGCCCTTGATTCTCAACCTGCACATTCGAGGATTGATTGGCCACCACCCAATCACCAGTTTCCGCATCTCGCCCATCACTATGAAAGCTGTACCCAGCTCGTGTGTGTTGCCACAGCTCTGGTAGATGGTATGTTCATCTCTGAACGTACGTACCATTGAGATCTTCCAGCACACCTCCTGCAGGAAGTCGAACGGTCGTCGCTCGGTATACTGGTGGAGTGATACCATTGCCCAGCTCCGTTCCAGGTGCCACAGAGCGAGAAGGCTAGCGCTGATGAAGATGAAGGGTACATCTGCGCCGCAGGAAATCTGCCCCCAAAAGCTGAAAGTCATCGTGGAAGGGCTCTTTCCGCAACACGATCCAGTTTGGTGGCCTCCGACCCCGTACGGTCAATCGAATGACGTCCTCACTCCGGTCACGAGTGAGGAACTCATCGTATTTGCCAGGGGTTTAAAAACGAAGAAAACGCCCGGTCCTGACGGGATTCCGACCGAGGCACTCAAAGTGGCGATCCAAGCATATCCCGATATGTTTAGAGAGACGCTTCAGAGTTGCCTAGAGGTATGCGAATTTCCAGACAAATGGAAAGTCCAAAGATTGGTACTGCTGCCAAAGCCGGGGAAACCGCCTGGTGATCCCTCGTCGTACAGGCCAATTTGCCTATTGGACACGCTAGGCAAATTGCTAGAGCAGGTAATCCTAAACAGGCTAACACCTGTAGTGGAAAGTGATGTCGGACTGGCAAACACGCAGTTTGGCTTCCGTAAGGGGAAGTCCACTGTAGATGCCATAAAGTCCGTGGTGGAGAGGGCCGAGGAGCCTATGAAACGGAAAAGGCGAGGCGACAGGTATGGTGCCATAGTCACAATCGATGTCAAAAACGCCTTTAACAGCGCTAACTGGGGTGCAATTGCGTTAGCGCTGCATAGGATGAGGGTACCGGATCATCTATGCAGGTTGCTTAAGAGTTACTTCGAGAACCGGAAGCTAGTGTACGACACGGCGGATGGGGCGAAGAGGTACAAAGTGACAGCGGGTGTTCCACAGGGTTCGATTCTCGGCCCCACGCTTTGGAATGCCATGTACGATGGGGTGCTGAGGCTCGAACTACCCACTGGAGTCGATATCACTGGCTTCGCCGATGATATCGTCCTTACGGTGGTAGGCGAGTTTCTAGAGGAGGTGGAAATGCTGGCATCATGCGCCATAAGCATAATAGAGGGTTGGATGGCGGGCGTCAATCTACGATTGGCCCACCATAAGATGGAAGCGGTGATGGTCAGTCGGCCCTAGAGGGCAAAATAATCATTGGGGGACAGGTGATTGTCTCCAAACGAAGTGTGAAGTACCTGGGTGTCATGACAGACAACAGGCTGAACTTCACCAGCCATGTGGATTATGCTTGTGGTAAAGCGTCAACGGCGGTCACTGCGCTGTCTAAGATCACGCCGAACGGCTACGGTCCTAGCACCAGTAAGAGACGCCTGATGGCCAGCGTTGTCATGTCGGTGCTACGATACGGTGCACCGGCGTGGGCCCTGGTTTTGGAGAGTAAGCGCAATCAGGCATGTCTGAACAAGGTGTTGAGGCTGTTAGCATTGCGCGTTGCGTGCGGCTACCGTACCATATCGTTGGATGCGATTGGGGTTATGGCAGCCATGATTCCAATATGCATACTCCTAGGTGAGGATATCGAGTGCCATAGGCAGAGGAACGTCAGCGGTGCTAGGGACAGAGCTAGGCTGGACTCTATTAGGCGTTGGCAGGCGGAATGGGATCGCACCGACCATGGTAGGTGGACCCATAGGCTGATCCAGAACATATCGTCCTGGATCGGCGGAGGACATGGTGAGGTAAACTTTTTCCTTACCCAGTTTCTGTCGGGTCATGGATGCTTTAAGAAGTATCTACATACGCGCGGGCGGGTAGATTCACCCTTTTGCCCCGTTTGCACGGTAGCCGAGGAAACGGCGGAGCATGTGATTTTTCACTGCCCGCGATTTACGTCCACTCGGCGGGTGATGCTTGCGGTCGTTGGGGAAGACACCAATGCCGACAACATTGTGCAGAGAATGTGCGCTGAGCAGCGCGCATGGGGTGCCGTCGATAAGGCGGCAACGGCGGTGATAACGGAGTTGCAACGGCTAGAACTTGCAACGACAGGGCCTGACATAGCTTGCTAGGGTCAGTAATGGGCTGATTGGGCAGCCCAGGCCCTAGGTGAAGGGTAGTGGCGGTATGAAATGGCAAGGGTGTTGTGTGAACCCACACACGCAACGGACAAGTCGGAGTGCTTCGGCACGTTTTCCCTCCTGAAGTAAAACCTAACGGTAGTTCCGGGAGGGGTTCAGGAACGGGCAGCAGGATAGTTTTTAGTAGGTAGGCGCATGTTGGCACCATGTGAATCCTATTCGGCACCGTGAAGGTGCTGTCTATGAAGATTTTCTCCCTGCATAAACAATACAAAAAAGCACACCTCCTGCAGCGCTACGACGTCGAACTTGCGGCTCTTCAATACGTCGGAGAGCACTCGAGTGCTCCCTTGGAAGTTGAGAGATCGGCAGTTCCACGTCCCGAGTTTCCAATCTATAGTCCTTTTTCGTCGCGTGGGTCTATTCCGATTGTTCCAGTAAGAATATATTTGTTCTTCGTTCCGTGCTTTAGTATTTTTCGTAGTGACGGCTTGCAAAGCCTGCTACACCAACCCCCTGTTTCGCCGGAGGGCCAACGAAGCTCGAAAGAGCCCTCCTTTCCTGTCAGCATACGACCTTGGCTTCCACCGGGGTTGGTTACCCGATCTCCACCAAAGTTGTTCGTATCCCGGCTGGTACCACGAGGAGGTAGGAAAAGGAGTTGCTGAATAAGAGGCTATGGAACACTGTAGGGTCTATTTTATGCCTACACGTGCACAAGGCACCGACGGTACGCATTATTCAGCCGTTTACCAGCCATATTCTACTAAGACGCTCTAAAAACTTCAGTCTAACCATCATAAGAACCTTCCCTGGCACCAAAAACCCCTATACGCAAATTTTCGCGCCGATCGGTTCAGTAGTTTACGATTTTATAAGGAACATAGAGCAGACAGAAATCCATTTTTATAGGCATAGATTTGTATGGAAGCCCCCCCTCTTAGTGGGGGGAGGGGTCTTTTGCCATCGAGAGAACCTTCCCTAGTACCAAAAACCTATACATGCAAATTTTCACGCCGATCGGTTCAGTAGTTTTCGATTCTATAAAGAACATACGGGCAGACAGACAGATATCCATTTTTATAGGCATAGATTTGTATGGGAGCCCCCCTCTTAGTGGGGGGAATGGTCTTTCGCCATCGTGAGAACCTTCCCTAGCACCAAAAACCTCTACATGCACATTTTCGCACCGATTCAGTAGTTCAGTAGTTTTCGATTCTATAAGGAACATAGGGACAGACAGACAGAAATCCTTTTTTATAGGTATAGATTACATCAAATGTCAGGATAGGCAATCAACAAATGTGTACTAACGCAGGCTTAATCTTTTCAACATGATTTATGCCAGATACGTGTTCTCGTAATGCTCGGTTCATGTGTTCACGTGAACATATGCCTCATCAGAATATAAAACTTTATTTGAACTTAAAAACAATCACTGATCAATGGCTAATGCTAATATGGATAATTATCGAACCATGCCATGCCAAAACCGAACCATGCCAAATTCGAAATCTCACTGTAGAACTAAAAGGAATTCTTTTCAAATTAGTTCGCGATAATTTGTGAGTTCTACTAATACGCTCGAAAATAGTTTTTAATAAAAGTATGCTTTACCTTTTCAATTTTTTTAAAAAGGTTTCCGGTACGCCAATTTCTAGTCTTTTAACGATAGGAATTTAGCATTCTCTTTTGTTTCTGAATTAGGTCAAAAATCAATGACTAACGTAGGTGTATGACTGATTATTTTTTAACATAGTTGTGATTTCAAAAGCAGCTATTCTCATTGATCCATTGGAAAATATTCTGAAATTAAATGTAAATTCTGTCTCTCTTCGAAGGCACTTGTTGGAATACAGGACAATTGCGAGGTTAGTGCTTCGATCCTATTGACTCTTACAGCCTCTTTCTGTCGAAATTACAACATGCGACGCCTGGCTTGTTAGATCAGCGTTGTATCTCGAGGCCATCAGGGAGGAGAAATAAAAAACTGTATCTGTAACTCGAAATAGTTAGAATATTGACCATGTACAAGTTTACTTAACACTGCTAGGTAGATAAATTGAAGAAAGATACTATATTAGGCACCAAAAGTAAGCTTACACCATTTCTGTTTGTTTAATTTATAAAAACATTGGTTTTGGAAACTTTATATCGGAATAGGCCGAACCAAGATCATCGTTGGGCCGAACCGCGATCAACATATGCCGAACCAGGATCATAATTTGACTGTCATTAAAAACCAAATTATAAATCAACTGGTTTTCTAAGTTTCTTCTAAATTAAGAAATTGAATCGTCTTTAGTAATTCTTCCCATATATTCTAAAAAAATTTCGAAAAACATTGTAATTTTGTAGATATACGTGCATTAGTCCATGAGTGCTGTGTGAAACAATGAGAATAGGCCGAACCACGATCAATCACCCTAATCTAAGGAATAAGTGTGCCAAACTTTTGGCAGCCAAAGGTATCAAAACTCGTTAGCAAGAATTGCACTTTTTTCTCGTACCATTAAACTCTGCATGCAGCACCTATAATGTGTTATCACATTAACGGGAAACTAACAGTCATTAACAGTCATTAACGTCGGAAAGCCCAATTTCAGAAGCAGTTTTTGGGCTCAAAAGTGGGATTCTGTTTATAAAAATGGAAATACTGCATTCTTTTTGTCAATCTGAACACAGCGAATATAATTTCATGAACAGAATGTTTGCTTCAAACAAAAAAAAACTGCTTTTGAAATCGGCACAATCGATGACGACTAATTTCTATTTAAGCTCTACATGCACTACATTGATCCCCTCGAACAAATTGACGGGTAGGTCATAAATCGGATGAAAAATATCAGCAAAACTGTGATATACAGCGTGTACTGTACGCTGACAGTAGTCTGACGACTGCCGCCTACTGCACCACAGCAGTAATAAACCGAACGAGAGTCAATGAAATAGCAAAACCACTATCAAAGTTAAAGAAATTGACTAAGGAAATGACAAAATAACTCATTGTCGGTTCGTCGAAACCAAGTGCGCATGAATCGATGAAAACTTCTGAATCTTGAATCTTGCTCGAAAACTTGCGAAGTATCAGTCGATGAACGCGGGAGAAAATATTGACTGCAAGCGAACGGCAACAAATATCATCGTATCATCACGAAATCGATCCGTGCTGCCTAACGAAAGCACCAGGCAATCAAATTTGTAACGTACAGTTTATAAAATTGCTTAAATGTTGATCTGGAAAAAAATATTGTTAGAACTTTTTCGAGCAACATTGAACAGAGTCACGCACAACAATCATCGTTGAGCAAATTAGATTTAATGATGACAAGTGGCCGGGAGTGACTGAGCTCCAATGTCATTTCTTTAGTCAGTTTCTTTAATCAAAGTGACAACAACAACAGTTGACTGTCCTGAGTCCCCCCATTACAGATCTTTTCGTTTCTCTTCTGTTATTCGTTCTTTACAGACCCTTTGTTCACTCCTTCCAACACAATCGACATACGTTTTACAGTCAACCAAAAAAGTATTCGGACAGCAGCGCATAAAATTTTCGTTTAGTAATTTTGCACAGTATTTTTGCAAAGAATGGTAACACATATTTTTTAAAACAATGTTTAACTAAAGCATATTTAGATGCACAACAAAAATTCGGGGAAAAGCTTTCCGTTTTGAAGATAGGGTTCATATAGTTTGAATTGCTCAAAAATGCAGCCAAAAAAGTATTCGGACAGTTAGCTATTAGTTGAAACAAATGTCCTTTCTCGCTCAACTACTACCTTGTAGGACCATATACATTCTTGATGACCTGTTTTAATCTGTTTGGGATAAAATTAACAATTTTTCAAATATCCCTCTGTGAATTGCTGACCATTTTTACCTTTGTTATACTATAACAAAGGTTTAAAAATTGGTCGAAAAACACGAAATTGATCCGAGGCCCGGAGGGCCAAGTCACATATACCAATCGATAGGGCTCGACGATTTGAGCAATGTCTGTGTGTGTGTGTGTGTGTGTGTGTGTATGTATGTAATGATTTTTTCTATCGCCTGTTTCTCAGCGATGGCTGAACCGAATGGTTCGCTATTACTTTTGTTTGAAAGGTGTTATTGTCTAGTAGATCACTATTGAGTTGTTTCGTGATACGACGTTTCGTTTAAAAGTTATAAGCAAAAATGTGAAAAATACGTGACACGGGTTTCTTCGGAACTACATGACCGATTTCAACGATCTTAGTATCAAATGAAAGCCCTTATTTAAGCTAAATTGTTCAGGAATTTTTAATTGAAAACAAACAAGTAGTTTAAAAGTTATGCTTGAAAAACCTGTTTTGACAAGGTAATAATTATCGCCTGTTTCTTAGAGATGGCCAAACCGATTTATGCGCTATTAGTCTCATTTGAAAGATAATATATCCTAATAGATCACTATTGAATGGTTTTTTGATTGGACGTTTAATTTGAAAATTATGAGCAACCGTATACACCACACCAAAATTAACAATAATTTATAATGATTTTAACCAAGATAATTTACCTCATTTCAATTATTTTAATATCAAACGAGAGGTTTTGACACTACGAATATATATGCAAAATTGCATAAGAATTGGTTTTACCGGTCAAAAGATATTAACCCTCGAACAATCGCGCCAACTTTTGTAACACGGTTACTCGCGCGCACAATAGCCCCGAACCAAAGAAAACATGCGCACTAGAGTTTTGATTGAGAAAACTTGGTTTTAGGTTTATCGAACCTTTGGAAGAGTTTCTTGAAATTGAAAGCTCTATCGTCTGGTGGAATTTAAATTTTGATCAATCCCCCTAAAAGTGAAATAAAAAAATTATTTTTCTTCAGTGTCAATATAACACATTGATGTGTTCTGCAAAGTTATAGAGCATATTATTACAAGAAATTTTGCTAAAGACAGTAGCCTTCTATCTCTGCAGCGAAGATAGAAATATCTTATTTATTGTATATGAATTTGTAAATTCAGTTTATCTATTTTTGCTCTTTTTGTAATTGTTGTATGACTTTTTCATGTACTACAAAATTGTACAAATAGTAAAAATACACAACTTTGCTGAAAATACTATACCTCTATGTTTGCTTGTTTAGGATCTGTGGAACTTTGATTGTACAAAATACCTTAATTTTGACTCCGCATTACTCGACTACCAGCAGATGGATACATTTTAAACATTTTACATTTGCTGATAGTTTTACTGCATAAATTTTCCCAACAATTTAAATTATTAATGCATTGAATAATTCTGATATTTTGCTCACAATAAGTTTGTTGAAGAATATACGTTAGTTAAACAACGACTTGTAACTTTATAATAATATGGCGTTGAAAAACCTACACGTGTTGTATAAAATAAAGTGAGTTAATAAAAATTGATGAAAATTATTCAAGAAAACTCTATTGATGTGAGTCAAATAGAATGGCATTACAGGAAACTATGCTTAGCTCAAAAACCTATAAACTAGACCTTTACTAGACAACGTATATGCTAAAGGATAAGATTTCCACTTACAACTCACTTTTATTTACACTTACTCAGATTAAGAACAACTTACTTATCCATACTCGGCAATTTCATGAACAAAGGATCTATCAAAATTTAAAAATGTTCCTATTTTGTTCAAATTTTGTAAACTTATTCAATTTTCAAAACTTTTATGTAAATCAACGCACTACGCAACGATAACCAATAGATGAATTATATTCCGAAGACGTGTCGATTTCAATCTTAAATAGCAAGTAAGACCGTATAAGAAAGGTTCCTTTCACCACTAGGTGGATTAAATCGGGTTTTTTTACAAGAGCTCGGTTTAAGTCATTGTGATAAGAAATCGAATGATTTCTCATTTAGAAATGAAATTATCTAAAAAGATGTTCAAAAGGGTTCAAATCTAGACTGAATACTGAATTTCGATAGCTCTAGGACAATTGTATGGTGCCTATCGCTTACAATTATCGACAGTATGTTTAGATTCAACATCCCGGTACAATATGTATGTACCGCACAATTAGAATTTTGCTTTAATTTCACCTAAAATTGTTCAGATAATTGAGTTTACACTTAGTTCTATCCAAAAATATATATCTTTGCTATCTCGGAGCTTTTCATGCATCCCAACAAGGTATGACACTAACCGCATTGCTTGTTTACTTGCTGACGAGTGATTTTTCTCTTGTAACCCTTCTCTTTTAGTTATTCTTGCATAAGGGTTGTTGATGTCATACCTTGTTGCAGTGCATGGAAAACTCCGAGGTAGCAAAGATATATATTTTTGGATAGAACTAAATGTAAACTCAACTATCTGAACAATTTTAGGTGAAATTAAAGCAAAATTGTGTGGTACATACATATTGTACCGGGATGTTGAATCTAAACATACTGTCGATAATTGTAAGCGATAGGCACCATACAATTGTCCTAGAGCTATCGAAATTCAGTATTCAGTCTAGATTTGAACCCTTTTGAACATCTTTTTAGATAATTTCATTTCTAAATGAGAAATCATTCGATTTCTTATCACAATGACTTAAACTTTTTTGGTTGACTGTATACATGTTTTAACTGCCGAATGATGTTTTGAGCAAAGTTGTTACATGGCATGTCGTTGTTCGTTCGAGGTTAGCAGTTTGTATGGTGAAATAATGCTCGTTTTAACTTTATTAATGCGTTTGATGCGGAAGATTTATTTTAAGCGATATGCGCTATGATAATTGTGACTCGTGCTCGATAGATTTATCTAGCAGGGTTCCCCATTCAACGTGGGGTGTTTATTCCGGGTTTGGCAGAACACCAATTTACTAAAAAATTTCATCTTTATTTGTCCGGTTTCACTCCTGAAGCAACAGTTAAGGAAATTGCGGACCTTGTGAAGATGAATCTTAACACCGATGAGACTGTAGACGTTACGAAGCTCGTTCCAAAAGGTAAAAATCTTTCCGAACTCACTTTTGTCTCGTTTAAAGTCGGCATTGGTTTCCACCAGAAGGAATTGGCCCTTCAAAGCTCGTCATGGCAGAAGGGAATTGTTTTTCGTGAATTTGACACTGGACTTTTAACACGAAATAATTTTCGCACTCGCACCGTCCCGGTCGAGGATTCCATGCAATAGCGACGCGCTGATAGACGAACACACGGCAGAGCAAATTCAAACGAGCGAAACGATAGCAGCTGATAACCACTCAATTGATCCACCCGCACTACGTACACTGACCGTTTTCTATCAGAACACTAGGGGCCTACGAACCAAAACAAACGATTTGTTTCTTGCTCTCGGTGCGTGTGATTATGATATCATAGTGTTTACCGAAACTTGGCTGAAGAATGATATACTTGACTCGGAGCTAACAAATAGCTACACACTCTATCGATGCGATCGAAACTCTGCTACCAGCCAATGCCGACGTGGTGGTGGTGTACTGATCGGAGTAAAAACCAATTTAAAAAGCACGTCTGTTATCTGCTCGGATGCTAATGTGTTAGAGCAAACAGCTGTTCGCATTGAGATGAATGATTGTAATGTTTTTATTTGTGCCATCTATCTGCCGCCTAATTCTGATCCCGTGCTTTATGAGATGCATTCGGCTTGCGTTCAGCAACTATCTTTGCTTGCCAGGGATCGCGATAAAATGATTGTGCTGGGTGATTACAATCTACCACACTTAAGATGGGATTTTGACGAGGATATGAATTGTTTTTTACCGATAAATGCATCTACCGAGCCTGAGTTAGCACTAGTTGAATCTATGTTAATTACGGGTCTGCAACAGCAGAATTACTTTGTAAATGACAATGGCAGGTTGCTTGATTTGGTTTTTACAAGTAGTACAGCCTGTGCAGATATTTTTGAACCACCGATACCACTGCTGAAAATTGACCGTCATCACATGCCAATTGTGTTAAAATTAAATGTTGAGCGTAATCACAAAGAAGAAGAAATTGTAAGTTTTGATTTCCATCGATGTGATATGGCACGGCTGAAGGAGTTAATTCAACAAGTGAACTGGGATCAATTATTAGCTATTGGATCCATTGATGATGTAGTTGTCCGTTTCTACGAAGAGCTCTTTCGAATCTTTCGAACAAATGTACCGTTAACAAAAAGGAAACGTGAATTTCGCAAAAATCTACCGTGGTGGAATGCTAACCTTCGGAATCTTCGAAATCGTCTTCGGAAAGCCAGAAAGCGTTACTTCAAGTGTCGGAGTGAGTCGCGAAAAATTGAAATGCGTGAAATTGAGGCTCAATTCAACTCTTTGAACGCTTCAAGCTTTCGCGATTACATTCGTCGCATAGAAGGAAATGTAAAAGCTGACCCAAAATCATTCTGGAGCTACGTTAAAGACCGTCAATCTACAAAAGGGATACCGGAAAACATGCGTTACCAGGGAATCGATGCGACCACGCTACAGGAGTCCGTGAATATGTTCTCGTCTTTCTTTCAAAGTGTGCCAAGTAATAACTCACCACCTTTGTCTGAAGCGTACTTGGACAGTATTCCGCAGTATGATGTAAATATGCTTCGAATGAATTTTTCGCCCCACGATGTCCTGCTTAAGCTGCAATCCATCGATGGATCAAAAGGACCCGGTCCTGATGAGCTGCCACCGTTCTTCGTAAAAAATTGTGCTGGTGCTCTAGCGTACCCTGTCAGTATCATATTTAACCGTTCGATCGCAGAGGGGTACTTTCCAACCATTTGGAAATCTGCCTCAATCACACCGATTCACAAATCTGGTTCTCTTAACGAGGTGGAGAACTACCGTGGGATTTCCATTCTTAGCTGTTTACCTAAAGTGTTTGAAAGTATGGTGCACGATGAACTGTACCAATCTGTTAAATCCATAATTGCTACAGATCAACATGGTTTTATGAAAAAACGCTCGACCACAACAAACTTGCTAAGTTACGTTTCGACTCTTGTGGACAAAATGGAAAAACGACAACAGATCGACGCGGTGTATGTCGATTTCGCCAAAGCTTTTGACAAGGTTCCACATATTCTGGCGGTTGAGAAGTTCAAAAGAATAGGGTTACCCGAATGGATAACACAATGGATCCTGTCTTATCTTACGGATCGGAGCTCAACAGTGAAGGTTTGCGGTGTCTGCTCTACCCCATTCCAAATTCAGTCCGGTGTACCTCAGGGCAGCGTCCTGGGGCCATTGCTATTTGTTTTATTTATTAACGATTTATGTTGGAAATTAAAGTCGCCAAAATTATTATACGCTGACGACCTCAAATTCTACCGAGTAATTACGACGCTGACAGATTGTTGCGCACTTCAATCGGATATCAACACGCTCATGGATTGGTGCAGTCTGAACGGAATGGAAGCAAACGTGAACAAATGCTGCATAATATCATTCACCAGGTTACGTGCACCAATTGTGTTTGACTACCTCATGGCAGCAACTAGCTTGGAACGTAAGACGACTGTGAAGGATTTGGGAATTCTGATTGACAGCAAACTAAGGTTCGTAGAACACATTTCCGCTGTCACGGCTAAGGCATACGCTATGCTGGGGTTCCTGAAAAGAAATACAAAGTTTTTTGCTGATATCTACAGTTTGAAGACCCTGTATTGCTCGCTCGTGCGCAGTGTTCTAGAGTACGGAGTGCAAGTGTGGGCACCGTACCATGTAGTCCACATCAACCGAATCGAACGTGTGCAAAGGCAATTTATTCGATACGCTCTTCGGAATATTGGCTGGAGGGATAGGATAAATCTACCACCGTATGAAAGTCGCTGCATGCTAATCGGCCTACAAACGTTGTCAAGTCGGCGAGTATTCCTACAACGAATGTTAATCTTCGACGTCCTAGCAGGCAACATCGACTGTGCGGATATACTGAGCAAACTACGCTTCAATGTGCCTTCCCGAGTGATTCGCCAAAGTGAGTTTTTTCGACAATTGCATCATCGGACTAATTATGGAATGAATAACCCGCTGGAAGTTTGCTGTAGTCGTTTTAATGATATTTATTACTTGTTCGATTTTGGATTGTCAAAACATGTATTTAGGCTAAGAATCTGTAATATTTAATTAGTTAGATAAGTTTTATGTCTGTGCGATGTTCTTTATGTCGAAGATTAATAAATTAAATTAAATTAAATTAACTGACTCAGCGTACTCGTGCTACGGACCGGCGCCTGCCACTCGCACTAAGGTGGCAAACGCTATACGCTCTTCGTTTAAATCTGGATCAGCTTGAATGCCTGGATCAGCTGATTTATCGTTGCTGCCTGTGTCATCATAACCGTTCAGCCTGTGCTGTCGAACTGTGTAGAAGAACCAAATAAAAACCGCAAGTGCTAGCATATAAGATTGTTTGCCATTGTTAGCCTTAAGTGGAGTAGCTTTACCCTGTCCCGGGACCTGTAGGCTGAGGCGTTCAATAAACAGCCTGTTAGTTTGAAAATCACCTAAAAGATATCGAACTTTTGTTTGTTGTTCGGGTTAATGAATGGACAGATCTTCTCTCATTTAACTTCGCGTATCGTCTCGATTCTTTTAGTTCATTTGTTTTGGAGATTTTGTAGATATCAATCGTTCGGCCTGTACGATTAATTCTTGGTTTGACGTTTGAGCCCTGTTAGGAAAAATCAGATGAACGGTGTGATTTAGCCACTTTTAACCCGCCCGTTCTACAGAGTCTCATAGCCGGACTTTCAAAAGCGTCAGCAGCCTCCTAAACCGGAGTGGCGCTTTAGCTGCTGTGCGTTGTGTGCAACACGAACGTTACATTTTGGCGCCCAACGTGGGGCCACGACTAAAAGTGTCTCAGTAGATAGATTCGATTGATCCTAGCAAAGTAATAAGTTAGTAAATTTAGTTCGTTCTTTCGCGACTATACATATCTGATTCTGAGCTTCATTAGTATTGTTAGATTTAGTGAATGAGCAATTTCTGTATTTGGTGATAGGTGAAAGAATATGATTTTAAATTTATATTTGTATTTTTTGCGATTATTGATTATTTTTTTTTGGGTATTTGGTAAAACTTTATTTCGTTTTTATTTATATATTTAAAGTTAAGCAAAAACGGATTTTTTTGGAACATTATTGTAAAATGGTTTTATATCGTATAAACGCGAATGACCTCGCCGAAGAGGAAATTAATTACGAATTAGCTATTCGAGGATATCCTATAGAGGGCACACTCGAATCTCGTCGTAGAACTCTTCGCAAGTCATATTTCAGTCATATTCGGATACAATTGCATTTAATTGAGCGAATGCTTGTCAACGCCCAAGTAACAATTCCAAGTTTTATTACGTTTGTTTAGTCGTTTTCATGACCAATTTCATAAAACCGATAATAAAACTATGAGCTCCACCAGAACTTTCTGGTGACCGCTATAAAACTGCCCTCTGACTAAGTGGCCCACTCTTCAGAAAATTTTCATAACCGCTATAAGACTCAGGTCATAAGCTCAAGTAGTCGTATCACGCTCTGCTGAAAGTAACAATAAAACCGGTTAAGATTTCGCTGCTTGACAGCTATCGCCATAATTTAATAAAGCTTTTCGCTTTTCGCCTCTGGTGAAAGCTAAATAAGTTCGCCAGTATTATCAACTTGAAAATTCATGCGTGAGCAGGGCTTCGACCGATCCTTTTTTTTCTTCCGCAGTCACACCAACACGCATTCAAGTTCACACCGTCCGTTTAGTGGTGGAATACGAACGCTATGCATAACACAACTGGCAGTTTGCTCAGTCAAACGCCGATTGCACGCAGTAGAACGAACGCGTTCTAAAGCTTTTTAACATTTTCGTTTCGATCAAGTTGCCTTTACCGTTTGGAGCAGCGAATGACTGCAAAACAGTCAAATGACTGGCAGTCACCACGCAACGAAAAGCAACCGCACAATCGTATCTATTTATTTATTTATTTATTTATATATCCATCCGACCTGAATGGTCTCAATGGATTGAACTGGATGGGGAAAAGCCCAATTGAGGCCATCCTCATGTGGGCATAAAAACCCCATCATCTTTTTCAAAGAACATACATAAATAAGTTACAATCGTACAAATATCATCACACTTAACTAATTTTCGTCATATAAATAATTGTCATAAGTTAAAATACATATAATAGAACTAAAATACATGGTCAACCTATAAAATTCCAGAGTTATAAATTTTTTGGTAAAATCTATGCGACGGTTCACCGGATTCGAACAGGTGCTCAACTGAAGTGAACGTACGAATGCACGCAGCGATAGGTCCGTTGAAACCGAATGTTGTACGGTGCAGTCGAGATTGTAGTAATCCAGCAGAACGAAGCGAACGTTGAGGAGCACGAAAGTCCAACAACGAAAGAATACTCGGCGAATCAATTTCCTCATTCAACATCTTGGCAACAAACATGGCTTGCTGGATTTTTCTCCGACGTTCAAGTGTATCAAGGGCAATAAGCTTGCAGCGATCAGGATAAGGTGGTAAGTTCACAGGATCATGCCAGGGTAGATCACGTAAAGCCAGTCGAATAAACCTCTTCTGCACTCGTTCATTTCTTAAAGTCCAGGCAAGTTGGAAAGGTGTCCAAATCAGACATGCATTTTCTAACAGTGGTCTAACCAGAGAGCAGTACAGTGCTTTTAGGCAGTATGGATCCTTAAAATCCCGTCCAATTTTGGAGATAAAACCTAGTTGTCGGGTAGCCTTCGAGATAATAGACGAGCGGTTCATATTGAAATTAAGTTTTGCATCAAGAACAACACCCAGATCGTTGACATGCTCGACTCTTTTGAGAACATCACCATCAATGTTGTATTCAAACAGTATTGGGCTGACAATACGATGGAAAGTCATAATCTGACAGTTTGCAGTACTAACGGTGAGCCAGTTCTTGTGACTCCAGTTAACCAAAATATCCAGTAGTTTTTGCAAATAACGACAGTCTTCAATGGATCGTACAGCTATAAATAATTTCAGATCGTCGGCGTACACCAACTTACATCCATCACCAAGAAGTAATGCCACGTCGTTGAAGTACAGCGAGAACAGCAATGGCCCCATAATACTGCCTTGTGGTACACCCGATTTGTTTGAGAATGGGGTGGAAAGGCATGAATTGAGCTGTACGCGAAGTGTTCGATCGCATAAATAGGAACTCAGCCATTCTATAAAATGTTGTGATCCACCAAGTCGAGAAAGTTTTCGTAAGAGTATTCGATGGTCTATTCGGTCAAACGCAGCTTTTAAGTCGGTGTAAATTACATCAATTTGAGCTTTCTGCTCTAGATGCAGGATGCAAGTCGACGTGAAATCCAGCAGATTAGTGCAAACGGATCGTCCAGGCATGAATCCGTGTTGGTCAACCAAAATATACCTTTTCGTATGCGCAAGAACAACAGAGCTTACTATTATTTCGAATAGCTTACACGACGCTGAAAGGCTGGTTATGCCGCGATAGTTCCTTATATTGTTTCGGTCACCACTTTTGAAAACCGGAAACATATAAGATTGCTTCCAAATGGCTGGAAATTTTCTTTGCTCAAACGATCTGTTAAAGATGCGACATAATGGTTCCGCCAGAACTTCAGCGCAGCGAGTATAAACTACTGCAGGAATCCCATCCCGACCAGCAGAAAAAGAAGTTTTCAGTTTTTTTGCAGCGTATACTATCATGTCCTTAGTTATTTGAAAAGTGTCCAAATCAATCAGGTCGAGCGGTACACATTCGGATGCAGCCTCGGCATCTAACTCGGTAGCAGTGTTGTTGGCAAATACAGAAGAAAAGAACTGAGCAAACATTTCGCACGAATCCAATGCGGACGTAGCTTCACTGCCATCAAGACGAACATTCAATGGAATAATAGAACTTTTCCGCTTAGAGTTTACAAAATTCCAAAACTGTTTGGGATTTCGGCGGAGGTCTGTTTGCACGCGCAAAACATAGCTTTTGTACAGACTAGAATTCAGGCGCCGATACTCAGCACTTGTTTGTTTAAACTTACATCGTGTCGCATCAGTTCGTAAATTTCGATATTTACGTTGCCAAGTGTTACGCACACGCTTCAATTCATGCAGGCGACGGGTAGCCCACGAGGGAGAAGCTGGCTTCTTCGCGAATGGTAAGTTAGATCTAAACCACTGGTTCAATGTCTCACTATATAAGCTAGCAATATCATCAACATCGTTCATTTCAAATAACATAGCCCATTCAATATTCATTATGAACTGGGTGAAAGCAGCGAAGTTAATTTTGCGGTAGTTCAAGGCACGTGTGTTATTCTCAGGCAAAAAGTGTGCTGTATTACTTCTGCTTTCAAACATCATCGCTAGTCTTAGCGGGGGATGATGCGGATCAACAGGAACGAGTGGAGTATCACAAGTGTCAACTACGCAGTTTTGCTCAGCGGAACAAAAAATCAGATCGAGCACACGATCAAGATGGTTAAGTTGATAATTCATTTGACGCAGGTTCAAAAAGTCCATGCCATCTAGAAGCGCCGCGCTTGCGACGGGTAAGCGGAGAGAAGTCGTGTGCGGTGATCTTTCATTAGCCCATATAATACGAGGCTGATTGAAATCGCCACAAACCAAAATGACATCACAAGCAGACTTTTTTTCACACATCTCTGCGACAGAAGCTATGTGGCTATCGATAACAGCACTGTCGGAGCTTAAGACCGGGGGAACGTAGGCGGCACAAAGCAGAATTCGCAAACCATAAATGATGGTACTCACGCATATTTGTTCGAGATGGGTTCCGTTTGAGGTTTCCAATAGAGCGCATGAATGTTGTTTGGAAACGGCAATCAAAACTCCACCGAATGATTTTTTGTCGCTGTTAATAGAGCTCCTGTCGCATCGGAAAACGTTGAACGAGTCGCCGAACAACTGTTGCGAATTTATACGGTCATCCAGTCCAGTTTCGGTCAGCAAGATCACGTCAAAGTTGCAGTTGATAGTAGCTAGAAAAAACTCGTCGATTTTGTTACGTAATCCGCGGAGTTTCTGATAATAGTACCAAACACGATTCAAGCTCCTTGCAGTGTGCTGGAATGCGTGATCATACAGTATGGGTTGCACCGAAAAATGATCAAAATACTCGCCTCTGGCAGAAGCCTGAGGGCTCCCACCGTCCAAAATAAATCGCGTAGGTTCATTAAAAACAGGCTCATGTTCGTTGTTGATAGCAGGTTCGACATCACATGTTAGTTTTTTGGCATTTCCATAAATTCACGGAACAGCAATCCAGTGGGCCACGACGCAGGATCTAAGGCAACATTTTTTAGCTCCGGGTCCAAACCAATTTTGTAGGACACGTACGAAAAATTGGATGTATCTATTCCTTTTTTTACGAGTCGCACAACAGTAACAGGCTCGGTAACATTTAGGCAGCGGGAAACAATTTTTTGTATGTCGTCGTCACTTAATTGTGGATTCAATCCCGATAGGTAAAGCCAAAAGCGTTTTTGTTTTACGACGGAAGCAATCGATGGAACAGAGAGATCGCTTAGATCAATATTGCTTTCACCACGATCAGGTTGAGCTGAGAATGGTACCCGCTCAGTTCGGCGACGCTTTAGGCTTTTATTCGGCCAGACAGGAGTAGCGGTCATATTAGAAGGCGCTCCGGGTTCAACACTTATCGGCTTGCAAGGAAAATTGTCAATTTTTTTGACGTAGGACTACGTCTTACGGCAAGTTTTGAGACAGGGTGTCATTCCAAAAAATCGAAAAATGAAAGGTTTTGAGCGCTAATAGCTCAGCGGTTTTCCGATCGATTTTCAACATTCTTACACCAATCGATCGGAAAATCTTCTAAGAATTGACCCAAATGAAGAAAAGTATGGATTCTTGATGTTGAACTATTGAAAAATTGAAAATAATGAACCTATGTTTTACCAGAATTCTCGCTTCGTGATTGGTTGGAAGATTCTTTACGATGATCTAAACCTATACCAATTTGATATCTGTGCTTGGGAAGTAAGCCAAAACAAGTGACCAAGCTTCCTCATTTCAACAAGATTTCTTAACACCGCGGTTCAACCTAGATCATTTTGATGTCCTTGCTTGGGAAATACGCCAAAGAGAGTAACAAAGCCCCCTCGTGCCAACAGATTTCTTACGAACGCGATTAAACCTAGTCCAATTTGATGTCTGTGTTAGGAAAGTGTGCCAGAAAAAATGACACAAGTACGTTGTCCCAACAGATTGCAAATTCTTCACTGAGACACGATTAAACCTCTGCGAACTTAATATCTGTGTTGGAAAAATGTGCTACAGCTGTAGTGTTCGGTTATAATACGGCTCTGTATGAATACGCATGCTTGCCGTTTCATTAGAAGTGTAGTGAAAAGATGTGCTGTTGATAAAATAGGATTGAATTGGTCCTTTCAACGTGGGAAACCATGGATAATAAAAACAATCTTTAATTTCAGTAAGGTAGCAGGAAAGCAATAGTTTGTGTTCGTGATTTTGTTAAATTGTTTTCAAATGCACAATCTTTTGAGAATTGAACGTATGCAATGTTACCACAGAGAACAGACTACCAGGTAATTGACAAAAAGTGTGTAAAAGGTTTTTATGTAATCTACGAGTAATCCTGCAATAGAGCACCCCTCGAGCAGTAAGTGGCGAACTAAATCTTGATGTCGCTGCCATCGCTGCTATGTAACTCCAGCACAAAGAAATATTGATAAAGGTACATGGATATTTTTTGATGCGTTTGGCAAACTATTTCTGGAGGGCGCTACCGACAGATTTTACACACAAAAAATCGATTACTTCCTTCGAGCCTGTTAATCTGTTCTCTGTTATGTTACTACTTTGATAAATATTACATACAACGCATGTAGCATGCATATATGTTGCATATAGCATGTATACATGAAGAATCGAATGATTACAAGCATGAATACATGCCACTATCACTACAAAGAAACTTACGTAGTCCTGCGTCACCTATATATGCGGTCGTGTCTTGTACACAACCTATCTGATTTTTGCTTAAACCGTCAACCACCTCGAAAAACTTTTGAACTTGGGCAGGCAGTTCGGTAAGTGTAGGCGATAGTGTAGTGCTGTTCAGTTGCAAGTCGGCTACGTACGATGAAATTGAACGCCCATTTAGCATTTCCCGACAATTAGGGCAAATGAACATAATTTGGCCTTGCATGAAGAAATCTTTGCACACTCGGCTATTGAAACATTGTTGGTTGATGTGGAAGCTGGTTTCGCAAAAGCCGCAACGGATCGGTTCCAGATCGTTGACGGTTTGTTTACATTCTCCGCACAGTGTTTTCTCCATTCTGTTTTGTTGAATAGATCCACAACAATAGCTGCCGGCAAAATGTAACTGGAGAGATGGTACGAATTGCAAAACTAAAATCGTCCGTACACGGGATAAACAAATGATTTTGATCAAACTCCACAACGATCGAATCAAGCGATATATCCAATTGAATATTTGCGCCTAAAAAATGCGATTCGAATGAAATGATCACTTAAAAACTCGGAAATTTGGTAGCAAGAAATCAAAACCGTTTTACTCAAACTTAACGAAACTTAACTTAACTATGATTCAATACTACAAAAAAAACAACCACTACATGTGCATGGAAGAAGTCGGTCGGACTCCGTCCAATACAAACACCCCATCGGCAGGCAACCATGTTTTCGCTGCCAACATCTCGTGTGTGCGAAAATGAGATAGCATGTCAGCACTGCGTTTCACTCAACTGCCAGCAGTCTGATTTGGGCCCGCTGTCAAATTTTGAGCCCCGGACATGCTGTCGCTGACGTTTACTGCAGCTCGATATAGAGATGTCGATGGTGTGAATACAAACGAATATTTTGCTTGCGTCGGACCGACGCACAGAGGAGTAACTAGGGCAAAAACTGGCCAAAATTATTTTCTAATGTATTAAGTAATATATCGCTCGAATATGAAGTGAAACGTAAAAATAGTTAATTTTGTAACAAACTGGTGCCATTACTAGTCATCTCAATTCACTTATCAGTGCAGATTATGCTTTTCTTTTAGTCACTATTGTGCAGCCTTCTCCAAAACTTACAAATGCATGAGCAAATAAATGAGTATCTTGTTTATCTCTGATTCATATAAAAGAAATGATATTGGTTAATACCAAATTGTTGATAGTGGATTAGACTGATTCTTCGACACTAAATCAACGCAGATGTCTTCTCTGTGATAAGCCTCTGTTATGCAATTTATCAAATAACAATCACGCCACACATGCAATAACATACTTTACCTTCTTTACTCAACTAACATTTTTCCTACTATTTTTGTCAGTGAAATTTGTTGAATGGGAATGTTGACTCAATTAGTGACACATCTGGAGAACAGGCCTCATAATCCCTAGACATGTAGGAGAGAGTAGTCAACAGAGAGACAACAGGAAAAGTGAGTCAACGGGAACAGCTACCTCATAAAACACCCAAGATCCACGATATTTTGGTGCAAAGTGAAGTTTGTGAACCTACATCGCATAATGTAGTTCGAGAAAAATTTGTTGATGTTTTAATATATTTTTCAACAAACATCAGTTTTAGAGGGGTCAAAGTAAATTCTTTAGCAATCATTTTCAAGTGATTTTCATCAACAAAATACATATTAAATTAAAATTAAAATTACCGCATGGCATCACATAGCAATAAGAGTTAATATTTGAAAAAAATCAGAGGGGTTGTGCACAAGACACGACCGCATAGGGACGTAGGACCACGTAAGTCTCTTTGTAGCGATAGTAGGATGTATCCATGTATATAATAATACGATTCTTCATGTATACAAGCTACATCCGTAACGGTCATCAAAGTAGAAACATTGTACAAACATTCAATCCTCAACCGATTTTGGAATTATATCCATGAATTGATTGAATGTATTTTATTAAAACGAAACCAAGTTAGTAACTAAACCAAACAGTAAATAAATTTGTATGATATGTTTCTACGTTGAATAGTGCTTTTCCTTTGGTAATCGGTAGCCGGTACGCGCGAGTTTTCAAAAAGTTGAAAATTTTGCGCAACTTTTCTGCGGCTTACAAAAGGACACGGATAAAGCATTTACAACCTGCAGACGTATTGGAAGTCGCAGAAAATGTCACCTGTGACCAGAAAACTTATTACCGTCATTGGTTGGTCGTCCGCAATGGCGAAAAATTCAACTTTTCCCCTAGTTGACTGTGTTAATTATGGTATTAACTGGGCAAGAAAATATAATAAACTCTTCAATCGTTGTGTGGCCCTTAAAAGAACCGATTGTTTGATTATCATAACTCCTGCTTGCAATAAACTTGCACTAACGCATTTAACGTAATTCTCTGTTCGGTAAATTGGAGTACCGATAACCGCTAACCAGGCACGGCTTGTTGCAACGGACCAACCGGAAAGCCTCAGCAACTATGAGATCAACGAAACCGCTCGTGTATGGTCCTGAATCACGAGAAATACCACTCCAAGTGGCCAGCTGCAAGTGACGTGGGATGCTTCTGGTCGTTTTGTTGTCGCGAGCAGCATATTTCCTGCCAATTCCAGGACTTCAGCAGCCAACTATGCCATCACGGCAACGAAATGAACCACCAGCAACAAGCCAACAAAACCACGAGGTGATCGGTCAAAATTATTTGATACGAAGCGAACAATCAGATCAGAATTTAAATCTGTGAGTGAAAATTTCTCAAATCTTCATGAACAAATGTTTCGTTCTTAAAAGAACGGTTTTTCAACGTGATATGCTGTAAATTTAAGCCTTCTTTTCCGTCTTCTTGGGCAGCAACAAAACAGTTTGAATGTTCGAAAAGACACTTCTCATAGCAGCATTGACACGGGACAGCAATTTGTTCAACTCTTCGTTGTTGCGGATGGCCAGCTGCAAGTGACGATAATTCTGATCGTTTCGTTGTCGAGAACAGCATATGTCCTCCCAATTCCAGAACTCCTGTCGCCAGATATTCCATCACGGCAGCGATCATTGAGTGCTCCAGCTACAACACCTCGCTTGGTGAATTTGCATGTCTTCGTTGCCTTATCCGTGAGAAGCAGCAACAGCTGAAGCTCAACAATTTTCGATCGGATTCTATAGGGCGTAAATTAAATACAATCATAAGGAAGCTTATATCGTATATATTTCTGTCATCCGTGCTAGAGAAGCACTGACGAGGGAAGGCGAAAATATGAAAATACTTCAAATTTTCAAAATCAATTCAAAAACAACAATTTTTCAAATTCAATTTCAAAAAAAAAATCAATAGTTTTCTATATTTTCAATCGATTTCCCGATCAATTGGTGTAAATATCTTGGAAATCTATTAAAAATTGACTGAATTATAAGCCGAAGCGTGAAAACGCGTTTCTACTTTGATGACGTCATTTCCAACAACCAATCACGAAGCGAGAATTCTGGTAAAACATAGGTTCATTATTTTCAATTTTTCAATAGTTCAACATCAAGAATCCACACTTTTCTTTATTTGGTTCAATTCTTAGAAGATTTTCCAATCGATTGGTGTAAGAATATTGAAAATCGATCGGAAAACCGCTGAGCTATTAGCGCTCAAAACCTTTCATTTTTTGTGACGCTCGCATTTTTCTATTTTTTGGAATGACACCCTATCTCAAAACTTGCCGTAAGACGTAGTCCTACGTCAAAATATGACAATCGAATTGTTTGCTGTTCGCTAGTTCACCACTTTTCATAAAACATTCCTATTGGCAACGGTGAGACACAGAGACGTGGGTGACACTGAGACATAGCTTTCGGCATGCAAATTTTTTTGATTTTTTTTTGTGTTCAACTGCAAATTAATCCATAGGGATTGACTGTAAATGAATTCTGAAGTGTAAGTTAAAAGTCAGATGTCCAGGATTTGTGTTTTATATGAGTATAAATGTATATCTGAAAATAATCGTAATTTTCAATCATATCCATCAATAATGTATGCTTTATAGACACAATAAACAGCACGACCTCTAAAGCTAAACCATTCTTTATTACCCAAAAATATGGTTTACGTTTAGTTCAAATAGGTGTCTCAGTAGGCAATACCCGTTGTCTCACTCTTCCCACCTCTTGGGGAACAGTGAGCCAAAAATATACCTTCCCATTTGTGGTTATAACTAATTTAGCTTTTAATCAAAACGACTGAAATTTTTTTTTCAGACAACTAGAAGGATATACCTTTCAAATGGACTGAAGAGTTCGTCGATAGCTATCATCAAAAAAATTTAAATGTTTTTGAAAAAAAGTGTCTCGCTGTAGACGTCCCTCCCCTATAGCACAGACAAACAGACATAACACTCGTTTTCCATTCTTCGTACCGATTAAACCGTCATTTCAAATTTGGACTTAGTTGGGAATGTCTTCGTTTTGGTCAAAGCGGCGCTTTTTGACAAAAGAAGGGGAATTCCCCATAAAAATACTTGCTACTTCGAGGGATACTTCTGTTGCTATTTGATATTTGGGAATGTTGATCATAGATGGTGCTAGCGTTCAGGCTAAATGTGAGGTACGATAATTTTTGTTGATTTTTCTTCCAAGAGTTATATGTCTGTTTGTCTGTGCCTATAGTATAGCTAGTGTGCCCATTGTATTCAAGGTGAATTATCTTGCACCAAAGATAATACGCAACTAGATGCGAATTGTCGATATTTCTTTGAAAACAATGTGAAACATATAATTTTCAAAAGGGTCGCAAATGCCAGTCCGGACGTTTCCGGATGAGCTTTACGTACCGATTTGTTCAGAATACCACTAAGATTCATTCCTCCATAGAATATATGACCAGATTCTGCAGGATTTGATAACTTTTTTACCATTGAAAAAGCACAAAATTGCAAAAAAATAGTTGTTTGACAAAACTGTTTAAAACAAGTCATATTTTCAAAATTTTAAATTTTTTTCCTACAAACCAGTTAGAATTACTTATGATGAACCTATGTTTTGATAAATAGCCTTTGTTAATCTTTTTGTTTACTTCTGATGGAATTCGTTTCCTGATGCTTGATGATTTAAAAAAAAATTTCCAAACATTGTCAATGTTTGTACACCTGCCAAAACTTACAGGTATGTTTCTGTGTATTTTGACTAAGAGTACTTTGTGAAGCATCTATTTAAGCATACAAAAAAATGTATATTATGTTGGAAGACCGAAAAAAATGTTTTTCTTATTTTGGCCTGCTTTTTGCCCTAGTTACTCCTCTGTGCGACGTCCGGGTGACAAACTATTACTGTGAGCAGCCGATTTGGAGACAAAAAGAGAAACAAAAAAATACGTCACCGTATGCTTCCAGTCAGTTTGCAGTTTATATTCTCAAAGCGCAAAGCAAAACGGGAGATCGACTTTTTGCTCTTGTTGAGATGCCGCATGAATTGTAAGACTGCAGCAGCGCAAGCGGCAGATTGACTGGATTCAAAAAACAGTCAAATGATCGTTCAAAAAGCGGAGTTTGAATGCGGAAAGTTCACATTCACGGCAGTCACATTCAACTTGCGATCCCTTTTCAAGCCCTGTGCGTGAGAAGCAAAGTTATAGTTTTGCTGTCAGATTATTCTTATCGATTTGGTTTAGGTATAGCGACCATAATAAAATATCGCATAGAATATTTCATAAATTTTAAGCAATTTCGTTGGTTTGCAGCATGAGCGCATTTAATTTCATCGTGCATATGGATATGATTGGTCATAGGTGTATAAAATCAACGCGCCACTAAAATTTTGCAATTTTCGAAAGCTGGTTGTTTTAAGAAAATAAATATATTCAGCTTATCAATCTCAATTTCTAACAAAATCATTTTAGTTGCCTCCGGTGGCTGGAAAACCGATTTATAATAATTTTTTTTCTGCAAAACACTTTGCTTTGATGAATTTTTGTTTGCGAGCTAAAACAAATTACTAGAATATGGCAATATGGCCTCGCATAAAAAATCAGAGGGGTTGTGCACAAGACACGACCGCATAGGTGACGTAGGACCACGTAAGTCTCTTTGTAGCGATAGTAGGATGTATCCATGTATGTAATAATACGATTCTTCATGTATACAAGCTACATACGTAACGTTTATCAAAGTAGAAACATTGTATACATTCAATCCTCAACCGATTTTGGAGTTATATCCATGAATTGATTGAATCTATTTTATTAAAACGAAACCAAGTCAGTAACTAAACCAAACAGTAAATAAATTTTTATGATCTGTTTCTACGTTGAATAGTGCTTTTCCTCTGGTAATCGGTAGACGGTACGCGCGAGTTTTCAAAAAGTTGAAAATTTTGCGCAACTTTTCTGCGGCTTACAAAAGAACACTGATAAAGCATTTACAACCTGCAGACGTTTTGGAAGTCGCAGAAAATGTCGCCCGTGACCAGAAAGCTTGTTTCCGTCATTTGTTGGTCGTCCGCAATGGCGAAAAATTCAACTTTTCCCTCGTTGCCTGTGTTATTATGGTATTAACTGGACAAGAAAATATAATAAACTCTTCAATCGTTGTGTGACCCTTAAAAGGACCGATTGTTTGATTATCATAACTCCAGCTTGCAATAAACTTGCACTAACCAAGTACCGATAACCACTAACCAGGCACGGCTTGTTGCAACGGACCAGTCGGAAAGCTTCAGCAGCTATGCGATTAACGAAGCCGTTCGTGTATGGTCCTGAATCACGATGAAATACTACTCCAAGTGGCCTGCAAGTGACGTGGGATGCTTCTGGTCGTTTTGTTGTCTCGTGAAGCATATTTCCTGCCAATTCTAGAACTTCAGCAGCCAGATATTTCATCACAGCAGCGAAACGAGTGCTCCAGCTCCAACACACTGCATTGCACACACACTGCAAATGTGCACGAGTCAGGTGTGGCTTTCGTTTGCCCTGGCAAACGGTGTTGACAGTAGCTCAGCTAGCGTTTGAATAATGCTGTTCACCGGCTTACCACGTGTTATGTACCAGCGCAAGCGACAAGAATCAGCCACACCTATTTTTCATGGTCCTTCATTCTATCATCTACGTTAAATAAAATAGAGCGTTTCAATTTCAGTCTGAACAAAAGAGCAAAGTTACCAGTGAGCCGTTCGCCTTTTGCTGCCAAAGAAAAATTACACTACGTATTATTACTGTAGCATTGGTGATGGATAAATTTGTGTTGCTAAAGAAAACCGAGTGAAAAGCCCTTAGCTTCAAGTTTCCTAGGTTTCATCAATTACTGAAAACCGTTCTTTGAAGAACGAACAAATTCTCATATGAAGATGCAAAAGATGTTACTAAAACTCTTTCATTTTATTAAACCCATGGTTTCATTCATTTTGACGCTTGACCGAACACATTTACTTAGAGCTGGGATATTTGGTGGCTGCTTTGGTACCTTCCGAGACGACCAACTTCTTAACCAGCAGCAACAAGCGAACAAAAGCGCGTGAGGTGATCGGTTAAAATTATTTGATAAGAAGCGAACAATTAGAATCAATCTAAATTAAATAGAATTAAAATCAGTGAGCGAAAATTCCTCAAATCTTCATGAACATTATGTTATGTCCTTAAAAGAACATTTTGTCGACATGATATGTTGGAAATTTAAGCCTTCTTTTTCGTCTTCTTAGCAGCAACAAAACAGCTTGGATGCTTGGAAAAACACTTCTGTGAGCAGTGGTGACACCGGACAGCGATTTGTTAAATTCTTCGTTGTTGCGGATGGCCAGTTGTGAAAACGTGTTTCTACTTTGATGACGTCATTTCCAACAACCAATCACGAAGCGAGAATTCTGGTAAAACATAGGTTCATTATTTTCAATTTTTCAATAGTTCAACATCAAGAATCCATACTTTTCTTCATTTAGGTCAATTCTTAGAAGATTTTCCGATCGATTGGTGTAAGAATATTGAAAATCGATCGGAAAACTGCTGAACTATTAGCGCTCAAAACCTATCGATTTTTTGGAATGACACCCTATCTCAAAACTTGCCGTAAGACGTAGTCCTATGTCAAAAATGAGTTTGATGTTGAGCTGCGGTATTCTTCATAATAGCAGCAAAAAAACTGTGGTCAGGGTGCTACCGATTTAATAGCTCTATAAAACTAACAGATTTATTGCGCTACACTTATGGTAAGTTTATAACAGACGTGGTGCAGCCAACGAGTTTTAACGTGGTAATATAAGCAACCACAATAAATTTGCTTTATTAACAGTTTTATTATTGTTTTCTAGCTAGCTATAAGTGTGTTTGGACTCGTATCCTTTCGGTATTGCGCAATACCACAATAAAACCAGAGGTAATGATTAATAATATAAAACGCAATAAAACATTTATAAAATTCAAGTAAAACCAAGTGGCTTTAGAATTGTTACTTGGGCGGTCACAATCCGTATTGTTTTTTCAGATTAGTGCATTACTACCTCCAAGTGACTCGTTATTATCCTGAAGAACCTGTTTGGCAAGAAACGAAGAAAGTGGTATTCGATGTTGTAAACCGAATTGTGAAACGGTATTATGAAGTGGAGTTTCCCGAACCTGCAATCCGTCCGGAGCCGATCATCGTTACCTCATCGAATGCTAACGTACTACGTCTGCTATCCCGATTCATAGCAGCCGACAGCAAACTGATATCCCTTTCGCATCATCAACACTGAATGCTCCCGGCTTAAATATGACGGAAAGAGAAGATCTACTCACTCAGGAGGAAACCGTAGTAGGTGCAAGTGAAAACATTGAAGGTCACTCGAAGAGCTGCAGTTTTGATGCTATGTCCTTGACGGAAACCAGCCTGATAGTCCGTCAGCAAGCCATTAACTTCTATGTAGAACGTTATTTGCTGTTTAAGAAGCTTCTCAAAAGCCTTCGACAACGCACAAAGTATGCTGATAGGTCGAAGATAACTGATGTCGTTCAAACGAGCCTTTTTCTTCAATGGTAAAACTTTTGCGTGCTTCCAGGAATCAGGAAATGTGGAGCCCTCGATAAACATATTAAACAAACATGTAATGTGTTCTACGACTAGCGGTAGGATGATCTTCACATATTTAATGGGCAAGCCGTCCATTCCGACGGCGTTCGACTTGATGTCACAGATGGCGTTGACGACTTCCCAGTCGTGCACTGGTTGAAAACAGAAACTGTATGGTGTATGGTGAATTCAGAGCTTACGGGTATTTCTCTCCGGCGGGAACTGTTTGTAAAATTGGCTGAGAAAACACGATTTGCATCATCTGGATCGAAATCACATGACCCAGAGTGTTTATCCTTACCGACTCCAAGACTCTTTAAACGCTGCAGTAAGGTTTTCGACGGCAGCTCAAAAAACGATTCAAATACTCTTGCTTGGCTCGAGTAATTTTCGTGTTAGCACGATTTCGCAGTGCCTTGTATTGTTGCCGCTTCATGTCTTTCAAATATGTTGGAGCTTGCAGCCAATCCTTGTACGCTAAGTCACGCTCGAGCAGGGACTGACGTACACTGTCCGTGAACCACAGATTATAGCGTTCATTGAAAATTTTCATGGAAACGTTCGGGTTTTCCATCGCGTAGAACTGGTTCCAGGGGATAGTCAGAATTTTATTTTCTAAGACATGCGGATCAAAATTGGCGTAGTCTCGATAAGTACGCAAACTGGAGGACCGTGTAACATCAAAATAGACTGACACAAAAATCAAATCATGTTATGATAACCCAGGAAAACTGACTTGTCCAAATCGCAAGACCTTCTCGTTTCTGTTGGTTAGGAAAAGATCTGGCTGCGAGCATCCTCCACCATGGAAAAATGTTGGTTCATCGCTGATGGATGACAGAGAAAACGTACGAAGCACCGATTCAAATGACGTATATTTGTTACTGATCCGGAGCATGTCGGTATTGAAGTCTCCCACCAGGAAAACATTGTCGTAGTAAACAGCAAAATTTGCCAACTTTTCTGCCAGGAAAGCCGAGCAATCGTTTTCCGGCGGATTATACATTACCATTAGTAGGATCTTTTGGCCATCCTGTCGAAACTCTAATGCCAAACATTCCGTTTTGTCTACTGAATCTACTGTGAGTACGGTGCCGAAAACACTAAAACAGGCCAGATCCTCCCTGTAGTAAACAACGATACCTCCACCACGCGTATATACTCTATCATTTCTTACAACACGGTAACGGTAACGGTGCACAAAGACTTTGGGAATTTCCATGACAGATGTTCAGCTTTCCAGGTAGTAGAGCAGCGTTTAGAACAGCTCCAGGAATGTTTGTAGAGGCGTGGGTATATGACGGAGGCATCATGTGTAGTAGGGAAAGCAATTTCGCGAGGGCTGCATAATTACGGAGGAGCGAAAAGCAAATATCTTTAACATACAATCTTCAACTCCAATCAAAAATAATTTAAAACAATACTACTTAAACACTACTACAAAAGTACTACAAAGCGCAGAGATAGAGAGAAATGTATATATAACATACTAATTACGAGTACTTATCCAGTTCATTCTCGGACTGTATGGCTACGAGAGGTTCACCGGCCGTAGATCTCACATAGACGACCCCTTCTTTGGTGTTAACCGAAGACAGCTTTCCCGCTTTTTCCGATGTAGTGTAACCGATTTAAGCTTGCGCGCTTCAATGGAGAGGTTCTCGTTGATGTACACACGGCGATCGGAGTCCAGTGCAATGTGCCGTAGCTTTAGGTCTCGTTTCTGTAAATACGCACTGTAGAACTCGTTCCTTGTTGCCTTCAGCGGAAATTCCACAGCGATTTGACCATCGCTGTCCGTGTTGCCGCTGGTTTTCATTCGTCTAGGGGGCGCCATCAGGATTGTTGTTTCATTCACTGCTATGTGCCAATTGCTTTTAACGTCGAGTGCAAGTTTTCACCATTTTTGAAAGGAACTCCGCTTACAATGAGCTCATTTCGATTCTGCAGGGCACCGATTTTCTGCGATATACTGTCTACCCTTGCGTTAAGCGTATCCAGTGCAGTGTCATGGTTTTGAAACTTCGTCACACATTCGTCTTTTACCAACATTATTTCATTCCTCAGTTCAGTTTTAACAGAATCAATTTTGCTGTTGACATTCCTAATTTCAGAGCGCACCGTATCGATCAGCTGTTTCGTTTCCAAAAATTGCTGCATCACCGTCCGTAGCATACCTTCCAGTGTAATTGAATTGGTATAAGCATCGCATTCATCAGTCCGCAGCCACTCGTTCGTCAAGTGTAAATTTTTCCTAGCACCAGCAGTCAGCGGTGTGCGTTGAACGTTCGTCATCGTACCGTGTGTGAGATGAAACGGAGAAAGCAACACAGACTGAATGCGCGTGTGTGAGACACTAGTGAGCTTCGTTTGTTGACTATAATCTTGCACGGGACAATAGCAATGAAACAAACAGCTTTCGGGGTGTCGTGTCCTTGTACATACTCGATCTGGCTGTCACTAATTCGCGAAACAATAAGAGATTTACGAATGATTGGGACTTTGGCCGTTCAGTCATTAAATTTTAGTAGACGTTATATTTGCCTTTTTACGCCAACGTTTCGACCCGGATTTGGATCTTCATCAGGGCTTCTACGAACGGGTACTTTTATTAACTGTTGTTATCGGGATTATAATTTGTTTGTTACTTACAAAGTGTTGATCGTCTTTGTCTAAATTCTTTTAGCCTACAGTGTTGTCTGGTTTTGGATTTTGGTACAATTTGGTTTACTACATAATGTTTAAGTTAATCAGAATTTAGTCAAGATTTCTAATTGTGTATACAATGCTGTTTTAACTTACTGGTAACTGTCATTTGTTTGTGTTATATTTATTACTATTTTAACCTGTCGTGAATTGTTCTTCCTATGTTGGACACGATACTTTTACTATTGGCTTGATTTTAATTGTGCTATTTTTTATTGGTTTGTATTCGTGATGTTTATTTGTGTTTGTGTCTGGTCCTGTGTTTCTGTGTTAGTGTTTGTCTGTGTGGTTGTTTTTCTACTATTTTGTTTTAGTGTGTTTAGTATTCCCGTATAACATATGTTGATTCCATCTGTGTCGGAGCGTTTGTTGATGTTGTTCGTAGTCATTATATGACATACTTCCAGTATCGGTAGTCGTGTTGGTTTGTTGCTGTGATCCAGAATTGTTGCTTGTTCTAAGTCGAATCGGTGGTTTATGTTGATGCAGAGGGTGATCATAGCTGTTTTTTCCTTCAGCTGTTCAAGTTGTATTTGTCTTGTAGTTTGATCCTGTATTTGTACGATTTTTTCCAGTTTGTTTGTATCCGATTTGTGCCCAGATAATCTTGTTTTTAGTTTGTTGGTTGTTAGTCCAACGTACATAGCTTTACATTCCTTGCATTTTATTCCATATATTACATTGTGTGCCTGTAGGGTGTCTTGTTTTCCTTTTATTGTACGGTATAGCCAGTCGACGTTATAGTTATTGTAGTGCGCTATTTTAATATTGTTGTAATCTTTTGATTTCTCAATTAGCTTTGTTATTTTTGGTGTTAATCTATACCTATAAAGAAGGATTTCGTTCTGTCTGTCTGTCTGTCTGTCTGTCTGTCCTGTGTTCCTTATAGAATCAAAAACTACTGAACCAATCGGCGTGAAAATTTGCATGTAGAGGTTTTTGGGGCCAGGAAAGGTTTTAGTGATGGTTAGAGACCCCTCCCCCCACTAAGAAGGGGGGGCTCCCATACAAATGAAACACAAATTTCTGCATAACTCGAGAACTAATCAAGCAAATAGAACCAAATTTGGCATGTGGGTGTTTTCGGTGACAAGAATTTATTCTAGGGTAATTTGAGACCCCTCCCCTCTTTATAAGGGGAATTATAACTCCTCTCCCCTTTAAGAGGGGGGGTTTCCATACAAATTTCCTCATAACTCGAGAACTAATCAAGCAAATGGAACCAAATTTGGCATGTGAAGGTTTTCGAGGGCAAGAAAATTTTCTATGTTGAATTAGGACCCCTCCTCACTTTAAGAGGGGGGGGCTCCTGTACAAATGAAATACCAATTTCCTCATAACTTGAGAACTAATCAAGCAAATGGAACCAAATTTGGCATGTGTGTGTTTTTGAAGACAAAATTTTTTTCTATGATGAACTGGGACCCCTCCCCACTTTAAGAGGGGGGGGGGGGCTCCTATACAAATGAAATACAAATTTCCTTATAACTCGAGAGCTAATCCAGCAAATGGAACCAAATTTGGCATGTAGGTGTTTTTGGAGGCAAGAATGTTTTCTATGATGAATAAGAACCTCTCCCCACTTTAGGAGGGGGGGCTCCTATACAAATGAAATACAAATTTCCTCATAACTCGAGAACTAATCAAGCAAATAGAACCAAATTTGGCATGTGGGTGTTTTCGGTGACAAGAATTTATTCTATGGTAAATTGAGACCCCTCCCTCTTTATAAGGGGAATTGTAACTCCTCTCCCCTTTAAGAGGGGGGGCTTCCATACAAATTTCCTCATAACTCGAGAACTAATCAAGCAAATGGAACCAAATTTGGCATGTGAAGGTTTTCGAGGGCAAGAACGAAATCCTTCTTTATAGGTATAGATTAGGCAAAAAATATGGTGTAAAAGGTATTATGCCCCTTAAAAAAGAACTATTTTTGCGTCATTTGCATTTAGCAGAAAACCAGTTACACTTAAATTTTTCAATTGGATTTTACGTATTTGTTTTAGCACGAAGCAAAAGTGTAATCTATATCTTCTATACCTATAAAGAAGGATTTCTGTCTGTCTGTCTGTCTGTCTGTCTGTCTGTCTGTCTGTCTGTCTGTCTGTCTGTCTGTCTGTCTGTCTGTCTGTCTGTCTGTCTGTCTGTCTGTCTGTCTGTCTGTCTGTCTGTCTGTCTGTCTGTCTGTCTGTCTGTCTGTCTGTCTGTCTGTCTGTCTGTCTGTCTGTCTGTCTGTCTGTCTGTCTGTCTGTCTGTCTGTCTGTCTGTCTGTCTGTCTGTCCTGTGTTCCTTATAGAATCAAAAACTACTGAACCAATCGGCGTGAAAATTTGCATGTAGAGGTTTTTGGGGCCAGGAAAGGTTTTAGTGATGGTTAGAGACCCCTCCCCCCACTAAGAAGGGGGGGCTCCCATACAAATGAAACACAAATTTCTGCATAACTCGAGAACTAATCAAGCAAATAGAACCAAATTTGGCATGTGGGTGTTTTCGGTGACAAGAATTTATTCTAGGGTAATTTGAGACCCCTCCCCTCTTTATAAGGGGAATTATAACTCCTCTCCCCTTTAAGAGGGGGGGTTTCCATACAAATTTCCTCATAACTCGAGAACTAATCAAGCAAATGGAACCAAATTTGGCATGTGAAGGTTTTCGAGGGCAAGAAAATTTTCTATGTTGAATTAGGACCCCTCCTCACTTTAAGAGGGGGGGGCTCCTGTACAAATGAAATACCAATTTCCTCATAACTCGAGAACTAATCAAGCAAATGGAACCAAATTTGGCATGTGTGTGTTTTTGAAGACAAAATTTTTTTCTATGATGAACTGGGACCCCTCCCCACTTTAAGAGGGGGGGGGGGCTCCTATACAAATGAAATACAAATTTCCTTATAACTCGAGAGCTAATCCAGCAAATGGAACCAAATTTGGCATGTAGGTGTTTTTGGAGGCAAGAATGTTTTCTATGATGAATAAGAACCTCTCCCCACTTTAGGAGGGGGGGCTCCTATACAAATGAAATACAAATTTCCTCATAACTCGAGAACTAATCAAGCAAATAGAACCAAATTTGGCATGTGGGTGTTTTCGGTGACAAGAATTTATTCTATGGTAAATTGAGACCCCTCCCTCTTTATAAGGGGAATTGTAACTCCTCTCCCCTTTAAGAGGGGGGGCTTCCATACAAATTTCCTCATAACTCGAGAACTAATCAAGCAAATGGAACCAAATTTGGCATGTGAAGGTTTTCGAGGGCAAGAAAATTTTCTATGTTGAATTAGGACCCCTCCTCACTTTAAGAGGGGGGGCTCCTGTACAAATGAAATACCAATTTCCTCATAACTCGAGAACTAATCAAGCAAATGGAACCAAATTTGGCATGTGTGTGTTTTTGAAGACAAAATTTTTTTCTATGATGAACTGGGACCCCTCCCCACTTTAAGAGGGGGGGGGGCTCCTATACAAACGAAATACAAATTTCCTTATAACTCGAGAGCTAATCCAGCAAATGGAACCAAATTTGGCATGTAGGTGTTTTTGGAGGCAAGAATGTTTTCTATGATGAATAAGAACCTCTCCCCACTTTAGGAGGGGGGGCTCCTATACAAATGAAATACAAATTTCCTCATAACTCGAGAACTCATCAAGCAAATAGAACCAAATTTGGCATGTGGGTGTTTTCGGTGACAAGAATTTATTCTAGGGTAATTTGAGACCCCTCCCCTCTTTATAAGGGGAATTATAACTCCTCTCCCCTTTAAGAGGGGGAGTTTCCATACAAATTTCCTCATAACTCGAGAACTAATCAAGCAAATGGAACCAAATTTGGCATGTGAAGGTTTTCGAGGGCAAGAAAATTTTCTATGTTGAATTAGGACCCCTCCTCACTTTAAGAGGGGGGGCTCCTGCACAAATGAAATACCAATTTCCTCATAACTCGAGAACTAATCAAGCAAATGGAACCAAATTTGGCATGTGTGTGTTTTTGAAGACAAAATTTTTTTCTATGATGAACTGGGACCCCTCCCCACTTTAAGAGGGGGGGGGGCTCCTATACAAACGAAATACAAATTTCCTTATAACTCGAGAGCTAATTATAATTAGTGTTCGACATCGGAACGAAAATTGAAGTCCGGGTTCCGGTCCGGTCCGGTCCGGTAAAAAATCGGAACGAATTTTTTAGGTCCGATTTCGTTCCGGTCCGATTTAGCTTTGTTCCGGTTCCGGTCCGATTCCGGTCCGGAAGTCCGAAATTGTCCGGATGCAAAATTGACCAATTTTTAAAAAATAGGTAAATGTCAAAGGCAAAGCTTTGAATGTGTGGAACCTTCCGTAACTACTAAACGCTAACCGGCCTGAAACGGATAATTTAAAAAAAATGGAAATGCGACACCATTAACTGATGCTTGGTAGCTTACCAATCTTGGAATGGTACACTTTAAGACATGAAAGTCAGCTTTTAATTAAATAATTGCCTGTCAATCGCCAGTTTATGTTCTGAATCTTTGAATTTGAAAATTAATTCAAATTCGCGATTTTTTATTTTCTCAGGAAACTTCCAATCAAATTTTACAGTTTTCTCGGACATCACTTGCTTCAAAAGTTTATAACTTTTGAACAATTTGTTTTATGAAACGGCAAAAAATTCTTAGCCACTTGACAAAAATACCAGTTGGAAAAAATATTTCTCACGGTGGTGGAAAACTCCTGAAGAAAAAAAAAATCACTGCAGTGAAATTTTTGACACTAACAGATAAATGAATTATCTAATAAGAAAAAAATACAGTGGACTCTTGGAAAAGTTAACTCTCTGAAAAGTTAATTGTTCAGAAAAGTTAAGCGAATATTAGCTCCCATGCAACACATGCAATTTTTGCCTTAACTTTTCTGAGAGTTTAAATTTTTTGGTTATCCAAAGCGTTCATTCACACACGTGTGGTTTCCTTCTATCTTTAATTCTCCTTTTTCGATTTCTTAACGCCTTTTCACAGTTTCTTACAGAGTCTCATCATAACTGGGATTTAATTAAACTCTTGTACCGGACAGTTGTAGCAACAGTTCAATACGGGCACATACTTTTCTCAGGATTTTTGATAACATACTAGAAAAGCGCAAACTTAGATTGAATTTTAAATGCTAAAGAAGGAACAGCAGGGACGAAAAATAAACACGAACATTACCAAAACGTTGGCGTTGATTTCGAAAAATCAAAAGTTAACTAGTATAACCGACTATTTTAAATTTACTGAAAGGAACTAAGTATTATTCCATAAAGAGGTTTTTTTTCTTTTTTTTTTCTTTTTTTCGGGTTATCTAACTGGTCGCTTAATCTTCTATACCTATAAAAATGGATTTCTGTCTGTCTGTCTGTCGGTAAGTTCCTTATAGAATCGAAAACTACTGAACCGATCGGCGTGAAAATTTGCATTGTAGGATTTTTGGGGCCGAGGAAGGTTCTTATGATGGTCAGAGACCCCTCCCCCCACCAAGAGGGAGGGCTCCCATACAAATCAAACACAAATTCTGCATAACTCGAGAGCTAATCAGGCAAATAGATTAAAACTTGACATAAGGGTATATTTGGAGATAATTTTTTTTAATGGTGCACCCTTCTTCTCTTTAGGAGGGGAATTATGACCCCTCCCCCTTTAGGGGAATGAAATACAAATTTCCTCATAACTCGAGAACTAATCAAGCAAATGGAACCAAATTCGGCATGTGGGGGATTTTGTAGACAGGATTTTTTTGTCATGACTTTTCCATAAAACATAACAGACAATAACAAGACCACCAAAAACTTTCTGCAGCCCCCCGCAGAAATCAGCTCTGTCTAGGTTGATTTGTTTTCCTAGGTCTACCTCTATTACTTTCCTTCAGTTGGATCCGAACGAGCGACAACGAGTGAGGAGAGGATCACCCCGAGGATCGAAATGGTACTTTTCATGAAAAGGTTTTCCGTGAAATGGGACATTCCGCGTAAGGTTTTTCGCGAAATGGTATTCAGCGAAATGTTATACAATCACGGCGCATATTTAAGTGCTATAACGCTTAACAGGGGGATTGTTTTCTACTTTATTGTTAGGAAAAATTGAAAATTTGTAAATTAAAATACCCATGCTCTCATAGTGACGTAACTGCCAAAATGAGTTATCTTAGGTTGAGCTCCTCAGAAACTTGCTAAACTCGAGATTGTGACAGATTCACGATTTATGTACAACACATTTTAATTTGTGGCAATACGAAGTTTGCCGGGTCAGCTAGTTTGTATATATATGGAATGGATTTGTATACTTCATTGTTGTTTTGGTTTTTGTCTTCGCTTCTATCTTCTTGTTTTCTATTGATTAGTCTATTTATGAGTCGTTTTGGGTAGTCGTTTTTGCTTAGCTCCTCGGTTATTATCTTGTTTTTGTCTATTTGAGTCATTGTTGTTGTTAGTCTATTTACTCTGGATACTAAATTGCATGCTATGTTTATGTTTTGATACATTGGATGCATTGAGTGGTAATTTATAAATCGACCTGAAGCTATAGGTTTTTTGACGTAGGACTACGTCTTACAGCAAGTTTTGAGATAGGGTGTCATTCCAAAAAATCGAAAAATTCGAGCGTCACGAAAAATGAAAGGTTTTGAGCGCTAATAGCTCAGCGGTTTTCCGATCGATTTTCAATATTCTTACACCAATCGATCGGAAAATCTTCTAAGAATTGACCTTCATTTGGGTCAGAAAAGTATGGATTCTTGATGTTGAACTATCGAAAAATTGGAAATAATGAACCTATGTTTTACCAGAATTCTCGCTTCGTGATTGGTTGGAAGATTCTTTGCGATGATCTAAACCTATACCAATTTGATATCTGTGCTTGGGAAGTAAGCCAAAACAAATGACCAAGTTTCCTCATTCCAACAAAATTTCTTAACACCGCGGTTAAACCTAGACCATTTTGATGTCCTTGCTTGGGAAGTACGCCAGAAAGAATGACAAAGCCCCATCGTGCCAACAGATTTCCTACGAACGCGATTAAACCTAGTCCAATTTGATGTATGTGTTAGGGAAGTGTACCAGAAAAAATGACACAAGTTCGCAAATTCTTTACTGCGAGACGATTAAACCTCGGCGAATTTGATATCTGTGTAGGAAAAATATGCTACAGCTGTAGTGTTCGGTTATAATAAGACTCTGCATGAAGGAGAAATTAGTCATCATCGATTATGCCAATTTCAAAAGCAGTTTTTTTGTTTGAAACAAAAATTCGGTTTATGAAAATATATTCGCTGTGTTCAGATTGGCAAGAAGAATGCAGTATATACATTTTTATAAACACAATCCCGCTTTTGGGCCGAAAAGCTGCTTCCGAAATTGGGTTTACCGACGAAAAGTCAATGACTGCTAGTTTCCCGTGAATACGCATGCTTACCGTTTCATTAGAAGTGTATTGAAAAGATGTGCTGTTGATAAAATAGGATTGAATTGGTAAAATCCCTTCAACGTGGGGAACCATGGGTAATAAAAACAATCTTTAATTTCAGTAAGGTAGCAGGAAAGCAATAGTTTGTGTTCTTGATTTTGTTAAATTGTTTTCAAATGCACAATTTTTTGAGAATTGAACGTATGCAATGTTAATACTTTGACAAATGTTACATACAACGCATGTAGCATGTATATAAGTTGCATATAGCATATATACATGAAGAATCGAATGATTACAAGCATGAATACATGCTACAATCACTACAAAGAGACTTACGTAGTCCTGCGTCACCTATATATGCGGTCGTGTCTTGTACACAACCCCTCTGAATTTTTTTTGTACCGTTCCGTACCGAATGTCTGATCCATATTTCGAATGATCAGCATGTCCAAGAATGGTAACCTCCTATCTATTTCTACCTCGACAGTGAACTGTAATTTCGGGTGGTAACTGTTGAAAGTATTAAGCACATTTTGTATCTCTTTCGTTGATATTAGTAGGAAAAGATCATCTACATATTTCTTTACAACCGGTATGGAAATATTAACATTTTTTAAAACCTTATCAATTAGCATGTTCATAACCCAATCTGCTAGAATGGGCGACAAAGGGTTACCCATTGCGGTTCCACTGAGCTGCTGAAAGTACTGTTGTCGGAATTCGAAGTAACTGGCATCCATGCAGTATTCGATCATCTCCCAATACAAGTCCAGATTGATGTTAGTGTATTTCCTTATGGTAGGCCAGTTTGTGTGTATAGCTTTACTTACTAGTTCCTTTGGTATATTTGTAAACAATGAGACGACGTCAAACGATACCATCACATATTCCGGGGGTGCTGTGAAGTTGTTTATGTATTCACAGAATTCGTACGAACTGTTAATATTGTGTGTATTGTCTATTGCTGCTTTTAGTATATTGGCGATGAATTTCGACAGCTGATAGTTTGGAGCTGTCATATTCGGCACAACTGGTCTCAATGGCAAATATGACTTGTGGGCTTTTGGTTGTCCGTAGATTCTAGGACAAACCGCGGTGTTTGATTTAAGAAGTTTAGCTGTAGGTTTGTCAATTAAATCCAAGTTTAGTAGTCGTTCAACGAAGTTGTTGTTTTTGTTTTGGAATTTCGTCGTCGGATCTCTGGATATTTTGGTGTACGTGGTTGTGTCCTGGAGCAGTTGTTGCCTTTTCGTGTCATAATCATTTGTTTCCATAACTACAGTTCGATTGCCTTTATCAGCTGGTAGGATGCACAGGTTCGAGTGATCTTTTAAAAACTGTTTAGTTGTCGCTAAAGCGTTGTTGCAGAATGTTGTTGCTGGCGTTTTTTGTGTAAAACATTGCTTTTGTATGTGATTTAGGATTATATTTACCAGTTTCGCTCTAGTCGTATCTTGTATTTGTTTATCCGGGTTGTGTTTTAGCAGTTGTTCGATATCCGCTATGAGGTGGAAGTATTCTGTTTTGGGTGTTTGACTAGTTTGTACGTTAAATTTTGGCCCTAAACTTAGTAGAACTTCCATATCCGATGGCAATGTAGTGCTGGTGGCATTTAACACTGCTTTTGAGTTTAGCGATGGAACGGTATTGGCTTTGGCGGTGGAGTTGATTAGTGTCTGTAGCTTCTGGTTTACTCGGGAACGATTTTTGTCTAACCTGGAATTGTAGCTTGTCTCTTATAGGGAGAAGAATCTGCTGTATATGTTGCTGTTAGTTTTTTGCATAATCAGCTGTTTTGGGATCGACTGTTTTTGTTGCAACTGGTTGACCGTATAGAACAAGTGTCGTATTTCAACGTTTAGCAGTGATCTTTGGAACCTTTCGATTGTTCTCTGTAGCTTTGTAATGTAAGGACTTTGCTCAACCAGCAATGCAAATACGCATTTGAACGAGTGCCATACATACACTGATAAAAATAGACACGGCGTTACCAAGAGATCTTACACATGAATTTCAACGTGCAAATATTGATAATCTTGTTTCGTATGTCAATCATTCGGGTATCAGCGTTTCCCTTCGATTTAACGTGAAATATTTCATATGGAAAACACGTTAAATAACCATGTTTCTTTAACAAACCTTCAATCTACATGGTAGTCACTTCTTTTACATCGCAAATCCACGTGTTTTACCATTAGATCATATCCTGTTGCAATCAACATGAAATTAAGGTGTAAGTTTTTATAAATATTTTACTGGTTTTACACGTTTAATCAAAGGGTAACTCTTATGAAATGTGATGTGAATTAACGTGGCTTTCACGATGAGTTGATGTGAATATCAGATCATCTCAAAGTGTTTTACTCATGGTTTTACCATTGAATATGATTCATGTGTTATTCTTATGGAACTGTAGTGATTAGCACCAGGAGAATATCTATGTGATCTGCACATTGATCGCACGTGTATCCAGCTTTTTACGAGCCATAATGGCGGATGTGTTCGTAATATTTGAACAGCATTTTTGACATTTCCCTAATACATCGCACGTTCTCTTTCCGTACATTGCTTTAGTTTTACCGTGAACGCGCGGAAAGAAAACGTGCGATGTATTAGGGAAATGTCAAAAATATTAAAATATTACGAACGCGTCCGCCATTATGGCTCGTAAAAAGCTGGATAGTTTTTTCGGTGTACCAATCGTGTAACCCTTGAAAATTCTAAGCCAAACGTTAACGTCATTTTTGCAAGAATGTCGGTTGCTCGCCCCACTGATTCAACGTTATATGAAAGATCCATGTAAACTACGTAATAACTGCCAGGTTAAGTTGAGGTACTTTTTCCAATGAACACCAGCTTCGGTACAGGAGGCGCATTCCACGTCGCATACACTGAAACCAAAATGCACGCTCTGTGTTTCGGCATATGGATTTTGAAATAGCACTGCACCATGATTCCAAGAACGTTTCTCATTAGATTCTAAAATAATTCACTTTCGCTTCAAGTGATCTTGCACATAATCATGAATCAGCGAAAAACATTTTGGTTACATATTTTTTTAACATGACTTTGAAGTGAAATTCATTTGGATTCACCCCACTGGTTTTGTACAGTGATTTTAAAGTGTGAAACACTTTCGATGCATTTGTTTTGTTTTATAATGTCAAGTGACGTCTATGAAGTATTCCACCACGCACACATATAAAGATTTTCTGACATTAGCTGAGGCCCTCGCTGAGGCTGTTTGCAGTAGGAGTAATATCAACAACATCAAATTCCAAACTCCCGGATCCTCTCCTCCACTCTTTGCTCCCCTCTTACTCCTACATAAGCGATCCTCAGCAAATGTCATTCTCGTTGGTGACGAAACCGCAAATTACTTCATATTGACGATCACGATAGTAAAATGGCGATAGCGAACAAACGAAATTATGTGTGTTCGCTATTCGCTTTGGTGATTAAACAAAATTGTTGCATGCAGAACAGATCTTTTGTTCGATAAGTATTGACCAGCATCGTAGGTATCAGAAACCGAGTGAAGTATGTTAATAATAAATAAACTTTACCACGAATATCGCTTTCAGAAAGTAGCATAAAAATCATTCATCTACCAAGCATGGAAAGGAAACTGCCTTGGCGTAGCAGGATTTCGTTTTAGCTACTCCGGTTGCACTGCAAATCTCCCATAAATATGATCTCGTTCCATTTAATGCTCAAACTCCCTCAGCAGTATACTGAACCATTCAATAAGCTTTTAAACGAGGGTAACAATCCGTCGATAGCGGAGGAACAATGAGAATGCTTGAAGGTCGCTTTCGCTGAGGGTTATCTAACTGCCACACATCCGGATCACGTCAATCGGTCGGGAAAAGCGATGCGATATCTCAAAGTTCACCAGCTGCTTGTCATCGTCGTGTTCATCGGAGTTTTCATCAGCTTGTTTGTCTCAACCAACGAGTTCGTCTTCAGGTCTGATGTCTGCTACGCTTTTTTTTTGTTGGTTCAAGGCTCAACCGGTGATGTTAATTTTTGGCAAACGCATTTACCCTTTTCGGTAGAATAGAAATCGGTAACCAGGTCGAGGTGTATCCCGAATACATCTCGGTTACCTTCGAGGATGTGAAGGGTTGCGACAAAGCAAAACAGGAGCTGAAGGAGGTAGTTGAGTTTCTTAAGAATCCCGACAAATTTTGCAACCTCGGCGGAAAGCTACCAAAGGGCGTACTGCTGGTGGGACCACCCGGTACCGGCAAAACAATGCTAACTAGACAGTGGCCGGTGAAGCGGGCGTTCCATTTTTCCACGCTGCCAGGCCCGAATTCGATGAGGTACTGGTCGGTCAGGAGGCCAGACGAGTGCGAGATTCATTCAGTGCTTTTTGCATGTGAATGATTCGAAAATATTAGATCTCTCGTTTAATTTAAAATACAGAAGCAGCGAAGGAACGTGCACCTTGCACTATTTTCAATGATGAAATCGATTCTAGCGGGACAAAGCGAATTAACCCAGTCTTGCATCCGAACGCAAATCAGACCATCAATCAATTGCTGTCGGAAATGGATGGATTTCAACAAAACGAAGGAGTTATCGTGCTGGGGGTAACCAATCAGCGGGATGATCTGGATCAGGCTTTGCTAAGACCAGGCCGGTTTGATGTTGAAGTGGTTGTGCCTACCCCGGACTATATTGGTCGAAAGGAAATTCTCACCTACTATGTGAATAAAATTTTGAGCAAGGAAATTAACGTATAGTCCAACTGGCGAGAGGAACGACGGGCTTCACCGGGGCCGATATTGAAAATATGGTTTATCAAGCTGCACTACGGTAAGTACTAGCTTGTATTTATTGATTTTTTGAAGTATAGACGAGAGTGGTTAATTTTTCAGAGCTGCCATCGATGGCGTGGAAGTTGTTTTTATGAAGCATTTGGAAAATGCCAGAGATAAGGTACTTATGGGTCCAGAACGTAAATCTCATTTACTAGACGAAGAAGCAAACAAAATTACGGCACATCATGAAGGCGGACATGCTATAGTTGCCTACTATACAAAGGTATCAATCATCTAATGAAGACGCGTTTTACAAGAGGTAGTAAATTTTCGAAAAATTTAATTTCAAGAATCGCATCCTCCAGGTGACAATCATGCCACGCGGACCATTGTTGGGGCATATTGCGTACATCCCGAAAAAACTGGCTGAACCGAATCGTTCGCTATTACTTTTGTTTGAAAGGTATTATTGTCTAGTAGATCACTATTGAGTTGCTTCGTGACACGACGTTTCGTTTAAAAGTTATAAGCAAAAATGTGAAAAATACGTGACACGGATTTCTCTAGAACTACATCACCGATTTCAGCAATCTTAGTATCAAATGAAAGCTCTTATTAAAGCTAAATTATTCGGCAATTTCTAATTGAAAACCAACAAGTAGTTTAAAAGTTATGCTTAAAAAACCTGTTTTAACAAGGTAATAATTATCGCCTGTTTCTTAGAGATGGCCAAACCGATTTATGCGCTATTAGTCTCATTTGAGAGATAATATATCCTAATAGATCACTATTGAATGATTTTTAGATTGGACGTTTAATTTGAAAGTTATGAGCAATCGTAAACACCACACCAAAATTAACAAACATTTATAATGATTTTAACCAAGATAATTTACCTAATTTCAATTATTTTAATATCAAACGAGAGGTTTTGACACTACGAATATATATGCAAAATTTCATAAGAATTGGTTGTAGCGGTCAAAACATATTAACCCTCGAACACTCGCGCCAACTTTTGTAACACAGTTACTCGCGCGCACAATAGCCTCAAACCAAAGAAAACGTGCGTACTAGAGTTTTGACTGGGAAAACTTGGTTTTAGGTTTATCGAACCTTTAGAATAGTTTCTTGAAATTAAAAGCTCTGTCGTCTGGTGGAATCTAAATTTTGATTAATCCCCCTAAAAGTGAATAAAAATAAAATATTTTCTACAGTGTCAATATAACACATTGATATGTTCTGCAAAGTTATAGAGCATATTATTACAAGAAATTTTGCTAAAGACAATAACCTTCCATCTCTGCAGCGAAGATAGAAAAATCTTATTTATTGTATATGAATTTGTAAAATCAGGTTTTATATTTTTGCTCTTTTTGTAATTGTAGTATGACTTTTTCATGTATTACAAAGTTGTACAAATGATAAAAATATACAATTTTGCTGAATATAGTATACCTCTATATTTGCTTGTTTAGGAACTGTAGAACTTTGATTATAAAAAATACCCTAATTTTGACTACGAATTACTCGACTACCAGCAGACGGATACATTTTAAACATTTTACATTGGGGAGTTTCATTCGAGTGACAACCGTTGTCAAGTTAACACTTGTTGTGCGATCGCTCCGAAAAGTATAAAAATTTTGCTATTTAATCCGCGTTCAAGGTCAATGAATTGTGTGCTTGGTGTGCTGTGCCGTTCGTTTCAACACAACACAAGTGAAGTTGCAGTTTTTTGCCTCCCGAATCTTTGTGCTACAGTGCCGTAAATCGTATGCTATCGATATAGCACAGCCCGACAAGCGGCATTGTAATTTTCATTGTGTGCTGCCCCGAACACGTGCTAACCAGGACGCAGCAGAAGCACCGATCGACATCAGTCGGTCCTGCCGTATTGTTTGCGCTTAGCGTCACTTAGCCAGGAAGAGATCAACTCACCTACCAGCCGGCTTGGATTGCGTTTGGTGAAGTATTGGATTCCTTATATATTTATAATTTTTTTTTTTTTTTTTTTATTTTTTGGTTTATTTGATAAATTGCTTTTCCGTTAAATTGACCCCCCCCCCTTCATCCCGGTTTTTAAAGTACATTAGCGGTAGAGCTTATTGCTCCCGCTAAAATGGAAAACCTCAACGTCGCGATGTTCATCGACGTTGGAACGGATGAGGAGGTCGTAGATGAGCTAGATATCTCACCGCCTAGTTCACCTCTTTTAAACTTACCGTTCAGTCCTCCTCCAGTCTCGTCTGGTCCCCCAGCCCCGTCCGGCCTCCCAGCCTCGGACCTACAGATTGCTCAACGGATTAAGGCTTATCCGGATGACTCGAAGGGGCCGTTTATTGTTTTCTTCCGGCCCAAAACGAAACCGCTGAACATTTTACAAATTGGCAAAGACCTGGCAAAACAGTTTTCGGACGTAACCGAGATAACAAAGGTGAGACCGAATAAACTGCGAGTTGCCGTGAAAAGTCTGAAGCAAGCAAACGCAATTGCTAGCTGCGAGCTTTTTACAAGAGAGTATCGCGTGTACATCCCTGCCAAGGATGTAGAGATTGACGGTGTAGTTACCGATGGGAACCTCACCGTCGAATACATTTTGGAGCATGGCGTTGGCTGTTTCAAGAACCCCATGCTGCAAAAGGTAAAGGTACTGGACTGCAAGCAATTGCATTCAGCATCGATCGAAAACGGGAAGAAAATATTCTACCCTTCGGAATCCTTTCGGGTAACTTTCGCCGGATCTGCATTGCCAAACTACATCCTTCTGGATAGGGTTCGTCTGCCTGTACGCCTGTTCGTACCGCGGGTCATGAACTGCCAGAACTGCAAGCAGTTGGGTCATACAGCCTCCTACTGTTGCAATAAGGCACGCTGTAGCAAATGTGGCGGCAATCATGTGGAGAACACTTGTAATGAGGACACTGAGAAGTGTCCTTACTGCGAGGGAACTCCACATGATCTCGCGGCATGTCCCACGTACAAATAGCGCGAGGAAAAAATTAAACGCTCCCTTAGGGAACGTTCCAAGCGCTCTTTTGCAGAAATGCTCAAGAAAGCCGAGCCATTGACTAACGAAAATATCTATTCCTTTTTGCCAACCGATGAGGGTACTTCTGACGAACCCCTCGAAGGATGTTCTTATGCCATGCAAGAAAGCTCTAGGAAGAGGAAAACAATTAACTCTCCTCGACTTACTCGCAAAGGACTTAAGATATCCCCGAGCGGAATGGAAAATACATCAAACTCGAAAAAAAGCGGTGAAAAAAATCCGAAGCAGGTACCTCCAGGGTTGCAAAATTTGAGATCAAACCTAGAGTACCCACCGCTTTCTGGTGCACCAAAAACCCCTGGCGCATCGAACTTACATTCAGAGATCAAATCGGGAAAGGGATTTTTGAAGTTCTCTGACATTGTGGACTGGATATTTGAAACTTTCAACATCTCGGATCCACTCAAAAGCTTTCTACTTGCCTTTCTTCCCACAGTTAAAACATTTTTGAAGCAACTAACAGCACAATGGCCCCTCCTTTCAGCTATCGTATCCTTCGATGATTAATACGTCAATTAATGCTGAGAACTCTATCGCTGTGCTACAGTGGAATTGCAGAAGTATCATCCCCAAATTCGACCTTTTCAAACAATTATTAATTATTTCTAACTGTGACGTATTCGCGCTGTGTGAAACTTTTCTCAATTCAAGTAATGATCTCAACTTCCACGATTTTAACGTCATCCGACGAGATCGAGGATCACATGGTGGGGGAGTACTACTAGGGATCAAGAAGTGCTATTCGTTCTTCCGCATAGACCTCCCCTCGATCTCGAATATTGAAGTCGTCGCCATTCAAGCCAGAATACAAGGCAAGGACCTTTGTATCGCTTCAATATATATTCCTCCATCGGTGCGGATTGAGCAGAAGCAACTTTCTGATATTGCAGAATTGCTTCCCGCACCTTTGCTAATTTTGGGAGATTTTAACTCCCATTGCACTCAATGGGAGTCGCTATTCGACGACAACCGATCCGCCCTGATTAATAACCTGATTGACGACTTCGATATGGCACTTCTAAACACTGGGGAAGCGACACGTATACCTAATCCTCCAGCCCGCGCAAGCGTACTGGACCTATCTCTTTGCTCGACATCACTAGCGTTAGATTGCAAGTGGAAGGTAATCAATGATCCCCACGGTAGTGATCATCTGCCAATCCTTATATCAATTACTAATGGCTACCCGCCTGTGAATCCAATCAATGTTACATATGACCTCACACGCAATATCGATTGGAAACACTACGCGACCATAATCTCGGAAAACATCGAATCGCGCGAAGAACTTCCCCCGGAGGAAGAATACGACTTTATCACTGGCTTGATCCTCGACGCCGCGTCTCAAGCTCAGACGAAACCGATACCCGGGAAAACGATCAATCGGCGGTCTTCCACCATTTGGTGGGATAAAGAGTGCTCGGAACTGTACGCGAAAAAGTCCCTGGCGTATAAGGACTTTCGAAAATTCGGTTCGATAGATCTGCTCAGGAAGTACGAGGTACTGGAGAGACAGATGAAGAGCTTGATGAAAGCGAAAAAACGCGGATATTGGCGCCGGTTCGTGAACGGGTTGTCGAGAGAAACAGCGATGAGCACTCTTTGGAGCACCGCTAGACACATGCGGAACCGTAACGTTACGAATGAAAGTGCGGAATATTCCAACCGATGGATTCTCGACTTTGCCAAGAAGGTCTGTCCGGACTCTGTCCCGGCTCAGAGATCTTTTCGCGACGCGTCCCCCTCGACTGCAAATGAACCTCCGTTTACAATGGTAGAATTTTCTATAGCTCTTCTTTCTTGCAACAATACTGCTCCAGGGTTAGACAGAATCAAATTCAACTTGTTGAAGAATCTGCCTGACCCTGCCAAAAGACGCTTGTTGAACCTGTTCAATAAGTTTCTCGAGCTGAATATTGTTCCGCAAGACTGGAGGCAGGTGAAAGTAATCGCCATTCAGAAACCCGGGAAGCCAGCCTCCGATCATAATTCTTATAGGCCGATTGCGATGCTCTCCTGTATCCGAAAGTTAATGGAGAAAATGATCCTCCTTCGCCTAGATAAATGGGTCGAAGAGAATGGCTTACTTTCAAATACCCAATTTGGCTTCCGCAGGGGCAAAGGAACAAACGATTGCTTAGCGTTGCTGTCTACTGAGATTCAACTCGCCTACGCTCAGAAGGAGCAAATGGCATCCGTCTTTTTGGACATTAAAGGGGCCTTTGATTCTGTCTCCGTCGAAGTTTTGACCGAGAAACTTCACCTGCAGGGTCTCTCACCGGTTTTGAATAATTTTTTGCTCAATCTGTTGTCGGAAAAACGCATGAGTTTTACACATGATGATTTGACAACATCTCGAATTAGCTACATGGGTCTTCCCCAGGGCTCATGTCTAAGTCCTCTTCTGTATAACTTTTATGTTAACGATATTGATAGTTGTCTCGAAGATTCATGCACGTTAAAGCAACTTGCAGATGATAGCGTTGTTTCCATTACAGGATCCACGGCTAACGATTTGCAAGGACCCTTGCAAGATACTTTGGACAATTTGTCAGATTGGGCGTTAAAGCTGGGTATCGAATTCTCCCCGGAAAAATCAGAGTTGGTCGTTTTTTCTAGGAAGCATGATCCAGCACAACTTCAGCTCCTACTTATGGGTAAAACGATCGCTCAGGTACTGGTTTACAAATATCTCGGTATCTGGTTCGATTCCAAATGCACTTGGGCATGTCACTTTAGGTATCTGATTCAAAAATGCCAACAGAGGATAAACTTTCTTCGTACAATTACCGGAACTTGGTGGGGAGCTCACCCAGGAGACCTTACAAGGCTATACCAAACAACGATATTGTCTGTTCTTGAATATGGTTGTTTTTGCTTCCGGTCCGCCGCTAACACGCATATTATCAAATTAGAAAGAATACAGTATCGTTGTCTGCGTATTGCCTTAGGCTGCATGCAATCGACCCATACGATGAGTCTCGAAGTGTTGGCGGGGATTCTACCATTGAAGAATCGCTTTTGGGAATTGTCCTATCGTTTACTCATTCGATGTGAGATTATGAACCCATTAGTAATTGATAATTTTGAAAGGCTGGTCGCAGTTCAATTTCAGTCTAGATTTATGATTTTATATTTTGACTACATGGCTCAAGATATCAACCCTTCTCAGTATGTCCCCATGGGTGTCGCATCACTAGATACGTCTAAGTCTGCTATATTCTTCGACACCACCATGAAAGAAGAAACTTTCGGTATCCCGGATCAACTGCGATCGCAAGAGATCCCCAAAATTTTTTCCAATAAATTTAAAAGTGTTAGTTGCGATAAGATGTTCTACACTGACGGATCCTACCTCGACGAGTCCACTGGCTTCGGTGTCTTCAATGAAAATTTTACTGCCTCTTACAAACTCGATGCACCTGCTTCCGTGTATGTCGCAGAACTTGCTGCAATTCAATACTCCCTTGGGATCATCGAAACTATGCCCATAGATCACTACTTCATCTTCACAGATAGCCTCAGTGCCATTGAGGCTCTGCGATCGATGAAGATGGTAAAGCACTCCCCGTATTTCCTGGGGAAAATACGGGAGCTATTGAGTGCTTTAACTGATAAAAATTTTAAGGTTACCTTAGCCTGGGTCCCTTCTCATTGCTCCATACCGGGTAATGAGAAGGCTGATTCTTTAGCTAAGGTGGGTGCGATTGATGGCATTATTTACGATAGACCAGTTGCTTATAACGAATTTTATAGTACGTTGCGTCAGAGGTCGCTCACTAGTTGGCAAACATCATGGAATATAGATGAGTTGGGACGATGGCTACATTCCATCATTCCTAAGGTATCGACGAAAGCATGGTTCAAGGGATTGAATGTGAGTAGAGATTTCATTCGCGTGATGTCTAGACTTATGTCCAATCACTACACGTTAAACACGCATCTCTTTCGTATTGGGCTTGCAGATAGTAACCACTGTGTTTGTGGCGATGGCTTCCATGACATCGAGCATGTTGTCTGGTCGTGCTCCGAATTCTGTGATGCTAGGTCTAAGCTAACTGATTCCCTTCGGGCCCGAGGAAAACAACCTAACGTCCCTGTACGAGATATTCTGGGTAGCCGAGATCTCCAGTATATGAGCCTCATATACGAGTTCCTGAAAAATGCAAACATAACTATTTAAAAAGCTCTGTTTAATTCTCAGGTCACTCGTCCCACACTCCACTGTAAAAATATCACGTACTGGTGAGAGCAGACATGGTCCGAAGACAGTAAGATGCTATCCAGCACCAAAGAACACCAATATGACTGCTATAGGATACCACACACTGCCAATGTATCTGCACTATCGCCACTGATACAAATACAGTGAAACCCTTAATCCACCTTTCCTAGCCCCCCTCTATATTAAGAAAACTGTAAATACCTACTAACCCCAGTAAATCGGGTGTATCGATCATACCTCCTAACATAGATGTAAGCAGTGCTCCTCGTGTACTATTTTTATAAAAGCCTTTCGGCTCCGCTAAGTTACCGCAAACGAGCCAAATAAAATAAATGATATTAAAAAAAAAAAAAAAAAAAAAACATTGGGGAGTTTTGCTGCATACAGCCACCATTTTTCCATATGGAGAAACGAGAGAAAATTCCACTTGGGGTCAACTGCGGTACACCTCGCTTGCTGATTGCTTCGTTTCTGTGATGGAGGTTTATGCTGATCTATTTTCCCAACATTTTAAATTATTAATGCATTGAATAATTATGACATTTTGCTCAGAATAAGTTTATTGAAGAATATACGTTAGTTAAATAACGATTTGTAACTTTATAACAATATGGCGTTGAAAAACCTACACGTGTACAAAATACAACAGCGTGCATGAGTAACCGAAGGTTAATAAAAATTGATGAAATTTATTCTAGAAAGCTCTATTGATGTGAATCAAATAGAATGGCATTACAGGAAATTATGCATAGTTCAAAAACCTATAAACTAGACCTTTACTAGGCAATGTATATGTTAAAGAATAAGATTTCCTATTACAACTTACTTTTATTTGCACTTACTCAAATTAATAACAACTTACTTATCCTTACTCAGCAATTTCATGAAAAAAGGTTCTATCAAAATTTAAGTGTTCCTATTTTGTTCACAATTTGTAAACTTATTCTATTTTCAAAAATTTTATGTAAACCAACGCATTACGCAACGTTGACCAATAGATGAATTATGTTCCGAAAACGTGTCGAATTCTATCTCAAATAACAAGTAAGACCGTACAACAAAGGTTCCTTCCACCACTGGTGGATTAAATCGGGTTTTAACCATTTATTCTGGTTTATGATATTACTTACAGGAACAAGCAGTGATCTGAAACAGGCGACATCCATTGCTTCGCACATGGTACGCGAATGGAGCATGTCCGACAAGATAGGTTTGCGTACGATCGAATCGTCGAAGGGATTCGGTGCACCGTCGGATATGCTCTCGCCATCGACGATAGAAGACGTGGATGTTGAGATAAAGAAAATTCTTAACGACATTTTTAAACGAGCAAATCCATTTTGAAGCAGCATGCTAAAAAAAACCAAGGCACTGGCAGAAACGCTGCTTAAGTACGAATTATTCGACGCCGAGGACATCAAGGCAAAAAAAAATATGTAATGAAGTCTGAACGTTGAAGTTTGTATCTGTACGTGGCGTCCACGACAAATTGTTAGTTATAAGTAGCATACTTGCTTATTCAGACTAGTAAACCGTGAGGTACATCTATAATTATTTATAAAATCAAATCTGTTGCTGCAGCAGCACAGTTATAGATTTGTTTCTTGTTTCGATAATAAAGCAACCATGGTGGCTATAATGTCCTTGTGAAAAGTGACCAACTTTTCAAAAGGGCCAATCTGCAAAATGTAAACAAACCGAGTGAGGGTTATTTTCTACTAGCATGGGGAAAGAAATCCTCACTGGTTTGTTAACACTTTGCATATTGGCCTTTTTGAAAAGTTGTTGCCGAATTGATATTTTTAATGCTTTAACTCCGCCTGCAAATGACGGATCTCGGTAGAAGCATGTTCGATGAACCTGCAAATACTGAGAACCTGAGCAGAGGGTCCAAAGCCCCTAAAGGAGGATGGTTGAATAGCTGTTATCCATGGCTAAAAGTAAAAACAAGAATGGATAAACCCCTAATCCAAGGTGTCATGCGACCCGTGCCGAGGGATGAATGGTGGGGGGGGGGTTCTATAAATACCCAGCCTCAAACGGAGCCTGTAGAGTACCAGAGCGCCCTCCACAGTAATCAGCCCTTACCGCATCATGAGGGGCTCTGATGCGGCGGACTCTTCTTGTTACAATTCTTTTTGTACAATGAATAAATTCTTTATCACAGTAGCCTTTGTCTTACCGGCTTGGGTCGTCTTGGTTGGTCTCCTGGAAAAACTTCAAAAAAATGGCGGACTTTCTTCCCACACCAATGGTCACTGAGCAGAACAAAAGCATAGGCACGCGAACTTAAAGGCAAACAAAGGAAGTTCCTATTTGAAAAGAATTTTACAGCTTGAACAATTACTGACCATTCATATATATTTTTTTGGAAAAAGGGTTAGTATTTCACTTTTTGTACTACTTGCGCATTTTCGATGAATAACGTTCTTCTGGCACACCGCGTGCCTGGATGGTTGCTGCTGCTGTTCTACGTTGGTCGACTTTGATGACGGGAGATGCGAGGTGATCCAGGGGAGGGGCTATCTTCGACGGTCAACTGGACTGTAGACGGACGCAGCGGCGTCCCGCTGGGAGAATAGGGTATGCCTCACACTAGTAGCTCCTGCTACCACTGACGACTGGTTCGGTATTCACTGGGCCTAATAACGAACGGCCAATGTCTGCACTACGCTTAGCCTAATAACGAGCGGCTTAGTAGTCCGTTTATAATGCAAAGCCTGATGACGAACGGCTTGCGTTTCACCCGGAGGCACGGCGCACAAACGACACGACTGCCTGCACTTCACGGGCAGGGTCGACACTAGTGTACTTCACTTTGATGTTCGATTCTTCCTTCGGCTCTTAGGCCACGAAAACTATATACTTCCGCAGAGTATTTTACTTGCTCGGCACTTTGATACTTTTTCGGTTAGCCCTTTAGCCACACGCACTAGTCACCTCCGGGTTAAAACTTTTTATTTTATGATCTCTCGCGCTCGCTTAAGCAAGTCCTTTTATTCCTCATCTGTCCGCTTTCCATATTAGACCCTCCCTGCATCCCGTCCTCCCGTTATTTTTCCTCCGCCTCCTCACGATTCTTATACTATAACAATCTTATCGTTTTTATGTTGGTGTCCCGATCAAACATTTACTATGAACTTTTATTTTAACGGTAATAGTTGCATGCAAATCATTTAATATGTTCCTAACCCTAAGTATTTCATTCTAAATAATATCAAACAAAACTAAACTAACCAACAATATGACATGCAATAAATAAATAACAAAAAAAGAAATTAATTAAATAAATTAAATTAAATGAATAACCGGGAAAACAATTTTTAATAAATAATATTCGAGGACACCAACTAGAGCTAATAAACATAAAATAAATGTCTCTCAAACATGCAAGCACAGAGAACCGACATTTATGTTACGTTTAGACATTTACTTACAATATTTACAAAAAAAAAATTACAATATAAATAATGGTAATTGGCAAGCTGGCCCAGTGACCAAAGGGTTTTATTGTGACCGTGGCAAAACATGGTCACAATTTTCCCCGAGTCGGATTAAAAAAAACTGAAGGTTTTTTTTTCTATTTGAGTGCTGACATCCGATGCGACTACTTCTCTTCCAGTATCAGTGCAAAGTGTGGGATGATTGTTTCATGATAATCAGAGGATCTCTATCCCGCATTTTGTATGACACTAGAAGAGTGAGCCTGTCCACCATCCATCATCGTTTAATGCGACAACTTCTCCCTCAGTATCAGTTCAATTCGTGAGATGATTTGTCATGGAAACCAGAGGAACTCTTTCTCACGAATTGTATGACACTAGTGGAGTGTGCCTGACCACCAACGTCACCGTACGATGCGACAACTTCTCCCTTAGTATCAGTTCAATTCGTGAGATGATTTGTCATAGGAACCAGAGGAACTCTTTCTCACGAATTGTATGACACTAGTGGAGTGTGCCTGGCCATCAACGGCAGATGCGACTACTGCTCCCTGAGTATCAGGTCAATTCATGAGATAGAATCCCGAAGAACTCTTTCTCATGAATTGTGTGACACAGAGGCAGTGAGCCTGTCCATCTTCGGGATGCGACTACTTCTCCTCCAAAACCTGTACCATTCCATGGATGATTTTTCATATTAGACAGAGGATCTATATCCACTGAATTGTATTAGGTATTAAAGCAGTGAGCCTGGCCATCCGCAGGATGCGACTACTTCTCCTCCAATGCCAGAACTATTCAGTGAATGATCATGTGAAACAGAGGATCTCTTTCCATGGGATCGAATAAGATTTTAAAGCAGTGAGCCTGCCCATCCAAACACTCCATCCGAAAACTGTCAAAATCAGAATCAATCAAACTCTCCGATTGTCCTTACGGAAGATTTTCAGTGTTTATTATCGAATCTCCGTGTTGCGTCAGATAAAAGATTTTTCTGCCATTGCCGCGCATGTTGAGTAGAAATGTCTAACAGAACCAATAACGAATTAATTTTACTCCACCGAAGCCTTATCAAACAACCGGCTATCTGTTTTTCTTTTCCTCGTCGCAAATATCAATTTGGACCAAACGAATTTCAATTTCCTTCTCATTCGTGCTATTCGGTCATTCATTTCATTCATCCATCCCTACTGTAAATTTCTACGTTCATTCTAGACCTTTTAACCAACATCATTCATACAATTCAACCATTCCTTTCATTCTTCCTTCGCATTCATTCAAATCACGCACTCACATCAATCGCAACTTCATACTACACTATTTATGCTAGGGCGCCCTAATATTAACTTATTCTATATCATCAAAAAAATATGATGTACGATGTAAATTAGTTCACTCGTCATGAATTTCCCTATAAAATATCTCAACTCGTGAGAACAGAAAGTGAGAAACACACAGAATGACACTATTCACGTTAAGCGTGTAATGTCGACTGGCTGCGTACGTGCGCAGACTGCTTGTACAGCCTGACACAACACAACCCTGTCGTCGACTTGTTTAGCTTATTTACTTATGTTTACGGTTCTGTCAAAATCATGATTATCCCAACATGGAACATATCGCCCTTGTGGCGAAGAAGTTTGAGCAATTTTTGGACGGAAAAGCAGCTAATATGGACAATTTTCGGTAAGTATTGGTAAATAATGACCTTTCTTTTTGTTTTTCTTTTAGGATCGACAAGGTTTTCGTCAAATTAGCTGATGGAGCGCGCTGGCAAGCGAAAGAAACATACGGGGTGTTTACGGTTATTTTGGTATTGGAATAAAGTGTGATGCACTTTTTAGTGTTTTTTTTTCTTTTGGATTAAGTGGTTTTGTTTTCAATTTCGTGAGTAGTGATAGAGATGGCATTTAGCATTTCGCGAGTGATAAGGCGTTAACCGGGCTTTAAGTGCTGAGCTGGCCAAATGCCAATGCTCTTTCCTTGCAAATCTTGCAACTCATAGGAAGACGATCCTATTTTTGCCTTCACTTTGCAAGGTATATAGAGCGGACCGTACTTGGCATTGTAGTAAACTGCTGCACTAGAGGGTTTCATGTTCTTGCGGTAGACTAGTTGTCCTTCGGAAAACGATTTCGCGAAGCGACGATTACGCAAATTATACCTGTGCTGAGAAGAAACGTGTGCTTTTTCGAGATTCTTGCGGACGGTTTCGAAAATACGACTGAACATTTGATTGCGACGATCTTGCAGCTGTTCAGGAGTGAGCTTTGTGTCACTGCGTTCGAGCTGGTGATCGACTCCGGCTTCAGAAAACTCATGGCCATGAGTGATGAAGTATGGCGTAAACCCAGTCGAGGAGTGCACACTGGTATTGAGGGCCATTTCAATTTCGGGGATTCGGGTGTCCCAAAGACGCTGATCTTCCTTTACGTATGTGCGAATAGCGGCATTTATAGTACGATTCACTCGCTCTACAGGATTAGCCTGAGAGTGATACCGTGTATTTAGCCAGTGGGTGATTTTAAAGTGCTCTAGCAAGCCTTTGAAGTCCTTCGACGTGAAACTACTGCCGTTATCGGAGATGATGATTTCCGGTACCGAGTTTCGCAGGAACCATTGGTCCTTCAACATCGCACACATTGGGGAGCTGTTTACGTTTCTCGTGGGTTGGATCATCACCCACTTTGAAAAGTAATCGCACACAACAAGCAAGTGTTGATTACCACGTCGACTACGGGGAAGCGGACCAACGAAATCTACTGAAATTATCTGCCAGGGACGACTGGCAATTTTCATTTTTCCCATTTCAGGTACCACTGGAACAGAAGTAGCTTTTACTTCCTTGCACGTTCCGCATCTTTTCACATAATTGCGAATTTCGGTTGCCATTTTCGGCCAGTAGTATCGCTGCCGAATTCGCGCCAGGGTTTTATCATAACCGGGGTGGAAGATTTCGTCATGGCACTGATTCAACACCTTTTCTTTTTCAGCTGGCGGCGGTATTTGCTTCCACTCGAAACGTGAATCACAAATATCGTCGGGCACGGATACAAACTTGAACAATTTTCCCCTCTGGACCTTAAAGTCTACAAAATCATCTGGTCGATTACTAACTTTTTCCAACATTTCGGAGTACCACGGAGAGTCAGAAATCGCCGCGATACTGCGGGAAAGAGCGTCAGGAACAACATTTTCTTTTCCTTTGCGGTGTCGAACGGTCATATCGTACTGTTGCAGATCTAACGCCCACCTACTGCACCTGGATCCCACTTTCCATTTAGTGCTCAGGATATGAGTTAATGCTGAAGAGTCCGTTATCAGGGTGAAATGGTACCCTTCAACATATCCTCGGAAGGCATCAATGGAAAGGATGGCAGCCAGTGCTTCCTTTTCCGCAGCGTGATAGTTTTTCTGAGGTGTCGTTAGCTTGTGCGAAAAATACGATATGACACGTTCTTCTCCTGCCTGTTCCTGAGTCAACACTCCCGCGACCGCCACGTCACTAGCATCCGTCTGGATGGTGAATTCCCAACTGAAGTCTGGACTTCCCAAAACGGGTGACGAGATCAGTCGCTCTTTAATATTGCCAAATGCTTCTTCGGCCGCCTCGTTCCATTGAATGGATTTGGTTTTGCTGTGCAAGAGGTCGGTCAGAGCTGCGGTCACACCGCTGAAATTTGGAATGAATTGTCGGTAGTAGTTCGCCATTCCTAGGAATCTTCTGAGTTTGGTAACAGTGGTTGGACGTTCGTACTCCACAATGGGACGAATCTTGTCGGGATTTACTTGTAAACCATTAGTACTCAGAAGATATCCTAGGAACTGGATCTCCGACACCCCAAATTTCGATTTAGCCAGGTTTATGCTAAGATTGGCCTCCTTCAAGCGACGCGCGATTTCTCCTAGCAGTTGCAGGTGTTGTTCGAATGTTTCTGTGACCACGACGATATCGTCCAGGTACACAAAAACGAACGGCTCTAGCATCCCATGGCCAAGCACCTTGTCCATGAGTCTGGCTAGAGTAGCGGGACTGTTAATCAGTCCAAAGGGCATCCGGGTATATTGGAATAACCCTTTACCTTGCACACTGAATGCGGTGAACTTTCGCGACTCTTTTTCTAAGGGGACCTGCAGGAAGGCTTCCGAGAGGTCTATAGTAGACAAATACTTCGCCTTCGGAAGCTGCCCTAGAATTCGACCAGGGTGAGGCAAAGGATACGCATCTCTGACCGTTCTTTCGTTAATCTAACGCGCATCTAAGCACAACCTGACTTTATTTGGCTTTATTACTGGCACACAATTCAGCGACCAATCGGACGAACTTCGCTCGATGATCCCGAGATCTAATAGGCGGTTGAGCTCAATGGCAACCTTTTCTTGCGTCTTGGGAGACATCACATAGGGAAATTGTCGGACAGGTGGCTTGCTTTTCCACTCTTCAGCTATAACAATCTTATGCTCTGCACCGTTTGTTAGGGTTAAATCTCCTTCTCGGGCAGGTAAAAATTGTTTCTTCACATCCTCAATAGCAGCGCTTTCTGCTTCGCTTAGAATTGAGTCAGAATTAGGCAGTACTGTCTCTGCTAAGGTTGCCACGAAGTCGTCCCTGTCCTCATGCATTTTGGGGTGGATATGAAACTTCTCCCAAAAATCCATCCCACAAATACAGTTTATAGACAGGTTTTGACAACTAACGTAGCAATCACTTTAACAGTATCCCGAAAATAGAACGGAAGTTGAGCTTGGCCAAGCACATTGAGCTCATTTCCGCTGGCGGATCGTAAGACTATGTCTTTCAAAGGAGGTTGCAGTTTCCTTTTACAGAGCTTAAAGTAAACGGTTTCACTTAGAAGGGTGTAATTACTACCACTATCTAGAAGTGCGCGCAACGAATGCCCGTAAATTTTAACGGTAACATACGGACGATTGTCGTTGGCTATTGGATACGAAATGTGCAAAATTTCTGAGGACGTATTTTGGTACAGATCATTTTTCGCGCTAGTCCAGAACAGAGGAGGACTTTTCGCGTCACTGGTGTCGAGATTATTTACGCGTCTGTGTTCTGCGAACCGCGATTTTGGGCCGCGTGAAGACCGTTTTTTAAACAATACGGACAGTAATTTGTCGGGAAGCCGCGTAGGCCACACCGGCTACAGAAGAGTCCGCGGGGCTGCCGGCACATCGCCATATGATGTTCGGCTCGACCGCAATTGAAGCATGTATTGCTTGCGGGAGGTACGTGTGCGTTAATTAAGTCGTCGATATTAAATTTAGGACGGTTTTGATTCCCTGAAGGTCCTGCTACAGGTTCCGGTTGGGAGGAAGAACCGGAAACATTCGGCTGTTCCTGCGAGTTCGCGTTACGCTGATTATTTTTAGACGGTTGGGGAAAGCGATTTTGTGTATTGCCAGTAGACGGAAGGTTCCTACTAACGGAAGTAGCGGCAACTTGCGCGCTACTCTGCTGAGACTGTGGCTGGTTCTTGGCTTTCTTTTTGGATTTCGAACTCGTATCGTCAACTACCTGGACGGTCCTATCGTTTCCGAAAACTCGGTTATAGGAGGAAAAATTGATCGAGTCTAACTTTTGTCCCGCAGACACAAGTGAGACTAAATCAACTATCGGAGTAAACGCGAGAGCACGTTTATAATCCGAGCGAATGTTCTGTAGTAGAATCTGGAGCTTTTCGTATTCAGGTATTTGAACATTCATCGTACGAAATAGCTTTTCGATTTCGAAATAAAAATCGTGGAAGGACTCGTTTCTTTGTTGCTGTCGCTGATATATCTTCTTCTTTATCCAGGCATCAAGCTCTGGATGCATGAAGGCACGCTTCAGCTCAAAGACGAGATGCTGCCAACTCAGCAATCTACCACTCGCGCGCTGAGTCATATACCATTTAAGTGTTGAACCAGCGAACAAGTGTATGGCTGATTCAAACAGTTCTGTTTCCGAAATACGCTCAGCTTGAGCTAGTGCATGAACCAATTCTAGAAACTCGTTGAGCTTCCAACCTTGGTCTTCTCCACCATATTTTGTAATGGTCCATTTAGAAACAGGTAGAGTATGCCGATTTGGAATCGATGCAAAATGGGAATTATGCACAGGTAAGTTTGGTACGGGATAGGCATGTTGAACTGGAGTTGGGATATTATGTGGGACAGAAGGATAATATGGATAATTCAAGGATTAGGATTTTGAAATTGATAACTAGGATGCGGAAGGGAACTGTGGAGGATACGGGGATAATCGGGAAGTGTTTGCGTAACGGTATCTCTCACCAAAGGGTTTGAGACTCGTTTCGAAACGGGGTATTCAGGAATGTTGGGAAGAGGAAGGTGGTTCTGAGAACCATCGAAAGGATTTTGATATTGAGAGTTTGGATAATTGGAAAAGGAAGGGAAATTTTGCAAAATACCGAAATCATCATACGCAGTTTGTGTGGCTGCTTCTCTTGTAGCTTTCACTCGAGCCAATTCAGACTCCAGTTCTACAATACGGGCTTGTAACGAGTGAATCCAGTCTAAATCTTCTTGATTCAGAGGAGCTGCTCGTTGGACTACTGTAGTAACTTCAGCTGTATTCTCAGAATGATCCTTATCATCAAGAGACAACGCTTCTATCGGGGGATCAGTTTGAACTGAATCGGTGTTTGCATTGCAAGAATCACCTTGATCCGGACCAGTCAACGATACGGAACTATTTCCAAAAACAGTCTCAAGACCTTCCGCGAATTCGACCAGAGTATTTTGTATTTGACCGTGGAGATTTGGCGAGCCCCTTGAATTGGATAACGCTATTATCATGCGAATACTAAAGTGCAACATTCTTGTGTAAATAATCCTATCGTCTGCATCTCCGCTCGCATTTACCCCCAACTCTTTTTTCAGATCCGAAAACTTTTGCATGCATTGCTTCAATTCATGCGTCGGATCCCCTATCAAAATACGCGAACCTTTGTCGATAGTACCTGCTTGTTCCGCCCCGAGTTGCTCTTTCAACCACTTTCTTTTGCGAGATCTGTCGAGACTCGGTGCAAGATTCACTGCACGGGATTCCATTTCGTGGTTTAATTCATCATCAATCAAACACTCCACTTTCATACCATAGTACCACTCAAACAACAAATCGCTAGCCTGGTCGAATGTAAGACGACTAGTGGCCATCGTGAAACAAATTCTTAGAATTCACGAAAAAACAACAAAAAATCTCGGTCGCAATCACACTTTAGAGACACCCTCCTATTTTTCTACGCCTGTAGCATAGAAAAACCACAAAATTTTCTCACCCACACTCGCAGTCAGAACTAGCAAACACCAAACACTCACTAATTAGTTCGAACAGCAGAAAACTACCGAACGAACTAAATTTTCCCCCACAATCACTATCCCGAACACTCGATGTAGCACTCTCAAAACTAAATGTCACTACTTTTCCCGAACGTTCACGCTGAAAAATCCATCCAATTTGGCCAAATTTGTAATAACCACGACAGAAAAACGGAATTAAGCCTGCTTTTTCTGTAAATGATTCCGCAACCAGCAGCGAATATTAACAGTGTTTGACAATTATGTCACTGCTGCAGATAGCAACGATGAACGAGCATACTTATCGATCGGTGTTTGACGTTTCTACTCATACGGGCGCATAGCTTTCGGCACTCGAATTATAAGATTTTTTTTTTATCATCACCCGCAACGATTCGTTTTATCACTTTTTCTTCTTTGGGAAAATCTTCGAAATTTAATTATAAAACTAATGACATTCATTAACGATTAGTGAAATGAATTTTCCTCAGGAGACCGACTAAAAAAGGGGCTTATTTCTGGTCTAAGAACTAAGCCACTTTTTTTTATTTTTGCGTTGGGCGCCAATTGTTACAATTCTTTTTGTACAATGAATAAATTCTTTATCACAGTAGCCTTTGTCTTACCGGCTTGGGTCGTCTTGGTTGGTCTCCTGGAAAAACTTCAAAAAAATGGCGGACTTTCTTCCCACACCAATGGTCACTGAGCAGAACAAAAGCATAGGCACGCGAACTTAAAGGCAAACAAAGGAAGTTCCTATTTGAAAAGAATTTTACAGCTTGAACAATTACTGACCATACATATATATTTTTTTGGAAAAAGGGTTAGTATTTCACTTTTTGTACTACTTGCGCATTTTCGATGAATAACGTTCTTCTGGCACACCGCGTGCCTGGATGGTTGCTGCTGCTGTTCTACGTTGGTCGACTTTGATGACGGGAGATGCGAGGTGATCCAGGGGAGGGGCTATCTTCGACGGTCAACTGGACTGTAGACGGACGCAGCGGCGTCCCGCTGGGAGAATAGGGTATGCCTCACACTAGTAGCTCCTGCTACCACTGACGACTGGTTCGGTATTCACTGGGCCTAATAACGAACGGCCAATGTCTGCACTACGCTTAGCCTAATAACGAGCGGCTTAGTAGTCCGTTAATAATGCAAAGCCTGATGACGAACGGCTTGCGTTTCACCCGGAGGCACGGCGCACAAACGACACGACTGCCTGCACTTCACGGGCAGGGTCGACACTAGTGTACTTCACTTTGATGTTCGATTCTTCCTTCGGCTCTTAGGCCACGAAAACTATATACTTCCGCAGAGTATTTTACTTGCTCGGCACTTTGATACTTTTTCGGTTAGCCCTTTAGCCACACGCACTAGTCACCTCCGGGTTAAAACTTTTTATTTTATGATCTCTCGCGCTCGCTTAAGCAAGTCCTTTTATTCCTCATCTGTCCGCTTTCCATATTAGACCCTCCCTGCATCCCGTCCTCCCGTTATTTTTCCTCCGCCTCCTCACGATTCTTATACTATAACAATCTTATCGTTTTTATGTTGGTGTCCCGATCAAACATTTACTATGAACTTTTATTTTAACGGTAACAGTTGCATGCAAATCATTTAATATGTTCCTAACCCTAAGTATTTCATTCTAAATAATATCAAACAAAACTAAACTAACCAACAATATGACATGCAATAAATAAATAACAAAAAAAGAAATTAATTAAATAAATTAAATTAAATGAATAACCGGGAAAACAATTTTTAATAAATAATATTCGAGGACACCAACTAGAGCTAATAAACATAAAATAAATGTCTCTCAAACATGCAAGCACAGAGAACCGACATTTATGTTACGTTTAGACATTTACTTACAATATTTACAAAAAAATATAAATATAAATAATGGTAATTGGCAAGCTGGCCCAGTGACCAAGGGGTTTTATTGTGGCCGTGGCAAAATATGGTCACATTCTTTCCCCTCAACTCGTGGGATTCTATATGAACAATCAAAATCAAAAAAAACTTTACTTCAGTGAGTGCGGACGGATTAGATAATCCGTTCGCAAGAGGTGGTATCCAGCGATCTCCGCCGATGGATTCGAGCAGAAGCGCCAGCGTAAGCGGAAAGGGAAGCGGCATACCTGTCGCTCCAAATGCATCTACGCCGGACGCAGCGATGAATGGCCCGTCGCTAATAAAAGCAGTGGAAGGAAAGAGAGACATGCTACCAAGAGTGGTAGCGGCGTCTCATCAGCTCGATGCCATTATCGAGTTTGTGGCAGGCCGCAGCACCCTAGCGAAGGACCTGAAACAAAGCCTGCTCATGCTTCGGGGCACCATCCGTGCTGCGACGAAGGAACACGGCGAACTCGAAGCGCGAGTAAAAGTGGTAGAAAAGGCGTTTGTATCGAGGTCTGTACAAACGGATGCCTGCCTGTCAACGACTGACCACACCGTAGCCCTTGTGACTAAGGAGCAGTCCAGTGACAACAAGATATAGACTAAACGTGCAAGGCAGTCCCCAGGGGAACAAACCCCCACGGGCCCGAAGAAGCGCTTGATCGCTGAGGACCGTAAGCAAACTGTGAAACCCTCCGAGGGTAATAAGACGCAGTCAGCTCCCGACAATCAGTGGGAAACAGTGAAAAAGAGGAAGGCCAGGAAGAAAGAGGAGGATCGAACTCCACCGAAAGTGGCCAGAAAAAAGAGGAGCAAAGGCGATGCCCTTATCCTCAAAACTGAGGGGCTGAGTTATGCAGAAGTTTTGAAGGCCATGAGAGGGGATGAGCAGCTGAAGGGTCTTGGCGCGGATGTGCGGAGCATCCGCCGCTCCCGCACCGGCGACATGATCCTTGAGCTCAAAAAGGATGCCACTGAGAAGGGTTCTGCCTACAAAGTGCTGGCAGAAAAGGTCCTTGATGATGGCATACAGATCCGCGCACTGACGCCTGAGCTGACTCTCCAGCTTAAAAACCTGGACGAGATCACTGAAGCGGTCGAACTGACACGAGCTCTCAAGGAGCAATGTAACGTGGTGGTGACTACCGAAGCAGTTCGTCTGCGCAAGGGACCGGCGGGAACCCAGGTAGCTACAATAAGACTTCCACTTGTAGACGGGAATACAGCCCTGAAGGCGGCCAAGCTGAAGGTGTGATGGTCCGTATGCCCACTGAGCGTGTTCCAGCAGCCGGAGGCTTGCTTCCGGTGCTTTGAGCGAGGGCACAAGTCCTGGAGCTGTAAGGGGCCTGACAGAAGCCACCTGTGTAGAAGATGTGGCGGTGCGGGCCATATAGCGAGGGACTGTTCGGCGCCGCCCAAGTGCCTGATATGTATAGGCCAACGGGACGCTAAGCACACAACAGGAGGCTCAAAGTGCCCGGCAGGCGCGCCGGCGACTAAAACACGGGCGTAGTGCAGGTAACGCAACTAAACTTGAACCACTGCCATGCGGCCCAGCAGCTGTTATACCAAGCAGTTACTGAGTCGTTGACGGACATTGCCATCATCTCGGACCCATACCGCATCCCTGCCGGAAACGGTAACTGGGTCTCGGATAGGTCCGGGATGGCGGCTATATGGACGACAAGCAGGTTCCCGGTTCAAGAGGTTGTGTCAACTGCAGACGAGGGATTTGCGGTTGCCAAAGTGGGTGGAGTGTTCTACTGCAGCTGTTATGCTCCGCCGAGTTGGTCGATCGAGCAGTTTACGCGGATGGTAGACCGAGTATCAGTTGCGCTGAGTGGTCTAAGGCCGGTGGTTGTGGCGGGCGACTTTAACGCTTGGGCGGTTGAGTGGGGAAGTCGTCGCACGAACCACAGGGGCCGGATTCTGCTTGAAGCTCTGGCAAAGCTCAACGTAGATCTGGTCAACGTCGGCACCACAAGTACCTTCAGTAGGAGCGGTGCGGAGTCTATCATCGACGTGACATTCGGCAGTCCTGGTCTGATAGGAGACTGGAGGGTAGACAATGGCTACACTCACAGCGACCATCAGGCGGTCCGCTATGGTGTCGGTCAGATAACGAGACGGCAGGCGGCGAGTAGAGCCGACACTCCAACCACCCGTGGATGGAAGGCTTTATACTTCGATCCCGAAGTATTTGTGGAAGCGATCCGGAGAGAGTGCGGTGATCGTGGTATGCCCGATCCGAACGCTGATCATTTGGTTGAGGTACTGTCGCGAGCATGTGACGCTACCATGCCTAGCAAAGGTCGACATAGGTATGGCAGGTCACCGGCTTACTGGTGGACAGATGAAATTGCGGAACTCCGCGGAGCGTGCTTTCGTGCGAGGAGAATTATGCAAAGAGCTCGTTCGGACGAAGGCAGGGCTGAATGTCGAGTAGCACTTGCTGCTGCACGCGCAGCGCTTAAGAGTGGGATAATAGCTAGCAAGCGAGCCTGCTTTGAAAGGTTATGTGCCAGTGCCAATGCGAACCCATGGGGTGATGCCTACAGGATCGTAATGGCAAAGACCAAGGGCGTGATGGCACCCGCAGAGCGATCGCCAGAGATACTGGAGCGGATCATTGAGGGCCTCTTTCCGCGCCACGAGCCAAGGCCCTGGCCTCAGGCCGCTGAGTCGTCCCACGGCCGACGTTCCAGTATCTCAGACCATAGCATAGGATGGTCGACCTCCCAGCCGAACATCCAAAGTAACGTGGGGGACGGCGGTTTGGAGGTCGGGGAGGAAGTGACGGTTACGAACGAGGAACTCATTGAGATCGCTAAATCTCTAAAGGTGAGCAAGGCACCGGGGCCAGACGGTATCCCTAATATGGCCATTAAAGCGGCTATTCTAGAGGCTCCCGAATTATTCGGGGCAGTAATGAGTAGATGCCTGGAAGCTGGCAACTTCCCGGACAGATGGAAACGACAGAATCTGGTCCTATTGCCGAAGCCGGGAAAACCTCCGGGTGTCCCCGGATCTGTCTGCTCGATACTGCCGGCAAGGTGCTGGAAAGGGTTATCCTTAACAGGCTCGTACAGTACACTGAGGGTACAAACGGTCTGTCAAGGAACCAATTCGGCTTCCGAAAAGGCAAATCTACGGTGGATGCCATCTTGTCTGTCACTAAGACAGCCGAGGTGGCGATCCAGCGCAAGAGGACAGGTATTCGCTATTGCGCAGTTGTCACGCTCAACGTGAGAAATGCGTTTAATAGCGCTAGCTGGGACTCCATAGCCAACTCGCTTCGGAACGTCCAAGTGCCGGTGTCGCTGTACAGGATCCTGGAAAATTATTTCCAGGAAAATCGTGTGCTATGCTACAACACGGAGGAGGGTCAGAAGTGCGTTCCAATCACCGCAGGGGTACCGCAAGGTTCCATACTGGGCCCGGTGTTGTGGAACGTCATGTATGACGAGGTGTTGAAGCTAAAGTTCCCGGTAGGGGTGGTGATTGTCGGCTTTGCGGATGATATCACCCTGGAAGTCTATGGTGAATCTATCAGAGAGGTTGAGTTGACGGCTGCCCACTCTATAAGCATTGTTGAAGATTGGATGCGATCCAGGAAACTGGAGCTAGCGCATCATAAAACGGAGGTTATCGTGGTGAACAACCGCAAGTCGGTACAGCAAGCAAAGATCAGCGTCGGGGACTGCACTATTTCGTCAACGCGGTCCTTAAAACTTCTGGGAGTCATGGTCGACGACAAGCTCAAGTTCGGGAGCCACGTCGACTATACCTGCAAGAAGGCTTCCACAGCTATTTCGGCATTGTCTCGTATGATGTCTAATAGCTCTGCGGTATTTGGCAGCAAGCGAAGGCTATTAGCCAACGTGGTCCAGTCTATACTTAGGTATGGCGGACCGGTGTGGTCATCGGCGTTAGGTACCAAAAGCTATCTAGCCAAGCTGGAAAGCACCTATCGTCTCATGTGCTTGAGAGTGGCGAGTGCGTATCGCACAGTTTCACATGACGCAATCTGCGTCTTAGCAGGTATGATGCCTATTGGCATTATCATCAGCGAAGACGTAGAGTGCTTCAACCAACGTGGAACTAGAGGCATACGGAGTACCACAAGATCGGCCTCGATGACCACATGGCAGCGGGCATGGTCTAATTCCACAAAAGGTCGGTGGACACACCGACTTATCCCGGAACTATCTGGGTGGGTCAACAGGCGCCACGGCGAAGTCAACTTCCACCTGACACAGATACTGTTAGGGCATGGTTGCTTCAGACAGTATCTGCATAAGTTTGGGCATGCGGAGTCCCCCGCGTGTCCCGAATGCGTGGATGTTGAGGAAACGGCAGAACATGCTTTCTTCATATGCCCTCGTTTCGCGGGCGCGAGAAGCAGCATGATGGCAGTGAGCGGACAGGACACTACCCCGGATAACTTAGTCCAAAAGATGTGTTCCAGCTCGGACATCTGGGGAGCGGTCAATGCGGCTGCTACCCAGATTGTACTCGAGCTACAAAACCACTGGAGAGCCGATCAACGGCGAATAAACAGCCTAACTACCATAGTCCAGTAGTTATCTAAGCGAGTGCATTAAGCACAATAACCCCTCCCTGAAGTAATACCGATAAGGTGGTGCCAGGGGGGATTGAGGCTGGAGACTCGAGTAAGGTTTTAGTGGGTCGGGATCCTCACGCCCCATTAGGGGGGTCCCTGAGTTATCGTCTCAGGTGTCCGTACCTTCTAAGGTGCTCAGCAGATTTCCCAACTCGTAAAAAAAAGGCGATACCGAAAGTGGCTAACGTTATTGTATTAGTGCGACAAACACTGTACTGTTCATCTCATGTGTTCGTTAAACACCTAAACGTTTATTTGAATATTGCATTAGTATTGATAACATATGTCAAATAGCGGAGCTTGCAAATATAAACACACTTGATCCGCAGCCAACCGCACCGACTACAAACATCCCTAAATATGGTTTATTTTCTTTATCAAGGCATTCCGATTCAATCAAGATTAACAGCAGCAACTGAATAATGCGTAGGATCACTAGGATGTTTAATTAATCCGTTTGCATCGGAGGCCAGTTTTTGATTTCTGCGCTTGCGTTTTGTTTGTTTACATCACTCTAAGCTTATCCATGCGGCGAAAGTTGAAAGCTCTTTAAAAGCTCATTGATGTGACGAAAGTTTGATACTGTGTTGCTGCTTTTTCGGAAACCGCTAGTACAATCAAATATGTGCGCAACAAAATATCTATTAACTAATTCCAAATTATACATTGGTCGCTTTTATGAACACGTAATGATCGATATGATCAGTTAAATTTATTTTCCATTAGCAATTATGTTTTGCTGAGCGTTTGTTGATATATAGCAGATCGATAAATGGAATGACAAGTTTTAGGAAATTATAACAGCACTGGAAGCACTGATTCCGTGGCGAAAGCGTGTTCTGCCAATACAGATGCATTTTTAAGGTGCAAAACAATACATGCTTCGAACGGTAGCCATTTATCCAGCCATCTTTGAGCCACTTTCGGTTTCCCCTTAATGTAGGCCAATTACATTATATGAATCCGATTGAATATCGTATGATTCTTATTTGAAACTCAAATGCAAAACATCTAACATTTAACAAAAATTCGTTCAAGATTCATGATCTCTACACTTCACATTTATGTGAAAGCATGTTAGAATATCGTATGATTGTTATTTCAAACTCAATTGCAAAACTCCTAACATTCAATAAAAATTAATTCAAGATTCATGATGTAAACCCTTCATGTCTACGTGAAAGCACGTTGATCGAAAGTGTTTTGCTATTGAAAATGAAGTAGTGCACGATGAACAAAAACGAAGTGTTTTGCACATGAATTCTATATGGTTTGGCTAGTAGGGCGGATTCATGTGCAAAACACTTTATAGCAACGTGCAATTTTATTTCCGTGTACATTGAATACGTGGCTTCTATTTTTGAGCGAATGTCACTTTCAGTTTCGGCAAATATAATTATTCCCTCCTGAGCGGAGGATACTGTAGGTTTAAAATCCCTTGTGACTTTAGTTGGGCGAAGAATGTTGTTTAGTAGTAGGAGCACTGTGCTGATTCTCGCATCTGAAAAAAAACTTTCAATTGTATATTCGATGCATATTACAGTTAACAATTAAACTCACTATCACTAATATCAATTTTATGTAAATATTTCGACAATCCATCTGAATATTCATCTGTATGTTTGATGTCTACGTACTGTATAATGCTTGGCAGAACAGATTGCCACTTTTTTATCTCTTGATTGTTTGTAGAAAAAAACAAATGATAATCGATATCAATCTGAAAAAATAATTGAGTACACATTAGTATAAATGTCAAATATAAGTTATTGTTGTTTTCCTACCAATTGGTAACCATACGGTTCCTTAAAATGTGTAAATTTCTGCAAAACTGTGTCAACCTTCAAAGCATTGCTCAATTGCATACGTCATTGTATAAAACTAGCTTCCCACTTTTCTAGAGTTAAACTCCAGGGTTTTTTTATTTAAAGCAAGCCATGCGAGAGCTTGATCAGCCACGGGATTGTTATCTGACAAATGCTTTTCAAGTTTTTTCGTTTTATTATTGTGCTTTGCAGCTGTACCTGGATTAATCCAGATTATTTTCTCCAATGCCAATGTATATGACAAAACAAAACAGCAACATTGCAGTTGTCAGTCTTTCTCTTTCTTACTCACAGCATTCGCATTGTCGCACTTTTTGTGCCAGTCACACTTTTTGTGCCAGTCATACTTTTTGTGCCAGTCGCACTTTTAGACTGCGGTGTCCAGTAAGGTGCAAAATGCGGGATATGAAGAGCGGGTTCTTCCTTCTCTCATTGTGATGCTTTTTGCTTTAAATTGTAAATCAGATTGTACAGTTTGCCTCCAGGGTTATGTTTGTTACCACCGTGTGGAATGAAATAAGTTTCCTACAAGTATTTAATAAATAAAATTAAACAATAAAAATTAAAGCAGTAAATGTACCTTTCTTATTTCGTCATGCAATTTCTCTCCCGATTTGGTCGGTTTTATAGTAGGGAGCCCAATTGCATGCACCAATCAATCCACGTATTTCGTCTGTATCAATAAATTTTATCTCCCGATTAACCAGCCCGTTTCGTCTAGTTCCGTAGGTCGGCTCTAATTCATCACTCTACTAAACAACCAACTTAGTCAGTTCTAGTCGGTCGATTTTGTATACCTGAGAATCGGTATATTCCCCTGTAAAACTCCCATAAGGGTAGGCTGGTAAATGTTGCAAGAATCGGCCGATCCGTAGGAAGCAAAATAGGGCGATTCACCCTACGCGAACCTATTCTAAATAGGGGGAAAAGTAGGAGGAATTTTTTTGGGGGGATGGCAACGACATCAAGTTTTAGCACATTCGACCCTGTTAATCTGTTCTCTGTGGTTTTAGTTTGCCATTTACAGCTCGAGGGGTGCTCCATCGTAGGATTACTCGTTGATTACATAAAAACTTTTTACACACTTTTTGTCAATTACCTGGTAGCACAGAGAACAGACTACCAGGTAATTGACAAAAAGCAAAAACATTCCATCAAGAAGACTGGCATCTCTTCCTCGCGCCCATACAAATGACGAGCAACAGAAGCAACACCGCACCCCTCCCGACAAAAGTTGAAGCTGTGTGTATATGTATTGATGGGAAAAGATGTGTGCGAGCGTGGCAATGCATTGCATACGTGTTTGTGTACATCCATATTCTAATATACACACACTAGTATATGAAAGTTCAACTTTAACTCAGCAGATAGCATTGCTGTCACAGAGAACAGACAGCCATTCAGGAACTAATTTTTCTTGAACTCTTGGATAAAATTTTAAATTAAAATCACCTAATATGCTAGCGACACGACCACTATAGTTTCCCAACTAAATGATACTTTTGATTTGCACACTGACAACCTTTGGCTCCTCTGGCTCTAGTATATATGGACTATATGCGTTATGCTAGCGCCAGAAGCTAACTGTTGTGAGTTTAGTGTAGAATTTTATGCGCCTTTAGCGACACCATCACTATAGTTTCCCAACTAATTTGACATAAGTTTTATCCAAGTGAGGATCTTTTGCTTGGATGTCTGTTCTCTGTTTGCCGTTACTGTCGCTCGACTTTTGGCAGAGTTGCCAGTCTTCTTGATGGGATATTTTTGCAAAAAGTGTGTAAAAGGTTTTTATGTAATCTACGAGTAATCCTTCAATAGAGCATCCCTCGAGCAGTAATTGGCAAACTAAATCTTGATGTCGCTGCCATCGCTGCTATGTAACTCCAGCACAAAGAACTATTGATAAAAGTACATGGTTATTTTTTGATGCATTTGGCAAACTATTTCTGGAGGGCGCTACCGACAGATTTTACACACAAAAAATCGATTACTTCCTTCGAGCCTGTTAATCTGTTCTCTGTGCTGGTAGTCTTCTCTGTGACTCCAGCATAGAGAACAGACGAACAGGTTCGAAGGAAGTAATCGATTTTTTGTGTGTAAAATCTGTCGGAGCGCCCTCCAGAAATAGTTTGCCAAGCGCATCCAAAAATATCCATATAAAATTTATCAATATTTTTTTGTGCTGGAGTTACATAGCAGCGATGACAGCGACATCAAGATTTAGTTTGCCACTTACTACTCGAAGGGTGCTCTATTGAAGGATTACTCGTAGATTACATAAAAACCTTTTACACATTTTTTGTCAATTACCTGGTAGTCTGTTCTCTGTGACTCCAGTACACAGAAATATTAATAAAGGGTGCATGCTAGGGTGCATGGATATTTTTTGATGCGTTTGGCAAACTATTTCTGGAGGGCGCCACCGACAGATTTTACACACACAAAATCGATTACTTCCTTCGAGCCTGTTAATCTGATCTCTGTGACTATAGTTTCCCAACTAATTTGACATAAATTTTATCCACCCCATCGACATCTCTACATCGAGCTGCAATGAACGTCAGCGACAGCATGTCCTGGGCTCAAAATTTGACAGCGGGCCCAAATCAGACTGCTGGCAGTTGAGTGAAACGCAGTGCTAACATGCTATCTCATATTCGCAAACACGAGATGTTAGCGGCGAAAACATGGTTGCCTGCCGATGGCGTGGTTTCATCCAAGTGGGCACCTTTCGCTTGGATGTCTGTTCACTGTGATACAACTATCGAAGCAAGGATTCTTTCAGATTAAAATAAAAAAATATTCTTTTCAGTTACTTAATCATAGGGATTAACTTATTGTTGCATAAATTTACTTACTCTTTTCACTAGATAATGCTTCTATGTGAATACAAAATTGCAAAGCCAAACACCAGTACTGTATTTTGTTAAACAATAGGATATAAAATTCTATACATCAAGATATTGAGAAATATAGTAATCTATACGTGTATTTCCTACCAGTTCTATTCACATTATCATACTACCTCGACGTCAGAAGCATCATCGCTAATACTTACATCTTCAAATCTGCAAGCATTTTTTTCTTTTGAAAATATTTCAGATTGAATCTGTCGGAATTTTTCTTGTGTGTTTACTGGCATGTTAATAAATTTCCTTATTTTATTATTTATTTCAAAAGTACTAAATTGTTCTTGTTCTTCCCGTTTCTGCTTTCGCCATTTCGCGCGTCGATTTTTGAACCACACCTGTAAAGAAAGTAATATAAGGAATTTAAATATTTTCTTAAATAAATCGAAAAAAAAATTACTATTGAGCTTGCTGACGTTTACCGTACACACACATCGACGCGCGATTTGTTGTTGCTGTTGTTAGATTTTACATTGGTTTTACAGTAGAATCAATATATAGAATGCCAGTGTCGCTGTTTTTCTACAGGACTCATTGTGGTAAACATGATGCTAACAATCTGTATCAAGTCTGTGAATCGGGAACTTCATTGTCAAAGTTGCTCATTGTTATTTATCTGTTCTTTATCTGTGCGCTGGTTGGTGCTGTCATCAGTGCGCTCATCGCTGTTTTCATGCCAGTGAAATGTTTTTGAACGTTCTTTTTCTTTGCGTTCGGATGAATTGAATCCAATAACTGCGTCCTTTTGCACCGATTTTTTCAGAAATTTGAAGCAAGCGAAGTTTCCCATCACATTACTTGGCAGCCATATTTGAAATTTTAAACTGATTGTCAAAGTTTGTTTGTTTTATTCGTCAAGCATTTGTAGACTACATACAATAATGTTATTACAATGTTTACTTATATACTATACATTGTTCCTATGGCTAAGTCGTAGTTTCATTTGGATTCTGGACATAGTGATGTCAATTCTTTCGCAATTTTGATTATAAAGGCGCATCATGTTATTGACTGGTCCATTTTGCGCATAATTGGTCTTATATGATTTTTCCAAAAATATTTTTCTAGTTCTAAGGTTACGACTCGGCGCATAAAAGTTTAATTGAGCAAGCAAATCTGCGGACTGGATGCGTTGAGAAATAATGTCATTGATAAAGTAAAGCATTGCTTGTTCGCGACGTTCTTTAAGTGTTTGTATATGGATGAGCATGCAGCGCGCTTCATAAGATGGTAATGGAAATACTGTCCAGTTAAGTTTTCGAAGCGCGTATAGTAGAAATTGTTTCTGAACAGATTCAATGCGTCCTTCGTGTAACGCAGTGTGTGGGTGCCATACAATATTGCAATATTCCAGAATAGGTCTTACATATGTAATGTATAAAAGTTTTATTGTGTACGGGTCTTTGAAATTATGACTGAAGCGTTTGATAAAGCCCAGCATTCTATTTGCTTTATTAATAATGGTATTGTAATGTTCTGTAAATGTTAGTTTTGAGTCTAAGATTACTCCTAGATCCCTTACAATTTTACATTTTGGTACAATATTGTTTCCTAAGTATATGTCAATAGAGGGAGTTTGAATTTTCCTGCTAAATGCTATTGAGTTACATTTTTTTACATTGAGGTTTAGTAAAGATTTGTTGCACCAAGTGTTGAATACATTGACTTCATTCTGAAATACTGCGACGTCATGGGCATTTTTTATTTCCATATATATTTTCATGTCGTCTGCATATACAAGTACTTTTGAGTGGTTAAGTATGTAGGAAATGTCATTTACGTGCAAAATGAAAAGAAGTGGCCCTAAGTGGGAACCTTGGGGAACCCCAGAGGTGACTTGAATAGGGTCCGAGAGGGCATTTTGAAAGCGAACAATTTGTTTACGTTCCGTTAAATATGATTGAAGCCATTTCAAGAGTTTCGGTTCTATTCCAATTTTGCCTAATTTGAAGATTAATAATGGTATGTCTATTCTGTCAAATGCCTTACTAAAGTCCGTGTAAATAGCTTCTACGTGGTTGCCACTGTCCATTGCATTAAGAGTAAAAGTTACAAATTCCAGAAGATTTGAGGCAGTAGAGCGGCCTTTGAAAAAGCCGTGTTGCTGACTTGTAATTTTGTGTTTTACTTGTTGAAAAATTTTTTCATTTATAATTGATTCAAATAGTTTAGGAATGCAAGAGATAATGGCAATTCCACGGTAGTTTCGGATGTCTGATCTTGTTCCTGATTTGAAGATAGGGACTAAATACGAAGATTTCCATATTTCCGGGAATTTTCCATTTTTCAGAGACATGTTAAATAGGCGTTGTAATGGTGTAGCAAGTTCTTCGGCCAGGTTTTTGAGAAATATGGGTGCTATTCCGTCAGGCCCCGGCCCTTTTGACGCATTCAAGCCTTTGAGTGCTTCAAATACGTCAATTTCTGATAGTTGAGAGACAGATATGTCGTTAGAAAATTCGGGGATAAATGAGAAATATTCCTGGTCGCGGTCTTCTTCGGTGAATGTTGTATATACTTCTTGAAAGAAATTTGCGAAAAGGTTGCAGATTTCATAAGCATTATTTCCAATAAGCCCGTCAAGTTTCATTTGGGATGGGAAATTACTGCTTTTCAATTTAGTATTTACATAGTTAAAGAAATTTTTTGGGCATGATTTGACTTCATTTTCGACTTTACTATTATATTCTTCATACGCGATTTTAGTGGCCGAGTTGAGTTCTTCGCAAATATTGAGATAATTATTCAAGTTAACGGTATTGTTTTCATTTTCGAATTTTTTGTGTGCTTTTTGTTTTCTATTTTTAAGACTTTTTAGATGTGGGTTGAACCACACAGGCCATTTACTATGTTGACTTCGTCTTCTTCTTTTCATTGGTACAGTTTCGTGCAAAACGCACTTCAAGAAAAGGATGAATTTTTCTGCTTCATAGTCGACATTTCCTTCAGTACAAAACACATGTTGCCATTCTGTTGTACATAGTCTACGCTTAATTTCTATAAAATTTGCTTTGTTATATTCCGGCACTTCTTCATATTCCAAGTCAGTAGGGTAAGAGCTATTGTGTGTGAAAATTGAGTATTCCATTGCTGTGTGAAATGCTTCATTCTTCCATAAGGGAGATAGTGAAGCATTTACAGCAAAGTCGTCTGTGCAGTTTGTAAAAAGTAAGTCCAAATAAACATTTTGACTATTTTTGACTGAATTTATTTGATGCAGGCCAAATTGTGAAATTTTGTCAAAAATGTAATGCAATGTTTCATTTTCGCCTACTACTGGAAGCAAAATGGATTCATTGTCAATGTCTACAATGAAGTCCACATTGCGCTGATTGAAGTCGCCGTAAATATGTAGTTTTACTTCGGGTTCCATATTTGAAATAATGTTTTCTACTACTTCGAAAAATAGTTCATAAGACTGTTTATTAGCATGTTCGGGAGGAAAGTACACGGCTGAAAAAATGTGTACTTCGCCGTATATGGTTGCTTTGGCCCATATATTTTCAAATTCGATGTACTTTCTAGTAATTATTTCTTCCGAAGTGAAGTCTGAGTTTATAGCTATGAGGACACCTCCTCCAGATTTTTTCTGACTTAGAGACAAATTACGGTCGTGCCGGAATACGTTAAATAGATTTCCAAAAATTTCTTCGCTTTTGACGCTTTCGTCCCAGCTACTTTCGGTTCCAAGAATGACTTTGAAAGAAGATGATATTACATTTTGATGAATTTCCTTCATTTTGGCTGGACTTTTCATGCGGTTGAAATTCTGGTAATACACAAGAATTTCAGCCGCATTCTTTTTAGTGCATTCGTTTTAGTGCAGAAGAAGTTTTTGGAAAATTATTACTACTTACATTTACGTTTACTAGCTCCAAAGAGCGCGTCGATAAAATTTCTTTTTTATTAGACTGGGCGTCGTCGTTTGGTGATTTAAATTCTTCCGTGTTGTGCGTCAATTGTAGAGAAAATTCGCGTTGTAAGATTTACGTGACGGTACAACGCTTGTCGAAAATTTATTGTTACTTTCGCGCAATTGCTGAAGGCGGTGAGTTCGTTCGCTCACTAAAAATTGTCTGTACGACTGCAAGTCAGCTTCTGCTTCCGGCGGTAAAAGTCCATATTCCTGGTAGACTTCTAGAAAGATGCGCTTTAGATGTTCGGGAGACGTCGGGAGTCCTTCGGATGCCAAAAGCATTCGAATGCTGGTTGATGTTAATCCTTCTATACAGACTGACGGCTGCTGGTCTTTCATATATGCCAAGTACAGGCGGACGATTTTCATTATTTTTGGGTCGCGCAGTCTAGCTTTCAGAAAGCGCCCGTCGCCGTTTGTTGACTGCTGAGTAAGACGGACTATAGGAGGACGCATTGGGTCGCATTCAAATAGACTGTCTTGAGGAGGTGCTGGAGCTGGGTGTGAGATATTGTTATTGCTGGCGTTGTTATTTTCGTTTTCGTTCAGGGTGGTGTTAGTCTGGTTTTCGGTCCTATATGGATTTATTGTTTCGCCTTTTTGAAAATTTATAAATTTGGATGTTATGTCCGTTGTTGGTGGTCCAGAAAATTGAAGTTTTGCAGCTGCCAGCAGGTCCTTGTCCAGAGGTAATGCATAGTTTTTTGGAAGCGTGTGTGTATTACTTCTGGACCTTTGTGTGCTATTGACCGACAAGGTTTTCTGCTGGTTCCTTTTCCGTTGTTTACGCCTGCGTCTAGCTTTGTCTTCCTTTTTTTCCTGTAGACGACGGAAGCGCTGCTTGGAATCGTATGAACTCCAATCCGGTCTCCAGTGTCTTTTGTTTCCAATAAAGCGCCAGCCGGAGTTTGGTTCTTTGTTATTTGATTCCTTGATTTCGTCCGGAATTATGACGCGGGTAGTTTTTTCAGTGATTTGGGTAGGCGAAGTAGCGATTGTCTTTGCTATTTCGTCAATTTGCGATTTGACTTCGCAGGCCAGAATGGTATGCGAGTCTGTCAGGTCATTTCTAAGAGCAGTAAATAATTCTGGAAGTGGGTCAACTGTTTTTGTTATTGCTGCTACTGCTGCTGTCGCTGCAGATTTAGCAACTGCTTCTACTGCAAGCGGGTCTATAGGCTGGACGTCCAAAAGTGATGATATTCTGTTTTTGATTTCTGATGCGCTGGATTTGTTGGTTTTTTCGACGGTCGATAATTTGCTGTAGATGTCTAAAAGTACTTTTTCAAAGTGCTCTAGAGTTTCGTCGTGGGTGGCGCTCAAATTTTTTAAGTTGGTAAGCAATTTGTGATTTGCTTCCAATGTTTTTCCTATGTTGTCTGAAATTTGTGACAACGATTGTGATTGCTTTAAAGTTGAGTTCAGCATTGAACTGCGTTTGACAGTCAGCACATAAGGGCAGCATGAATGACCGCAGCAATTCTTCCTTATTTCTAGCTGCGCCTACGCAAATTCCGTGGAAAAAGCGATTGCAATTTCCTTCGCACTTCCACAGGTCACGACTGTCGTTGGCGATGCAATTTTTGATGCCACACTTCATGATTACACGCGCGGCGGTACAGTTTAAGCGACGAAAATAAATATGTTTGTAAATACAAAAGTGCCTGCATGCACGTTTGTCAATATTACTAAAAGTTAAAATACGCGGTACTACGACGCGAGTCAAAAAAAAACGTCCGTTCGGTCGGACGGTTAAACTCAAACTCGACAATGTGACAATGTTTGACAATGAGGGTCCGCTTTTGATGAATCTCAGGCACACACACAAATGCATATATAATGTAAATACATTATCTGAACCTGTGTGATGTTTACCAAGCGCACTGCAGCGACACTGGCATTCTACCCAAGCAACCAAAAGTTCGAATATTACTTGACACGCGAACTCGAAAGTTCATAATTAGTTCAGATTAAGTTCCCTAGAACTTTCTTGCTGATTAGTAGTGTATATCAAGTATACGTGGAACTAAATGCTTTAAGAAGTGCTGTAAGTACTTCATAGATACTTCAAAGCTATTAGGATACTACATGAAGTTCTGAAGTAACTTTAGTTGCTAACAAGTTCTGCGTGCTGCTTTTTTGTTTATATTTTTGGTGATCAAACCAGCAGAACCTAAAACTATTTGAAATTAATTATTTTTATTTCACTTGAATAAATTTAATGCTCGCACATTTCTAATTACAACTATAAATTAGAATGCAATGCTCTTCATTATTGTGTTGTATTGTGTAGCATATGTTGTCGGTATCTCACTACTATAGTTGATTGCCTGGTTCCTAACTTTATGTTCTATAATTAACTCACGCTGCATAAAGCTGCTGCAAGTTCTAAAACGAACTTTTACTTAAGAACAACTCATTGGCAAAATTCACATCGCTTGTATACGACAAAGGTGACGCAGTGGATCGGGATAGGTTTACAACAATTACACAATCGACAACTCTTGTCTTGAGCGGGTCAAAGTTGTTAGAGACCTAGGAGTGGAGCTGGATACTAGAATGACCTTCAACAACCATTACTCAGACATTATTTCAAAGGCGAATCGTAATCTGGGTTTTATCATGCGTGTGGCTAAAGATTTCCGCGACCCATATTGTTTGCGAGCTCTTTACTTTTCCCTAGTACGCTCCATTCTTGAGACTGCTTCTGTGGTATGGAGTCCGTTCACGGACATTTGGTCAACAAGAATCGAAGCAGTGCAACGCAGATTTATAAGGCACGCATTAAGACATCTCCCGTGGTCGGACCATCAAAATCTCCCACCCTATGAGGACCGTTGTAAACTGCTGAATGTGGAAACCCTATGCAAAAGGAGAGACGTATCCAGAGCCGTCTTCGTTGCCCAACTTTTGAAATGGGAGGTCGACGCTCCAGAACTTCTACGTATGGTTGATGTAAATGTTATGCCTCGACCGCTTAGATCTCGTGGATTTCTACGGCCTGCCTTTCACCGTACAAGTTACGGACTACATGAACCAATTCACGCGATGTGTTGTTTATTCAATGAGGTGTATGAACATTTTGACTTTACAATATCGACGAATACTTTCAAGAATAGGATAAGAAATAGTGTAACTTGATGTGAATTTTATGTCTCTATGTTTGATTAAGTTTGTGTACCAATGTTGTTGTTATTATTAAAAGATAATGGGTTTTTATGCCGATTTGAGAATGGGATTAAATCTCAACTCAAATAGGCTTTTCCCATCCACAGTTTAAATCTTCATTTAGACATTAGTTCCGATGAAGTAAGAAAATAAAATAAAATAAAAAAAAATAAAATTACAAAATGCAATTGTGATCAGATTAATCTCAACACCCCTCCTCAAGCTAATCACTATTGAATGCCCAAGGCCAAACAATGTTTCTTAAATGTCACTGGCGGAAGGCCTTTAGTCAATAAATTCGCTGGTTGGTCAGCGTTCGATTTGAATCGCACGGCAACTCTCTGCTTCTGAACGCACTCCTTAATGAACTGGAGTTTCACATCTGTGTGCTTCAGCTTCCTAGACGACGCTTCCGATTCAGCAATTGCGATCGCCGATTGATTGTCTTCGTAGATGGCGACAGCCTGATTGCCACGCAAACCCAACTACTTGAAAAGCTTAACAATCCACAGTGCTTCGCAGATACAGTCGACTAACGCACTACACTCCGCTTTGGTAGACGAGAGTGCAATCGTCCTTTGCTTCCTCGAACTCCAAGATGTCGTTGACCCGTATATCTGAAAGACATACCCAGAAACTGAATGGCGATCACCAGTATCTGTCGCCCAGTTTGCGTCAGAAAAACCGACTATCTGCTCCGCTGAATCCTGCCGGTTGTAGATCAAACCATACTGTATCTAGCGATGTCCGTTAATCGTTCGATTAATTCAACTAATCGAATAACTATAAAAATATTCGAATAATTTTTAATCGAATACTGCCAGCACGAGTAGTTGAATTAATCGAATAGTTCAAAGGAAATAATGTGAATGCGAATAATCCCCGAATAATGGCCACTAATCGTTCATAATCGTTCGATTAATCGAATTATTGCAAAAAATATTCGAATATTTCTAATCGAATACCACTAGCACGAATAGTTGAATTAATCGATTAGTGCAGACAACGCTCGCCGATTAATCGGTAATCGAATAATTGAAAATTTTGGACATCACTAACTGTATCGTCCCTTTAAGGTACCGTAGTATCCTTTTCAGATGTGACCAATGCTCTAGTGACGGGTTACACTGGAACTGACTAAAGTATTGCACAGCCGAACTAAGATCAGGACGCGATGTAACCTTAAGGTAGGTTAAACAACCTATCAATTCCCGGTACGGCTTATCGATGTTTTGCTGTTCCGTCGGTCTCTGTAGTTGCAAGTATGCACACATAGGAATCGATGCCGGTTTGCACGAATCCATTCCAAAACGACGAAGTGTTGCTGAAGTATAGCCTGGTTGACTCAGCTTCATTTCACCTTTGCTCACATTCCATTCGATCCTGATCCCTAAGAACACATGTGCTTCACCGAGATCTACCATACGGTATTGCAGCATATCCTTCACATTTTGCACTTGAACTAAATCCTTGCAGATAATAAGGACATCATCTACGTAGAGAAAAAGATAAACCGGATCTTCCTTACTGTTCATCGCGTACAAACAACTGTCTTCTGAACAACGCCGAAACCCGACTCTAGCCGCAAACTCGTTGAACCTTTCGTTCCAAGCCTTCGAGGCCTGTTTCAGCCCGTAAATTGATTTGCTCAGCTTGCATACCTTATTCCCCTCCTCAAATCCTTTGGGCTGCCGCATGTATATTTCCTCAGTTAGGCGTCCATTGAGGAACGCGGCCTTCACGTCCATTTGGTGAACGATAAGATTCTGTTGGTTCGCTAAAGCAAGCATCATACGAACGATAGACATCCTAATGACGGGAGAATACGTTTCACTAAAGTCAAACCCATATCGTTGAATAAAGCCCTTAGCTACCAACCTCGCTTTCCTTTTAACGACTGACCCATCAGGATCCATTTTTAAACGGAAAACCCACTTACAGTCAACTGCCTTGCGGCCACTAGGAAGATCGAATAACTTCCACGTTCCATTCTCGGCTAACGAATTCAGCTCATCGCTTATGGCCTCCTTCCATTCAGGCCAATCAGGTTGCAGCTTCAACTCCTCGATGGTCTCCGGAACGTTTCCCACGTAACTTTCTGCATTGAGTGCAAAAGCAACGCAAGAGTAATCACTCAATCTGGTCGGTGGATTTCGAACACGCTGACTTCGGCAAATCTCTAGAGGATCTTCTTCGTACCTATCCAGCTCTACTTCATCCTGACAATCATTGAATTCTTCTTCTTCATACATGTCAACTTCATTTAACGGCTCCACATCAGGAACCGCCGAGGTCGACAATGGTAACTGGGCCGAAGAATCAGATGAACACATTGAACCACCCAAACTAGTTGTCGAAGGATCGATCAGAGAACCTACGAATGGACCGGCCAATTCAACACTGGAACCGCTGCATTTCGAAACAGGTATCTGAACTTCTACTCTGCTAGACACCAACGGCAGCTCCTCCACTACCACATCTCGAGCGATGAAAATTTTATTACCGTCCCACAGACGATAGCCGTTCACAGCGTATCCGACGAAATAACAGCTCTTAGTTCTAGACTCCAGCTTATTCCGTTTCTCCTTTGGAACAAAACTGTGTTACCTGACTCACTGCGAATATGCGTTGTGTTCGCGGGATCGTGTTGGTTCGAAAGGTTTCGAAAAATATCGTCCTTGTATCGAAAATATCGTTAATTTTGATCACCAAAAGTAACGTACTTAAACGTTATATTTCAAGTGCGAGTAGTACGCAATAATTGTATTGTGAAACTGAATTGTTATTTATGCAACTTTTGACGTAGGACTACGTCTTGCGGCAAGTTTTGAGATAGGGTGTCATTCCAAAAAATCGAAAAATGCGAGCGTCACGAAAAATGAAAGGTTTTGAGCGCTAATAGCTCGGCGGTTTTCCAATCGATTTTCAATATTCTTACACCAATCGATCGGAAAATCTTCTAAGAATTGACCCAAATGAAGAAAAGTATGGATTCTTGATGTTGAACTATTGAAAAATTGAAAATAATGAACCTATGTTTTACCAGAATTCTCGCATCGTGATTGGTTGGAAGATTCTTTACGATGATCTAAACCTATATCAATTTGATATCTGTGCTTGGAAAGTAAGCCAAAACAAGTGACAAAGCTTCCTCATTTCAGCAAGATTTCTTAATACCGCGCTTCAACCTAGACCATTTTGATGTCCTTGCTTGGGAAGTACACCAGAGAGAGTGACAAAGCCCCCTCGTGCCAACAGATTTCTTACGAACTCGATTAAACCTAGTTCAATCTGATGTCTGTGTTAGAGAAGTGTGACAAAAAAAATGACACAAGTTCGTTGTGCCAACAGATCGCAAATTCTTTACTGCGTGACGATTAAACCTCGGCGAATTTGATATCTGTGTTGGAAAAATGTGTTGCAGCTGTAGTGTTCGGTTATAATACGGCTCTGTAGTGAAAAAATGTGCTGTTGATAAAATAGGATTGAATTGGTAAAATCCTTTCAACGTGGGAAACCATGGATAATAAAAACAATCTTTAATTTCAGTAAGGTAGCAGGAAAGTAATAGTTTGTGTTCTTGATTTTGTTAAATTGTTTTCAAACGTACAATCTTTTGAGAATTGAACGTATGCAATGTTACTACTTTGATAAATGTTACATACAACGCATGTATATATGTTGCATATAGCATGTACACATAAAGAATCGAATGATTACAAGCATGAATACATGCCACTATCACTACAAAGAGACTTACGTAGTCCTGCGTCACCTATATATGCGGTCGTGTCTTGTACACAACCCCACTGATTTTTACAAATTAAATGCTATAACAAAAGCACAACTTAGAAAAAATCGTTTGTTATCGATATTAACTGCATATGTGTTATAAACGAATAAAACGTATGGTTACGTTTTATTTCAATAATACGCATATACGCAGTGAGTCAGGAAAACAGTAGCACCGAATATGCGAAACTTCGAGACATCAGGCTTGTGGCCGTACCACATTTCGTATGGTGTCTATGGTATGCCGTCGTCGGACTGCGATTGATCACGTACACCGCCGCTAAAACTGCCTCACACCATAATGACTTCGACATTCCAGCATCCGCAACTGACACCGTTTTGTTGCGGTGTGTATGGAACGGTGTACTCAAGCTGTATTCCCCGTACGCGGCAGAAATCACGAAAAGCTGCACCTATGTATTCACCTCCATTGTCGCAACGGAGACGAGAAATACGACAGTCAAAGTGTGATTCTGCCATTGCTGCGTACGTTTCGAAGGCTTCAGGCACCTTATCTTTAGTGCTCAGGATGTATATAGCAGTGAAATGTGAATAATCATTCATAAGGGAAACGAAATATCGCTTACCGTTATAAGCAGCCGGTGTCATAGCTCCGCACACATCGCTGTGGATCAACTCGAGGGGACGGGTGCTCCGAGGCAAGGGCATCTGCATGAATGGTTTTCTCGTTTGCTTCCCTTTGAGGCAGGGTTCACAGACCGCACGTTCCTCTAATTCACTTTTCTTTAGCTGCATACCTTTAACCATTTCGCAGTCCACCATCTTCACAAGTCCACTTTTTCCGATGTGACCAAAACGCCTGTGTCATAGCTCTTCGTTGCTAATGGCATTTCGCGACACAAGAGCAGCCGGCTCTTTCACTCGCGACACTTCCACATTCAGCTCGTAAAGCTTATCCTTTCGTTTCCCAGTGCAAACAATCTCACCGTTTCGCAAAATCTCGGCACTGTTTTTCTTGAAAAACACTTCCATCCCCAATTGTCCACCGCGTTGAATCAAAAACAGATTGTAACGCAGTCCCGGCACGTACAGAACTTCGCTGACAACACAGTTTGCCCGTTTGCTTCCGACTTTCGTCACTATGTCAACAAAACCCGAGTGATTGCTTTCAAGCATCTCTCCAGAAGCCACTTTAATTAATACTGGCTTGTCTAGTTTCTCACGTCGCGTAACCAATCAATCGTTCCAACCATATGGTCAGAAGCACCGGAATCAAGAATCCACGAAACGTCACTTTGCCGCGAATCGTTTGCATTATCGCCGACCGAACGAGTCACAAACACGGTATCTGCTTCGCTTACGTGTGCTTTTCCTTTTGGCACTCTCTTTTTCCGCATCTGTTCGCGTTCATTCGGGCACTCTGCGCGTTTGTTTCCGACTTTCCCGCACGAAAAACACTTGAATTTCTTCTTGTTTTTCTTTTCTTTTCCAGCAAAAGCTGTCGAGTCCGCACCAGCTTCATTGTCACTGCTATTTACACGTTTAACGCTCTCGCTGAGCAATCGCGCCCGCACAAAATCCAGGGTACACTGTTCGTCCGATAGTGTTTCGAGCACTGTTACCAAGTTGCCATACGAAGACGGCATCGATTCTAGTAAAAAGAACACAACAAGCCGTTCGTCCAACTTCATACCTGCCGAATCCAACTCACGAACAGTTTTATCAAACAGCAGCAGATGCTGCTCCATCGTGCCAGTCTCGTATTTCAGTGCCAGTAACTTTTTCAGCAGTAAAAACTGTCCGGAAATCCATTTACGAGCAAACGCATTCTGCAAAGCTTGCCAAATTTCCACTGAATTTCACTTCTGCTTTTCCTTCGCTCGTTTTACTTCAGCGCTGTCGTCGATGAGTACACGAAATTCATCGACTTTTTCCGGAACCTGCTGTATGCATGGCAAGAGACCCAGCTCCTCCAAGTGCACTTCCATACGAAAACTCCAATTTGCGAAATTGTTACCATCGAACAGGTACACTTTCCGTTCTTCCTCCATCGTACTGGACTCGACTGAAAGAAAACTAAATACGCACGATTTCGATGACTAAACGTTTTTCCGAAAAACGCGATACGCGCTTTGTAGGTTAGGGCATAAGCTGGGCCCATAACCTGAGAAGATACTCTAAATAAAATGCGCAGAACCTACATGTGTGGTGTACAAAGACGAAGTGTCTTTTATTCAAATCAAAAACGGTTACATATGCCAATGTATATCTATACCTATAAAGAAGGATTTCTGTCTGTCTGTCTGTCTGTCTGTCTGTCTGTCTGTCTGTCTGTCTGTCTGTCCGTATGTTCCTTATAGAATCGAAAACTACTGAACCAATCGGCATGAAAATATGCATGTAGAGGTATTTTGGGGCCAGGAAAGGTTTTAGTGATGGTTAGAAACCCCTCTCCCCACTAAGAGGGGGGGTTCCCATACAAATGAAACACAAATTTCTGCATAACTCGACAACTAATCAAGCAAATAGAACAAAATTTGGCATGTGGGTGTTTTCGGTGACAAGAATTTATTCTATGGTAAATTGAGACCCCTCCCCTCTTTATTAGGGGAATTATAACTCCTCTCCTCTTTAAAAGGGGGGGCTTCCATACAAATTTCCTCATAACTCGAGAACTAATCAAGCAAATGGAACCAAATTTGGCATGTGAAGGTTTTTGAGGGCAAGAATATTTTCTATAGTAAATTAGGACCCCTCCCCACTTTAAGAGGGGGGGGCTCCTGTACCAAAGAAACACAATTTGCCTCATAACTCGAGAAGTAATTAAGGAAATGGAACCAAATTTGGCATGTGGGTGTTTTTGGAGACAAAAATTTTTTCTATGATGAATTGGGACCCCTCCCCGTTTTAGGAGGGGGGGATCCTATACACATGATATACAAATATCCTCATAACTGAAGAACTAATCAAGCAAATGGAACAAAATTTGGCACGTGAAAGTTTTCGAGGGCATGAATATTTTCTATGGTGAATAAGGACCCCTCCCCACTTTAAGAGGGGGGGCTCCTATACAAACGAAATACAAATTTCCTCATAACTCGAGAACTAATCAAGCAAATGGAACCAAATTTGACACGTGGGTGTTTTTGGAGACAAAATTTTTTTCTATGATGCCTGGGAACCCTCCTCACTTTAGGAGGGGGGGGGGGGGGGGGCTCCTATACAAATGAAATACAAATTTCCTCATAACTCGAGAACTAATCAAGCAAATGGAACCAAATTTGGCATGTGAAGGTTTTCGAGGGCAAGAATATTTTCTATAGTAAATTAGGACCCCTCCCCACTTTAAAAGGGGGGGGCCCCTGTACCAAAGAAACACAATTTGCCTCATAACTCGAGAAGTAATTAAGCAAATGGAACCAAATTTGGCATGTGGGTGTTTTTGGAGACAGAAATTTTTTCTGTGATGAATTGGGACCCCTCCCCGTTTTAGGAGGGGGGGATCCTATACACATGATATACAAATATCCTCATAACTGAAGAACTAATCAAGCAAATGGAACCAAATTTGGCACGTGAAAGTTTTCGAGGGCATGAATATTTTCTATGGTGAATAAGGACCCCTCCTCACTTTAAGAGGGGGGGCTCCTATACAAACGAAATACAAATTTCCTCATAACTCGAGAACTAATCAAGCAAATGGAACCAAATTTGACACGTGGGTGTTTTTGTAGACAAAATTTTTTTCTATGATGACCTGGGACCCCTCCTCACTTTAGGAGGGGGGGGGGGCTCCTATACAAATGAAATACAAATTTCCTCATAACTCGAGAGCTAATCAAGCAAATGAAACCAAATTTGGCATGTGAAAGTTTTCGATAGGAAGAATATTTTCTATAGTGAATTAGAACCCCTCCCAACTTTAAGAGGGGGGGCTCCTAGACAAACGAAATACAAATTTCCTCATAACTCGAGAACTAATCAAGCAAATGGAACCAAATTTGACACGTGGGTGTTTTTGGAGACAAAATTTTTTTCTATGATGACCTGGGAACCCTCCTCACTTTAGGAGGGGGGGGGGGGCTCCTATACAAATGAAATACAAATTTCCTCATAACTCGAGAGCTAATCAAGCAAATGAAACCAAATGTGGCATGTGAAAGTTTTCGATGGGAAGAATATTTTCTATAGTGAATTAGAACCCCTCCCAACTTTAAGAGGGGGGCTCCTAGACAAACGAAATACAAATTTCCTCATAACTCGAGAACTAATCAAGCAAATGGAACCAAATTTGGCACGTGGGTGTTTTTGGAGACAAAAATTTTTTCTATGATGAATTGGGACCCCTACCCACTTTAAAAGGGAGGGCTCCTATACAAATGAAATTCAAATTTCCTCATAACTCGAGAACTAATCAAGCACATAGAACCAAATTTGGCATGTGAAGGTTTCTGGAGGCAAAAATATTTTCTATGGTGAATTAGGACCCCTCCCAACTTTAAGAGGGGGTGCTTCTACACAAATAAAATACAAATTTCGTCATAATTCGAGAACTAATCAAGCAAATGGAACCATATTTGGCATGTGGGTGTTTTTGGAGGCAACCATTTTTTCTATGATGAATTAGGACCCCTTACCTTCTTAAGAGGGGGGGCTCTCATACAAACGAAATACAAATTTCCTCATAACTCTAGAACTAATCAAGCAAATGGAACCAAATATATCATGTGGGTGTTTTTGTAGGCAAGAATATTTTCTATGGTATATTTTCTATGGATTTCCCCACTTTAAGAGGGGGGGGGGCTCCTATACAAATGAAAAACAAATTTCCTCATAACTCGAGAACTGATCAAGCAAATGGAACCAAATTTGACATGTAAGTGGGTTTGGACGCAAGATTTTTTTTCTATGGTGAATTGAGACCCCTCTCTTCTTTAGAAAGCGAGTTATGGCCCATCTCCCCTTTAAGAGGGTGGGCTTCCATACAAATGAAATGCAAATTTCCTCTTATCTCGAGAACTAATCAATCAAATGGAACCAAATTTGGCATGTGGGAGTTTTAGATGGCAGAAATTTTTTCTATGGTGAATTACTACCCCTTCCCCTTTTAAGAGGGGAGCTCCCATACAAATGAAATTCAAATTTCCTTATAACTTGAGAACTAATCAAGAAAATGGAACCAAATTTGGCATGTGGGAGATTTTGGTGTCTTGAATTTATTTTACGATAGTTAGACACCTCTCACCCCTGTGGTAGGGGGATATGGACTCTCATACAAATAAAACAGAAATTTTTGCGAAACTCAAAAACTAATCAAACTCGAGAAATTCGAGACTCTTCCATACAACATTAGTCAATACAAGACCACAAAAACTATCTATAGTAACACTAGATCAATCAGGACGAGACGGTCGCGAGTGTTGCCGGTGACCCGCCGTCGGAAGCGCCGCCCATTGGGGGGCTTGCAAAACTCGAGATTGTGACAAAGATCATCCGAGATTCATGATTTATGTACAACACAGGTTAATTTGTGGCAATACGAAGTTTGTCGGGTCAGCTAGTAGTATATAAAGGTAGTTCATTACAGAATGCACTCTAAAGCAATTGTGATCAGATTGATCTCAACAGGTGCACTCGATCATTCCCACCATGAAAGCGTCTCCTTGGTTCTCGGGTCTAGACGCTGGGAGACTATTCATTAAAAACATGTCACGATTAATATCGAACCACTTTACCTGTCGAAGCCATCTTTTCAGGATAAACATAACCGCTACCAACCTCTGTATGTGCGGAGACGGTTTCGAGGACCCAGATCATATTGTTTCGAAATGTAAATTATACGACTCAACAAGGAGAAAACTCATCACAAGTCTACAACAGATCAGCAGAGAAGCCAATACTCCAGTCAGAAATATTTTGGGAAAACGAGATTATGAATATATGAAACGGTTGCAGATCTTTTTCACGGAATCGAAGATAAAACTGTAAAATTATATCATCCGTTTAGATTGTAATTAATTAACCATCATATTAACCTAGTGACAAACATTATTACTATTAATTTTTATTTATTTATTGTAAACTGTATGAAATGATTGGCCGACTATGGTAAATTTTGATTAAGCCGATTGAGCCTTATAAAAAAAACACAAACCAGCCTCTTGAAGGAGGAGTCTTCCATATAATGTTCAGGCAAAACACTTACACTAAAATGACAGGAACGTGATGATTTCAGATTCAAAGAAAAAGTACAACAATGCTTATCAATTTTGGGACGTATGCAGAAGGCCGTAGCTACCGATCCTATTGTCCTAATTATGAAAAGCGATCAAGAGTTAAAGATTACTCGCCAAGGGAATATTTAAAAACCAAAATTATATGAATCCGTTTAGCATATAACATTACAGAGTAGAGGTGAAGGTGGATGTAGGGAATGAGAGCATATACAGTGTGACGGAAGAAAGTGAAGGGAAAAGAGAGAGAAACATGAATGCAACAGGAGCGAGAAAACGGCAAGATACACTCACGCATAGTGGTTCGGCTGAAAAAGTAAACAGACGTCAGTCTTGTGTAATACGGACAATATGCAATAAATATAATATTGCTGATTGCAAGGAAAATTGTGCCACCCAAAGTGCGAAATCGCTCATAAAACTGCGATCCAGCATTAAATCGTTTCGGTATCTTCGGCGCACTTTTTCGTTACATTCCAAGCAATAAGTGCGCTGAAGAGACCGAAACGATTTAAGCCAAAATAGCACTTTTATGAACGATTGCGCACTTTGAATGGTAAAATTTTCCTTGCAATCTGCAATATTTATATGTTCACAACATGTATGCCATCACATGAAAACAAAAGAAAACGTAGGTAATTCCCCCAAAATGAAACTTACAGGTGAATTGCGAAGTACAGAATCTTTCGCTACATTCCACTTTGCTAAGCAAATCAATCACCCGAGTGAAGAATTTCGACAATTTAAGCAAGGCTATTGTAAAGTGACCAGATTTTTTTGGATGAATGCGGGACATTTTTTTGCTAAACCTGTTGGGTAGTGTAGGGTTTTCCCCTTAATACGTATCTGATTATCTTACGAAGTCGAATACCGAAGTAGGGCCCTGGATAGGTTGACAGCAGGGGTATGAAGGGATGAACAGGAGAGTGCGAAAAGGAGGAGCGCAGGATAGACGCGTGTGTGGACGTGGAAAAGAGGTGTAGATATAATAAAGAGATTGACGACAAAATATAAAAAAGAGTGTATTGTTTTATTGCCGAACCGATTCCTACAAATCTGGCGACGAGGATAAACTTGAAAGGTGAGTTGAAGTTATGATTAAATTTGTGAAAATATGATTGATTTTTATGTGTAGTGGTCTCCCGATTGGAAAATGAAAATGGCGACTTTTTGAGTGGAGATCAAAGAGAATGCTTCGTGATGGTATTGGTGAGATGTGTGCTGTTTTTTTCCTGGTGCGGGCGCAGGAGCGGCGGTTTTGTTTTCAAATGCCGATTTTTCTATCGCAACAGACAAGCTGTTTTTTCTTAGCCCGCAAAACATTATTCGAATGTCTGTGAAGTTGTAGCGTTGAGGGCCGATCGATGAAACTTCTCATCAAAAGCTTGTTGAAGTGGAGCGAAAGCGAGAAAGACAGGCGACGGCCGTGTGTATGAAGTTGTATCCAAGAGTCAACAACATAGCTGACTACGAACAACGTATGTGTAGGTGGCTTGAATGCAATAATTTTTTTGACGTAGGACTACGTCTTATGGCAAGTTTTGAGATAGGGTGTCATTCCAAAAAATCGAAAAATGCGAGCGTCACGAAAAATGAAAGGTTTTGAGCGCTAACAGCTCAGCGGTTTTCCGATCGATTTTCAATATTCTTGCACCAATCGATCGAAAAATCTTCTAAGAATTGACCCAAATGAAGAAAAGCATGGATTCTTGATGTTGAACCATTGAAAAATTGAAAATAATGAACCTATGTTTTACCAGAATTCTTGCTTCGTGATTGGTTGGAAGATTCTTTACGACGATCTAAACCTATACCAATTTGATATCTGTGCTTGGGAAGCAAGCCAAAACAAGTGACCAAGTTTCCTCATTTCAACAAGATTTCTTAACACCGCGGTTCAACCTAGACCATTTTGATGTCCTTGCTTGGGAAGTACGCCAGAAAGAGTAACAAAGCCCCCTCGTGCCAACAGATTTCTTACGAACTCGATTAAACTTAGTCCAATTTGATGTCTGTGTTAGGGAAGTGTGCCAGAAAAAATGACACAAGTTCGTTGTCCCAACAGATCGCAAATTCTTTACTGCGAGACGATTAAACCTCGGCGAACTTGATATCTGTGTTGGAAAAATGTTCTACAGCTGTACTGTTCGGTTATAATACGACTCTGTATGAATACGCATGCTAGACGTTTCATTAGAAGTGTAGTGAAAAGATGTGCTGTTGATAAAATAGGATTGAATTGGTAAAATCCCTTCAATGTGGGAAACCATGGATAATAAAAACAATCTTTAATTTCAGTAAGGTAGCAGGAAAGCAATAGTTTGTGTTCTTGATTTTGTTAAATTGTTTGCAAATGCACAATCTTTTGAGAATTGGACGTATGCAATGTTACTACTTTGATAAATGTTACATACAACGCATGTAGCATGTATATATGTTGCATATAGCATGTATACATGAAGAATCGAATGATTACAAGCATGAATACATGCCACTATCATTACAAAGAGACTTACGTAGTCCTGCGTCACCTATATATGCGGTCGTGTCTTGTACACAACCCCTCTGATTTTTAATGTGTATCTCCTAGGCAGGGATACCAGATATACAGATTTTTCGTGTGATTATAGATATTTTTTTTTAGAAAAAGTTTGCATCTTTGCTCTCCGTTGAAACGTTTTTAAAAGTGGCTCTTAAGATTACAGATTGTAAATCTTTGTTGAACATGGTTTGTTCATAAAAATCTAGGCGCAAAAACGGTTTGTATACAGTATTAAAATTGAACATGGATTGTTCATGAAAGTCTCCTGTATGGACTACATGATATAAATATTGACTTTGCTAAAACAAAATAAAGCAGGTTTATTTATGAAAATCTGTATGGATTACAGTATATAAACATGGTTTGTTTATGAAAATCTGTATGGATTACAGAATGTAAATATTGTGTATTTACAATTGTAAAATTGAACATGGATTGTTCTTAAAATGTACTGTATGGATTACTGGATGTAAACATTGCGTGTTTACAGTTACAAAATTGAACATGGATTGTTCATAAAAATCTGTATGGATTACAGGTAGGGTTGCCAAGTGGCCGGTTTTTTGGCCGGCCCGACCGGTTTTTCACCTGCAAAGCCGGTGGCCGGTCAATCTTGCAAAACGGCCGGTTTTCCGACATAAGAAGCCGGATTGGTACTTTTTTTCTGATTTGTTAAATTTTCTGATAAATTTATTAGCAATCCTGAGCAGTGGATCATTGAAGATAGCCAGTTTTGCAGCGACAATTCTTTGCTTCTGGCGGTAATATACATTAAATTGTTCACCAGCACCAGAAGCAACTAGTTGTCTTCTAGTATCTTCAATAATCCATGCAATGTTCGTTGTGGTTTCGGTTCTGACTGACGACTACCTAAATAATAATCGCACATTACACATTCCAGGCAAATCCTCTAGTAACATGCTGCCACAACCCCCCCCCCCCCCACCCCCACGCAGTTTTTGAAGGCAGGACCGACCGGCCGGTTTTTGAAACTTTCGGACTTGGCAACCCTAATTACAGGACATAAATATTATACGTTACAAATTAAAACATGAATTGTTTATGAAAATCTGTATGGATTACAGGATGTAAATATTGTGTATTTTCAATTGTAAAATTGGACATGGATTGTTCATGAAAATGTGCTGTATGGATTCACTAATGTGAACATTGTCTGTTTATGGTTACAAATTGGGCATGGATTGTTCATTGAAATTTTCTTAGATAGATTACATAATGTAAGGGTAACGTCGTATGTTTTCTCTTATTTGAAATATTCTAGATGGAAGAAAGTCGCCCGGTTCCCCAATTTCGATGCGACAACATTGAAAAAAAAAACAAACTGTACAAGGAGTGGAGAACTTGGAAAGGGGCATTAGAATGTTACTTCGATGCATATAGTGTTGTGGATCAAAAGATGAAAAGGGCCAAACTGTTGCACTTGGGTGGGCCTCAGTTGCAACGTGTATTCCAAAACCTTCCGGATCGTGAAAGGTTTCCCTTGGTTTCTGTCGAGAAACAATGGTACGACGCACAGTAGTCGGAAATTTAAAATTCTTGGCCAAAACCTCAAGATGATGAGATTCCATGTTTTTCGGGCTGCTGATTTCAAAAATGATAATGAAAATGTGAAATTCAAAATGGCTGATCCAAAATGGTGGCCTTTTTTGTTAAATTTTAAAGTTTTTGATGTAAATTTCATCGAAAGGTGACTTTCAGGTCATTGAGTTCAACAATAAAACACAATATGTAAAATGGCTGACCAATATGGCGATCCTTTTTGGTTTATATCTGGCTCAGCGCGTTTTTGGTTCTATTTTTAAAAAACAAAATTGAATTAAATAACAAATCAAATTCAAAATCGCCTTTTTTCCCCTATTAAAATCGCAAAATTCTATATACCATTAGGTTGTGCAATATTACTTTGAAATATAATATTAATCGGAATGATCATCGCTGTTACTTTCATCACTGTCGCCGATTTTATCGCTGTCAGTGTCATACAATATTGTGTAGCACAACAACGCGATTACAAGCAAGCATTCTTCGAAAAATATCTTCCATTATCTTCTATCTCGTATATTTTCTCGAGAAGTAAGTATCCTTGATGCTTTATATTGTTGTTGCGCGATTCCCAAGCTCCAGAATTTGTGCGGACACTTTCCAATGTTCAATAATACGTCTTGCAGTATTTCCGTCGTTAGAATTTCCCAACCCTGGTTTCGAGCGAGTTTGAATGCTTATGCATGTTTCCATCTGTAATTTACATGTTTCAACCGTTTTCTTTTCAGCATTCTGAGCGTTCACTTGATTCGGCAAGCAATAATGTGGCCCGTCTGCCTTAATTTCTCCTTTTGGAGACACTGCTGCCAGTTACCCTCATCCATTCGTTAATTTGCAGAATTTATAAAAAGAATCGTAGGAGTTAGGCTTATACAAATTTGGAAAAAAGTTTATGTCCTAGTCTCGAAATATTGTTCAAGGGGGGGGGGGACAAGAAAAAAATAATAACATAAAACCTTCAATAACTAAACAAACGAGAAGAAACCAGTGTTTATTTTTCCAGATTAATAAAAGTTTAATACAAAAAGTTGTACAGTACTTCAATTTTAGTTCAAACCAAAACAACTTTCAAAATTTTTTGATCCAAGCACATAAAGTAAGTATTCTGGCAGAGATGAATCAACTTGAAAATAGTGGAGTGCTACAGGATCACCTTAGAGTGCCATAAACGTGTAACTTAACCTTCATTTGAATTTTGCTTTTTACTTGAATGTCACTCGGATAGTAACCTTGTATTTAAGAATAATCCAAATCTGTATCACTTACTAGTTCAGAACTCGGTAACCACGAAATAGTATCGAAATCTAATCTTCTCGGAAAAATGGCAATTTAGGTCCTTACAACTTTTTTACTTGGAACGCATATGCTATGGTACCGACATTTTTAAAGAAAAAATCTCTCACACCATTCACGTTTGAAACCGCTTGTTTCTTGGTCAACCTTTTAGTCATATAAATATCAGCCCATTTCTCAGCTGATGCTGGTTCTCAACAAATAATGTGTTTATCTTTGATATATTAAGGATGCAAACGCACCACTATCAGAAGTGATCGTCACTGTTTGAGTAATAGCATTTGTCCAGTCCGGTGCTGCACTTCGGATGAAGATCAGTATAAATGTTTAGATGTTTCTTCGAAAGCTCTAGGATTTTGCGAATCATTGAAATGTTTGGAGAGATAAACTGTTTCGACTGCCTAGCAATGAAAATGATATTCTAATTTAATTCCACTTTCGTACAGTTCCATACTAAAACTCCATTTTTAAAGCAGAAGCAGATAAAGCTCAATAAAAATGCAATATAACTTAACATGACTTGATTTAATGTAATGGTCGGGGCCACCGTTGATCCCAATGATAATCACAACATGACAATAGTTAGAAAAGTTTCGAACAGTTCAATAACATCCTTTCTGCATGCGTCCAATGCATGGTAAAACATTGTATCTTTAAGTTTTTCGTCCCTTACATCTAAAATTAGGGTAGGTACTTGGAAAATACGGAATAAAACGATCAATTTGGAACCCCGAAAGCACCGAAAGCTGATGTTCCGAAAGTGTGTAATTTGTTGTATTTTCATTTTTATCTTATCTATTACCTATGACAGCAAAATATAATCCCACAGCAATTCGGAATATCTTCGTCAAAAGTGGTAGCAAATTTCACTAATACATTGTTTAGTTGATTGATGCCTCAATCTAATTCGGTTCTTTTGAAGCAAGTTGAATTGAAATGGAACAAAATTTAAAGTAAAGTGAGCCAAAAGTCTAATTCCAAGCACCCCAATTTTCGACGTCGGAACTTAAAGGTTAAGCACAATAGTGGCCTGTAACCTGTATTAGGAATCAGGAAGCTAAGATGGTGTATGATGGTTGATCGAGACTAACGGGATAATTACTTCAACTTTGCACGAATTGGGTAATTAGAGATGTAAACTCGTTGAATTGTAAAAATCAGGTTACCAATAAAGAATGCAACATTATTGAACTTTATTTTTTTGCCCCTTCAAATTTCGAAAATTTTTGAAGGGGAGGGGGTGACATAAACTTTTTTTTAAATTTGTATAAGCCTTATTATTAATAATCTGTCACATTGAGAACGATCAGGTGCTGTTAGAATCAGTAGGATCGTTGAACTAGCTTCGTAATTGTCCTGTACTCGCGAAGTCTGTCGATAAAGAAGGGAAGTGTCTAAAGACGGTTATCCCCTAGGCTTTGCTCTGCACCATCAACGGTTTATTTGTAAAGAACAGGATAATAGCAAAAAAAAACAAGTTAAAAACTTGGGCAGGTTATTTGGAGCATCAAAAGCTCACCCGTCCGACTTCGCCTATAAGTGCGCGTCAACACTAAATCTCCATTTTCTCGTGGAGTTGCAAATAGTTGCAAAAAAGCTACACACCCTTCGAACCATTACAATCTGACGCTCACACAAATATATAACATTCGACGGCACCTCGCGGCACAAAAAGTAAATGCCCATCTCATTGCGCGCGCTAATTGAAAAAACTAGCATTTGCGAAGGAAACTTTAACCGTTGTAAAAGTATATATATAACGAAAAAACTGAATTCGCATATAACGCTAATGAAGTACATACCTTCAGAAACGTTATCCATTTTGGTTGATTGTTATTTGATAATGCGGTAAAGAACTACATGCGTTATTGCCAAGAGCCACAAAATGTATGCAAGCCGCACTGCAAAGAGTCTCTCATACACCGACGTTTGACATTACGCCAAACCACAAATCTACATTGTCCATACTTGATATTACACGATCTGATAAAATGACTTATTCTACGTGTAATTACATCAGAATCAGAAAAAAAACAGATGATATGGTGAACATGGTAACTTGCGTATCATTTGTGTCTAGTTTAAAAGTATATTTTTTGTGTGAAATCAAGTGCTATTGGTGATCTATTGCTAGTGAACCGACGGCATATTTAGTGACATCGACAGATAAGTAAAAGTTTCATTGCATGCTTTTCATTTATCTTGTTTTTTAAACGATTTATTTCTAAACCAGCGCCGGACATAGTGCCTATGCAAGTAGACGCTACGGCCGGCGGCTGCTTGAAATTTCATTGTTGCGTTTTTTTCATTGTTCACTGCCTTGAGTGCCTGCCGTTGCTGCTGGACGAGTCCAGCCGGCGTGCGTGTGTATGGAAGTCGGCATAGAGTGTGCAAAATGTGGTAATGTTATTCGGGCCAGCGATGATCCTGTTGCTTGTGTTGGTAAATGCAAATCTGTATTTTGCAGAGCTTGTACGCCACTAACCAAGATAGCAGCGAAAATTGTGAATGACAATGAAAATATTGTATTTAAATGTGGATCGTGTTTATCAGCTCGAGATGACGGTGGTAAAGATGATGCTTTTCGTGGTGAGTTGACTGCGATGATGGATACATTATCATCTGTCTCTCAGTCGCTTACACACAACGAAAGTGGAATTGGAAACCAAATAAACAACGCAATTTCTAACGGTATTGATAGTATTTTGAAATCTATCAGTAACTCGCTTCGTGAGAGTATGGCAAGCATTGAATCCAGTGTGGCCAAAAAACTTGATGATTTCAAAAAAGCTATATTTGATAATATCGATCGGGATAGAAATGTTGCTTCAATGAATAGAAAAAGGTCGCGAAATGAGAGAACGGTTCACTCTGAATCGGACTCAAATCCCAGCAAGAAAATGTTGATTAGTCGCGATAAAGCGATTGTTGATCATGATGACGAGGTTTTCTCGAGCAATAATAAAACTTACGCGAGTGTTTTAGCTGGATCAGCTGGTAATACATCGAATAATGTACAGAAAAAAGAAAACCGTAAAGCTCGACCAGTCATTGTGATCAAACCGGTCGAGTCTTGTCAATCTAGTGAAGATACAAGATGTTTTGTGAAAAGTAATTTAGATCCGAAAACCTGATTTAATCCACCTAGTGGTGAAAGGAACCTTTGTTATACGGTCTTACTTGCTATTTGAGATATAAATCGACACGTCTTCGGAAAATAATTCATCTATTGGTTAACGTTGCATTGTGCGTTGGTTTACATAAAATTTTTGAAAATTGAATAAGTTTACAAAATTTGAACAAAATAGAAGTACTTATAAATTTTGATAGTTCCTTTTCTCGTGAAATTGCTGAGTAAGTTGTTACTAATGTGGATAAGTGCAAGTAAATGTAAGTTGTAAGAAGAAATATTATTCTTTCACATATACATTGCGTAGTAGAAGTCTAGCTTATAGGTTTTTGAACTATGCATAATTTCCTGTAATGCCATTCTATTCACATCAATAAAGTTTTCGTGAATGAATTTCATCAATTTTTATTGACCTTCGGTTACTCACGCTGTTGTATTTTGTACAACATGTGGAGGTTTTTGAATGCCATATTGTTATATAGTAACAAATCATTGTTTAACTAACGTATGTTCTTCAATAAACTTGTTATGAGCAAAACGTCAGAATTATTCGATGCATTAATACTTTAAATTGTTAGGGAAACATCAGCATAAACCGACAAAAAATCACAGGAACGAAGCAAACAGCATGTGAGGTATACCGCAATTGGCCTCAACTGGCATTTTCTCTCGTTTCTTCATATATAAAAATGGTGTCTGTATGCAGCAAAACTATCAGCAAATGTAAAATGTTTAAAATGTATCCGTCTGTCGGTAGTCAAATAATTCGGAATCAAAATTAGGGTGTTTTTTAGATTCAAAGTTCTACAGATCCTAAACAAGCAGACATAGAGGTATACTATATTCAGTGAAGTTGTGTAGTTTTACTATTTGTACAACGTTGTAATACATGAAAACGTCATACAACAATTACAAAAAGAGCTGAAATAGAAGAACTGATTTTACAAATGCATTTTACAATAAATAAGATTTCTCTATCTTCGCTGAAGAGACAGAAGGTTACTGTCTTCAGCAAAATTTCTTGTAATAATATGCTCTAAAACATTGCAGAACACATCAATGTGTTAATAAATAAATAACAAATAACATCAATGTGTTATATTGAAACTGAAGAAAAATAATTTTTTTATTTTACTTTTAGGGGAATTAGTCAAAATTTAAATTCTACCAGACGATAGAACATTCAATTTCAAAAAACTCTTCCAAACGTTTGATAAACTTAAAACCAAGTTTTCCTAGTCAAAACTCTAGTGCGCACGTTTTCTTTGATTTTGGGCTATTGTGCGCGCGAGTAACTGTGTTACAAAAGTTAGCGCGAGTGTTCGAGGGTTAATATCTTTTGACCGGAAAAACCAATTCTTATAAAATTTTGCATATATATTCGTAGTGCCAAAACCTCTCGTTTGACATTAAAATAATTGAAATTAGGCAAATTAACTTGGTTAAAATCATTATAAATTATAGTTAATTTTGGTGTGGTGAATACGGTTGCTCATAACTTTCAAACTAAACATCCAATCAAAAAACAATTCAATAGTGATCTATCCGGCTATATTACCCTTCAAATGAAACTAATAACGCATAAATCGGTTTGGCCATCTCTGAGAAACAGGCGATCATTTGGACCTTGTCAAAACTGGTTTTTTAAGCGAAACTTTTAAACTGCATATTTGTTTTTGATGAAACCTGGTAGAAAGTTTAGCGATAGCAATAGCTTTCATTTGGTACTAAGATCATTCAAATTGGTTGTGTAGTTCCGGAAAAAACCGTGTCACGTTGTTTTCACATTTTTGCCTATAACTTTTAAATGAAACATCGTACCATGAAACAACTGAATTGGTGATATACTAGGCATAAATACCGTTCAAACAAAAGTAATAGCGGATGAATCGGTTCAGCCATCTTCGAGAAACAGGCGATAGAAAATGAGCTGCACACACATACATACACACACACACACATACAGACATTGCTCAATTCGTCGAACGCTATCGATTGGTATAAGACACTTGGCCCTCCGGGCCTTGGTTCTATTTCGCGTTTTTCGACCAATTTCTAAACCTTTGTTATATAGTATAACAAAGGTAAAAACATAAGATTAGTAATTTTAGAAACGGGAAAAACGGTTCGATTATTGCTGAGTGTGCAATAGTGGATGACATTGAAGTCGTGAAAAATGACATTCAAAGCAATTTGGGTGAAAAGTTTAACGCTGTTATTCCTACAATTGCTAAACCGAAGGTTAAAATTGTAGGAATGAGTGATCAACATTCCTCCGATGTCTTCGTAGACTTGCTTAAAACTCAAAACGACATCGGCATCAACGAGGTCAAAGTTATTGCACAATATGAAAATCCACGCTTTAAATATAACAAATTCAACATAGTAATCGAAGTTGACAAGGACACTTATAACAGCCTGATGAATGCTGATAAAGTAAGCATCGGATGGGATAAGTGTCCTGTTAAAGAGGCCGTCAATGTTTTGCATTGCTTTAAATGTGGAGAATTTGGTCATAAAAGCACAGAGTGTGTAAATACTAAAGCATGCTCTAAATGCAGTGGTAATCACAAAACAGCCGATTGCTCTTCAACTGAATTTAATTGCGTGAATTGTATAAAATCAAATAAAGTACTTAAAATGAATTTGGACGTAAAACACCCAGCATCTAGTTCACAGTGTCCGGTTTATCGGAGACTGTATGAAAAAAGAAAAAGCAACATATTGTCAAGTAAATAGCAACAAAAGAAATCACAATGCGTTAGGAAGTTAGAAATAGTCTATCTGAATATTGCTGGTTTATCTACAAATTATGTTGCGTTGCGACATCTTGTAGAAATAAAACGTCCAATGTTGGTAGCTCTAGCCGAAACTCATATAGTGGACGCTGATGCCTACAATCAATATAGTATACCGGGTTATAAAGTTGCTTTTTGCCTTTCGCATTCCAGACATACTGGTGGTGTTGCTATTTACGCTAAGGAATCAGTTAAATTCAACGTTCGTACAAAAGAGTCCGTTGAGAATAATTGGTTTCTAGGTATTTCAGTTGAAAGAGGCATGACGATTGGAAATTTTGGAGTAATATATCATTCCCCTAGTTCAAATGATCAGCGCTTTTTGGAAATTTTAGACAACTGGTGGGATAATTTTGTTGACTTAAATATTATTGCGGGTGACTTTAATATTGATTGGCTTAATGGATCAAATTCGAACCAATTAAACCAATTAGTACATTTTGACGTAGGACTACGTCTTACGGCAAGTTTTGAGATAGGGTGACATTCCAAAAAATCGAAAAATGCGAGCGTCACGAAAAATGAAAGGTTTTGAGCGCTAATAGCTCAGCGGTTTTCCGATCGATTTTCAATATTCTTACACCAATCGATCAGAAAATCTTCTAAGAATTGACCCAAATGAAGAAAAGTATGGGTTCTTGATGTTGAACTATTGAAAAATTGAAAATAATGAACCTATGTTTTACCAGAATTCTCGCTTCGTGATTGGTTGGAAGATTCTTTACGATGATCTAAACCTATACCAATTTGATATCTGTGCTTGGGAAGTAAGCCAAAACAAGCGACAAAGTTCCCTCATTTCAACAAGATTTCATAACACCACGGTTCAACCTAGACCATTTTGATGTCCTCGCTTGGAAAGTACGCCAAAGAGAGTAACAAAGCCCCCTCGTGCCAACAGATTTCTTACGAACGCTATTAAACCTAGTCCAATTTGATGTCTGTGTTAAGGAAGTGTGCCAGAAAAAATGACACAAATTCGTTGTCCCAACAGATCGCAAATTCTTTACTGCGAGACGATTAAACCTCGGCGAACTTGATATCTGTGTTGGAAAAATGTGCTACAGCTGTACTGTTCGGTTATAATACGGCTCTGTATGAATACGCATGCTTGCCGTTTCATTAGAAGTGTAGTGAAAAGATGTGCTGTTGATAAAATAGGATTGAATTGGTAAAATCCCTTCCACGTGGGGAACCATGGGTAATAAAAACAATCTTTAATTTCAGTATGGTAGCAGGAAAGCAATAGTTTGTGTTCTTGATGTTGTTAAATTGTTTTCAAATGCACAATCTTTTGAGAATTTAACGTATGCAATGCTACTACCTTGATAAATGTTACATACAACGCATGTAGCATGTATATATGTTGCATATAGCATGTATACATGATGAATCGAATGATTACAAGCATGAATACATGCCACTATCACTACAAAGAGACTTACGTAGTCCTGCGTCACCTATATATGCGGTCGTGTCTTGTACACAACCCCTCTGATTTTTTTCAATTTAAGGCAAACGGTTAGCCAATTTACTAGAATTTCCAGACACAGTCGAACACTAATTGATCACGTGTTTTCAAACTTTGACAAGGTCCATTCTGTTACAGAGGCCAATTGTAAAATTTCTGACCATGAGACAATTTTTATTTTAATCGAGAAGGACCAAACATGTGATGATAAAGTAAAGATAAAGTGCTGGAATAGATATTCGAAGCAGGCAGTGTCTCAGCTTGTTTCGAGAAGCTTGGATTTTCTCCCAATAACTGGTGTTTTGGACCATAAGGCAGCTGTGCTCACCAACACGCTGAAAGAGTGTACGAACAAGCTTGTTTTTGATAAGTATGTAGAACTACGTAACACAAACAACTGGTACTCTTTAGATCTAGTACGTTTGAAACGTGAAAGAGATAAAAAGTACAAGAAGTTTCGTAGAAGTAATAATAGTGATGATTGGGCTAGGTACACAGCCGCTCGTAACGTATATTCACGCACCTTGAAAAAGGCTCGAAGTGATTATATTCAACGGAAGATTGATCACCATCAAAATAACAGCAAGGAGTTATGGAAAATTTTAAAACAGTTGATTCAAAGTAAAGATAATTCCCCGCGGTCCATAACTTTCAATGGCACAGAAGAACAATCGAGTCAAGTAATAGCGAATAAATTCAACAGTTATTTTGTTGATAGCGTTCAGCTGATCAATCAGAGTATTGATTTGGTCAGTGAACCTCACGAAATAATACAGCCGATTTGTAATAATATAAGATTTGATGGATTTCGCCCTATTACTTTTGCAGAGTTGAAGGATATTTGTTTTTCTTTAGAGAAACCGGCTGGTATCGACAATGTCAACGCAAAAGTAATACAAGATTGCTTTCATGTAATTGGACACGACTTGCTGGACCTTGTTAATGAATCGTTGCAAACTGGGCACGTGCCTAAAGTTTGGAAAGAGTCACTTGTGATTCCTATTCCCAAAGTTAATGGAACGGATAAAGCCGAAGAGTACCGTCCTATTAACATATTGCACACATTAGAAAAGATTGTAGAACTTGTTGTCAAAGGCCAGCTTATGAATTACTTAAATTATAATCATTTGCTAATTCCAGAGCAATCAGGCTATCGAGAGGGACACTCTTGTGAAACTGCATTAAATCTGGTGCTAGCAAAATGGAAAGAAAAAATCGAAGCTAAAGAAACTATTCTTGCTGTATTTTTGGATCTAAAACGCGCGTTTGAAACAATCTCTAGGCCCTTATTGTTACAAACCTTGAAGCGATTTGGTATTGTAGGAATGGCATATAAATGGTTTGAAAGCTATTTATGTGACAGAACTCAAAAAACTCGCTTTGATAATTTGAATTCTGATTCCCTTGCCAACACACTTGGTGTACCGCAAGGAAGTGTATTGGGGCCCCTTTTGTTCATAATGTATATCAATGACATGAAACGAGTTTTACGGTTCTGCGACATAAATTTGTTTGCGGACGACACCGTTCTATTCATTGCGGCTAAGGACCCTCATGAAATTGTCACACATTTAAACCAAGATTTACATTATCTTTCGAATTGGTTGAAATTTAAACAGTTTAAGCTCAACATTAACAAGACAAAATATATGATCATTTCAGCCAACTCCAAGCCAAACGTAAACGTTGAAATTGATGGTGAGACTATTGACCGCGTAAATGAACTAAAGTATCTTGGAGTAACCATTGATGACAAGTTAACCTTCAAGTCTCACATTGATAATGTCATCAAAAAAATGGCGAAAAAGTACGGTGTCTTGTGCCGTTTAAAAAATGAATTGACGATCAGTAGTAAAATTCTTTTATATAAGTCAATCATTTCACCACATATAGATTTTTGCTCATCCATCCTGTTCCTTGCAAACGATACACAAATATTGAAGTTGCAGCGCTTGCAAAATAAAGTTATGCGATTAATTTTAAGATGTAATAGATACACTTCCTCATATATTATGCTGGACGCATTGCAATGGCTTTCTGTGAAGCAAAGAGTTTATTTTTTGACAATGGTGTTTCTATATAAAATTCTTAACGGGATGCTACCTCGATATTTGTGTGACCGAATTGAAAGAGGAAGAGATTTGCATTCGTACAACACTAGAAACGCGGAAGATGCAAGAACACCACATTTTTTGTTTGGAAGATCACAGAACTTTCTGTTGTACAAAGGAATAATTTTTTTCAATTCGATGCCCAGACAAATAAAACGTGCAGCAACAATGGCGGAATTCAAAAGGCTTTGCATTTCACACATAAAATCTACTTTATAGACACAATGTGATGATTTTTTTTGTATTAATTTAAGAAGATTGTATATTTATTTATTTTTTGTATATTTAGTGGATATAGTAAGTTATCATGTTCACTGATGATGATGGATTTGAAATTGTTATTATTATTAATTAAAAAAAGTTTAGAGAAGGCTACACATGTTTGAGCCACGCGCGCGATAACAGACATACACAATCTGGAAACTGAATGGTCAGGTTAAAGTCCTGAACAAAGGGTTTGGAGCGGAAGCTGGACAGGCTTGGGTTTGCTTGTGGACTTTGGAACTCATATACCATCGCTTTGTTGCGGAGTTGTATATCGAGCACCAAAGTTCTGTAGGACCTCCCTCGTAGTTCTAGATCGTTATCTAGAACCAACTCTGACCGGCTTGTGCTTCTAAATATTAGGTTCAATTCCTAATCAAGTCAGATAATTTTCGGGTTGGAAACGTTTTGGACGAGCCTTGGACATTTTTTGAGAATGTTGATATTCACTTGAAAGTTTGATATATCTGCATTAGAAGCCAGTTCGTTATTTGCTTTTGCACCTGGCTACATTGTCATTACATAAATATCTTAATAGATAAATCGTCTCGCTCAAACCGTTGTAGGGGTATGAGGTGGGACCATCATCATCATCATCATCATCAGAATATGTCAAGAATGATAACTTTCGATTTTGTAGGTTTTGGCCAGGTTTTTAAGGTTTCCAACCACTGTGCGACGTAGCAATAAGCACTTTAGATGGATTCTTTCAACCTTGTAAGCAAGATTGCCTTGAAAGGCACAGATTAAGATACATGAAACAAACGGAAGGGGAGAGGTGAATACAACAATTAGTTTATTTCACTGAAATATTTTATATTCATTTTAAATAATATAAATATATAGGCTCGCGGACTTTGTGCTTCGCCTTCGCCAACAAGCCAGCAATTGTGGTTTCGATAAATATTCTGATTCAATCAGCGATGTTCTTCCTGAAATTTTTATCACTGATGTCATCGTTGACGGATGTTTGTCTTCAGAGCTCCGTCGGCGCATCCTCCAGCAAGATCGTTCGCTGGCTGAAATTGAGTCACTCGGTGTAACTCTCGAAGGCATCGATAATCAAGTACAGGATATCGGGAGCAAGGCAAAAGACCAAACTGGCAATCATAAAGTTCTTAAAGTCAGCAGTAAGTCTGGATTCAAGTTGAACAAACAATTTGATCATCGTTTAAGGAAGTTCGCAGAGAAGAGACAGTTTCCATCCGAGCGAAAAGACTTTGTTTGTCTTAATTGTGGGCATCGAGATCATCAAACACATGACAACGCATGTCCAGCAAAAGGGAAACTCTGCTATATTTGTAAAAAAGTAGGGCATTTTGGATCCCGTTGCAGATTCCGTAAATTCCAAGAGAAGAGTCCGATTGCAAATAAAGTACGAGTGATTGAACATCATGGTTCTCCGTCGTCTAAGGAAATATCTGGTGATACGGAAGCAGAAAAGACGTGCTACGCCTTTTACTCCGGTAACGAAACGAACATTGTTGAATGTAAAATTGGTGGAGTGCAATTAGAGATGCTAATCGATTCTGGGTCAGATGCTAACCTAATTACAGATCAAGAATGGGAACGGTTAAAGCAAGCTAAAGTGGTCATTCACCAGAGTACCAAAGGAAACTCTAAAGTGCTCAAAGGTAGTGCGACCAGCCACTACCGATAATAGGAACATTTGTAGCAGACGTGAAAGTTGGCAAGCTATCTATCCGAGCATTGTTCTACGTCATCAAGGGTGGTCAACGTTGCCTTCTAGGTGACCAAACATCTAAAGACCTAGGGATCTTGAAGGTTGGCCTGGGAATTCAGAATGTTACTACCCAATTGAAACCGTTCTCGAAGATCAAAGGTATTCAGGTTCAAATACACATGGATGTGAATACAAAACTAGTTTTCCAGCCTCTTAGAAGGGTTCCCATGCCACTGGAGGATGCGGTCAATAGAAAGCTAAAGCAATTACTGGAAAGAGACATTATTGAAGTCAAGGTAGGACCGGCATCATGGATTTCTCCTTTAGTGGTGGTGGGAAAAACGAACAGTGAACCTAGAATATGTCTAGATTTACGGCGTGTCAATGAAGCAGTTCTCCGAGAACGTCATCCAATGCCGACCGTGGACGATTATCTTGCTAGATTAGGAGAAGGAAAATGCTGGAGTAAACATCAAGCGGGCGTTTTTGCAAATCGAACTGGCACCGGAGTCTAGAGACGTGACCACTTTAATCACTAGCAAAGGACTTTACAGATTCAAACGCTTACCTTTTGGTCTTGTGACTGCACCAGAATTGTTCCAAAAGGTCATGGATCAAATTTTGACCGGCTGTGAAGGTACCTACTGCACTATGGGGGATTTCCATACAAGCAGGCGGACAAAAATATTTTCGAATTTTTTCTAGGATTTTTGATGTTTTTCTAGTTGATATGATTAAAATATGTTGTTAGAGTACATTTGCAAACATTTCACGAACATATTTTGAAAAGGGTTTAACTGTTTGCCTTTGTCATATGTGTAAAACTAATCCCAAACGTACAAGGTTTGGATTCTACCATTAGCGATTTCAACCAAAGTTGGCATAATTGTTCATTCCGACCCCACAACCAATTTCCCTAAGTTTTACACCGATTGATCAGTCCCCCTAGCGATGGCGCTGCTTCCTTTTTTTACAGATTTTCAAAAAAGTAATTTTTCGGGTTTAAATATCTATGCAACAGTTTGATGTGAAGACATGTCAATATACTTTTTCTATGGGATTTTGGTCGCGCAATTGAATGATGTTATCAGTTTTTATCTAATTTGTCAACATCATACATTTTTTTTGCAATTTGAAACGAAAAACGCGAATATCTCAAAACATCCCCAATTTGATTTTCAAATAAATATGCTTGAAATATTCGCCAGAAAATTCTACATAAGAATCACTTAACTAGAAAAAACAATATTGGTAGTATGGGAGGGTAGTTTGAATATCTGTGGCATCCGTAATTCTATCTGAATTGTTAGTAAAAGTATGTTTAAACACGTTTACCTGAAGCTTCCGGACATTTTCATGACCAAATAATGTATTTTAATGAAAAAGATACATTTTCAACATTTTTTTTGTATGTCAGAAGGGCATTGGGTTAAAAGGCCACTGCGACAGTCTTTCAACATATTTTCAACATAGAATCAACATAATAAATTTTGATGTTCTGGATACTTTTGTATATCTATACCTATAAAGAAGGATTTCTGTCTGTCTGTCCTGTGTTCCTTATAGAATCAAAAACTACTGAACCAATCGGCGTGAAAATTTGCATGTAGAGGTTTTTGGGGCCAGGAAAGGTTTTAGTGATGGTTAGAGACCCCTCCCCCCACTAAGAGGGGGGGCTCCCATACAAATGAAACACAAATTTCTGCATAACTCGAGAACTAATCAAGCAAATAGAACCAAATTTGGCATGTGGATGTTTTCGGTGACAAGAATTTATTCTAGGGTAATTTGAGACCCCTCCCCTCTTTATAAGGGGAATTATAACTCCTCTCCCCTTTAAGAGGGGGGGTTTCCATACAAATTTCCTCATAACTCGAGAACTAATCAAGCAAATGGAACCAAATTTGGCATGTGAAAGTTTTCGAGGGCAAGAAAATTTTCTATGTTGAATTAGGACCCCTCCTCACTTTAAGAGGGGGGGCTCCTGTACAAATGAAATACCAATTTCCTCATAACTCGAGAACTAATCAAGCAAATGGAACCAAATTTGGCATGTGTGTGTTTTTGGAGACAAAATTTTTTTCTATGATGAATTGGGACCCCTCCCCACTTTAAGTGGGGGGGGGGGGCTCCTATACAAACGAAATACAAATTTCCTTATAACTCGAGAGCTAATCCAGCAAATGGAACCAAATTTGGCATGTAGGTATTTTTGGAGGCAAGAATTTTTTCTATGATAAATAAGAACCTCTCCCCACTTTAGGAGGGGGGGCTCCTATACAAATGAAATACAAATTTCCTCATAACTCGAGAACTAATCAAGCAAATAGAACCAAATTTGGCATGTGGGTGTTTTCGGTGACAAGAATTTATTCTATGGTAAATTGAGACCCCTCCCTCTTTATAAGGGGAATTGTAACTCCTCTCCCCTTTAAGAGGGGGGGCTTCCATACAAATTTCCTCATAACTCGAAAACTAATCAAGCAAATGGAACCAAATTTGGCATGTGAAGGTTTTCGAGGGCAGGAAAATTTTCTACGGTGAATTAGGACCCCTCCCCACTCTAAGAGGGGGGGCTCCTGTACAAATGAAATACAAATTTCCTCCTAACTCAAGAACTAATCAAGCAAACAGAAAAACATTTGGCATGTGGGTGTTTTTTTTGGTGACAAGAATTTATTCTATGGTGAATTGAGACCCCTCCCCTCTTTATAAGAGGAATTATAACTCCTCTCCCCTTTAAGAGGGGGGGGCTTCCATACAAATTTCCTCATAACTCGAGAACTAATCAAGCAAATGCCACCAAATTTGGCATGTGAAGGTTTTCGAGAGCAAGAAAATTTTCTATGGTGAATTAGGACCCCTCCCCACTTTAAGAGGAGGGGCTCCTGTACAAATGAAATACAAATTTCCTCATAACTCGAGAACTAATCAAGCGAATTGAACCAAATTTGGCATATGTGTGTTTTTGGAGACAATTTTTTTTTCAATGATGAATTGGGACCCCTCTCCACTTTAGGAGGGGGGGCCTATACAAACGAAATACAAATTTCCTCATAACTCGAGAACTAATCCAGCAAATGGAACCAAATTTGGCGTGTAGGTGTTTTTGGAGGCAAGAATTTTTTCTGTGATGAATTAGGACCTCTTCCCACATTAGGAGGGGGGGGCTCCAATACAAATGAAATACAAATTTCCCCATAACTCGAGAACTAATCAAGCAAATAGAACCAAATTCGGCATGTGGAGGTTTTTGGAGGCAAAAATATTTTCTACGGTGAATTAGGATCCTTCCACACTTCAAGAGGGGGGGCTTCTACACAAATGAAATACAAATTTCCTCATAATTCGAGAACTAATCAAGCAAATGGAACCATATTTGGCATGTGGGTGTTTTTGGAGGCAACCATTTTTCCCATTATGAATTAGGACTTCTTACCTTTTTAGGAGGGGGGGGGGGCGGCTCCCATGCAAACGAAATACAAATTTGCTCATAACTTTAGAACTAATCAAGCAAATGGAACCAAATTTGGCATGTGAGAGTTTTAGATGGCAGAATTTTTTTTCTGTGGTGTATTACGACCCCTTTCCCTTTTAAGAGGGTGGGCTCCCATACAAATGAAATACAAATTTCCTTATAATTTGAGAACTAATCAAGCAAATGGAACAAAATTTAGCATGTAGGAGATTTTTGAGTCTTGAATTTATTTTATGATAGTTAGAGACCTCTCACCCCTGTGGTAGGGGGATATGGACTCTCATACAAATAAAACAGAAATTTTTGCGAAACTCAAAAACTAATCCAACTCGAGAAATTCGAGACTCTTCCATAAAACATTAATCAATAACAAGACCACAAAAACTATCTATAGTAACACTAGATCATTCAGGACGAGCCGGTCGCGAGTGTTGCCGGTGACCCGCCGTCGGAAGCGCCGCCCACTGGGGGGCTTGCAAAACTCGAGATAGTGACAAAGATCATCCGAGATTCATAATTTATGTACAACACAGGTTAATTTGTGGCAATACGAAGTTTGTCGGGTCAGCTAGTATTTAAATAAAAGTAATAATTTCGTACAAATTTTTATAGTTTCATTATATAATTGTGCTAGTTATTTGTGCAATATAATGCATTGTTATGTCGACTAATGTGATATTTCACTTCTGAGATTATACGAAACTTCGAAGTAATTTAGACTCTTGAAAATGACTTTATTAACACTTCATTGCACTACGGGAAAAACTAGCCTGAAAACGAACGAAATTCAGAAACTGCCTGCCAATTGATAAAATATAAGTGATCTTCTGTAATAAATTTCCGGCGAATCTCATGGTGCCCACCCCTGCTTAATTGACATCGGAAAGTATCAAGTTTTGCTGATTTTCCCCTATTTTTAACAATATTTTAACTTAATGGAGTTTATCAGGTCAGTTAAGTTATTCATTCGTCCCATATAAGCTTTGTAAGATTTACCGAAACTGGTCCATAAGTTCAGCAGAACATATCTTGAAATAAGCCATAGGTCTAAAATTTAGACCACTCAATATAGGTACATCGCAATTTAAAATTTTCGAAGACGTTTTTTCGATGAACTTAGCGGGAGGGGCGCATGTTTTCTTCATAGTGCCAATAACGTCATAAGGAGGAAATCTCGATAGTGACTCCCTATGAAATACTTCATATTGAAATCTGTTTAACCCAGTTTCTAAATATGATTATACTAAATGCTTCTTCTGTTGACATTTCACGTTGATCAGTTAGCTGAGCGCGCGCGTTTGTGTGTGTGTGTGTGTGTGTGTGTGTGTGTGTGTGTGTGTGTGTGTGTGTGTGTGTGTGTGTGTGTGTGTGTGTGTGTGTGTGTGTGTGTGTGTGTGTGTGTGTGTGTGTGTGTGTGTGTGTGTGTGTGTGTGTGTGTGTGTGTGTGTGTGTGTGTGTGTGTGTGTGTGTGTGTGTGTGTGTGTGTGTGTGTGTTCGTGTGTGTTCGTGTGTGTGTTTGTTATTCGCTGGAAATATATTTAGTCTTGAAATCTCCCATGGTGACTAGAAATTTTCAAAACACTATATTTCGCAGAGTGGCGCATGGTGGCACGTAATTCTTTCATAAGTTGATAGTATATACCTGAGATTTAACCCAGAAGGAGGAATTAACCTGGAGATATCTGGAGAAAAAAAGTTCTCGACTAACAAAGCAGAAAATTCTCTAATTTTACCATATTTTTCTTCTTCTCATGCTTTTTATCACTATTATTTTTACTCTAGCCTAAACCATTTATTTTTCGGAAAGCTCATTTCATTACCTTTCTAATGATATATGATGCTTGAGATTTAATTTTGCAAATATTGCTCAAAAATTGATTTGAAACTAAACGGGTTTTAATGGCAAAAAGTGTATATATCATATCGTTTTTCAACTTTGACAGCCTCTATCTCAGAAACAACATCGACTAGAGACTTGCTATTTTGGATTTTTCTTAATTGAAGTGTTTGCTATCAATAGAAAATGTCATTAGGCGGATTAATGAAAGTCAGTTTTCTGATTTTTGTCCGCCTGATATCTCATAGTGCATTGAGGAGCGCAATCGTGAAGAACACGATAGCCGTTTAGATGAGGTATGACTTAAAATAAAATACTGTAACTATTAAATGGGAAAATAAATCAAATGTGCTGAAACTATTTATACTCTTTTCTGTCATTGGTTTTTCGAAGATTCAAGGAATGGAAGGTTGAACTTAATTGGGACAAATGCGTATGCCAAGTGAATGAAGTTGAATATTTGGGTCACAAGATATCTAAGAAAGGGATTTATCCAGCTGAATCGAAAATGAAGTCAATTATGTCTTTCCGGCGACCCGAAAATGAAGCTGAAATCCGCAGTTTTTTGGGACTGGCAAACTACCTTTACAAATTCATACCGAACCTAGCAACACTTGATGAGCCTTTGCGCAAATTGGTAAGGAAAGGATCTACACACTTAAAAAAAGTGCCGAAGTCAGCAAAATTATGCCGAGATTTAGACAGCCGAGCGTTCGGTAAAATTTTTTATAATGCCAAACGTTAGTAAAGATCCGTAAACGTCGATTTGCAAAACTGAAATTTTTACCGAACGCTCGGCTGTCCAAATCTCGGCAAATTTTGCTGAGTTTTTTAAGTGTGTACGTTTGAGTGGACCGATGATCAACAAAAATCGTTTGAAAACATAAAAAGAGCTATGGCAGAGGCTCAAGAGTTGGGGTTCTTTAAAAAGCGTGATCAAATCTCGGTGATGGCGGATGTAAGTCCATTTGGTTTGGGAGAAATATTGATACAAACCGATAGAGATGGAGAAAGTCGCGTTGTGAGCTGTGCATCGAAGTCTTTGACAGGCACCGAAAAGCGCTACTGCCAAACCGAAAAGGAAGCGCTGGCTGTCGTTGTCGTATGGAGTGTTGAACGATTTCAAGCGTATTTATATGGCAGTACATTTAATATTCTGACAGACTGTAAAGCCTGAGAGTTTCTTTTCACTGATCGTTCTAGACCATGTGCCAGGATCGAGCGGTGGGTCCTTCGTCTTCAAGCTTTTGATTACCGTGTTGTTCACATCCCTGGAGAGAAAAACCTTGCAGATGTTTTATCTCGCCTCACTTCTCTACCTGCCGTACCGTTTGTCTGCAATGAAGAAGTTTTCATAAAGAACATCGCGTTGTGCTCTGCTACAACTGCAGCGTTGAAGTGGGATTGTATTGTACGAGAGTCGCAGGGAGATGCTGAGATTCAGCAAGTTTTCCAATGTCTAGAGAAAGGAACGTCTCATGAATTGCCATTACAATTCCGCGTCGTGGCAAACGAACTGTGCCGTTGCGAAGATATTTTGTTGCGAACTGACCGAATTGTCGTCCCGCAATCCTTACGTGAGAGGGTACTTCAGATTGCGCACGAGGGCCACATTGGGATCCGGATGATGAAATTGCATCTTCGTGGCTCAGTCTGGTGGCCGAAGAAAGACGCCGACGCGGAATCATTTGTGAAAAAGTGTCGAGGATGTATCTTGGTTTCTGCACCGGAGCCGCCAGAACCAATGGTACGCAAAAAGAAGCCAAATGGACCCTGGCAGGAGATTGCCATCGATTTTCTAGGACCTTTGCCAGATGGACAAACTTTGTTGGTCGTAGTTGACTATTACAGTCGTTATATTGAAGTTTGCGAAATGAACCAGACTACATCAAAGGAAATAATTGCCCAGCTGTCATCAATGTTCAGTCGTTTCAGCGTTCCGTTAACATTGCGGGCTGACAATGGACCTCAATTCAATGCAAATTGCCAGGAATTTCAAGCGTTCTGCAAGGATTTGGGAGTACAGCTGATCAACACAATTCCCTATTGGCCGCAACAAAACGGAGAAGTCGAGCGACAAAATCGTTCAATTTTGAAAAGATTAAAGATAGCACAACAACTCGGCCAGGACTGGAGAAAAGTTTTGTCACAATTTTTGCTATCGTACCATGCGACAACTCATCCCACAACTGGTCGTGCACCGTCCGAATTGATGTTTGGGCGACGAATTAGAACAAAGCTACCTCAAGTACCAACAATCACTCTAGCAAATGAGGAATGCAGAGATTATGATAAACTCCAGAAAGTAAAAGGAAAGGAGTACACCGATGTTAAACGAAAAGCCCGTCTTAGCGAAATTACGGTAGGAGATCATGTTCTTGCAAAGAGGATGCGAAAAGATAACAAATTGAGTACGAATTACGCACCTGAGGAATTTGTTGTGATCAGGGAAACAGGAGCCGATGTTACAATAAAATCAGTCGAAAACGGAAAGGAGTATCGTCGTAATGTGGCTCACCTGAAGAAGTTGTTAGACCATATTGATAATCCGTCGAACGCAGGAGGTGCTGATGCGGAGGAAACAACGGAGACTATGTCGTCGAAAAGCTGCAATACAGGTTCATCTACAGAGACAACATTAACGATGAAGCAGCCTCAGAAGGATAAGCTAATCAGCATAAAGCGAAACCGTAATATGCCCATTAAATTCAAGGATTATCTACCACACTAGGAGTTCATAAAAATTATTGTAAAAGGGGGGTTGTAGGGTTTTCCTCTTAATACGTATCTGATTATCTTACGAAGTCGAATACCGAAGTAGGGCCCTGGATAGGTTAACAGCAGGGGTATGGAGGGATGAACAGGAGAGTGCGAAAAGGAGGAGAGCAGGATAGACGCGTGTGTGGGCGTGGAAAAGAGGTGTAGCTATAATAAACAGATTGACGACAAAATATAGAAAAGAGTGTATTGTTTTATTGCCGAACCGATTCCTACAGGTAGTAAAAAAGGAATCATTTAGCAATTGGGCACTTCATTTTGGCGATAGCGGCGTTGCCAGCGCCCGTGGATGCTAACTTTTGGTAGCGTTGTGTTATTTGTAAACAGTTCGGATCGGTATATTTTTTTTCGCAGTTTAAAGGTAACGTGGCTTCGAGATATTCATCATGCAGGAGGAGAAATGGTAGTAACTGTGTGCGGTCACCTGCAGAATCCATCAGCGTCGGCTCGGGAGCTGGCGGCACTGACGGATTGTTCTAAAAGAGCTGTGGTGTGAGTAATTGAGGCACAGAGAACAGACATCCAGGCTGGCATACCCAACCTGTGTAAATTTTTGTAACGGCCACTTCGAAATAACCCCTCGTTTACATTAAAGTTACCCGAAGTTACCCCTCACATTTGTTAGTTTGGCGATTCGTTTGATGGCGGCGCCACCCGCAAGCATCTGTCAAAACTGAAATCCAATATATTTCTTTCCGTTTTTTATTTATGCAAAAACCAAAAAAAAAACATCAAAAGCTCATCAGTAATACCCTAGACAGACATACAATTGTACCAGCGTTGTACGTGTACAGCGTTGTACATGTACAACGGAAGGGTGACAGACATACTGCTGTACGTTCTACGTGGTTGTGCTCATCACCGATAATCTCTAATTGCATGGTCTAAGCGTTGGTTTTTGTTCCTATTCACGAAATGTTAACACAAATTTCAAGATGCCGAGCGTTTAGCGTTAAATCTTTGCCAAAATCTTGCAAAATAATAATTAATTTAAAATTCTGCCTAGTTTTTGTTATCACAACTACCAGTCATTGGCGCTGCGCGCAGTAAAAATCGAGCAGTTGTAGCTTCGTACAACGGTAAAAGAGGTAGGTACAGATACCACCGTTGTACCACTTTGCTTGCGTGATTCTATCGTTGTACACGGTGACAGACATACAATTGTACAGGTACAACGCTGGTACAATTGTATGTCTGTCTAGGGTATAAACAAATCGAACGATGGGAATGGTACAAAGGTTTGTTGATAATATCGAAACTAGTGTGGTATCGATAGTATCGTCAAACTTCATTGTTAGAAATGATTTGCGACTTGTGGCAAAATTCCGTCTCCTTTTGATGTTATCGTGTTGTTATATTAATTATCATTATTATTACTGTTGATGTTTGACTACGGTTTTACCTGACTCACTGCAAATATGCGTATTATTGAAATAAAACGTAACCATACGTTTTATTCGTTTCTAACGCATATTCAGTTAATATCGATAACAAACGATTTTTTGTAAGTTGTGCTTTTGTTATAGCATTTAATTTGTAAAAAGTTGCATAAATAACAATTCAGTTTCACAATACAATTATTGCGTACTACTCGCACTTGAAATATAACGTTTAAGTACGTTATTTTTAGTGATCAAAATTAACGATATTTTCGATACAAGGGCGATATTTTTCGAAACCTTTCGAACCAACACGATCCCGCGAACACAACGCATATTCGCAGTGAGTCAGGTAACACAGTAGTTTTGTTCGAAATAGTATCCGTCAAATCATCGATAAATAGCCCCGTAATATCGATAGTTATTTCAAGTGTTATCTCTCATCGTTAATTGACGGAAATACTTGACGGTGATTGACAGTCAATTTAGTTTGGCGATTCGTAGGCTAGGCGGCGTTTGATAACTGTTGTAATTTTAATGGTTTTTCGTTTGAATTTTTACACAGAAAATTACGAAAAATTTGTTCTAGCTTGGATGTCTGTTCTCTGTGATTGAGGGTTGCAAGGGAACTCTCAGGGCTGTCCACAAGGCGCAGGTCAGACATTGGAGTTGAACTCTTAATCGTCAACTGCGGTTGAGGGTCATTTGGAAAATCAAGGCTGATCTCAGCATCACGGATTGTGCTTTGGCGACAAAAACTGGCTGTACGGCGAATCCGTCTCGGAATGGCTATAAGTGTTACCGAGGAAGTGGAGAGCCCAACAATAAACAAAGGCTAGAATCCGGTCTCGTGGGATGCGGCCGGGTGGTGACGAAACGCGATGCATGTGTTCATGCTCAGGTTCGCGGTAGGGTTTGTGGTAGATTCGAGATTGGTTTTGGGGATGGGTTCATGATAAAAGGTCATGACTTGGCAAGGGATCTGTTTCACTGGGATTCGTGTGAAAACCAGTATTTTGTGACGGACAAGAATTCGGAGATACACAGGGTTAGGTGCCTCAATAGGCGGATTTTGCCATTCATTAAGTCCCATGACAGCCTACCGCAGTTTTAGCTTGCATGCTACAATGGACCATGGACTTCTGTTCATCTCAAAAGAGCTGAGTGCACCAAATTATCCCCGGGTTCTTCCAGTATTCAAATACTGGGGGATAAAGAAGCGAAAGCTGAAGATGAAGAGAACAGTCACCAGCGACATTGGTCAGATGAGGAGTTCGAAGTGCCGGCTGGCCGTGGCCGTGACTGGGAAGGGCGTACACCGGCTAACGACCGGTGTCAGCAGTAGGTTTGTTCATGCAATGTAACATAATTTCCTATGTTGCATCCTTGGAAACTGTTTCGATTAAAAAAATTAATCAATGCGGGACATTTTCCGGGACGCTTAGTAATCCGGGACAAGCCATCCAATTCCGGGACTGTCCCGCATAATCCGGGACGTCTGGTCAGCCTAGACTATTGGCAGCTGCCCAGTAAACCATTTGGTTTGTATATCTCGATTGCAACTGAGGTATACGAAATCATATCTGAATGAAAAAGTTATATTTCACGCTATATAAGAACATATATGTACCAAAGTGGAGGCGATATACGTGCGAAAATTTTGACAACTATTTGTAATTCTATTTTGCGCAGTTTTTATAACACACGACTAAATACTCCTGAATTTATGATTAAGATATAATCAAATATCAAATCAAATCAAATGCTATTGTCTATCCTGCTTTATAATTCACAGTCATGAATTGCATATGAAGACACGCACGACTGCAAAACAACTTATTGTTCACTTCGATTTGACATACTCTAATCATTACACAATTCCAATGTGAAATTGACATGAAAACGATTTAATGTGAACTTTCTATTACGATTTTGTGTTATCTGGGTGACTCGCAACTACCGTTTTCAGATCAACCGGTAAAGGCGTTGCGCTATTCCTGCATAGCGGCATATGGAAGTGTAATCGATAGCGGCTGGCGACGGGTTCAATTCTCACAGAAGAAGGAAAGTTATAAAAAAGCAATATTAAAACGTCTACAGAGAATAAGGATAACAGAGAGGGAAGATAAAAAAAGGATGAACATATATTTATCCAGACTGGTACCGAATGGCCGAAACACAAATGGCCGAATCACGAATGGCCGAAATCCAAATGGCCGAATTTCAATAACAGTCACAGAAGGCCGAATCACGAAAGGCCGAATCACGAATGGCCGAATTACGAAAGGCCGAACCACGAAAGGCCGAATCACAAATGGCCGAATCACGAAAGGCCGAAATTTTTCGAGATGCCTAAATAACTACTCAATAAAAAAACCCGAATTAATCCACCTAGCGGTGTGACCAAGCCTTTCTACTGCCACAATAATCATTATTTAATTTCTCAGGAACATCTATAATCAACTTGACTATATTTTTAAATATCCGTTCCGTATTCTTCAAAGTCCTTATTTACTAATAAAATTCACAACGTATTGCGTAAAATAATTATATTTTCTTTCCTTGGGTGCGTAAATACTTGTAAGCGTCATTTATGCTACTTGATTATTTAGTTTTATAAACGGTCGGCCTTAACTTTCGGGCTTCAGAGCCACATGCGAAATTTGTTTCGAATTGACAATATGAAATATGTGTTCATGGCAGATTTTTTGATATTAATACCATGCGTTCAAAAGTTAGCAACTTTGAAAAACAAGAGTTCAGAAAAATGATTATTATACTTCACTTTTGAAGAAAAAGGATATCGACAACAAAATGATTAATCTCAAAATTTTACTATTAGTTTGCTTGGCTTCAATTGTGCACTATATCTGAATCAGAAAAAATAACTGAATAGAGCATTAGATATGAAAAAGAGAAATTGAACTTTTTCTTAGCTGGCGCTCCTTCAGATAATTATTTTGCATGAAAATCAAAATTTAAGCTTCTTTTGAATGTCTCAAAATCTTGAGGTTTTTTGTAATAGTTTTTCCTCTATTGATTCTTAAAATTATTGTACAATCAGATATCGTGCTCCGACATAATAAATATTAATTACTTTGCTGGTCACAAAATAAAATGTAAATATGTACACTATGTAACTTAAATTACTGATTAATAAATTATTGTTGTTGCTTCTTTTGAATGTACTTTCATAAAAAGATAGTCATTAGCTTGATCGCATCGTTTTTACAATGTTAGTGGGTTAGGAAAACAAAACGAGGTGAAAAATAGTGCAAAAGCTGCGCCACAAACATGCTTGAGAATGGGAAATATGATCGGTATAATTTCCAGTGCTTGTCATTTTTGATTTATTTATTAAAACATGATACATGACATAAGACATCTGTCCTTTAAAATGTCACTAACGAAAACAAATCTTACAAAATTACTACCGTGCAACGTTTACTTCTTATTTTTCATATAATATTTCTAAGCTCTAGTATCTATTGACTGAAAAGAGCATCTATTGATGCGCAAAATTTGTTTGAAATTTGTATAAATTTATTTGGAAAAATCAACTCACTAGTATTTTAATCCTGTACACCACTATACCTACATGCTTAAATTAACTGCTTTTCTTCGCTTTTTGCTTTTCTTGTACAATTATGAGTAACAACAAGTGAAGAAAATGACAATTGAAATCTGAAATCAAAGAAAAGCATAACTTTTCGGTTGAATCCCACATTTTATTATATATTTGCAACAGATACGTAATTCACCTACGACGTGCAGGCTTCATCAGTATCTTATTTCAAAGCGTATACGTATCTGTCGCAAATAAATGTTAAATAGTGGAATATAGTCGGTAGAAGTTTTATCTTTTCCTTAAATTCAGAGTTCGTATTCCACTAAGAGGCTTCAAAAACTTCAGACAATTGGCATGTTTCTCATTTCTCTTGAATTTCAATGCAAATTTAAATATTGCAAATTGTCATCACATACACACATACATACACACATACATACATACATACATACATACATACATATATACATACATACATACATACATACATACATACATACATACATACATACATGCATACATACATACATACATACATACATACATACATACATACATACATACATACATACATACATACATACATACATACATACATACATACATACATACATACATACATACATACATACATACATACATACATACATACATACATACATACATACATACATGCATACATACATACATACATACATACATACATACATACATACATACATACATACATACATACATACATACATACATACATACATACATACATACATACATGCTCCTAACGACGAATTTAATGCTCCATTGTTTCATAGGAAAAAACAATGCACTGCTAGCTTTAGATAAAGTTAGCAGGACAAAGTTCGGAAATGGCACTTCCGGTGCAGATAGAGCTACCCAAGTACGACCATCATTTAATGCTCATTTAATGCTCCAGGAAAAACATAACTTCGATAACTTTGGACGTCATTTTCCATGAAAAATTGAGCAAAAAAGAAAATGTACTGCTAGCTTTAGATAAAGTTAGCAGGACAAAGTTCGGAAATGGCACTTCCGGTGCAGATAGAGCTACCCAAGTACGACCATCTTTTAATGCTCATTTAATGCTCCAGGAAAAACATAACTTTGGTAACTTTGGACGTCATTTTCCATGAAAAATTAAGCAAAAAAGAAAATACACTGCTAGCTTTAGATAAAGTTAGCAGGACAATGTTCGGAAATGGCACTACCGGTGCAGATAGAGCTACCCAAGTACGACCATCATTTAATGCTCATTTAATGCTCCAGGAAAAACATAACTTCGGTAAGTTTACACGTCATTTTCCATGAAAAATTGAGCGAAAAAGAAAATGTACTGCTAGCTTTAGATAAAGTTAGCAGCACAAAGTTCGGAAATGGCACTTCCGGTGCAGATAGAGCTACCCAAGTACGACCATCATTTAATGCTCATTTAATGCTCCAGGAAAAACATAATTTCGGTAACTTTGGACGTCATTTTCCATGAAAAATTGAGCGAAAAAGAAAATGTACTGCTAGCTTTAGATAAAGTTAGCAGGACAAAGTTCGGAAATGGCACTTCCGGTGCAGATAGAGCTACCCAAGTATGACCATAATTTAATGCTCATTTAATGCTCCAGGAAAAACATAACTTTGGTAACTTTGGACGTCATTTTCCATGAAAAATTGAGCAAAAAAGAAAATGCACTGCTAGCTTTAGATAAAGTCGTCACATTCGTTCTACCGGGATGCAACACCAATGAGGTATAGCGAGGTGTTGAAAAAGAAGGCACCACATACATACTGCCGAAACTCAACTTTCAAAATAGCGTATTTCCGAAGACTCCAGAACTTGTGTTTCGCAACATGGCCACACCGCAGCGTTCGAGACCCCGGTTAAATGCGCAAGCAACTTGCATGCAAGTTGCTTGCGCATTTAACCGCGCAGAAAACTCTTGCTTTGCCCAGAACTGCTGGGTTCTGGGAAAATTCTGAGTACGAGCGAATGTTCACCTACTAGTGGGCCAACTTTCAGGAAAATTTATTGTTTGGTAAATTCCTTAAACCGGAGCAATCTACGTACAAGTGACCTAAGTCCTGCATATATCGCCAGTACTGAGGAAAACTCTCGCTTTTCCCAGAACTGCCGGGTTCTGGGAAAATTCAGAAAAACAAAGCAAAAATCGCATGAATAGCAAATTTAAAACCTGATTTAATCCACCTAGTGGTGAAAGGAACCTTTGTTATACCGTCTTACTTGCAATTTGAGATAGAAATCGACACGTTTGGTTTACATGAAATTTTTGGAAATTGAATAAGTTTACAAAATTTGAAACAAATAGAAGCAATTATAAATTTTGATAGTTTCTTTTCTCATGAAATTGCTGAGTAAGTTGTTACTAATGAGGGTAAGTGCAAGTAAAAGTAAGTTGTAAGATGAAATATTATTCTTTAACATATACATTGCGTTTTTGAACTATGCATAATTTCCTGTAACGCCATTCTATTTGATTCACAACAATAAAGTTTTCTTGAATAAATTTCATCAATTTTTATGAACCTTCGGTTACTCACGTTGTTGTATTTTGTACACCATATGTAGGTTTCTGAATGCCATATTGTTATATAGTTACAAATCGTATATTACGTATATTCTAACGTATATTCTTCAATAAACTTGTTATGAGCTGAATGTCAGAATTATTCAATGCATTATTACTTTAAATTGTTAGGAAAATAGATTAGCATAAACCGACATCACAGAAACGAAGCAAGTAGCATGTGAGGTGTACCGCAATTGGCCCCAACTGGAATTTGCTTTCGTTTCTTCATATGGAAAAATGGTGTCTGTGTGCAGCAAAACTACCCGCAAATGTAAAATGTTTAAAATGTATCCGACTGTTGGAAGTCGAGTAATTCGGGGTCAAAATCAGGGTATTTTTTATAATCAAAGTTCTACAGTTCGTAAACAAGGAAACATAGAGGTATTCTAACTTCAGCAAAGTTGTGTATTTTTATTATTTATACAACTTTGTATTACATGAAAAAGTCATATAACAATTACAAAAAGAGCTAAAATAGAAAAACTGATTTTTCAAATTCATAAACAATAAATAAGATCTCTTCGTTGAAGAGATAGAAGGTTACTGTCTTCAGCAAAATTTCTTGTAATAATATGCTCTAAAACTTTGCAGAACACATCAATGTGTTATATTGAAACTGAAGGAAAATAATTTTTTTAGTTCACTTTTAGGGGGATTAATCAAAATTTAAATTCTACCAGACGATAGAGCTTTCAATTTCAAGTAACTCTTCCAAAGGTTCGATAAACTTAAAACCAAGTTTTCCTAGTAAAAACTCTAGTGCGCACGTTTTCTTTGGTTTTGGGCTATTGTGCGCGCGAGTAACTGTGTTATAAAAGTTGGCGCGAGTGTTCGAGGGTTAATATCTTTTGACCGGTAAAACCAATTCTTATGAAATTTTGCATATATATTTGTAGTGTGAAAACCTCTCGTTTGATATTAAAATAATTGAAATTAGGTTATTTTTCTTGGTTAAAATCATTATAAATTATCGTTAATTTTGGTGTAGTGTATTGAATTACTCATAACTTTCAAATTAAACATCCAATCAAAAAACCATTCAATAGTGATCTATCCGGCTATATTACCTGCCAAATGAAACTAATAGCACGTAAATCAGTTTGGCCATCTCTGAGAAACAGGCGATCATTTGAACCTTGTCAAAACTGGTTTTTTAAGCATAACTTTTAAACCACTTGTTTGTTTTCAATAAAAATCGGCGTGAAGTTTAGCAATAGTAAGAGCTTTCATTTGGTACTGAGATCGATGAAATCGGTTATGTGGTTCCGGAGAAAATCGTGTCACGTAATTTTCACATTTTTGCTTAAAACTTTTAAACTAAAAGTCAGACCTCGAAACCATTTAATAGTGATATACTAGGTAAAAATACTTTTTAAATACAAGTTATAGCAGACGACTCGGTTCAGCCATCTCCGAGAAATAGGCGATTGAAAATTGAAGCGCACACACATACACACATACACACACACATACACACACATACACACACACACACACATACACACACACACACACACACACACACATACACACACACACACACACACACACACACACACACACACACACACACACACACACACACACACACACACACACACACACACACACACACACACACACACACACACACACACACACACACACACACACACACACACACACACACACACACACACACACACACACACACAGACATTGCTCATTCGTCGAACCTGATCGATTGGTATATGTGACACGGCCCTCCGGGCCTCAGATCGACTTCGTGTTTTTCGACCAATTCCTAAACCTTTGTTATATTGTATAACAAAGGTAAAAATAAAAAAAATGCTTCCCCGCGTCTGGGCAGGGATTCGAACCTATGTCATGTCGCATGCTCTGCAGCTAGTGTAGCCAGTGAACCGTTGACGCACTTATGTAACTGCGTGCAGAATGCGTATTTAATTTAGGTCTGTTAGTTCGAGAAGTGAATTTGTGCGTACCATCGGCAACAGTGAGTTTAGATTTCGCGCTTATTTTTCGCTGCGTTTATGCAACATGTAGGGGAACAGGTGCTAAAATGCCATGTCGGAACAAAACGCGCTACTGTAATAAATTTTTCATTTTTTGTATGATTTATGTAATACAGGAAACTTTTATGATACACACGAGTTAATAATGAGAAATAGAAGCGAATAGCACCATAATTACTGTTGAAAAGTGTATAGATATGCGTATAATATTGCAGTGGCGCGTTTTTTCCCAACTGGGAATTTTATCCAGAATTCCCCTACTAATTTTTGTATCCTTGGCGACACTCTTGGTTGTAGGGTAGGTGGGGGTGATTCTGACTATGATGTGATTTTAATATTTTTTTCTCGAAAAGTATAGCAGTTTGTCTGATTTCTCACCAAACTCCACTCGTTCGTTGTCTAGTTGTACCGTAACTAACGTTAACTAACATATCGTGCTTTGCTTCGACAGTGTCGTAAACAAATCACCTACCTAAGTGTATTGCTGATGTTAGTTTGCCCTCTGATGTTTTAATATTTTTACGGTTTTGCCCCAGTCTCGAGAAACAAAAAGTGGAAAGTTGTTTTCAAGACACCGCATGTTTTACGTAGGACTACGCAACGTTGATGTAAGTTTACGTGAAAACATAAGTAATTCTCATCCATCACATTTTTCATGTAACATTTACGTAAATTATTGGTAACTCGCACTCATACTAACCAGTTTACGTGCGATTCCGGTAGATTTTATCAACGTTCCCATTAACTAGTACATGAAGTTGATGTAAGTTGCTGTACAGAAGTTTACATAATTTTTCACGTGGATGCGATGTGTCGATTTTTTTTTGAATGCAGACGATCACGAGGTGGTCGATAGGTGGAAGCAGTTCTTCGATAAACATCTCAAAGGCGATATAATAGAAGGAGACGGAACGAAAGTTAACCTAGGAATACCTACAAACGATAACACAGTACCGGCTCCTCATCTCGAAGAGGCTCGGTGAGAAATCGGTCAGCTGAAGAACAACAGAACCACCGGAAAGGCCCGACTTGCTTCATAATTCTGCAATAATAGCCAAGAATCGCTAACTTCACGTCACTGGATAATTTCAAGGATTTGTGAGGAGGAAAAAATCAGAGAGGTTGAGTACAAGACATGACCGCATATAGGTGACGTAGGACTACGTAAGTCTATTTGATTTGATGAAATCGAAAAATTGTTATGTTAAAATGGTTTGGTTGTGCTGCAGGTTGGAAAATCTAAATTTTTGCAAGTCGATAATTGTTTACAGCGTTTTATTCATTCTCATGATATATACTACTAAATACTAAATAAGTTAAAATTGTTTGCAAAATGTTTTGTACCTTACTGCCTTATACTGAGTTGACAGTCAAATAAACCATTCGCATCACTACGGGTCCCTCTTGCCTTGTCTTGTCCATCATTTTCGAAAGAAAATAATCTAAATGTAATGCTTTATTATGGAAACTATGTAAAGAATTGCCAGCAACTAACTGATGCAAAGCAGCAAATGAAACGTTTAAAACTATTCTCGGATAAGAGAGTTACCGATTTTCCTCACTTTGAGAATTCTGTGTCACGTCATATGCACAAATGCCAGACAACAGTTTGGAACAAATTCTTGCAGTGCCTACACAGAGAACAGACTACCAGGTAATTGTTAAAAAGTGTGTAAAAGGTTTTTATGTAATCTACGAGTAATCCTTCAATAGAGCACCCCCTGAGCAGTAAGTGGCAAACTAAATCTTGATTTCGCTGCGATCGCTGCTATGTAACTCCAGCACAAAGATACTGAATACTGATAAAGGCACATAGATTTTTTTTATGCGTTTGGCAAACTATTTCTGGAGGGCGCTACCGACAGATTTTACACACAAAAAACCGATTACTTCCTTCGAGCTTGTTAATCTGTTCTCTGTGGTGCCTATATGGATACAATCTGGCAAAAGGAAAGTATGACCGTTCACTTTTCGAGGACGTTTTACCTTCAGGACATCAATTTGGACTAATTTCAATCTTAAATGTTAAAGGCGGTTGAAGAAAAGGGGTCGTTTTATACTTTAAGAAAATTATTTACCTTCAGCACATCACATTGGACTAGGTTTAATGCTGAAACGATAAAATCGATTGAAGAAGAGGGGTGGTTTTGCACTCTGAGGTACTTCCCAAGCACAGATATCAAATTGGTATAGGTTTAAGCGACGTAAAGAATCTTCAACCTATTGGAACGAGGAGTTTCTGTCACTTTGTTGCAAAAAACACGTGCAAACCATGATGACGTTTTTTCTTCGACCAATCAGGTTGCGAGGATTTCTAGTTGGACAATGCTTCATAATTTTCAGTTTTTCAATAGTGTACACTTACGAAATAATAGTGTTCTTCATTTGAGCCAATTCTTAGAAGATGTTCCGATCAATTGGTACAAAAATATTGAAAATCGATTGGGAAACCGCTATACTATTAGCGTTCAAAACCTGACCACTTTTCGAGAAAGATTTTTTGAAATGACACCCTTCCCAGCCAAACCTTGCCGTAAGACGTAGTCCTACGTCAAAACTACTGGAGGAGTAGAAGAAAGGTGTAGTTTGTCCCATTGACAAAAAGAGCGATCGGCTAGATTGCAGTAACTGCGGCATTACGCTGGTCAACGTCGCCTACAGGATCTTGCTCAAAACATTAAATTGTTTGATTTTGTTACGTCGTCTATCCTCAATAGGAAAAGAGTCCGTAGAGTAGTATTAGGCGCGCTTTATGGAGGCCCGTACTCTTTCGGATCAATTGTTTCACTCGCCGGCAAATCCCCCAGAAATGTTGGAAGCGTAACGTGCCCATGTATCATATTTTCGTGGATTTCAGGGCAGCATACGATACAGTCGAGCGCGAAAAATTCTGGCAGATAATGTACGAGAACGGTTTTCCGGACAAACTGACGCAGTTGATCAAAGCTACCCTGGAGCAAGTGACGTGCTACGTGTCAATGACGCAGCAAATGCCGTAGGAAATAGTTGCCGCTTAGTTTACACCGATGACTTAAAGATTTATTAGATTCAGATTCGTTTAACCATTTTAAAAAGACAAATAAAATCACCGAATGCAGCGATTCAATTGTTTAAATAGCTAGAATTAAGCATTGTTTTGAAACTGGTGCTGGCTAGGTATAAAATAGAAACAGACTCAAGAACTAGTGTTCCAACCCTACTAGGTCGCTACTATCGCTATCCATTTACGGAATAGATCCAATCAATTCATAGAAATGACTGAAATTTTTTGAGGATTGAACGAATACAATGTTACTGCTTTGATAATTGTAACATACAACACATGAGCATGATTTCATGAAGAATAGTATTATTACATGTATGGATTACTTGCAATTATTGCTACAAAGAGACTTACGTAGTCTTACGTTAACGATGTGTAATGGCTTGTACGCAACCTCTCAGATTTGTGGTATGATGTTAGTCCTCATCTAGTCAATTACCACAAATCAACTTAATTGGCTTACCAAACCGGTGATTGGAGGGTTCAGCGCACACCAGCTTACCAATGAAATAGGCCTAAAACTTATCGACTTTGCCACTTCCAAGAATATGGCCGTACGAAGTATTTTTTCTAGCAGACAATCCTACACAAGTACTCCTGGAGGTAACCAAATCAGATAGAATCACAGATCGACCACGTTTTGATCGACGGCCGGTACTTCTCAGACTCTTTCGACGTCAGATGCTATCGAAGCGCGTAACGCTGATTCGGACCACCGATGGTTAAGTGATGGTTAAGATGCGCCCTAAAATCTCCGGTACAGCTTTTGGTACCGACGCCAGTCTTGGTTAGATCTCGCGCGACTGAACCAGCCAGACGTCGCCGTAAACTACGCGCATTCACTCGAAGCTGCGCTGCCGGAGGAGGACGAGTTGGACGGAGCCCCTCTCGAGGACTGTTTGAACACCATCAAAACAGCCATCAGCAGTGTAGCGGCGTACACTATTGGGCATCTGGCTCGGAATCAGCGGAACGATTGATTTGACGATGAATGGAGGAGGGTGATGGATGAGGATAACGCTGCGTGGGCAGCCAAGATGCGCAGTGCCACACGTCAGAACATGGTAAGACACAAACAGAAGATGTTGCGAAACCAAATCTTCTGGGAGAAAAAGCGCTACCCGGAAGAGGAGGAATATGTAGAGATGGAGCTGCTACATTGTTCTCAAGAAACGCGAACGCGAAGTGCCCAACGATAAGCGAAGATAAGGAGGCCATCATGCAGCTAAAGAACAAGTCAGCTGGGAAAGATGACATCGGAGCGGAGTGTATTAAAATGGGACCAGAAAAGCTGGTCGTTTGTATGCACCGGCTAATTGTTAGAATTTGGAATACGGAATAGTTACCGGAGAAGTGGAAAGATGGGGTTATCTGCCCGATCTAGAAAAAGGGAGGCAAGTTGGACTGTGACAACTGATTAAATCGGATCCGATTAGAAATTGCGCTTCGATCAGAACACAACGCATGCTATAACACAGGTCGATCGGGACGTTTCGGAACGGGCCCGATCGGAATGTAGAATCGAGGCGATTATCGGCAGAACATCTGTGGCGGTGGGTGAACAGTACACCAGACTAAAGCGCGGAGCTAGTGATGTCCGTTAATCGTTCGATTAATTCAACTAATCGAATAACACATGGAATATTCGAATAACTTTTAATCGAATACTGCCAGCACGAGTAGTTGAATTAATCGAATAGTTCAATGAGTACGAATAATGCCCGAATAATGCTGTTTAATAGTTCATAATCGTTCGATTAATCGAATCAAAGAAATATTCGAATATTTTTAATCGAACACCACTGACACAAATAATTGAATTAATCGATTAGTGCAGACAACGCGGCACCGAGCCGTATTGACGCCGCTAGGACAGTAGTATAATAATCGATGGCGATGAGTTTGAGGTAGTCGACGAATTTGTCTACCTTGGTTTACTGGTAATGGAGGACAATGATACCAGCCGTGAGATTCTGAGGCGTATAATCAGCGGAAGTCTTGTTTTTAAGCAATTGCGGTCGAGCAGACTAAGCCCCCGTAGAAAGTACACCCTCTACAAGACGCTCATTAGACCAGTTGTTCTCTAAAGGCATGAAACATGTACAATGCTCGAGGAGAACCTGCAAGTGCTCGGAGTTTTCGAACGACGAGTGGTAAGATCGATCTTTGGCGGCGTATAGGAGAACGGAGTATGGAGGCGGCGGATGAACCATGAACTCGCACAAGTCTATGGCGAACCCGGTATCCAAAAGGTGGCTAAAGCTGGAGGGATACGATGGGCAGGGCATGTAGCAAGAATGCTGGACATCTGCCCTGCAAAGATGATTTTCGCCTCAAAGTCGGTAGAAACATGGCGACCGGCAGCGCAGCGAGCAAGATGTTTAGATGGTGTCCGAGGAATTGGGGAACGGTAGCCCACAACCGAGTTATATGGAAAAACCTTGTTTATTTATTTCGTCAACCGATGTAGACTAGTATAATGCATATACAGTTTCTTATATAGAAGTCTTATAATTAGATGGTGATTAAAAAGTGTTCTTATTCCTTTGTTTCGTTATCTACGCGTTATGATTACGTATTGAATTAAAGTGATGTTTAAGTCTATGCCGAGACATTGTAAAGTCAATGGTTTCGCAGTATTGATTGTACGCTGCCATCATACGATTTAGTGGACCGAATTTTGCATAATTAGTACGATAATGGCTTATGGCAAATAGATTTCGATTACGAAGTTGCCGGGTAGGTGTATAAAAGTTTAGTTTTGATAAAAGTGTTGCTGAGTCAATACGGTGCGAAACGATATCGTTTACAAATGAGACCATTGCATAAATACGACGCTCTTTTAATGATTGTATATTTATAAGCATGCAGCGTGCTTCGTATGATGGGAGAGGAAATGCTGTCCAACCTAATTTACGAAGAGCATATAAGAGAAATTGTTTTTGTACTGATTCTATTCTTTCTTCGTGCGTTATTGAAAAAGGAGACCATACAATACTGCAGTATTCCAGTATTGACCTCACATAAGCAATATATAGTGTTTTGATGGTGTATGGATCTGAAAAATTATAGCTAAAGCGTTTAATAAAACCTAGCATGTTGTTTGCTCTGTGTATTATTGTGTTATAATGGTCGATGAAAGTTAGTTTGGAGTCTAAGATAATTCCTAAATCCCTAACTTTTTCACATTTTTCTACTATTTGATTTCCTAATATGATTGATATTTCCGGTGTAATTCTTTTTCTGCTAAATGATATAAGGTTGCACTTTTTTACATTAAGTTCTAATAAGCTTTTTTTACACCACATGTAGAATATGTGTATTTCGTTCTGGAATACAAGACATCAATTCTTCATTTCTTATTTCCATTTAGAAGACATCAATTCTTCATTTCTTATTTCCAAAAAGAGCTTCATATCGTTGGCATATATTAGCACTTTAAGTTCCTTGAGAATGAAGGAAATGTCGTTTACATACAAGATAAAAAGAAGAGGTCCCAAATGAGAGCCTTGAGGAACACCAGAAGTGACTTGAATTGGATTCGAGGTCTTTCCGTTAAATTTAATTATTTGTTGGCGATTAGTTAAATACGATTCAAGCCATTTCGGGAGCCCTGGCTCAATTCCAATTTTTTGCAATTTGAAAAGCAGCATTGGTATGTCAATGCGATCAAATGCCTTGCTAAAGTCCGTATAGAGTGCTTCTACATGGTTTCCATTATCCATTGCATTCAGTGAGTGGTCTATGAATTCCAGTAAATTTGTCGTAGTCGAACGTCCAAGAAACCGTGTTGCATTTCTGTAATTCTGTTTTTAATTTGAAGGAATAGTTTTTCATTGATAATAGCTTCGAAAAGTTTTGGAATGCAAGAGATAATGGCAATACCACGATAATTACGTACGTCAGATTTCCGGCCCGATTTAAAGATAGGCACCAGAAACGAGCTTTTCCATATTTTTGGAAAGATTCCGGATTTTAGTGATAAGTTAAAAAGCCAAAACAGAGGAGCAGTGAGCTCTATTGCAAGATTTTGACGTAGGACTACGTCTTACGGCAAGTTTTGAGATAGGGTGTCATTCCAAAAAATCGAAAAATGCGAGCGTCACGAAAAATGAAAGGTTTTGAGAGCTAATATCTCAGCGGTTTTCCGATCGATTTTCAATATTCTTACACCAATCGATCGGAAAATCTTCTAAGAATTGACCCAAATGAAGAAAAGTATGGATTCTTGATGTTGAACTATTGAAAAATTGAAAATAATGAACCTATGTTTTACCAGAATTCTCGCTTTGTGATTGGTTGGAAGATTCTTTACGATGATCTAAACCTATACCTATTTGATATCTGTGTTTGGGAAGTAAGCCAAAACAAGTGACAAAGTTTCCTCATTTCAACAAGATTTCTTAACACCGCGGTTAAACCTAGACCATTTTGATGTCCTTGCTTGGGAAGTATGCCAGAAAGAGTGACAAAGCCCCCTTGTACCAACAAATTTCTTACGAACGCGATTAAACCTAGTCCAATTTGATGTCTGTGTTAGGGAAGTGTGCCAGAAAAAATGACACAAGTTCATTCTCCCAACAGATCGCAAATTCTTTACTGCGAGACGATTAATCCTCGGCGAATTTGATATCTGTGTTGCAAAAATGTACTACAGCTGTAGTGTTCGGTTATAATACGACTCTGTATGAATACGCATGCTTGCCGTTCCATTAGAAGTGTAGTGAAAAGATGTGCTGTTGATAAAATAGGATTGTATTGGTAAAATCCCTTCAACGTGGGGAACCATGGGTAATAAAAACAATCTTTAATTTCAGTAAGGTAGCAGGAAAGCAATAGTTTGTGCTCTTGATTTTGTTAAATTGTTTTCAAATGTACAATCTTTTGAGAATTGAACGTATGCAATGTTACTACTGTGATAAATGTTACATACAACGCATGTAGCATGTATATATGTTGCATGTAGCATGTATACATGAAGAATCGAATGATTACAAGCATGAATACATGCTACTATCACTATAAAAACACTTACGTAGTCCTGCGTCACCTATATATGCGGTCGTGTCTTATACACAACCCCTCTCATTTTTTTATGAATACTGGAGGGATTCCGTCAGGCCCAGCACCTTTTGAGGCATCCACATTTTTCAAAGCCTGCAAAATATCCTGAGCCTGAAGTTGGTTAACGCCAATATCCATTGAAGAATCCGGAAAAAATGCAAAATAGTCGCGATCGCGATCTTCTTCAGAAAATGTTGTATAGATTTCTTGAAAAAATTTTGCAAAAAGCTTACAAATATTTTCCGGGCTATCCCCAACATTTTCATCAAGATGCATTATGGATGGAAAATTGTCAGATTTTAGTTTAGTTTTCACGTAATTAAAGAAGTTTTTAGGACTGGACTTTATTTCAAGTTCAATTTTTGAATTGTACTCTTCAAACGCATTGCTGATTGCAAAATTTAGCTGGTTGCATACGTCCAAATATCTTGCTAAATTTTCAGTACTGGCATGTTTTTTATAATTTTTATGGGCCTTTTGTTTGCGATTTTTCAAGTTCTTAATCTTACTGTTATACCAGACTGGACTTTTTGTATTTTTGTGACGTCTTCTTTTCTTTAACGATATGTTCTGTATCATTACTTCTAATAAAATTTTATAGAATGTGTCTACAGCAACTTCGACATTTTCTTCATTCTTGAGAATAAGTTGCCAATTAACACAGTTTAATCTACGTCTAATGTTTTCATAGTTTGCCTTTTCGTATTCAAAAACTTCTTCGAACTCGCAATCGTTGGGTCTATGGTATTTGTGTATAAATAAATAATATTCAATTGCTGTGTGAAACGCCTCATTTTTCCATAGTGGATTTAATGATTCAGTCACACAGAAGTCTTCATAAATGTTCGTAAGCAAAAAATCTAGATAGCAATTTTGTTGGTTTGTCGAAAATAAACTGCAGTGTTTCATTCTCCCCAACGATTGGGAGTAAGATGCATTCATTTTCAGAGTCTGGAATGAAGTCAGCATGGCGTTGATTGAAGTCTCCATAAATGTGAACTTTAACCTCGGGAGGCAGTTGTGATAGAATGTGTTCGGCAATTTGGAAAAATGCTTCGTAAGTTGTTTTATGAGCTTGGTCTGGAGGAAAATACACTGAGGCGAATACATGTGTTTCTCCTGCTAAATGTGATTTTACCCAGACATGCTCGAATTCTTTAAATTTTGTTGTCGTTATAATTTCGGAATTGAAATTAGACGACAAAGCAATGAGGACTCCGCCACCCGACTTCTTTTGAGACTCAAGAAAATTTCTGTCGTCTCTGAATACGTTAAAGGCACTTCCAAAAATTTCTTCACTTTTTACGCTTTCATTCCAGCTTGTCTCAGTTGCCAGAATAACAGAAAAGGATGAGCTATGTAAATTTTTATAAAGTTCCTTCATTTTGGCTGGACTTTTCACGCGATTGAAATTTTGACAATAAATCAAAATTTCAGTCACATTCTGTTTTAGTGAAGAAATTGACGGAAGAGGGTCGGTTGAAAATTAGTTACCTCTTTCTCATCGAAAGGAGTCGTTACTTCCGAAAATTCTGGTTGGTGCTTCGGACCGGATGGCTGTTCAACAGGCTTTGTCTAAAGACAGCAAACCACTTAAGTTAGTAAGTAAACATGGTGAGGAATCGCAACAGGTTTTGACGGAGGACTACGTCCTTAATTTCTATATTGGGGTGCACTTTAGAAAAACGAAAAGGGAACATCTAACGAAAGGTGGTTATAGTTTGACGCTTATAACCAGGGAAGGCAAAATCACTTTGACACAATTGTCAATTGTCAATGAGACTGTAGCATCTCAGTCACGCAGAATTTGAAAAAGTTATGTATCGGACGATTGAATAACTAGTTATTACCTACAACTTTTCTGAATAAAGTATCGCTGTATCTTTTCTATTTGTGGTGCTACAATGCTAGTACCTCTTTAGTGACTAAGTGAACGTTCATTTAGTCACTAATGAGTTACTAGCATTGTAGCACCGTAACTACAAAAGATACAAGAAAACTTTATTTAGCAAAATTGTAGATAATAACTAATTCTATAAATAATAAAACTTAGTCAAATTTTGCTTGGCTGAGACGGTACTGTCAAATGAATGTGAATTGAGTCAAAGTGATCGTGCAATCCCTGCTTCCCTCCAGTCCCGTCTCGACCTAACAAAATTTCATAGGATAGCTATAAACTTAGACCAATTCAATGTCGGTGTTAGGAAAGTGTCCCAGAAAAAGTGACAAGTCTCTTCTTTCCAGCAAGACTTCGTAGGACCACGACAAACCTAGTCCAACTTGATGTCCTGAAAGTGAACGGTTATAAAATAGTTTGCGACCAACCTTATTCGCCCGATTGTATTCATATACTAAAAGTATTGAACTGATTACTGATGTCTTAGGTATATGAAAAAGGGATTGTGGGAATATTCATGCATGTGACGTGATGCAGCAATTTTTCAAGTCTGATCCGAAAACAAAGTTTACTCAAAGAGGCACAAAAGCCCAGTATCTTTTACATCGATATACAATAAAAATATATAGTACAAAATAAGTAAAAAAACTAAACTTGAATCAGTAAATTTAAAATTGCACAAAAAAGTAGCTAAAAGTCCATGCTATTTCCGCGACGATTGTTCTCCAAAGCCATACGTCGAACTGGCTCGTGAAGTCCATAGTTAGTGCGGTGCGAATTGACGCATAGGAACTGTCGGTTCCATTGAGGCCGAAGAGGACAGTATAACTGAAGCTGCGACAGAACAGCAGGACAGTCAAGAACACCCAACAGTAGCTTATGAGCGTCTTAGCAGACAAAGTTCTTCATAAGGCGGAAGAGCATTAGGGGTTCTCCAGGTTATATATCAACTATCTGTAAGGAAATTGACGAAAGTGAACCAGTGGTCAGAGGTGCCATAAACCGCACCGCAGACCAAAAGACTCATTCTTAAACAACACAACACTCGCCATGCGGTGTGTGTTCGCCCACAAATTCCCTTCAGTGTCTCTTTTACTAAACACGCTCTTTCGTGTTTTACGCGCACCAAGAAAAGGCAGTCGCAAACGCAGTGTGATAAATTTGCTGCGTGCCCTACCACACCAAGAGCCGCACTCTGCGCGGCTGGATTGTACACCCTGCGCTGGGTCAGTTGAAGTGGTGTGATTGAAAAAAACATTTTTACTGTTGCGTCGCCTGATCCGTACTAACTTAACATAGACCATATTAGTTGTTGCAGTGCAGTGCAGTGCAGCGTGTATTTTCACTTTTAAAGGGCAGAAAATTTGTAAATACAAAACAATTTTTTTGCGTTAATTCCGCACGGAGTGTGGCAAACGGCAGCACCAAGTGCTGTTTGGATGATCACTCACTGGGCGATTTTCACCGAGTGCTGTCGTTCGCTCCCACTCCGCTTTCGCTCGTACGCTGTGTGCATATTAGCTGTAGAGGTGTGTTGTCGAATCGCTCTGTGCGACAAGGCATAATATTGGAACATTGGACGCATAGTGTGAGCGAATGACAGCCCTGCCAGTGGTAAATAATAACCCAGATTATTTATTTATTTTTGACGTAGGACTACGTCTTACGGCAAGTTTTGAGATAGGGTGTCATTCCAAAAAATCGAAAAATGCGAGCGTCACGAAAAATGAAAGGTTTTGAGCGCTAATAGCTCACCGGTTTTCCGATCGATTTTCAATATTCTTACACCAATCGATCGGAAAATCTTCTAAGAATTGACCCAAAAGAAGATAAGTATGGATTCTTGATGTTGAACTATTGAAAAATTGAAAATAATGAACCTATGTTTTACCAGAATTCTCGCTTCGTGATTGGTTGGAAGATTCTTTACGATGATCTAAACCTATACCAATTTGATATCTGTGCTTGGGAAGTAAGCCAAAGCAAGTGACCAAGTTTCCTCATTTCAACAAGATTTCTTAACACCGCGGTTAAACCTAGACCATTTTGATGTCCTTGCTTGGGAAGTACGCCAGAGAGAGTATCAAAGCCCCCTCGTACCAACAGATTTCTTACGAACGCGATTAAACCTAGTCCAATTTGATGTCTGTGTTAGTGAAGTGTGCCCGAAAAAATGACACAAGTTCGTTGTCCCAACAGATCGCAAATTCTTTACTGCGAGACGATTAAACTTCGGCGAACTTGATATCTGTGTTGGAAAAATGTGCCACAGCTGTAGTGTTCGGTTATAATACGACTCTGTATGAATACGCATGCTTGCCGTTTCATTAGAAGTGTAGTGAAAAGATGTGCTGTTGATAAAATAGGATTGAATTGGTAAAATCCCTTCGACGTGGGAAACCATGGATAATAAAAACTACAAGGTATACAGCCCTAAGGGTTGTACGAAAGGGTGACTTAGGACTATATCAGATCATCAGATCAAAGACTAATGTAAACTGCATTTCTAGCATATGTATGTTTATAAGAATCTGTGAGTGCCATTCTTTAAGTGAATGTTTAAAAGATAAGAGCGAAATAGTCAGATTCAATTCTTCATTTAATGCATGGTGGCTTTGAAAATACGTGGACGGGCGTTCAACGCCTGCAACATTTGAGCATTGGCGGAATTAGTGCACATTTATAGGGGGGGGGGCTATAATTCCCGGCATTTTTTTTGACCATTTTTTTGGTCGGCCTGGTCTATCTTTCGGGGGGGGGGGGCTGAATCTCTCTTAGCCCCCCCCCCCTTAGTTCCACCAATACCTTTGAGCCATAGAAATTTCTTTTTTAAAAATCTCTTGTGTGCATCATAACGGTTGAAATGGTAATGAATGACCAATTTCCAAGGGGTCGGACACTCAGCACATTGTGCCGTACTCCAGAGATATCAAGCGGCACACCTCCGGTTCAATTTTACATATGCAATGGGAGCACTGCCAGTTGTCAAAATCAAGTAGCTGGCAGGCAGCCATGTTTTCGATGCCAACATGTTAGCGTTAGCGTAAACGAGATATTATATATTCGCCACTCTTCACACAACTTCAGCTGTCAGTGGGGCCCACGACTCCTGAGCCCGCAGTGATGTTAGCTCTTGTCAACGCAAAGCAAATAGCAGTTCGGCACTTTCGGTACAGCATCGGTACAGCATCAGCACAGTTCGGCTCATTTCAAGTCGCCTAACATAAAAACGGCTGTGCCGAGTGACCGACCCCTTGCCAATTTCTGTTTTATTTGTATGTGAGTCCTTATCCCCCTACCACAGGGGTGAGTGGTCTCAAACCACCATAAAATAAATAAATTCAAAATAAATTCATGCCTCCAAGACCCCCACATGCCAAATTTGGTGCCATTTGCTTGATTAGTTCTCGAGTTATGAAGAAATATATGCTTAATTTGTATGGGATCTCCCCTTCTTAAAGAAAGCAATGGTTCTAATCCACCATAGAAAAATCCCCCCCCCCCTGTTAAAAGACGGATGGGTCTCATTATACCATAGAAAAATTCCTGCCTTCTAAAAGCCCCACATGCCAAATATGGTTCCATTTGCTTGATTAGTTCTAGATTTATGAGGAAATTTTAATTTCGTTTGTATGGGAGCCCCCCCTCTTAGAAGAAGAAGGGGTCTCAGTACATCTTAGGAAAACATCTTACCTCCGAAAACCCCCACATTCCAATTTTGGTTCCTTTTGCTTGATTAGTTCTCGAGTTAAGAAGAAATTTGTATATTATTTGTATTTGTATGTTCCCCTCCTAAAGAGGAAAGGAGTCTCAATTTACCATAGAAAAAATACTTGCCTTCTGAAACCCCTACATTCCAAATTTGGTTCCATTTGGTTGATTAGTTCTCGAGTTTTGAGGAAATTTATGTTTTATTTGTATAGGAGCCCCCCCCCCTCTTACGCTCCCCTAAAAATTGCTCTTACCCCACTAAAAAATTGCTGGTCATTTTATCTATCCAACGACATACAAATTGTTCAGTTTCGTTCAGTAGTTTAGTAGTTATTAGCATTTGAAATCTTTCATTCAAACGTTACACTTCTATTTTCGTTTTCACAAAGTGCTACCCAGTCCCAGTATAGTAAACAAAGACGTAGTCCTACGTCAAAACAATCATTAATTTCAGTAAGGTAGCAGGAAAGCAATAGTTTGTGTTCTTGATTTTGTTAAATTGTTTTCAAATGCACAATCTTTTGAGAATTGAACGTATGCAATGTTACTACTTTGATAAATGTTACATACAACGCATGTAGCATTTAACCGAGTACGCAAAAGTTATCCATTTCATTTGTAGTCAATAAGAATGAATCTTACACTATCCTGTTGAGCGCAAGTTCATGTCCCACACTCCGGAACATCCGGTATGGGTTCTACCGGAATTGAAAATTGGCCGTTTTAAATTCTGTTCAGTAATATGACAAATGGGGTATCAAACCAAAGGATTTTTCAACGCAAGTTCTTGGGTGGACTTTAGGATGCATTTTGAGCCGATCTGGACATTCCGGAACATCCGGTATCGGTTCTACCGGAGCTCAAAATTGGCCGTTTTGAGAGAATTCAAAACGGCCAATTTTCAGTTCCGGTAGAACCGATACCGGATGTTTCGGAGTGTGGAACATTAACTTGCGCTCTACAGGATAATGTAACATTCATTATTATTGACCACAAATGAAATGGATAACTTTTGGGCACTCTGTTAAGCAGATTTATAGTATTATTTCACATGCTACTTATGACGTAAAAAAAAATCCCACTGCGATCTGGAATATCTCCGGGAAAATGGAACCAAAATTTATTACCTTATTTTTTCATTAAAGGCCAATCTATTGTGATTCTTTTAAGACTGATTGCATACAAATCAAATGAAAATAAGTGGAGATAGAGCCAAAAGTGTAACTGCAAGTACCATCATTTTTGATGTCGGGAACGTAAAGGTTAAAGCCAAAACACGTTCATCGTAAATATGACGTGCCATTCGAATGTCCTTCTCTTTTAACATGAATGGTAACAGGCACGTAAGTTAGTGGCGTCGATTCACTATCTTTTGCTTCGAGAATATTTAACTATTTACTTTCACACCTTACCGCTTGTTACATAGCAGAAAATATGGCACATACGCAAAAATTACTGTTTTATTTGTATGAGAGTCCTTATCCTCCTAGCACAGGGGTGAGGGGTCTCAAACCATCATAAAATAAATTCATGCCTCCAAACACCCCCACATGCCAAATTTGGTTCCATTTGCTCGATTAGTTCTCGAGTTATGAGGGAATTAGTATGTTATTTGCAATGGAGCCCCCCTCCTATAGAGGGAAGGGGTCATAATCCACCATAGAAAAAATTCTTGTCTTCTGAAACCTCCACATGCTAAATTTGGTTCCATTTGCTTAATAAGTTCTCGAGTTATGAGTTTGTATGGGAGCCCCCCCCCCCTCTTAGAAGGGGAAGGGGTCTCAGTACACCATAGAAAAAAATCCTGCCTTCTGAAACCTCCACATGCCAAATTTGGTTCTATTTGCTTGATTAGTTCTCGAGTTTTGAGGAAATTTGTGTTTCATTTGAATAAGAGCCCCCCTCTTACGCCCTCCTTAAAATTGCTCTCTTGAAATTGCTTCCCCATAAAATTGCTGGTCATTTTATCTATCCAACGACATATAAATTGTTCAGTTTCATGCAGTAGTTATTACAATTTGAAATCTTTCATTCAAACGTTACACTTCTATTTTCGTTTTTACAAAGTGCTACCCAGTCCTAGTATAGTAAACAAAGACGTAGTCCTACGTCAAAACTGTGATTGTGGCCTGATGAAACTCTTGGTGAACCTACGAACTCTAAGAAACGGAAATAACAGATATACGAAGCTCGAGCATTTAGGAAATTTGAACTTGCCTTCTGATATCAAATTTATAGGAATGTTTCAGTGCATTTATTACAATACAGTAAATTAAAAATTTACGTGACAAACTTTTGCAAAATGTCAAGCTTTGTCGAATTGAGTTTTTTTCGGTGAAAATAAAAACTATGATGCTTTCAGCGGACGTTTCGACTTACTATCCTTCAGTCATTGACTACGCATTAAACATCTATTCTCACTTCTCACATTGTTCTATAACTATAACAGTTAGTAATAGTTATAGTGGACGACGCAGTGAGAATAGATGTTTAAAGCGTAGTCAATGACTGAAGGATAGTAAGTCGAAACGTCCGCTGAAAGCATCATAGCTTTTATTTTCACCGAAAAAATCAACTAAAGTTATACATAAAATTCACGGTGACGAAATCTAACAATATTTGTTGAATTGAACCGGCATACGTGGTCCAACGTGAGGCCCTAGTTAGTGAACCTAGGCACAGACCTTCATACTTTTCGTGATTTTTACCAGCACTTATTACTTCAACGTTGCGTAGTCCTACGTAAAACATGCGGTGTCTTGAAAACAACTTTCCACTTTTTGTTTCTCGAGACTGGGGCAAAACTGTAAAAATATTAAAACATCAGAGGGCAAACTAACATCAGCAATACACTTAGGTAGGTGATTTGTTTACGACACTGTCGAAGCAAAGCACGATATGTTTGTTAACGTTAGTTACGGTACAACTAGACAACGAACGAGTGGAGTTTGGTGAGAAATCAGACAAACTGCTATACTTTTCGAGAAAAAAATATTAAAATCACATCATAGTCAGAATCACCCCCACCTACCCTACAACCAAGAGTGTCGCCAAGGATACAAAAATTAGTAGGAGAATTCTGGATAAAATTCCCAGTTGGGGAAAAACGCGCCACTGCAATATTATACGCATATCTATACACTTTTCAACAGTAATTATGGTGCTATTCGCTTCTATTTCTCATTATTAACTCGTGTGTATCATAAAAGTTTCCTGTATTACATAAATCATACAAAAAATGAAAAATTTATTACAGTAGCGCGTTTTGTTCCGACATGGCATTTTAGCACCTGTTCCCCTACATGTTGCATAGATGCAGCGAAAAATAAGCGCGAAATCTAAACTCACTGTTGCCGATGGTACGCACAAATTCACTTCTCGAACTAACAGACCTAAATTAAATACGCATTCTGCACGCAGTTACATAAGTGCGTCAACGGTTCACTGGCTACACTAGCTGCAGAGCATGCGACATGACATAGGTTCGAATCCCTGCCCAGACGCGGGGAAGCATTTTTTTTATTTTTTAAATTTGCTATTCATGCGATTTTTGCTTTGTTTTTCTGAATTTTCCCAGAACCCGGCAGTTCTGGGAAAAGCGAGAGTTTTCCTCAGTACTGGCGATATATGCAGGACTTAGGTCACTTGTACGTAGATTGCTCCGGTTTAAGGAATTTACCAAACAATAAATTTTCCTGAAAGTTGGCCCACTAGTAGGTGAACATTCGCTCGTACTCAGAATTTTCCCAGAACCCGGCAGTTCTGGGCAAAGCAAGAGTTTTCTGCGCGATTAAATGCGCAAGCAACTTGCATGCAAGCTGCTTGCGCAAAACTTGCTTGCGCATTTAACCGGGGTCTCGAGCGCTGCGGTGTGGCCATGTTGCGAAACACAAGTTCTGGAGTCTTCGGAAATACGCTATTTTGAAAGTTGAGTTTCGGCAGTATGTATGTGGTGCCTTCTTTTTCAACACCTCGCTATACCTCATTGGTGTTGCATCCCGGTAGAACGAATGTGACGACTTTATCTAAAGCTAGCAGTGCATTTTCTTTTGACGTAGGACTACGTCTTTGTTTACTATACTGGACTGGGTAGCACTTTGTAAAAACGAGAAATAGAAGTGTAACGTTTGAATGAAATATTTCAAACGCTAATAGCTACTATACTACTGAACGAAACATAACAGTTAATATGTCGTTGGATAGATAAAATGTCCAGCAATTTTATAGTAACATACTAATAATAATTTTTTATACGCTAAATAGTGAAAATGTGTGTAAAGATTCAAGGTCGAATTTTTCCATACATTTCCCTTGTTATCGCCTAGCTTCACAGGCACGGACGACAATTAGATACACCAAAGGATTTGGATCCAAATGATAACCTTGAGACCACTTTGTAAGCCACACCCCTTTTCCAATCCAATCGGCAACATCGATGGCTATTGACGGCAACACCGGTCCCAAAGACAAGCGGAATCAGAGGGCAATGGCCAACGTGAATCCCACACGATGCACTTAACATTACATTTTGCATTATCCCCATCGCAGACATGCGAAATTGTTCGATAGCTTGCTCAATCAGTGTCGGACAATCATTTAAGCAGCAGCAGCCGATATGGTTTCCTCCACCACCTACACTAGCTTACAAGCAGCAGCGGCAGTGCCAGTGACTGTAAAATGGTACTCTTGGTTCGCCGTCTGCTCATTCATCGCACAATCGCACTGACGGACGGTCAGTACAGTATTTACCATCGACGGCTATTGGTGGTGAAAGCAACGGCATTTGGCGGCAAACACCAGCGATCGGAGCCAACAACGATAGCAATCGGGAGGTAACAACGATGGCATTTTGGCGGCTATTGGAGGCAAATCCAAGGACCTTTGTGGCATCTAATGTCATTTTCGATGACACTTCGAGGCACCCAATGGCATTTTGGCGGTTATTTTCGCAAACTAACAGCAAATGGAAACGGATTGACTGACGGGCAGCAAATTGAGCAGCAGGCCGTTGTGGTCTTAAACAGTTCTTATAAGAACTATAGTAATTGAAGAATGAAAAGATTTTTCTACACTTTTCTAAATGGTTAACGTTCCAACGTTCCATGGAAAATGCTTGCTCATTCAACGTCGGATAATCATTCGAGCAGCAGCAGCAATTGATCTGGTTTCCCCCACCACACTAGCTTACAAGCAGCAGCGGCAGTGCCAGTGACTATAAAATGGTACTCTTGGTTCGCCGTCTGCTCATTCATCGCACAATCGCACTGACGGACGGTCAGTATTTACCATCGACGGCTATTGGTGGCGAAAGCAACGGCATTTGGCGGCAAACACCAGCGATCGGAGCCAACAACGATAGCAATCGGGAGGTAACAACGATAGCATTTTGGCGGCTATTGGAGGCAAATCCAAGGACCTTTGCGGCATCTAATAACATTTTCGATGACACTTCGACGCACCCAATGACATTTTGGCGGTTATTTTCGCAAGTTATGTTTTTCCTGGAGCATTAAATGAGCATTAAATGATGGTCGTACTTGGGTAGCTCTATCTGCACCGGAAGTGCCATTTCCGAACTTTGTCCTGCTAACTTTATCTAAAGCTAGCAGTACATTTTCTTTTTCGCTCAATTTTTCATGGAAAATGACGTCCAAAGTTACCAAAGTTATGTTTTTCCTGGAGCATTAAATGAGCATTAAATGATGGTCGTACTTGGATAGCTCTATCTGCACCGGAAGTGCCATTTCCGAACTTTGTCCTGCTAACTTCATCTAAAGCTAGCAGTACATTTTCTTTTTTGCTCAATTTTTCATGGAAAATGACGTCCAAAGTTATCAAAGTTATGTTTTTCCTGGAGCATTAAATGAGCATTAAATGATGGTCGTACTTGGGTAGCTCTATCTGCACCGGAAGTGCCATTTCCGAACTTTGTGCTGCTAACTTTATCTAAAGCTAGCAGTACATTTTCTTTTTCGCTCAATTTTTCATGGAAAATGACGTCCAAAGTTACCAAAGTTATGTTTTTCCTGGAGCATTAAATGAGCATTAAATGATGGTCGTACTTGGATAGCTCTATCTGCACCGGAAGTGCCATTTCCGAACTTTGTCCTGCTAACTTCATCTAAAGCTAGCAGTACATTTTCTTTTTTGCTCAATTTTTCATGGAAAATGACGTCCAAAGTTATCAAAGTTATGTTTTTCCTGGAGCATTAAATGAGCATTAAATGATGGTCGTACTTGGGTAGCTCTATCTGCACCGGAAGTGCCATTTCCGAACTTTGTGCTGCTAACTTTATCTAAAGCTAGCAGTACATTTTCTTTTTCGCTCAATTTTTCATGGAAAATGACGTCCAAAGTTATCGAAGTTATGTTTTTCCTGGAGCATTAAATGAGCATTAAATGATGGTCGTACTTGGGTAGCTCTATCTGCACCGGAAGTGCCATTTCCGAACTTTGTCCTGCTAACTTTATCTAAAGCTAGCAGTACATTTTCTTTTTTGCTTAATTTTTCATGGAAAATGACGTCCAAAGTTATCGAAGTTATGTTTTTCCTGGAGCATTAAATGAGCATTAAATGATGGTCGTACTTGGGTAGCTCTATCTGCACCGGAAGTGCCATTTCCGAACTTTGTGCTGCTAACTTTATCTAAAGCTAGCAGTACATTTTCTTTTTCGCTCAATTTTTCATGGAAAATGACGTCCAAAGTTATCGAAGTTATGTTTTTCCTGGAGCATTAAATGAGCATTAAATGATGGTCGTACTTGGGTAGCTCTATCTGCACCGGAAGTGCCATTTCCGAACTTTGGGCGAGCGTTGTCTGCACTAATCGATTAATTCAACTATTCGTACTAGTGGTATTCGATTAGAAATATTCGTATACTTTTTTGACGTAGAACTACGTCTTACGGCAAGTTTTGAAATAGGGTGTCATTCCAAAAAATCGAAAAATGCGAGCGTCACGAAAAATGAAAGGTTTTGAGCGCTAATAGCTCAGCGGTTTTCCAATCGATTTTCAATATTCTTACACCAATCGATTGGAAAATCTTCTAAGAATTGACCCAAATAAAGGAAAGTGTGGATTCTTGATGTTGAACTATTGAAAAATTGAAAGTAATGAACCTATGTTTTACCAGAATTCTCGCTTCGTGATTGGTTGTTGGAAGTGATGTCATCAAAGTAGAAACGCGTTTTCACGCTTCGGCTTATAATTCAGTCAATTTTTAATAGATTTCCAAAATATTGACACCAATTGTTCGGGAAATCGATTGAAAATATTGAAAATATAGAAAACTATTGATTTTGTTTTTGAAAATGAATTTGAAAAATTGTTGTTTTTGAATTGATTTTGAAAATTTGAATTATTTTCATATGTTTGCCTTCCCTCGTCAGTGGTTCCCTAACACGGATGACAGAAATATATACGATATAAGCTATGGGTTAAGCTTCCTTATGATTGTATTTAATTTACGCCCTATAGAATCCGATCGAAAATTGTTGAGCTTCAGCTGTTGCTGCTTCCCACGGATAAGGCAACGAAGACATGCAAATTCACCAAGCGAGGTGTTGGAGCTGGAGCACTCAATGATCGCTGCCGTGATGGAATATCTGGCAACAGGAGTTCTGGAATTGGGAGAACAAATGCTGCTCGCGACAACGAAACGATCAGAATTATCGTCACTTGCAGCTGGCCATCCGCAACAACGAAGAGTTGAACAAATTGCTGTCCCGTGTCACCGCTGCTATGAGAAGTGTCTTTTCGAACATTCAAACTGTTTTGTTGCTGCCCAAGAAGACGGAAAAGAAGACTTAAATTTCCAGCATATCACGTTGAAAAACCGTTCTTTTAAGAACGAAACATTTGTTCATGAAGATTTGAGGAATTTTCACTCACAGATTTAAATTCTTTTTAACTTAGATTGATCTGATTATTCGCTTCTTTGCAATAATTTTAACCGATCACCTCGCGCTGCTGTTCGCTTGTTGCTGCTGGATGCTGGTTGCAGCCAACAAATAAGTAGCTCCAAGTAAATGTGTTCGGTCAAGCGTCAAAATAAATTAAATTAGATTTAATCAAATGAAAGAGTTTTAGTAACATCTTTTGCATCTTAGCAACACAAATTTATCCATACAGTAATAATACGTAGCGTAATTTTTCTTTGGCAGCAAAAGGCGAACAGTTCACTGGTAGCTTTGCTCTTTTGTTCAGACTGAAATTGAAATGCTCTATTTTTTATTTCACGTAGATGATAGAATGAAGAACTAAGAAAAATGGGCGTTGCTTGTCGCTTGCTCTGGTACATAATACGTGGTAAGCCGGCGAACAGCATTATTCAAACGCTAGCTAAGCTAGTGCCAACATCGTTTGCCAGGCAAACGGAAGTCACGTACGACTCGTACACGTGTTCATTGGCGGCTGACCGTGTGTTGGAGCTGAAGCACTCATTTCGCTGCCGTGATGGACTATTTGGCGACAGGAGTTCTGGAATTGGGAGGACATATGCTGTTCGCGACAACGAAACGATCAGAATTATCGTCACTTGCAGCTGGCCATCCGCAACAACGAAGAGTTGAACAAATTGCTGTCCCGTGTCACCGCTGCTAAGAGAAGTGTCTTTTCGAACATTCAAACTGTTTTGTTGCTGCCCAAGAAGACGGAAAAGAAGGCTAAAATTTCCAGCATATCACGTTGAAAAACCGTTCTTTAAAGAACGAAACATTTGTTTATGAAGATTTGAGGAATTTTCACTCACAGATTTAAATTCTATTTAACTTAGATTGATCTGATTATTCGCTTCTTTGCAATAATTTTAACCGATCACCTCGCGCTGCTGTTCGCTTGTTGCTGCTGGACGCTGGTTGCAGCCAACAAATATACTAGCTCCAAGTAAATGTGTTCGGTCAAGCGTCAAAATAAATGAAATTGGATTTAATCAAATGAAAGAGTTTTAGTAACATCTTTTGCATCTTAGCAACACAAATTTATCCATACAGTAATAATACGTAGCGTAATTTTTCTTTGGCAGCAAAAGGCGAACGGTTCACTGGTAGCTTTGCTCTTTTGTTCAGACTGAAATTGAAATGCTCTATTTTTTATTTCACGTAGATGATAGAATGAAGAACCAAGAAAAATGGGCGTTGCTTGTCGCTTGCTCTGGTACATAATACGTGGTAAGCCGGCGAACAGCATTATTCAAACGCTAGCTAAGCTAGTGCCAACAACGGGAGTCACGTTCGACTCGTGCACGTGTTCATCGGCGGCTGACCGTGTGTTGGAGCTGAAGTTCCATTTCGCTGCCGTGATGGAATATCTGGCAACAGGAGTTCTGGAATTGGAACGACATATGCTGCTCGCGACAATAAAACGACCAGAAGCATGAAGCATCCCGCGTCACTTGCAGCTGGCCACTTGGAGTGGTATTTCATCGTGATTCAGGACCATACACGAACGGTTTCGTTGATCTCATAGCTGCTGAGGCTTTCCGGTTGGTCCGTTGCAACAAGCCGTGCCTGGTTAGCGGTTATCGGTACTCCAATTTACCGAACACAGAATTACGTTTAATGCGTTAGTGCAAGTTTATTGCAATCAGGAGTTATGATATTCAAACAATCGGTTCTTTTAAGGGCCACACAACGATTGAAGAGCTTATTATATTTTCTTGCCCAGTTAATACCATAATTAACACAGTCAACGAGGGAAAAGTTGAATTTTTCGCCATTGCGGACGACCAACCAATGACGGTAATAAGTTTTCTGGTCACAGGTGACATTTTCTGCGACTTCCAATACGTCTGCAGGTTGTAAATGCTTTATCCGTGTCCTTTTGTAAGCCGCAGAAAAGTTGCGCAAAATTTTCAACTTTTTGACCGATTACCAAAGGAAAAGCACTATTCAACGTAGAAACATATCATACAAATTTATTTACTGTTTGGTTTAGTTACTAACTTGGTTTCGTTTTAATAAAATAGATTCAATCAATTCATGGATATAACTCCAAAATCGGTTGAGGATTGAATGTATACAATGTTTCTACTTTGATGACCGTTACGGATGTAGCTTGTATACATAGTATAATCAATATATATAGAATGCCAGTGTCGCTGGTGTGTCATGGATATTTTGGTGGCAAACATGTTGCTGGTTCGTGTCTTGGATACGGGAACTACATTGTCAAATTGCCCAATAGAAAATTTTCCTGCCGACGAAATACCCCAAAACGACCAAATCGGGTGATTTATCCTACGTGATTTACGGAAAAGCAGAAGGATTTTTTATTGGGTTGCCTTTTTAGTTTGACAATCAGATTCCCGTTTTGAATCGATCACTCACACATATGCGCATACAGTGTAAATACGTAATTGTCAAATGTGTGATGTTTACCACGAGCACTGCAGCGACACTGGCATTCTATATATATTGATTCTACTGTATACATGAAGAATCGTACCCAAGTAACCACGAAGCTTTATATCAATTCAATTGTAATACTTTATAGTGCGCTACAAAACATGTCATATAATGTATTATTTTCCTACATGTACAATAAATGCAGTAATAAAATGGAAAAGGGCCCCACTATTGTCAAATTAAAGCTGCATTATAATAGCAATTGCTAAAGCACCATTATGGCATGTATTAAACATCGCTTCGCCTGCATTATCGACATATCGTTATTTTTAGCTGGTTTGCGAAAAAAATATAAAAACATCAATTCGGCCGGCGCGTCAAAAGACAAAAATAAATATATTTTCATATTTATTCTTTAAATCCGCAGATTCTAGCAGCTTCTCAGGCTATACGTTACTCGAAGATTTACGATGAATTGTTTTGTTTTACATTTCAAATGTTACCTTTCATGAGACTCGAACCTGGGTGAGTATATCCCTGCATCGTTCATTTGCTGGCGCCTTTGATATCTCAACCACAGCTGTTATAGATGAGTGAGGTTGTAATTAGTCGTACTTAAACCATCGTTCGAAGTTCGTTTTAGAATTGAATTGGATGAAAAGAGATAGCGGCTGTTAGGTGAAACAGAGCATGAGTAGTGGCCGTAAATAAGCAAAAACGAAGTCAGGTATACACATTTTATTAACGGTTACGGTACGTTTTAAAGATTTGTCCAAAAGCTTATTAGCCACATATTGTAACATTATATACGCAAATAGTGCTTTTAATAATGCTAATTTACGGTAATGCTTAAACGCATTAGCGATGTTTATATAAGTGTTATAACCATGCGAAATGCTGATATGCCGCTGTCTGGTATTAGCGATGCCGAGCAACAGCCAATATGGGGTTATGCGTTAATGCTTGCGGTTACTTGGGTATTATATACATGGATACATCCTACTATCGCTACAAAGAGACTTACGTGGTCCTACGTCACCTATGCGGTCGTGTCTTGTGCGCAACCCCTCTGATTTTTATTAATTCGATTAATCGAACGATTATGAACGATTAGCGGCCATTATTCGGGGATTATTCGTATTCATATTACTTCCTTTGAACTATTCGAATAATTCAACTACTCGTGCTGGCAGTATTCGATTAAAAATTCGATCACTAGAAGCATTCCGCCTCTGCTTGTTTTTATTGAATAGTATCCCATCATCCCATAGAAAGCATCGGGTTTCCTCTCTGCGACAACACAATTTTAACGACAGGTGCACTTTCTTCGTTGTTGAAACCAGCAACATCGGATGAATTGCCGGATGCACTCATTTTTCACAGGATAACTACCAACTACCGTGCGGAAAGCAAACCGTGTTCAACAACAATGGACACAACTGTTGGATTTGCTATGTGCGGTCAACAAAGATGGACACGGCGAGATATTGAATGAAATATTTCGGCCGCTTTAGTAATAGGGTAATAAACTTGTAGTAAGAATAAGATTACAATTATAATATAAGCATATATCTACGAAAGATAATTTTTATACTGGTTTTTACTTCATATTTCTTGATTATAAATACATCTTCATTATAAAGTGCGAGACGTATTTACCGTGTTAGTAGCAAATGTTTCCTAGATGATTCAGGGCGAGACGGCCGCAGGCCGCGAGTGTGCGCCGGTGACCCGCCGTCGGAAGCGCCGGCCACTGCGGGGGGGCAGCCCCCCCACAGAAACCACTACTGTTTAGGTGCATGCATTTTCCTAGGTTTACTGTCTATTAGGGATTATCCCTTAGTTAAGTCCGAACGAGCGGCAGCGAGTAAGGATAGCATGTACCCAATGTTTGCGCAGGTTGAAGGCTATGAATATTTTCGGTCGAATATGACATTCGGCCATTCTTGTTTTGGCCATTTGTGATTCGGCCATTAGTGATTCGGCCTTTTGTGATTCGGCCATTCGTGATTCGGCCATTTGATATATTATGCCATTCGTTATTTCGGCCATTCGTGATTCGGCCATTTGTGTTTCGGCCATTCGTAGGTAATCCATTTTTCCCATTTTTTATGTTTGACGTTTTACCGTTACGCAACAGGCGTTACGTTATATGCATTTGTAAATCTCCAAGCACTAATGTAGCCGGATATTTCGCCAAAACCGGCTTTTTAATAGCGTTTTATAAGCATATAGATCAGTGCTGCACGATATGGTGTGCACCATAGGCTAATAAAAAGTTAGATTTCTGCTTCATTAAGTGCTCACTGGCTACTTGGGCAGCATTTCGCTCCGCAGAAAGTGCTGGCAGTTTTTGTACACTAATGACAAATCGTTGGCTTTAGTTTCCGCGTATCTCTTAGTGAGAATTTCTAGTTCGAACTGGCTGCATTTGCCCGCTTAGGCGCGTCCGGCAAAAATCGAACAACAATCTGCCAGATATTCTGCCGGATTTCTGGCCGCCGTCACCCGTGAAAACTAGCAGACATGACACATCCGATTCGGGCAGAAACTTCGCCTTACGGTTTTTCTGTCGGATTTCTGCCAGAGGTATCGAATAAAAACCGGCTTTGTACCGATTCAGCTTTCCCTCCTTTTTTGGAGGGTAGCAGCAACGGATTGTAGCAGCAAGAACCGTGCAATAAACAGGTTAACAATTAAACCTGCTTTATCATGTTCTATATTATTCTGATGAACCACTTTTCTCTTGCCTCAAAATGTCACATTTGACATAAAAAGAATCGAGCGAAAAATGAAGACAGGTTCTGTTCGATTTCTGCCAGGCATCCGACTTTTTCGTAAGCGAGTGACGTTGGATTTTTTCCTATCCGCGAATCTCTCTCAGCTCATAACTACAATTTTCAACCGATTGTTATCATTTACCCCCTGATTTCTTTGTTTTTTATCGGCCCTTAAGGCCTACGGAAAACAAAATTTTTAAAATGCATTAATCTTGTCTAAAATCTTTGATAAAGATGAAATTATTCCAAAAAATGCGTTCTTTTTTGTTTTGTCGTTATTTAGCAAATTGACAAATAAGTTTATAAAAAAGTGAAGTTAAACTGATCGATAGCAAATTTTCTCACCTTTAATATGAAAAAAAAAGTTTAAAATTTATGTACTGCAGCCGGAGATATTTGTATTTATGTAGTATAATCAATATATATAGAATGCCAGTGTCGCTGCAGTGCGCGTGGCAAACATCATACATATTCAGATAATGTATTTACATTATACTTGCATATGTGTGTGTGCCTGAGATTCAGCAAAAAGGGAATCTTATTGTCAAACTTTGACAAACAGTTTAAAATTTCGAATATGGCTGCCAAGTAATGTGATTGTAAACTTCGCTTGCTTCAAATTTCTGAAAAAATCGGTGCAAAAAGACTCAGTTGAGGGATTCAATTCATCCGGATGAAAAGAAAATGAGCGTTTAAAAACATTTCACTAGCATGAAAACACAGCGATGAGCGCACTGATGACAGCACCAACCAGCACAAATAAAGAACAGATAAATAACAATAAGCAACTTTGACAATGAAGTTCCCGATTCACAGACTTGATACAGATTGTTAGCATCATGTTTACCACAATGAGTCCTGTAGAAAAACAGCGACACTGGCATTCTATATATATTGATTTTACTATTTATGTACATGTAAGCTTTTTTGTTTAAGCAAGATTTCAACTTTTGCGTGTATCTCAAAAACTGTTCTACTTTCTTTGTTTCTGATCTCATTTTCGGATTCAGCAGCCAATTTTACATGAAAAATCACCTTCAGCTTACTGAGTTCATTAACGCTGTTAGCAATTATAATTGTTTTGTTTATTACGAGGTTCATTGCGCAGTTGAAACCTCCCTTTCATACAATTTTGCTTCAGATTATTCAAATTTTAGAAAGAATACATACCTCTACCCTCTCTTCTTTTAAATCAACTTTCACGGCCAATTTCTCTCGCAGTAGTACATCAGGATAATGTGTTTTATCGAAAGTAGCTTCTAGTTGTTCCAGCTGTTCTTCAGTAAAAATTGTACGATGTCTCCTTTTTCGTTTTATGTGAGTATCCGAATTTAAAAAAGGATATCGTGAACGAAAACCGCCATCACATGTGACTAGTCCAACAGGTGATTGAAGTTGTGCAGAAAACAGGTCATGCTGCATATATCCATGACAGGAAGAAGGATATGTAACTGTGAAATGTGATGAAAAATCGCTTATTAAAATCGTGTTTGAAGTAGTAAGAATATATTTTTGTAAGAATCCATACTCACTTCCTAATATGTTAGAAGAGAGCAAAGGCATTTCTATCGAACTTGAATTATGGAGGGTGTTTATTCCAGAATAGTGAAAATAATTTGTTGGACTATTTTGTATGTTCTCAGGCCTATTATTTGATGGTTGAGTTTCAATTGTCGATAAAATTTTATCATTAAATGATTGTTTTGGAATTTGCGAGTTAAGCCCTAAAATGCTTTCAATTGTAAATACTGATACAAATGGAGACTTTTCCTTTGCAACTGTTGTATGTTCCTCCGATTCGATTTTGACATTTTTGTTTTCCTTCGTGCGTTCGTTGACGAACATTTTAGAATAACTCTGATCACGCAACGCCGTTGAAAACACTTATTCGAACCGCAATGTGTATTTCATACTACGAATCAACTCCTTATTATACAGTAAAATTTTTAAAAAAACATACAGGTTTAGTTTAGTCAGCGCGAAATCTGTGATTGAAACAATAAGTTTAATATTATATATTTAACATTACCGCTCACTGATAGAAAATCAACATGGCTTTGACGTTTGTATGAGAAAGCGGTTGGATTAAAAGCCAATCCAAAGAAACTGCACCTGTTATATACGTTAATAACTGAGGAATATTTATTTTTACATTTGTTGAGATACCGCCATCCACCCCGGATGTCACCCCGACATTGTGGGGGTGAGATTGTGCCAAAAACCAAAAATGTTTATTTGTGAAAATTTATTATATCTATAGAAACTGGTGACCTAGATTCAAAATGATGATGAACATAACATATTTGTTCACAAGTTAGAATGGAACACAAATAACATTAGCAAACTATTTAGCCTAAACAGGGTTTCAAAGTTCGCGATCAAAACTCCGCGGAAATAACTCTTGTAAACAATGTCCCGCATAAACCAACCCAAACAAGAAATCGCGTCAACTTGCTATTTTAAAGGTATATAAACTAACCATTTACAATTAAAAGTTTGAAAGGTTATTATGCGTTGAATAACTTTGGATTACAAAAATAATATTTTTCGTAACTTTGTACTTTTCGAGCTTTACGGGGGTGAGATTGTGCCAAGCCAATGATCGGTCCAATTTGTGGATTTCACATACACAACAAAAATATGTCAGTATACACCAGTACACTAACATTCTTTACTATTGAGCACAATATGTTGACAAATTAGATTGCATCATCCATTTTGGAGCAAACAGCATCATAGGCCTGCTAAGTAATTTAAATTAATTTTTACTTTGAGTGGTGAATCGACCAAATCGAGTGATTTATCCTACGGAAAATATAAATGTCTGTTCAGAATTCCGAAGACTGTGGATGCATTCCATTGGCCAGTGTTTGCGAAGATGTTTAATCTTTTCATTAGTTCTTTGAGTTCTTAAATATATTGCATAATACATATAATTCTAAGAAGTTGTACCTAAAAGAGTCATAGCCGGAAACTGAAACAAATAGTTTTTATGGTCGTATTGGATTTTATTTAACTGAATAAAAACTTCTGGCTGTTTGCAACATTTATGTAGTCTGATTAGAGTAAAATGCTGCTTAGAAAATTCTTGATCGTTTGCTATCATTAACTCATTTTTTAAAACTTTGCGACTTGGTTCGGTCTGATTTAACACCGACCATATGATATCGCGACAAGCAATCGAGTTGAGCAGGCGAGTCTAGCAGTCGAATCAAGCAATCGAGTCAAGCAGTTGGGCCGAGCAGTCGAGTCGAACGTCAAGTCGAGCAGTCAAATCGAGGAGTCTATTCGAGCAGTTAAATCAAGCTGTTCAGTCAGTCTGGACGAACAGTTGAGTCGAGCAGTCAAGTCGAGCAGTCAAATCTAGCAGTCAAATCTAGCAGTTCAGCCGAGCAGTTTAATCGAGCAATTAAGTCGAGTAGTCCAGTCGAGCAGTTGAAACGAGTAGTCTAGCCGAGCAGTCGAATCGAATGGTTTAGTCGGGTCAAGCAGTTAAGTGGAACAGTTGAGTCGAGCAGTTCAATCGAGCAGTTGAGTCGAGCAGTTCATTCGAGTAGTCGAGTCGAGCAGTTCATTCGAATAGTCGAATCGAGCAGTTCATTCGAGCAGTCGAATCGAGCAGTTCATTCGAGCAGTTGAGTCGAGCAGTTTATTCGAGTAGTAGATTCGAACAGTTCATACCGGCAGTCGAGTCGAGCAGTTCATTCGAGAAGTCGAGTCGAACGATTTATTCGAGCAGTTGAATCGAGTAGTCCAGTTGAGCAGCTGAGTCGAACAGTCAAGTCGAGCAGTCGAGTCGAGCAGTCGAGTCGAGTATTCCAGTCGAGCAGTCCAGTCAAGCAGTTGTATCGAGCATTTGAATCGAGGAGTTGAGTCGAGCTGTCGAATCAAACAGAAGTTAAGCAGTTGAGTCGAGTAGTCAAATCAAGCTGTTCAGTCAAGCAGTTCAGCCGAGCAGTTGAGTCGACCATTCGAGATGGCCAGTTGAACCGAGTAGTCGAGTCGAGCAGTTTAATCGAGCAGTCCAGTCAAGCAGTTTAATCGAGCAGTTAAGTCGAGTAGTCCCGTCGAGCAGTTGAGTCGAGTAGTCCCGTCGAGCAGTTGAATTGAGTAGTCTAGTCGAGCAGTTGAGTTAAGCAGTCTAGTTGAGCAGTTGGGTCAGGCGGTTCAGTCGAGCAGTTAAGTCGAACAGTTGAGTCGAGCAGTTCAGTTCATATATTGCGGCGCTTATAATAAATCCTCCTGGTGCGGCGGTGGTAACGCGCTCAGGAGATAACCGCGAGACAACCGCAAAATTAAAATTTAGGTTTTCTGGCTTGTGGTTCGACAAAATATCAGTTTTGTAACGTGTTTGTGGTGGAAAGTAATTGATTTGGTAAATTTTCAAATACTTAATTACTATAATAAATCATGCGGTTATCTTTTGGTGGCTTGGTTCAGCTGTCAAAATAACCGAAATGTGAGGATTTTTCCTGCAATCTGCAATATCTTGTGAATTATCTTATGTTTATATATATATATATATATATATATATATATATATATATATATATATATATATATATATATATATATATATATATATATATATATATATATATATATATATATATATATATATATATATATATATATATATATATATATATATTGTCAATTGCAAGGAAAATTGTACCATCCAAAGTGCGATATCGCTCATAAAAGTGCTATTTTAGCTTAAATCGTTTCGGTATCTTCGGCGCACTTTTTCGTTATCTTCCAAGCAATAAGTGCGCCGAAGAGACCGAAACGATTTAAGCTAAAATAGCACTTTTATGAGCGATATCGCACTTTGGATGGTACAATTTTCCTTGCAATTGACAATATATAGAATGCCAGTGTCGCTGCAGTGCGCGTGGTAGACATCTTATTGCTGATTGCAAGGAAAATTGTACCATTCAAAGTGCGATATCGCTCATAAAAGTGCTATTTTGCATTAAATCGTTTCGGTATCTTCGGCGCACTTTTTCGTTATATTCCAAGTAATAAGTGCGCCGAAGAGACCGAAACGATTTAATGCAAAATAGCACTTTTATGAGCGATGTCGCACTTTGGATGATACAATTTTCCTTGCAATCAACAATACATATTCAGATAATGTCAACCCCCGGGACATCGCCATTTTTCTATGACTAAAATCTAAACGTCAAAAGCACTGGACGGGAAATCAGTTCATAGAAATTCTACGGAGCGGCCATTGTTGTTTGGGGCTCAGCATCGAGGGGCCCGTCAGTATGGGGGTACTGTCAAATCATATGTGAGAGTGTATTGGTGACACCGGGCTGGATAATGTATTTACATTATAGTTACTATATATATAGTTCGGCGGATACAAAAATCGGGAGCCAATCAAACGTCAAAAGCGGAGCCAAGCGTTTTTCAAAATTCGAATCGTGGGAGTAATGTTAATAAACACAGTTTATTGACGTAGGACTACGTCTTACGGCAAGTTTTGAGATAGGGTGTCATTCCAAAAAATCGAAAAATACGAGCGTCACGAAAAATGAAAGGTTTTGAGCGCTAATAGCTCAGCGGTTGTCCGATCGATTTTCAATATTCTTACACTACACTGAAACTAAAATGCACGTTCTATTAAAGTGTTTCGGCATATGGATTTTGAAATAGCACTGCACCATGATTCCAAGAACGTTTTTCATCAGATTCTGAAATAATTCATTTTCACTTCAAGTGATCCTGCACATAATCCACGAATCAACGAGAAGCATTTTCGTTACATATTTTTTTACCATCACTTTGAAATGGAATTCATTTGAATTCACCCCACGGGTTTTGTACAGTGATTGTCAAGTGTGAAACACTTTCGATCCATTTGTTTTGTTTTTTAATGTCAAGTGACGTTTATATTGACGGTAGTAAAATGGCGTTGGCGATAGCGAACAATCGTTTCAGTTCACGGTTCACGCCAATCCTCCGGGGCAACGCGAATTTTGCTTAATTGACCCGTCGGTTGTTAGAAATACAGTACAGCGTACAGTGCAGTGCAGAAGCAGTTAAAATCCATTGATTCGTATTTAGAAAATTCGTTCGAGAATATGAAACAGTCTTTTCGGAAACCGCGAGATATTTCGCTGACCATGCTCGGTCGAGGTAAATTTTGCTGTTTGAATAGGTTTGAATGTGAAGCACAGAAAACCGGCTTGTTTAGGAACGTAAAACTAAAACAGACACTTCTAATCGCGCTATTTTATTCGTTTAAATAGTAGAATCAATATATATAGAATGCCAGTGTCGCTGTTTTTCTATAGGACTCATTGTGGTAAACACAGCGGGGTGCTATCCCTATCTTAACGAACGGTGTTTGACAGTCGACTTAACGAAGGGCGCTATTGCAAGAAAAGCGCCCGTCTGACAGGTAAATTTGCTGCCAACCTTTGACGTGATGCGCTGAGATGTTGGCAACAAAAACATGGCACCCATCGCAAGCCCCTGGGTAAACATGATGCTAACAATCTGTATCAAGTCTGTGAATCGGGAACTTCATTGTCAAAGTTACTCATTGTTATTTATCTGTTCTTTATCTGTGCGCTGGATGGTGCTGTCATCAGTGCGTTCTCCGCTGTGTTTTTATGCCAGTGAAATGGTTTTAAACGTTCTTTTACTTTTCGTCCGGATGAATAGAGTCCCACAACTGCGTTCTTTTTGCACCGATTTTTTCAGAAATTTGAAGCAAGCGAAGTTTCCAATCACATTACTTGGCAGCCGTATATGAAATTTTAAACTGGTTGTCAAAGTTTGACAATGAGATTCCCCTTTTGATAAATCTCAGGCACACACACATTTGCATATGTTATGTAAATACATTATCTGAACATGTGTGATGTTTACCACGCGCACTGCAGCGACACTGGCATTCTATATATATTGATTATACTGTTTAAATACTTATCAAATAATATTACTTCGGTCGCTAACATTAGAGTCTGCTTTGAGCTGTCGCCGTGATCGGATGTGTTCGTCGTGGGTGCTAATTTTTAATTTTTAATTTTATTTCCTGGTCTTCGATTATATCGTACAGACAGTTCTTAATATAAACTTATTCTATTTTTAAAAGTTGTTCTAGTTACATTAAACTCATAACAGTCAGATACACTATTAAATTCGCGGGAACACACATCAATCGGGTTATTTCGGGCGAAAAGAGTACAGTGTAAAGGAAGCCGGAAGAAATCCGCTCGACGGGTAAGCCTAGGAGGTACGTTGAACCGAATTTGACCTAGTAGCTCCGGGCTATCCACGTTATTTTCGAGAAGATCGTAGATAAATAATCGTTGCAACATACTTCTCCTATTTGTCAGAGTGGGTAGACGTATAAGCACGCATCTGTTTTCGTACGAAGGTAGACGAACAGGATCATCCCAGGGTAACCTGCGCAGAGCGTACCGAACGAATTGACGCTGGATTCGTTCTATCCGGTTGATTTCAACAGCATAATAAGGTGCCCACACAAGCACCCCGTATTCAAGAATACTGCGCACGATTGAACAGTAAAGCGATTTCAGACAGTAGATCTGCTATAGAACAGTAGACACAGCCAGTAGAACAGCTATTGTCGTCGCGTAGTTGTATTTATCGTTATATCCATTGTCTGTACGCGCAGATTGTGTAATGTGCTATTGTATGTACGTTATGCCGGCTTTCTATAGCTCTGTTCGCTTTCGACTTGCTCGGTCCGGTTTCAAGTTGCTTTGGTGTGTGCCTATTGTTCCTACTGATGATGATTCCGCTGAGGAATGATCGTGTTAGCGTTATCTTATGCATGAGTTGTTCGATGCTGTTGTTTCCCCGTGGTCATCGTATTCTGTGTCCTGATCCTGTTTTCAAGCTAAGTTACATAGATATTTTATACACGCTTAGACAGGGCTACTCAGTGTCTGAGTTGAAACTACTCATTATTAAACCGTTGTATGGAGCTGTCAAAAAATGAGTAGAATTGAATGTTGTCACTGTGCAAAAACTACTCAAAATTGATTTTTCCGCTATCAGTTTTTTTTTCGCAAAAATTTGTAGCTGGTTCGCTGTGGTTTTTCGTGTGTTTATGTTTTTTGTGCAAAAATGGAAAAATTTAGGCAAGTCGAGTGCAATTGTGTATTTTTTACGACTGTGCCAGCGGTAGCCGATACGGAAAAAGGTACTGATCAAGTATTCCACGTAATAATAAGCAATAATTATTGAAGTGCAAATTGTTTCCATTGCCAACAGCGGATGCCACTCGACAGTCTCAGAATCCTGATTTTTTTCCGACCTGTCGTACTTAGTTACGGAGCCTCATCACGCCCTTCCAGTTATGGATGAAAATCGTTAGGCCAATTAGCATCGAAGAGGCTTTCGTCATTGGCTGCTGTATCAGCTTCTCTTATGGAATCCGCTATTGCAGACAACCTACAGATCACGGTGGGAAACCTGTCGACGAAGCTGCTGGTGATAATGTAGTGCAGGACATATTCACGGCCTCGGATGACGGCAGATTAATGATGAAGAATTAAATACCGGTGAGATCGTTTTCAACTTCACCTGTTATCTATTTGCTTTTCCTATTTCTATCTATTTGCATTTATACCAACATTTTATTATTCCTTATAATTATGATCATTGTTATTCATCTAAGCAAATAATCCATGTCCAGTCAACATATCTTTAGTAGTTAGGTAGATAGTGTTTCTTTCTATTTTCAGAGAGGGAAATAAGCTGCTTAAGCCTTGGCCTATTGTAGCCTAACTGTGGTTAATGCCATAAGTTCATCCCCAATGGTCCGGAGTATCACTTAACTTTTATAAGCAAAAATACTTCCAACCAAATTTGGCATGTGAGGGTTTTTGGAGGCAATTTTTTTTCTATGATGAATTAGGACCCCCCGGCCATTCCTTAGGAGGGGGAGCTCCCATACAAATGAAATAGAAATTTCCGCATATCTCGAGAACTAATCAAGCAAATTGAATCAATTTTGACATGTGGGGGTTTTTGCGGGCAAGAATTGTTGGTATGATGAATTGAGACCACTCCCCTCTTTAGGAGGGGGGAGGGGACCTAATACAAATTCCGTCATATCTTGAGAACTAATCAAGTAAATGGAACCAAGTTTGGAACGTGAGGGTTTAACGAGACATGATTATTTCATTGGTGAATTGAAACCCCTCTCCCTCTAAGAGGGGTACAAATAAAATACAAATTTCCTCATAAATCACGAACTAACCTAGTAAATGGAACCAAATTTTACATGTGAGTGTTTTTGGAGGCAAGAATTTTTTCTATGGTGAATTAAGACCCCTACCCTCTTAAGAGGGGGGCTCCCATACAAATGCAACACAAATTTCCACATAACTCAAGAACTAATCAAGCAAATAGAACCATATTTGGCATATGCGAACATTTGGAGGCAAGACTTTTCTATGGTGGTTTGAGACCACTCCCCTTCTGGAACAGGCTTTTTGCGTAACTCAGAAACTAATCCAATTCGAGAAATTTAAGACTCCATAAGACATTAGTCAATAACAATACCACCAAAAACTACCTTTAGTAACACTAGATGATTAAGAGTGAGACAGCCGCAGGCCACTGCGAGGATGAGGATGCAGCCCTCAACAGAAATCTGTCTAGATTTATTTATTTTTCTAGGTCTACTGACATCTATCCAGCTTTCCACGAGCGATACTGGCGGGTATTGGGCACAAGTGGGCACAGTCTTTTGACATACATTCATAGCAGGTACGTCGGGTTTGCTCTGATGGAGTTACTATGGAAACATCCATGCTGTTCGAGTGTAAAAATGTAAACATTGTTTAGTTTTGCCGATCAGCTGAAGAGGAACATAATTGAACGAATTCAAACTTTTGTGGTCATAATTTTCTGAAATCACCCGCTCAAAATATTTTTTATAATCGTACGAATTTAACACTCCAGTGCACTTAGTGGCTGACATTAACTTCATATTTGTCGAGCCGTGGTCATATTTGCTCTCGAACAGCGTCTCGGTTCGATAAGAAACTTTTAGTTGCGTATTTGGACGTTCTCCCCGAAGTTTCTGCAGGATTTGTCGGGGAGTAAAAATTTGATCCGTAGTAGCACGGGCCCCCATAAAGCCCGCCTTATACTGCCCTACGAATTCTCTTGCTACTGCTACAGTGGATCCCCGTTCGTTTGAACAATTGCTCATGCAAACTAACGGGGTTAGTTTTTAATTTGAACAACTGGCAACCCTAAATATGTTAAAACTTGTAGGAATTGGCCGCCCTGCTCTTTGTTATTGTTTTGGTGGTTTGATTTAGTTCGCACTTGCAAGCAGTGACTATTTCATTCTTCGATCGGATTTCGGTCATAATCGTTGGGAAAACGGAATGTGAAACAAAATAAACACGCTAGGTTAGTACAAACAACCCGTGCTTATGTGCATTGTCTGCATAAGCAAATGATGTCGTATTCATCCTGGTACCACTAAGGCGGCAAGAAATATCGTACAACAAACGGATATCACCATTGGCGGCGTCGGCTTCACCTTGTTCGGCTAGGGAGTTAGTCCAGGCTCTCTTGTTCCGCCTAGGCCATGGCGTCCCATTACACGTTCAAGATCCGCATTGTTTGAGCCAATCTTCGCATTGAAGTCGCCCATGTGGAATTGGATGTCCCCTTTTGGGATTTTCTCAACCACACTGTTCAGCTGGCTGTAGAAACTCTCTTTCTCCTGCAGGTCGGCATCATCTGTTGGCGCATAGCACTGGATTGCTGTAAAATTCCTAACCCGTGTTCTAAATCTGGCAACGATTATTCTTTTGTTCAACGATTCTCACTGCATCAGGGCTGCATGTGCCCTTGGGCTCAGTAGGACTCCTCCTCTTTCTCGAGTAGCAATTTCACCTCGTATACCAGAATAAAGCAAGACTTTCCCGGATGATGTCTTGTGTTCGCCAGTACCCGGCCAGCGGACCTCGCTCAGCCCCAGGATTTCAAGCTTCAGGCGGCCAGCTTCCCTGCAAGATGAGCCAGCTTGCCCTGCTGGGCAAGGGTCAGTATATTCCATGTTCCGATTCCTGTCCGTGTTTTCATGCTAAAGGTCGTTGTCAATAATTCAGATAAATTTCTTCTTCAATTTTTATTAACTTTTTGTTTGCTGGTACAGTAGGCTGTAAACCTAAGGTCCTTATCCCACTGACGGGGCTGCCATCTTAAGGTGGGTGGGAGCCACTGTGACCCCTTCCCTGTTAGCGTACGACAACCGAGGTTGCGAACCCCAGCCGGCACCACGTGGAGGTAGGGAGAGGAGTTGGTGAACAGAGGTTATGGAATGCACATGTTCACCTTTGCCAGGCCAGCACGTGTCATTAGCCCAGAATGGTTGTTCCAGCTCCTCACGATCTCTGTCCTCCTTCTGGCGCTTTTTCCTCCTCATGGTCGTGGTCAACTCATTCCGCGCTCGTCGGTACTTGACCAAATTCTCACTCGTGGATATGCTTAGATAGTTTTTCCAAGCTCTTTTTCTCCCTCTATCGCATGTTGGCATTCTCTGTCAAGCCAATCACTTCATGCAATCGAGGTTTCTCTTCCTAGCACCGCGCTTGCGGCCTCGTTGACGGCCGAGCGAATCATACTCCATCCGTTTTCGAGGGTCGAAGCATCTAGCTTCACAGAGGAAGACAGAGCTTCATTCAGTACACGCGCGTAGTTTTCTTCAACTGGTGGGTTGTTTAACTGCCGAATATATAACCGAGGAGGGCGGCTTTGTCGCAAGGTATAAACCGTCGATAGTTTTGAACGCACATGTACTGCTACTAGGTAGTGGTCCGAGTCGATATACGCACCTCGTAAGTTGGTGATGTTAGAGCACACTATGAGAATATGGTTGATTTGGTTCGAAGTTCGTTGATCAAGTGATCTCCAACTGGCTTTGTGGCGGAAAGAAAGTGCTTCTGACTGTGGGGAAAGAAAGTGCTTCTGACCACCAAGCCTCGGGAAGCTGCAAAGCTGATGCATCGCTGGCTGTTATCGTTCATGTTGGTGTGCAGGCTATGGAGCCCGGTCACCGGTCTATACATTGCTTCCCTGCCGACCTGGGCGTTCATATCCCCGAAGACGATCTTGATGTCCATCGTGAGCAGCTGTCATAGAACGCCTCCATCTCGTTGTCGGGTCTACCTTCGTGTGGACAATGCAATGTACGCACGGAGAATAAAAATGTAGTTTCAACCATATTTATGGTTGTTTTACGCACAAACAGGAACTTCATGTGGTTTCAAACTGGAATGTTTGATTGAAATGAAAATATTTATTGTTATATCAATTTTAAATTCAAATTTGAAAATACTTTACTTTTAATTCAAAATTGTTATTTTCTTGATTCAAATAGAATTTCGTTTTGAAACAATATTTTCAGGTTGTTATAAAAATATTTTATTGAAGCTTAAAGCAGCCATCATTTTGTTTGAAACAACTGGAGTTTTTTCGCTCCTTGCGTTTATGATGGTGTAGTTGAGGAAACAACCTTTTATCCTTAATACGCACATCCTCCCGTTGATCGCTTTCCAGTCCATTACGCGATCCTGCATTTTGCCCAACACTACAAAGCCCGTTCCCAGCTCGTTGGCCGCTCCACCGCTCTGGAAAAAGAACCCGATCTATAAAAGGAGCGACAAGTTGGACTGTGAGAACTATCGAGCGATCACTGTTCTCAATGCCACCTATAAAGTGCTGTCCTGAATCATTTTCCGCCGACTATCACCAATTGCGAACAGATTTGTGGGAACTGATAAACCGGCTTCGTCGAAGGTCGGTCTGCAACGGATCAAATATTTACACTGCGGCAAATCCTCCAAAAGGGCTGTGAATACCGAGTTCCCACGCACCATCTGTTCGTTGACTTCAAAGCCGCATATGATACCATCGACCGAAAAGAGCTATGGAAAATCATGGACGAGAACAGCTTCCCCAGGAAGCTCATCAAACTGATTAAATCTACGATTGATGGTACACAGTGCTGTGTTCGGATTTCGGGTGGATTGTCAAGTTCATTCGAATCACACAGAGGGCTTCGTCAAGGTGATGGTCTTTCATGCCTGCTGTTCAACATAGCGCTACAAGGTGTTATGAACCGACTAAAGCTGGACGGATACGACGGGCAGGGCATGTTGCAAGAATGCCGGACAACTACCCTGCAAAGATGGTGCTCGCCTCAAATCCGGTAGGAACAAGACGAGCAGGAGTGCAGCGAGGAAGATGGTTAGACCAGGTGGAGCGAGATCTGGCGGAGAGTACTCGGTGTCCGAGGAATGGGAGAGCGATAGCCCTCAACCGAGTTACATGGAGAAACTTTGTTCAATAGGGTTTGTCTTAGGACGACAAGCCACCTAAATAAGTAAGTAATCACGAAGCGAGAATTCTGGTTAAACATAGGTTCATTATTTTCAATTTTTCAATAGTTCAACATCAAGAATCCACACTTTTCCTCATTTGGGTCAATTCTTAGAAGATTTTCCGATCGATTGGTGTAAGAATATTGAAAATCGATCGGGAAACCGCTGAACTATTAGCGTTCAAAACCATACCACTTTTCGAGAAAGATTTTTTGAAATGACACCCTATCCCAAACCTTTCCGTAAGACGTAGTCCTACGTCAAAAGTGCACCGAAGATACCGAAACGATTTAATGTACAATATAACGTTTATGAGGGATTGTGCACTTCGGACAATTTTTCTTGCAATCAGCAATATAGTTCGAATTTTCGGAATGGAAAAGAATAACAGGGTGTCGATTATCCAGCGAAAATAAAATTCCCTGACTTTTCCAGGTTTTTCCAGGTGTATTTCTAAAAATTCCAAACGCAAAATATCTCCTTAATTTCACTTATCAAAGTGTTTATTTGGCTAAATTGGTTGTTTACTCTTGAATTATCATTTCCTAATGAATTTAATTTTCCTTTTTATTTCAAATTCATCTTTTTATGCAAAATTTCTAAGTGCAAAATTAAAATTGATTCGAACTTAATTAAGGCACATCGGAATTAAAGAATCAAGCTTAATAAAAATTGCAAGATGTCCTTTCGGAAAAAAATGAAATAGTCTGCTGGTTTATCAAAGGGTTGTGGGATGAGCCGTTTTGCCTGTTAGATCACATGTAACGAATGGGTATAAATCCGCTTCAAACATTTAACTATGCAAAACAATAAACTTAAAAGTTGGTCTTTAGTTTAGAACATAATCAGAAGACATTTTCGAACACAAAGTCCGATTTGTCTGAGCAGCTATTTCGTTTTGTTATCAAAATTTGAGGAAATAATTGTTCCTCAGGAATATAAAAAATTTTGAGCCCAAATGCCTCAACGAGCATCGCAGCATCGTTATATTATTTAGAACCTGACCTGTTTTTATTCGACCTAGTTGTAGCCAGCTTTTGATATTCAGGAACACTTCGGGTTTGCGACTCTATTGACCCTTTGCTCGAAGTCGAATTTCGAAGATATGACTAAATTGTTAGACTAAATCAGAATTTTGAAGCTGAGGGTCTTTCATTAGAATACGCATTCGTAGGGTTTCACTGGTGATCGATATGAGAATTAAAATGAAAGTCCGGGTTCCGGCTCGTTCAGGTTGAACATCGTAATAAATTTTCAAAGGCTTATCTAGGTTCAGTTTGATTAGTCCTCGTTCAAGTTACAGTCCGATCTCGGTCCGGAAGTCTGTAATTATCTGGAGGCACAATTTGCTGGTATGGCCTTTTTATGCCACTTTCCGTACAAAATAAGAAATTTTCTATTCACAATTTGTGATCTAAACATCCAATTAATATCAAAGAATCCAAAAGATATTGGTAATGATCGATTAGATTGTGAGCACTTTCCTTTGAAACCTGAATCGATCAAATCGGTTTAACCGTTGTTGAGGTTTAAAGCAGGTCAGTCGCACATTCATGCATTTCGAAATTTCGAAACTCGGGAATTTATACACAGCAGATGGTTGCACGTGAGTAAAAATAACGTGTCGTATTCTAATTTTCGTCCGCTGATCGTCGAAGAGTTTGGACGCGCATTTTTACTGCGCAGTAACATAAGTACAATAATTTTTTTTTACCGACTTGCGAAAGCCTCGCGAATATTTATAAACAATTTTGACCGTCGCGCAACCGCGAGTAACTAGTATTTATAAACAATTTTTGACCGTCGCGTAACCGTGTGTAAATAATTTATCTTGTCCGCCGCGCAGTGAACTCCAGCCGTAATGAAGTGCAACGCTCCTGAATGTGGAATGACAAGTCTACGTCATCTTTGGAAGTGTCATGGAACATGCGGACGCAGCTTTCATGCTGCTTGTATTGGTGCTAAACGTGAGTGGGAGGACGATTTACGGAATTTCGTCCTGCCACTATGTACAGAATGCACACCAGACTTCACGGAAAAATACTCGCTGAAGCAAATAATCAGCAAGCAGACAGAAAGCCAACATCGAATCATCACACAATTGCAGAATATCACGCATATGCAGGACGCCGTGGAACAAATCGAAAAACGACTGGCTGCCATTGAACAACTTTGACATGTGGGGAATAAGCAAATAGCCACCACATTAGCCAGTATATCAAAACATTCTTTGTCAGCAAACGTAAGCGACCATCTCTCTGTCGTCGTACGAAATGCTAACAGCGAATTTTTGACGTAGAACTACGTCTTACGGCAAGTTTTGAAATAGGGTGTCATTCCAAAAAATCGAAAAATGCGAGCGTCACGAAAAATGAAAGGTTTTGAGCGCTAATAGCTCAGCGGTTTTCCAATCGATTTTCAATATTCTTACACCAATCGATTGGAAAATCTTCTAAGAATTGAACCAAATAAAGAAAAGTGTGGATTCTTGATGTTGAACTATTGAAAAATTGAAAGTAATGAACCTATGTTTTACCAGAATTCTCGCTTCGTGATTGGTTGTTGGAAGTGATGTCATCAAAGTAGAAACGCGTTTTCACGCTTCGGCTTATAATTCAGTCAATTTTTAATAGATTTCCAAAATATTGACACCAATTGTTCGGGAAATCGATTGAAAATATTGAAAATATAGAAAACTATTGATTTTGTTTTTGAAAATGAATTTGAAAAATTGTTGTTTTTGAATTGATTTTGAAAATTTGAATTATTTTCATATGTTTGCCTTCCCTCGTCAGTGGTTCCCTAACACGGATGACAGAAATATATACGATATAAGCTATGGGTTAAGCTTCCTTATGATTGTATTTAATTTACGCCCTATAGAATCCGATCGAAAATTGTTGAGCTTCAGCTGTTGCTGCTTCCCACGGATAAGGCAACGAAGACATGCAAATTCACCAAGCGAGGTGTTGGAGCTGGAGCACTCAATGATCGCTGCCGTGATGGAATATCTGGCAATAGGAGTTCTGGAATTGGGAGAACAAATGCTGCTCGCGACAACGAAACGATCAGAATTATCGTCACTTGCAGCTGGCCATCCGCAACAACGAAGAGTTGAACAAATTGCTGTCCCGTGTCACCGCTGCTATGAGAAGTGTCTTTTCGAACATTCAAACTGTTTTGTTGCTGCCCAAGAAGACGGAAAAGAAGACTTAAATTTCCAGCATATCACGTTGAAAAACCGTTCTTTTAAGAACGAAACATTTGTTCATGAAGATTTGAGGAATTTTCACTCACAGATTTAAATTCTTTTTAACTTAGATTGATCTGATTATTCGCTTCTTTGCAATAATTTTAACCGATCACCTCGCGCTGCTGTTCGCTTGTTGCTGCTGGACGCTGGTTGCAGCCAACAAATATACTAGCTCCAAGTAAATGTGTTCGGTCAAGCGTCAAAATAAATGAAATTGGATTTAATCAAATGAAAGAGTTTTAGTAACATCTTTTGCATCTTAGCAACACAAATTTATCCATACAGTAATAATACGTAGCGTAATTTTTCTTTGGCAGCAAAAGGCGAACGGTTCACTGGTAGCTTTGCTCTTTTGTTCAGACTGAAATTGAAATGCTCTATTTTTTATTTCACGTAGATGATAGAATGAAGAACCAAGAAAAATGGGCGTTGCTTGTCGCTTGCTCTGGTACATAATACGTGGTAAGCCGGCGAACAGCATTATTCAAACGCTAGCTAAGCTAGTGCCAACAACGGGAGTCACGTTCGACTCGTGCACGTGTTCATCGGCGGCTGACCGTGTGTTGGAGCTGAAGTTCCATTTCGCTGCCGTGATGGAATATCTGGCAACAGGAGTTCTGGAATTGGAACGACATATGCTGCTCGCGACAATAAAACGACCAGAAGCATGAAGCATCCCGCGTCACTTGCAGCTGGCCACTTGGAGTGGTATTTCATCGTGATTCAGGACCATACACGAACGGTTTCGTTGATCTCATAGCTGCTGAGGCTTTCCGGTTGGTCCGTTGCAACAAGCCGTGCCTGGTTAGCGGTTATCGGTACTCCAATTTACCGAACACAGAATTACGTTTAATGCGTTAGTGCAAGTTTATTGCAATCAGGAGTTATGATATTCAAACAATCGGTTCTTTTAAGGGCCACACAACGATTGAAGAGCTTATTATATTTTCTTGCCCAGTTAATACCATAATTAACACAGTCAACGAGGGAAAAGTTGAATTTTTCGCCATTGCGGACGACCAACCAATGACGGTAATAAGTTTTCTGGTCACAGGTGTCATTTTCTGCGACTTCCAATACGTCTGCAGGTTGTAAATGCTTTATCCGTGTCCTTTTGTAAGCCGCAGAAAAGTTGCGCAAAATTTTCAACTTTTTGACCGATTACCAAAGGAAAAGCACTATTCAACGTAGAAACATATCATACAAATTTATTTACTGTTTGGTTTAGTTACTAACTTGGTTTCGTTTTAATAAAATAGATTCAATCAATTCATGGATATAACTCCAAAATCGGTTGAGGATTGAATGTATACAATGTTTCTACTTTGATGACCGTTACGGATGTAGCTTGTATACATAGTATAATCAATATATATAGAATGCCAGTGTCGCTGGTGTGTCATGGATATTTTGGTGGCAAACATGTTGCTGGTTCGTGTCTTGGATACGGGAACTACATTGTCAAATTGCCCAATAGAAAATTTTCCTGCCGACGAAATACCCCAAAACGACCAAATCGGGTGATTTATCCTACGTGATTTACGGAAAAGCAGAAGGATTTTTTATTGGGTTGCCTTTTTAGTTTGACAATCAGATTCCCGTTTTGAATCGATCACTCACACATATGCGCATACAGTGTAAATACGTAATTGTCAAATGTGTGATGTTTACCACGAGCACTGCAGCGACACTGGCATTCTATATATATTGATTCTACTGTATACATGAAGAATCGTACCCAAGTAACCACGAAGCTTTATATCAATTCAATTGTAATACTTTATAGTGCGCTACAAAACATGTCATATAATGTATTATTTTCCTACATGTACAATAAATGCAGTAATAAAATGGAAAAGGGCCCCACTATTGTCAAATTAAAGCTGCATTATAATAGCAATTGCTAAAGCACCATTATGGCATGTATTAAACATCGCTTCGCCTGCATTATCGACATATCGTTATTTTTAGCTGGTTTGCGAAAAAAATATAAAAACATCAATTCGGCCGGCGCGTCAAAAGACAAAAATAAATATATTTTCATATTTATTTTTTAAATCCGCAGATTCTAGCAGCTTCTCAGGCTATACGTTACTCGAAGATTTACGATGAATTGTTTTGTTTTACATTTCAAATGTTACCTTTCATGAGACTCGAACCTGGGTGAGTATATCCCTGCATCGTTCATTTGCTGGCGCCTTTGATATCTCAACCACAGCTGTTATAGATGAGTGAGGTTGTAATTAGTCGTACTTAAACCATCGTTCGAAGTTCGTTTTAGAATTGAATTGGATGAAAAGAGATAGCGGCTGTTAGGTGAAACAGAGCATGAGTAGTGGCCGTAAATAAGCAAAAACGAAGTCAGGTATACACATTTTATTAACGGTTACGGTACGTTTTAAAGATTTGTCCAAAAGCTTATTAGCCACATATTGTAACATTATATACGCAAATAGTGCTTTTAATAATGCTAATTTACGGTAATGCTTAAACGCATTAGCGATGTTTATATAAGTGTTATAACCATGCGAAATGCTGATATGCCGCTGTCTGGTATTAGCGATGCCGAGCAACAGCCAATATGGGGTTATGCGTTAATGCTTGCGGTTACTTGGGTATTATATACATGGATACATCCTACTATCGCTACAAAGAGACTTACGTGGTCCTACGTCACCTATGCGGTCGTGTCTTGTGCACAACCCCTCTGATTTTTAAGCCGCTTAACGCGAAAATGGCAGAATCATTCAGTATTGCATTGCAGTATTGTATTGCAGCAAAAGAAGTACTAGATGAACTAAAAGTACTCTCTGCTGAAACCTCCAAAATGCATACAACACCAGTGTCCGTCAATCACCTTAGTCTTTCTGAAGAGATGGAACGATCACTGCATCCGTCCGCACCTGTAAATGACGCGAAAAATGACCCTTCACAAAATTCCGGCTGGCGTATAGTAGGCAGCAAAAAAATCTGGAAAGCTGACTGGAGTTCTTTTGATTCCAGGCAACGAACCCGCCGCTTTCAAGAAAAACAGGCAGAAATTGCAGCGCGAAGACGCAGACAACAACGTAGACGACAGCGTAAAAATTCGGACAACATCAATAATAACACACGTCACAATCATCACAATAATAACGACTACACTCAGCACAATAGCGAACACCGCAATGTCAGTAATAATATCGACAGTAGCAACGACTATGACAACACCAACAACAATATCCATAGAACTGTCGAAAGCAATCAGCCAATGCTTCCAAAAAATTATGCATTACCTCTGGACAAGGACCTGCTGGCAGCTGCAAAACTTCAATTTTCTGGACCACCAACAACGGACATAACATCCAAATTCATAAATTTCCAAAAAGGCGAAACAATTAATCCATATAGAACCGAAAACCAGACTAACACCACCCTGAACGAAAACGGAAATAACAACGCCAGCAATAACAATACCTCACACCCAGCTCCAGCACCTCCTCAAGACAGTCTATTTGAATGCGACCCAATGCGTCCACCTATAGTCCGGCTCACTCAGCAGTCAACAAACGGCGACGGACGCTTTCTGAAAGCTAGACTGCGCGACACAAAAATAATGAAAATCGTCCGCCTGTACTTGGCATATATGAAAGACCAGCAGCCGTCAGTCTGTATAGAAGGACTAACATCAACCAGCATTCGAATGCTTTTGGCATCCGAAGGACTCCCGACGTCTCCCGAACATCTAAAGCGCATCTTTCTAGAAGTCTACCAGGAATATGGACTTTTACCGCCGGAAGCAGAAGCTGACTTGCAGTCGTACAGACAATTTTTAGTAAGCGAACGAACTCACCGCCTTCAGCAATTGCGCGAAAGTAACAATAAATTTTCGACAAGCGTTGTACCGTCACGTAAATCTTACAACGCGAATTTTCTCTACCATTGACGCACAACACGGAAGAATTTGAATCACCAAACGACGACGCCCAGTCTAATGAAGAAGAAATTTTATCGACGCGCTCTTTGGAGCTAGTAAACGTAAATGTAAGTAGTAATAATTTTCCAAAAACTTCTTCTGCACTAAAACAGAATGCGGCTGAAATTCTTGTGTATTGCCAGAATTTCAACCGCATGAAAAGTCCAGCCAAAATGAAGGAAATTCATCAAAATGTAATATCATCTTCTTTCAAAGTCATTCTTGGAACCGAAAGTAGCTGGGACGAAAGCGTCAAAAGCGAAGAAATTTTTGGAAATCTATTTAACGTATTCCGGCACGACCGTAATTTGTCTTTAAGTCAGAAAAAATCTGGAGGAGGTGTCCTCATAGCTATAAACTCTGACTTTACTTCGGAAGAAATAATTACTAGAAAGCACATCGAATTTGAAAATATATGGGCCAAAGCAACCATATACGGCGAAGTACACATTTTTTCAGCCGTGTACTTTCCTCCCGAACATGCTAATAAACAGTCTTATGAACTATTTTTCGAAGCAGTAGAAGACATTATTTCAAATATGGAACCCGAAGTAAAACTACATATTTACGGCGACTTCAATCAGCGCAATGTGGACTTCATTGTAGACATTGACAATGAATCCATTTTGCTTCCAGTAGTAGGCGAAAATGAAACATTGCATTACATTTTTGACAAAATTTCACAATTTGGCTTGCATCAAATAAATTCAGTCAAAAATAGTCAAAATGTTTATTTGGACTTACTTTTTACAAACTGCACAGACGACTTTGCTGTAAATGCTTCACTGTCTCCCTTATGGAAGAATGAAGCATTTCACACAGCAATCGAATACTCAATTTTCACACACAATAGCTCTTACCCTACTGACTTGAAATATGAAGATGTGCCGGAATATAACAAAGCAAATTTTATAGAAATTAAGCGTAGACTATGTACAACAGAATGGCAACATGTGTTTTGTACTAAAGGAAATGTCGACTATGAAACAGAAAAATTCATCCTTTTCTTGAAGTGCCTTTTACACGAAACTGTACCAATGAAAAGAAGAAGACGAAGTAAACATAGTAAATGGCCTGTGTGGTTCAACCCACATCTAAAAAATCTTAAAAATAGAAAACAAAAAGCACACAAAAAATTCAAAAATGAAAACAATACCATTAACTTGAATAATTATCTCAATATTAGCGAAGAACTCAACTCGGCCACTAAAATCGCGTATGAAGAATATAATAGTAAAGTCGAAAATGAAGTCAAATCATGCCCAAAAAATTTCTTTAACTATGTAAATACTAAATTGAAAAGTAGTAATTTCCCATCCCAAATGAAACTTGACGGGCTTATTGGAAATAATACTAATCAAATCTGCAACCTTTTCGCAAATTTCTTTCAAGAAGTATATACAACATTTACTGAAGAAGACCGCGACCAAGAATATTTCTCATTTATCCCCGAATTTTCTAACGACATATCTGTCTCTCAACTATCAGAAATTGACGCATTTGAAGCACTCAAAGGCTTGAATGCGTCAAAAGGGCCGGGGCCTGATGGAATAGCACCCATATTTCTCAAAAACCTGGCCGAAGAACTTGCTACACCATTACAACGCCTATTTAACATGTCTCTGAAAAATGGAAAATTCCCGAAAATATGGAAATCTTCGTATTTAGTCCCTATCTTCAAATCAGGAACAAAATCAGACATCCGAAACTACCGTGGAATTGCCATTATCTCTTGCATTCCTAAACTATTTGAATCAATTATAAATGAAAAAATTTTTCAACAAGTAAAACACAAAATTACAAGTCAGCAACACGGCTTTTTTAAAGGCCGCTCTACTGCCTCAAATCTTCTGGAATTTGTAGCTTTTACTCTTAATGCAATGGACAGTGGCAACCACGTAGAAGCTATTTACACGGACTTTAGTAAGGCATTTGACAGAATAGACATACCATTATTAATCTTCAAATTAGGCAAAATTGGAATAGAACCGAAACTCTTGAAATGGCTTCAATCATATTTAACGGAACGTAAACAAATTGTTCGCTTTCAAAATGCCCTCTCGGACCCTATTCAAGTCACCTCTGGGGTTCCCCAAGGTTCCCACTTAGGGCCACTTCTTTTCATTTTGCACGTAAATGACATTTCCTACATACTTAACCACTCAAAAGTACTTGTATATGCAGACGACATGAAAATATATATGGAAATAAAAAATGCCCATGACGTCGCAGTATTTCAGAATGAAGTCAATGTATTCAACACTTGGTGCAACAAATCTTTACTAAACCTCAATGTAAAAAAATGTAACTCAATAGCATTTAGCAGGAAAATTCAAACTCCCTCTATTGACATATACTTAGGAAACAATATTGTACCAAAATGTAAAATTGTAAGGGATCTAGGAGTAATCTTAGACTCAAAACTAACATTTACAGAACATTACAATACCATTATTAACAAAGCAAATAGAATGCTGGGCTTTATCAAACGCTTCAGTCATAATTTCAAAGACCCATACACAATAAAACTTTTATACATTACATATGTAAGACCTATTCTGGAATATTGCAATATTGTATGGCACCCACACACTGCGTTACACGAAGGACGCATTGAATCTGTTCAGAAACAATTTCTACTATACGCGCTTCGAAAACTTAACTGGACAGTATTTCCATTACCATCTTATGAAGCGCGCTGCATGCTTATCCATATACAAACACTTAAAGAACGTCGCGAACAAGCAATGCTTTACTTTATCAATGACATTATTTCTCAACGCATCCAGTCCGCAGATTTGCTTGCTCAATTAAACTTTTATGCGCCGAGTCGTAACCTTAGAACTAGAAAAATATTTATGGAAAAATCATATAAAACCAATTATGCGAAAAATGGACCAGTCAATAACATGATGCGTCTTTATAATCAAAATTGCGAAAGAATTGACATCACTATGTCCAGAATCCAAATTAAACTACGACTTAGCCATAGGAATAATTGATTAAGGCATACGCGAAAGCCTTGAATGAAAAGGTGCCAGATATTTGAAGTAAATGTTATTCTTGCGAAGTCTTAACTTTTGCGGTATATTTTCTTCCCATGTCAAAAATCCCTGACTTCAAATGAAATTCCCTGACATTCCCTGACTTTTCCAGGTTGAAACGAATTTCCCTGACATTTCCAGGTTTTCCCTGATTTTCCAGGTAATCGACACCCTGAATAATATTAGAGTAAATTTAACATGCTATATCATTTATTTGTTCATTTATTTTATGTTTTTATAGATACTCAACATCCGAGGAGCAACGGAAGCTCGCAAAAATGATCGTTTCCCCAGTTGAAAGATACCCTCTTCAAACATTTAGCACTGGATGAAGTAAGCTGCAATAATTATAGTATTTATCATCGAGGCGAATTTGATCAAATTTATACAGCAGAATTGCATCAAATACAGTTTACCCTTGTGAAATCGTCACATTTTGTTGTAACAACACCAGTCATCGTCGTCATCGTTGTCAGCAGCATAGAGCCGGGTGGCTCGTGCTGTTTCAAGTAGTCGCCTCCATTCAACTCGATCCTGGGCCACTCGTCACCAATTTGCCAGACGTCTCAAAAATCGCAAATCACTTTCGACCTGGTCGAACCATCTCGCACCTCGAGCCTTCCTGTTTCCCGATGCCGGTGGGGTTGTTGAAGAGAACTGTTTTTGTCGCACTGTCGTCCGGCATCTTTACGACGTGTCCTGCCCACCGCAGCCTTCCGACTTTCGCGAGATGTACGATGGGAACCTCTTCAAGCAGTGTCTGAAGCACATCATGATTCATACGCCTCCCCCACTCTTTCCCCCACTCGCTTTCAGTTTGTGCTTCGCCGAATATTGTCCACAGCACATTTCGCTCGAACACGGCAAGGGTGCTTAGGCCCTTGGTAAGCAGCGTCACAGTTTCAAGTCCATAACAAAATACCGGTCTGATAAGGGTTTCGTATCATTATACGTCGTTACAATTGTTTTTTTTTTTATTAATTACAAATAAATATTCAGAAGAATACATCATAAAATTCACAATCATAAAATCATATTCGAAATGAGTAGTTTCTAACCATTCCTCTCAATAAAATGAGTAGTTTCCACTCATTAATCTAGTTAATTAAACTGAGTAGAAACTACTCTGTTTTGACAAAATGCCCGGTTACTCAAAAATGAGTAGTTTCCACCCATTTATCCAAGTAAAAAAAACTGAGCAAAAACTACTCATTTTGGAGAAAATGTATGGCTACTCATTTTTGAGTGACAGCACCTTTACTCATTTTTGCGTACCCACGGTTTTTCCGAAACTGAGTAGTTCTTTACTCAATTTTGAGTAGCCGAGGTTGAGCGTGTACAAATAATTTTCAAAAGCTGTCATCTTTCGAACCCCTATATAAAATTAGTAGATGGCCAGCGCATGTATTCGCGCCCGACGAATCGGTCGAGTTATAGCAAATTTTTATTGTGTTTGGCTTTATGGCGCGTTCTGTTATTTTTTGTCGTCGTGTGCATTTACCGTTACGTATATTGTTTGTTTGGGCGTTCTTGTTGGATCGTGTACGGTGTATGGTTTGGTTTTGAATTGGCGCGTGTGAACTTGTCGTTAATCCTAAAAGTTATTCTTATAAATTTACGGCTATAGTCGAACACGGAGAATAAAAAGGTAGTTTCAACCATATTTATGGTTATTTTACGCACAAACAAAAATTTCGTTTTGTTTCAAACTGAAATATATGATTGAAATGAAAATATTTATTGTTATATCAATCTTAACTTCGAATTTGAAAATACTTTACTTTTAATTCAAAACTGTTATTTTCTTGATTCAAACAGAATCTCGTTTTGAAACAACAATATTTTCAGGTTGTTATAAAAATATTTTAGTGAGGCTTGAAGCAACAATCATTTTGTTTGAAACAAACTGGAGCTTTTTCGCTCCGTGAAGTAGCAACACTCCTTTCGTCGGACGTCTGGAGTTTAATTTGCTACCAAAAACAAAATGATAAATCATAATTTGAGCTAGCTATTAAACCACCAAGAAACAATTCTCTAAGCTTTTAACTATTAAATTAACAGCCCATTATAAATTAATAGACAATAATATCTTTAATAAAAATCTTAAAATCTGAAAAACAAAATATATTAAACAATCAATCTTTTAAATCTTTATACTATACTATGCTTTATACTTTGAACCCGCAACATCTACCAGATGTATCCTAGGGTTTCCCTTACTTACTAGTATTTCCCAACTCCCGGGACATTTTAAGCGTGTAGGGCGCTATATCTCTGCATATTAGCGTTGGTAAGAGGAAATGCTTATCAACTTAGGGACTATATTGGCTCGTTTCATTATCCCTGATTTCCCTGATCGCGGATAAGTTCAAGTTGTTACGTGGTTTTTGAACCGTAAATCTCGCATGTGCATAGTATTTTTCGATATAAATTAAATTATGGTTGTATATAAGCACCATTGGAATTGTATTAAATTTGTTAATTTGAGGTATTTTTTATATCTTAATTTTTGTAGTTACTGACTTTACAAGAAAATTTTCGAATACCCAGGTTAGTCTCATATGACTGATGCTTACATACTAACATTATCCATCTAGCTCCGCCCATCTACTAACAACAATTCCTTTCCCGAAATACTTGTGAAGATGCAGAGGATTCCCTGGTCTTTAGTAGCAACAAGTATTGGACTAACATTCCTTTCCATCCCACCAGGACCCGCATTCGGACGTGGCCGGCGTCGGTATTGATCAGCATGCAGGGACCTGATAAGGTTGCTCAATGAAAAATAGCGTGCTGTCCCAAGTATGCTTTTTCCAGCCATCATTTTGCAATTTTCATCGGTCCTGGTCAATAACGGAGTAGCAGCACACGGGCGGTATCCTATGCTTATGCTTATGCTTAATATTACTTCGGTCGCTAATATTATCTGGTTTATAACGTAAGTTGTAGAAACCGAGTGTAATATGTTAACAGTAAATACACATCACCCAATATCACTTTCAGAAAGCAGCATAAAAATCATCCGTCTACCAAGCATGGAAAGGATACTGCTTTCTTGGCGCAGTAACATTTCGTACCTCGAGTATCACTTTTTCAGTTCTACGTCGATAGCTTTCGATAGTCGGTGGACCAGTCATTAACTGCGTCAAACAATGCGAAACCAGACGCCGCCAGTCTGTTCAAATTGAAATTGCCTCGTCGGATTGAGCGCAGTTTGCTCAAGCACTTCAGCAACGTTTAAATTGTGGCAAGCCTCCGCGATGACATATGGGGTTTTCAGCTCTCACCTAAGGCTCGTCGTGGCAGGGGAGCCGGCCAGCAAACGGAAACCGTTTTCTTCAATGAACAGATGGTTCAAAAAATAATCCGTGGTTTTCTGGCTCAGCAAGTGTCATGTCACAGCTCAAGACTGATTCAAGACTGATCAGTGCAGTGCCTAGCAGAAAAGGAATCCTGGCTTGTTCACATGTGAAGGATACAATAGGTAAAAGCATGTGGTATAATATCCATAATGAAAGAAACTCAATGTATGTTCTTTTTTTAGCTACTCCGGTTGCACCGCAAATCTCCCATAAGCTCCCACCAGCCCGGTCCATTTAATACTCAAGCCATCAGCCCTCAGCAGTATACTGAACCATTCAATAAGCTTTCAAGCGAGGTTAACAATCCGTCGATAGCGGAGGATCAACACTTGAAGGTTGCTTTCGCTGAGGATTATCTAACTGCCACACACCCGAATCACGTCAATCGATCGGGAAAAGCAATGCGATTTCAAAGTTCTCCAGCAGCTGCTTATCATCGTCGTGTTCATCGGAATTTTCATCAACTTGTTTGTCTCGACCAACGAGTCTGTCTTCAGGTCTGCTATCTGCGACGCTTCGCTAAGCAAGTTCAAATTATTTTGATACTTTTTTTGTTCGTTCAATGCTGAACCGGTGATGTCAATTTTTGGCAAACGCTTTTACCCTTTTCAGTAGAATACAATTCGGTAACGTGGTCGAGGTGGATCCCGAATATATCGCGGTTACCTTCGAGGATGTCAAGGGTTGCGACGAAGCAAAACAGGAGCTGAAGGAGGTAATTGAGTTTCTTCCGATAAATTCAGCAACTTTGGTGGAAAGCTACCGAAGGCTGTACTGCTGGTGGGGCCACCCGGTACCGGCAACACACTGCTAGCTAGGGCAGTGGCCGGTGAAGCGGGCGTTACATTTTTCCACGCTGCTGGGCCCGAATTCGATGAGGTACTGGTCGGTCAGGGGGCCACACGAGTGCGAGATTCATTCATTTTCATTGATGAAATCGATTCTGTCAGCGAACTAACTCAGTGTTGCATCCGTACGCAAACCAGACCGTCAATCAATTGCTGTCGGAAATGGATGGTTTTCAATAAAACGAGGGAGTTTTCGTGCTGAGTGCAACCAATCGGCGGTATGATCAGGATCAGGATTTGCTAAGACCGGGCCGGTTTGATGTTGAAGTGGTTGTGCCTACCCCGGACTACACTGGTCGAAAGGAAATTCTCACCTACTATTTGAGTAAAATTTTGAGCAAGGAAATTAACATAGTCCAACTGGCGAGAGGAACGACGGGCTTCACCGGGGCCGATATTGAAAATATGGTTAATCAAGTTGCACTACGGTAAGTACTAGCTTGTATTTATTGATTTTTTGACGAGTGGTTAATTTTTCAGAGCTGCCATCGATGGTTGTTTTTATGAAGCATTTGTAAAATGCAAGAGATAAGGTTATACTTATGGATCCGGAACGTAAATCTCGTTTACCAGACGAAGCTTCACGGCATATCGTGAAGGCGGACGTGCTATAGTTGCCTATGACAGAAGGTATCAATCATCTAATGAACACGCGTTTGCAAGAGGTAGTAACTGTTCGAAAAAAATAATTTCAGGAATCACTTCCTCTTCACGCCACGCGCTGGGGCATACTGCGTACATTCCGGAAAAAGAACGTTATCATGTCACCCAACCACAACTACTGGCTATGAGACAACCATGATGGGTGGCAGAGCAACAGAGGAATTGATTTTCGGAGCAGACAAAATTACTTCAGGTACGTATTTTTGCATTATCACTACAATACCACATTCCTAACCATTTATTCTGATTTATGACATTACTAACAGGAGCAAGCAGTGATCTGAAATAGGCGACATCCATTGCTTCGCACATGGTACGCGAATGTGGCATATCCGATAAGGTAGGTTTGCGTACGATCGAATCGTCGAAGGGATTCGGTGCACCATACCATCGGATATGCTCTCGCCATCGACGATAGAAAGCGTGGATGCTGAGATAGAGAAAATTCTTAACGATAGCTATGAACGGGTAAATCTATTTTGAAGCAGCATGCTAAGGCACTAGCAGTAGCGCTGCTTTAGTACGAAACACTCGACGTCGAGGACATCAAGGCAATTCTCGGTGGTGAAAAATCCATTACCGAAGACCACCGAGCCGGTTGAACAAAAATAAAATGCGAAAATAAGGGTTTAATCTTATCGTGATTGTGTACAAACTAACACTCTGGCATACTTAGCGTACTAATGGCTGATAAAACAGCTAAAATTGTAGAGTTAGTGTATAATTTAATCCACGCTTCCTGCTTCCGATAAGCTGCAAAGCAAACAATCTACACACTTAAAAAACTCAGCAAAATTTGCCGAGATTTGGACAGCCGAGCGTTCGGTGAAAGTTTCAGTTTTGCAAATCGACGTTTACACACTTAAAAAAAAGTACCGAGTTCGGTACATTATCGTAAATTTTACCGAACTCTGAGCAGCAGAACGTTCGGTAAAAAATTTTTATGATGCCAAACATTACTAATGATCCGTAAACGTCGATTGGCACCATCGAATTTTACCGAACGTTCGGCTGCTCAAAGTTCGGTAAAAAAAATTTAAGTGTGTAGGGATCTTTATTAACGTTTGGCATCATAAAAAATTTTACCGAACGCTCGGCTGTCCAAATCTCGGCAAAATTTTGCTGACTTCGGCACTTTTTTTAAAGTGTGTAATAAAGGATTATAACGAAATCGTTTATAAACTGTTGAGTAAAAACATATACACTAATTTGCCGACTAGGCTGAAAACAAACTTGCATCGTTGTAAAAATTGTACTTTTAGCAAAGAAAGGAATATCATCTTCGATTTGAAAACTGGATACAACTCAGTTCATTTTTGACTGCGATCTGGTGGTAACAGGAACGCTTTTTACACGGAAAAAATTATACCACTTTCAATATACCTGTCAAATATTCTGGTATAAATTAACGATGTGCGAGATAACAGGTTCACCCTTGTAAAGCGGCTTGTGTTTTGTGTGATTTTTTTTTTGTAGATGTTTATAATTTTTTTCACACAACTACTTCAATCCTACCAGAAGCATAATGAATATACCTTGTGTTCGCACTTAAAATCGATCCGATACAAATCGTTATGAGCGACGGTCCCTCGCATAATTTTAAACTGTGAAAATAACATACATAAATGTTACATTTAAAGTGACAGTAGCGCACGTAGTGCGTAGTAGTAGTGTAATCATTCGGAGATTTCTCACGTGTGCAGCAGTCGTTTAGAGTGATTTTCACTGGCATCAATTCATCAGACTGGAATTTAGGGACTTTGACATCGGGTGCAGAATCTTTCCTAACTTCGACAGGGCATATACTGTAAATGTTTTTACCTGACAGAACAGGAGTGGTCGCTGAGGAAATACATGAGCCTCCGTCGCATGCGGAACACAATATAGAGTGTGATTGCTACAAAGAGTAGTCAATTCGTTGTCGCTTTCGTTTGATTCTTTGCTGGTGTATCGGGCACAACGGGCTCCATGTGGGATGGTTAGCGTCAAGCAGCACATCATTATTTAGATTTTGACGTAGGACTACGTCTTTGTTTACTATACTGGGACTGGGTAGCACTTTGTAAAAACGAAAAATAGAAGTGTAACGTTTGAATGAAATATTTCAAACGCTAATAGCTACTATACTACTGAACGAAACATAACAGTTAATATGTTGTTGGATAGATAAAATGTCCAGTAATTTTATAGTAACATATTAATAATAATTTTTTATACGCTAAATAGTGAAAATGTGTGTAAAGTTTTAAGGTCGAATTTTCCCATACATTTCCCTTGTGATCGCCTAGCTTCACAGGCACGGACGACAATTAGATACACCAAAGGATTTGGATCCAAATGATAACCTTTGAGACCACTTTGTAAGCCACACCCCTTTTCCAATCCAATTGGCAACATCGATGGCTATTGACGGCAACACCGACCCCGAAGACAAGCAGAATCAGCGGGAAATGGCCAACGTGAATCACACACGATGCACTTTACGTTACATTTTGCATTATCCCCATCGCAGACATGCGAAATTGTTCGATAGCTTGCTCAATCAGTGTCGGACAATCATTTAAGCAGCAGCAGCCGATATGGTTTCCTCCACCACCTACACTAGCTTACAAGTAGCAGCGGCAGTGCCAGTGACTATAAAATGGTATACTTGGTTCGCCGCCTGCTCATTTATCGCACGATCGCACTGACGGACGGTCAGTATTTATCATCGACGGCTATTGGTGGCGAAACCAACGGCATTTGGCGGCAACACCGACAGCAATTGGAGGTAAAAACGATGGCATTTTGGCGGCAATACCGGTAATTGGATGCAAATCCAAGGACTTTTGCGGCAATTAATAGCAATTCGAGGCATACCCGATGGCATTCTGGCAGCAGTTTCAATGGCAATTATCGCAAACCAACACTGAAGGCAAATGCAAACGGATCGACTGACGGGCAGCAAATTCAGCAGCAGGCCATTGTGGTCTTAAACAGTTCTTATAAGAATTATAGTAATTGAAGAATGGAAAGATTTTTCTACACTTTCTAAATGGTTAACGTTCCATTCGGATAATTATTTGAGCAGCAGCAGCAGCCGATCTGGTTTCTCCCACACCTACACTAGCTTACAAGTAGCAACGGCAGTGCCAGTGACTGTAAAATAGCACACTAGGTTCGCCGTCTGCTTATTTATCGTACGATCGCACTGACGGACGGTCAGTATTTTGATAAAACTAATCAATTTCTACTTTACAGTGATTTGGTATTTCCTATCACTCCTGTATTCGCGGCAACCATCATCCTGGAGTCTAAAGGACCGAATAGCGATATTCATCTATATATTGACGACAGTAATTATAGTACTGATTTTTAAGAAGTGCTATCAGCTCAAACATAATTCTGTTCAGGGCCACCAAACAATTTCAAACGGTTTTTTTCAAAACCACCATTGATTCAATGAAGAATTAAATCAGAATATTTCACTCTTCTTTTACAAATAAACACTCAAACAATTATACTCACAGATACTCAAATATGCATATGCCATAAATGCAGTTTGCGTTAGTCTTTGATCTAATGATCAGACATAAAGTTATACTTCATCGATTAAAACATGTTATCAATGTAATGAGTTTTATATGACACAGTCCTACGTCACACTTTCGTACAACCCTTAGGGCTGTATACCTTGTAGTTTTTGGTTAAATTCGCATTGGTACAATTAACGCATTTTTCAGAGACAGAGGTACAATCTTTTCGTTCGTGACCTTCAGCGCACTTAGGACAGCATACAGGCTTAGTGCATGATGATGCTATATGCCCATATTCGGAACAGCGGTAACAGCGCATTACGTCTAAATGTTCCCGGACTCGGCATCTCTCCCATCCAATATTCACACGGCGAAGATTAATCAATCTTTCAAACGTTTTGGCGTCGGATTCAATAATTGCGGAATTGGCATTCGTTCTCACAACTTTTATATCTGCATTGTCGGGCAGATCATTTTGCTTTCGTAATTGCGTTAATAGATTGGCTTCGATTATTTCATCCGTGAATCCGAAAATTAGCAATCTTGGTTTTAAAGCTTTCTGTATTTCAGCATCGTACTTTTCACCAAGCGATTTTTTTGCAGTTTCTAAGAGTTTGCATGACGATTCAGCCGAGTTACATCTTAGCACGGCTTCACCAGAAGGCTTAAAGTAAACTTCTTTGATAGCAAGCGAAACTGGATCAAGCTGTTTACAAACGTCGTTTTTGGTTGTGTCAGGACTTTGACTTGTTTTAGGCTTAATGAGCACTGATTGTTCTAGGCGAATAATGGATTTAGGTTTTGTAACAGACTCGTCGGGGCATGGTTGCGAAAAAGAAATGCAGTTTGTTGGAAGATGCTTGTCAAGGTCAGTTGTACTTGCAATGCGGCGCTTCCCAGAGCGAAGTAATCCAGTTTCAGTTTGCGAGGTTAGGTCCTGGCCAGACTTTTTCTTGCACGGTTGGTCACAAGCGGGCGTGCTATCCGCTTTTCGCTTAGATGCTGCTGATGGTTGAGTTAAGTTAGACCGAGCAACGGTTGCGTATGAGCGCTGAGCTGTTTTGTTGTTGACAGTGTCAGTGGCAGTTATGTTATTCCTCACAAGAACATCCAATCTGTCGGTGATTCGATCGAAAATTTTACACTCAAGGTCGTTCATCTTGTTTTCAAGCAGATTCATTGTACTTTCAATGATACCAGCAGATATCTGTTGAGGAAGATTCTCATTCGCTTTGGTCAAGTTATTCAGTGCGTCGAGCAATTTGTTGCATTTTTTCTGGATGTCACTTAGGCTCAGCTGTTTTTTACGGCAGTTTAAGCAAACGAATTTTAGTGAAACATTTTCGCTCAACGCAGTGATTGCCGAAGATTTCAAGTCAGAGCAACTAACGTGTAATATTTGGTCACAACCACCATAACAGTAAACTCGGTCATTTTCTGTAGTTATCTTCAGAGCACAGGCCCCACAAGTTACCGAAGTCATTGCTTAGCAGAACCGCAAACTGCTTTTGCCCTAGCGGGCGATCGCTAGCGTCGGCAACCACTCAGACTATTGTGTTGTTTGTCGATTAGACCAGATAATTAGCACGAAGAAATCACTTAATAGCTGCCACTATTTGACTCGGCCGAGACGATAAATTCACAGAATAAGCACTAGGCTACAAGCCAGTCGATTAATAATATTAATGCAAACAGTTTTACACTAATTAATTGAAATTTTAACGGGAACGTAAAATCACAACAAATAGGCCATTTACCGTGTTGCCAATTTTAAACTTACACAATACTGTTACAGGCTAAACTTATAGAATAATATACTCTGTGGCATAGATTTAAAGCTAAAAAGGAGACTAAATTGTAAGTTAAAATCCTATTGTTCATTATACAGTGATAGAATAAAACCTAAATTTGTAGCTTTGAGCTGATTACATTCCACACTATCTGGAGTGTTTTGCTGCAAGAACTCCGAAAAGCATCTATCCCAACAGATTCTCAAAGAATTTACCCGAACTAGGATGAGTTCTCAGCCGAACGTAAGACAAACTCGGTCTCGAACGAGGGCACAGCAGGAGAATGCTAAAATCACACCGAGTGACGACGGTAAACAATCGAATCGGTCATCAGAAGATTCATTCATCCCATCCATGGTAGATATTGACGGAGGTGAGTTACATGATTGTGCCGGCTGTGAACGGCCAAACAATTCCGAGCAGTACATGGTTCAATGCCAGAAATGCAACCTTTGGTACCATTTTTCCTGTGCAAACGTTAATACTGCAACAGTACGTTCGATTGGCTACTCATGTGTGAGGTGTTCGCTAGGGAAGATTTCTAGTGTACATGAACCGGCACCGAGCCAGCCTGGTAGTGTTTCCAGTACATCTACCGCTCGTGCGGCTCGTGAATTGCAGCGTCTTGACGATGAAAAAAGCTGTCAGAAGAGCTAAGTCGCGAGAGAATCGAGAAGGAACGAGCCCTATATGAACGTGAGCTTCAGGAAAAGATGGAGCGCGAGAAACTGTTCATCGCTCGGGAGCACGAGTTACTTAACCGGCAAGACGAAGAGGAAGGGAAAAGCGTGCGCAGTATGCGGAGCAGTCAGAGAAGTGTTAAACGGACGGAAGATTGGGTAAAGCAGACGGAGGCAGCCATGGGAAAGGCCAGCGTTCCAGCATCAATGTCTGTTAGTATTGATCAACCAGAAGATACAAGTTTACCGCAGGAAGCACATCATTCTTCTACGCCACTGAAAACAACAGCATCTGTAGCCCCTCCACCCGTCGGTGATAACGATACGGGATCTGAGGTGAAATCGATCCCGCGCTCTTTGGATAAAATCACGATGGAAAATAATCCTGAGGATTCACTTGAAAGCGCTGCCAAGGCAGTCGCGGACCAGCGTGATCAGCCTGTTTTGCCTCTAGTCGATCTGCAACCGTATGTAGACCTATGGTCGATGGTGTCCGATGTGCCGGCATCAACCGGCGCAATTCCAAAACCTATTCATTTTGGTCCCCGCTCCTACAAGCGTTGGAGCATCGAAACCGGTGCGCTTAGAAAGCAGAATGCCCTGCAGCTGCCGGTGACGCATAAACTCGATATCCCCGCAAGACAAAATCGAGAATTAGAACTGCTGAACCAGATTAAAAGTTTGCAATTGCAGCATGCTGAGGAACTAAAACTCGTTCGTAATTCGGAGGCAGATTTGCGAATTAAGCTGGAAAATTCAGATCGAGAGCTAACAGTGCTAAAGACGCAGATTGGGACATTAAATGTTCAGTTTTGCGAGGAGACTAAACGGATGCGCACTTCGGAGGAAGATTTGCGAGTTCAACTCAACAGTCGTAGTCAGGAATGCGAAGGGTTTCGGCTTCACGTAGCAGAACTGGAAAATATCATTCAAGGTCTGCGTGTAACAGAACAACAGTTGCAATCCCAGATAGAAGCGGGTTGTCATCGCGAGCAAGAAGCCGTGCGTCAGCGAAAAGTGGCAGAGAAGGAATATTGGGATTTGCACGATGAGGTACAACAAATTATCAGTCGAAACGAAAATCGCTCAGTAAGTAGTACTTGTTCTCCTCCGTTACCACCACCTCCAGCGTCTTGGTTTGAGTCAAACGTGACTGTCGTGGAAAGTGCCCGTCGCAGTGAGTTAGACCTTTCCTTCCCTCTACCTCCACCTCCTATTTCGGTTAACAATGGTCCGCTCGCAGCGTCTGATGGTGGAAATAAAAATACGTGTTCATTTCCTTCCGTGTCAAGCGAATACCCTCAGTTGCATACCCAAGCTCTTCCAGCATATGCTAGCGGTCACTTCGGACCATCCCCTCAGCAATTAGCTGCTAGACAAGTGGTTACTAGGGAGCTTCCAATTTTCTCCGGGGATCCGATTGATTGGCCATTATTTATAAGCAGTTACCAACATTCAACTGAAGCGTGCGGGTATACTGATTCTGAAAACCTTTTGCGCTTACAACGTAGTCTGAAAGGTAATGCAAAAGAATCCGTTAGCAGCTTCTTGCTTCATCCGTCGACAGTGTCTCAAGTAGTGTCAACTTTGCAAAAGCTTTATGGCCGTCCGGAACAAATTGTCAACAATATGATTGCCAAGGTTCGGGCAACTCCTTCGCCAAAACCCGACCGGTTGGAAACGCTTGTCAGTATTGGACTGGTAGTTCAAAATCTGTGTGGACATCTGAAGGCGGTTGGGCTGGAGAGGTATCTGGCAAATCCTACCCTACTACAGGAGCTGGTTGATAAGTTACCAGCAACGGTAAAGTTTAGTTGGGCACTCTACCAAGAACAAGCTCCGGTGGTCGATTTGAATGTGTTTAGATACTTTCGCCATGTATCTTCTGCGGCGAGTGGGGTGACACAGCTTTCCAATATCCAGCACGTAACTGTGCGGGAAGAGCGCAGCCGGCCGAAAGAGAAATCATTCGTGAACGCGCACGTATTTACGGATCAATCGAAAACGAATCGACGGGGTGTAGAAGATAAATCAATTGCTAGCACCGGAAAGCTGAGAGAAAGTGGTTCCATGATGAACAGTGGCAAATTGTGTCCAGTCTGTAACCTAGACAGTCACCAAGTGGAAAACTGCGGATTTAAAGCTTTGAATTTAGACGGTAGATGGAAGGCTGTGAAGATAAATAAACTCTGTGCTCGTTGTCTCATTTCGCATACACGCTAGCCATGCAAAGGGGAAGTTTGTGGCATCAACGATTGCCCCAAGCGACACCACTGTTTACTCCATTTCGATCCACCAGAGGCATCAAAGACAAGTAACGCGATAGTAGCGGTTCATCGTCAATTATCTTCGTCAACACTATTCCACATCCTTCCAGTTACGTTGATTGGTAAAAATAAGCGGGTTAACACCTACGCGTTTCTGGACGACGGGTCGTCAGTGACACTTTTAGACAAGTCGATTGCCAATGTTCTTGGAGCTCGCGGGGAGGTAGAAACGTTGAATATCGAATGGACTGGGGGCATCAACAAGACTATTGCTGAAACAGAGGTCGTAACCGTGGATATAGCTGAAGTCGGTGGAAATAAACGGTACAAGTTGTCTGAAGTGTACACAGTCGACAACCTTGGTTTACCGCAACAGACTACTGACTAAGCCGAACTTGCTGCTCGATTTGCTCATCTCAGCCAGTTACCGGTGAAAAGTTTTAAATCCGCTATACCAGGTATTCTGATCGGTCAAAATAATTGTCATTTGCTAGCTACATTGAAGTTGCGGGAAGGCAAATTAAATGAGCCGATTGCGACAAAGACCAGAATCGGATGGGCAGTGTGTGGGAGTCTTCGGAAACCACGTGTAAGTCCGGTACATGTTCACGTACAAGCGGAGCCAACTAACGCTGATCTTCACGAATACGTTCAGCGCTTTTTCGATGTCGAAAGTTTGGGTGTAGCTGTTGCACCAACAGTGAAAAGTACAGAAGAACAACGTGCATATAACATTCTGGAAGCTACTACGCGACGAGTAAATGAAGAGAGTTTCGAGACAGGCCTTCTCTGGAAGTATGACTACATTGAATTTCCAGATAGCCGACCGATGGCGGAACGACGTTTCAAATGTCTGGAGAAGCGTTTAGCAAGAAACCCAAAGCTTTATGAAAGCGTTCGTCGGCAAATAGCGAATTTTAGGGCTCAGGGTTATATAAACGAAGCAACGGCAGAAGAAATTGAGGGATTCGATTTGCGTCGCACGTGGTACTTGCCGATTGGAGTCGTTGTTAATGAGAAAAAACCGGGGAAAGTTAGAGTTATCTGGGATGCGGCAGCTAAAGCAGATGGCATATCCTTAAACTCCATGCTACTTACAGGGCCGGATCTCCTAACGCCATTATTGTCTGTAATGTTTCCCTACCGAGAGCGCCAAATTGCGGTGTCAGCTGACATTAAGGAAATGTTTTTACAAATCTCTATCCGCGAACCCGACCGCAGTGCTTTGCTCTTTCCATACAGAGATTCCCCTGAGCTGCCGATGAGTACTATGGTATCGGATGTTGCAATATTCGGAGCAGCTTGCTCACCAGCACATTCCCAGTTTATTAAGGACCTGAACGCGACAGAGCATGAGGCGGAGCTTCCACGAGGTGCGGCTGCAGTAAAGCAAAGGCATTACGTGGACGATTACGTAGATAGCTTTGACACGGCAGAAGAAGCAGTAGAAGTGGCGAAGGAGGTGATTGAGGTGCACAGACGGGCAGGATTCCATATCCGCAATTGGATGTCGATCGAGAAGAGCGTACTAGAAAAATTGGGAGAAGTGAACCAGCAACTGCCGAAAGCCATGTTTCCGGAAAAGGCGATTGAATTCGAGCGAGTGTTGAGAATGGCGTGGGATCAAGGAGAGGACGTTTTCGCATTCACTTTGCAATTCTGCGAAAAGGTTCATACTCTGTTAGACGGAACTACGATCCCTACGAAAAGAGAAATGCTGCGACTGGTTATGAGCATTTATGATCCTCTGGGACTAGTAGCGTCTTTCGTCGTCCACGGGAAAATTCTCATTCAAGAAGTTTGGCGCACACACACTGATTGGGATAGCAACGTTCCAGTAGAGATTGCCTCCCGTTGGATGGAGTGGTTGGTGGTTCTCAAGAAAATGGTCGAATTGCGTATCCCTAGATGCTACTTTCCGGGATATGATCCTGTAAGCTTCAATAACCTGGAATTGCACGTGTTTGTTGACGCAAGCGCTCAAGCCTTTGCAGCGGTAGCGTATTTCCGCATCGTAGACCAAGAACGGATCAGAGTTGCGCTTGTTTCATCGAAAACGAAAGTGGCACCACTTCGAAGGCTTTCGATACCACGATTGGAGCTAATGGCAGCGTTGCTAGGAGCTCGTTTGCGGAAAACTATCCAAGATAACCCGATAAAGATTCGGAAATCATGTTTCTGGAGTAACTCATCGTCCGTTTGCTCGTGGATTAAATCCGACACCCGTCGGTATCGCCAATTCGTCGCATTCAGAGTCAATGAAATATTAAATCTCTCGAGCATCGATGAATGGCAGTGGATGTCAACAAAAGTAAACGTAGCTGACGAAGCCACGAAGTGGGGTAAAGGCCCTTCGTGTAACATAGACAGCCGTTGGTTCCAGGGACCCGAATTCCTGTACAACAGCGACACTAGCTACTTGATGGTTCCAGAAGAAGGTACAGACGAAAGTGATAAAGAATTGCGGGAAGCATATGTATGCAATCATCTGGCGAGGCAGGCAGTGATAGACGTTAATAGGTTTTCTCGATTCGAACGATTATTGCGTTCAGTTACATACGTTCACCATTGGGCAGATACCGTGCGGGTTTGAAAGAAGAATGCATTTTCGAAGACAGTCGGACTGACGAAAATAGAAATCCAGAAAGCAGAGAGAACATTGTGGATGATGGCGCAATCCGAATCGTTCCCGGATGAAGTTGCAATCCTGAGACAAAATGTGGACTCGGAAGTTTCACGTCAGAAACAGGTAAAGACAACCAGCAGTATTTTCAAGCAGACACCGTTTGCTGACGAGTATGGAGTATTACGAGTGGGTGGCAGGGCAATAAATGCGCTGGAACTTTCGTACGACATGAAGTTCCCGATTATATTGCCTAGAAATCATCAAATTACGGGACTATTGTTGGATTCCTACCATCGAAAGTACGGTCATGCTAATGATGAAACCATAGTCAACGAAGTGCGTCAGAAATTCCACGTTCCGCGATTGAGAGTCGAAGTTCGTTTGACCAGAAAGCGCTGTATGTGGTGTCGCGTATACAAAACAACACCGGTTGCACCAAAAATGGGGCCGCTTCCCGCGGTACGATTACAACCATACGTACACCCATTCACTTACGTAGGCATAGACCTTTTTGGACCGTATCTAGTGAAAACCGGACGAAGCGTAGCGAAACGATGGGTTTGCCTTTTTACTTGCCTTACAACAAGAGCCATCCATCTTGAAGTAGTTGCCAGTTTAACCACCGATGCATGCAAGAAAGCGATCAGAAGGTTCATAGCACGGCGGGGAGCTCCGCAAGAAATTTACTCCGACAACGGTACAAATTTTGTAGGGGCCAGCCATGAACTACAAGATGAAATTAAAAGAATTCATACTGATTTAGGAAGTACTTTCACGAATGCTCAAACACAGTGGTGGTTTAATCCTCCTGCTGCTCCCCACATGGGAGGCTGCTGGGAGAGGATGGTTCGGGCTGTCAAATCAGCGCTGGGATGCGTCCCAGTAGAGCGAAAGCTGGACGACGAATCTTTCCTCACAGTACTGACAGAAGCCGAGAGCATGGTTAACTCCAGACCATTAACGTTCATCCCACTGGAAACGGCCGAGAAGGAGTCTTTAACACCGAAACATTTTTTACAGCTCAATTCGAGCGGTGTGCTAGAACCAGAGAAACTTCCAACAAATACTGGAATGGCACTGAGGAATAACTGGAACATGATAAGGCATACACTGGATAATTTCTGGCGTCGCTGGCTAGAAGAGTATCTACCAACAATTATTAGGCGTACGAAATGGTTTAAGGACGTGAAGCCGATCGAGGAAGGAGATCTTGTTTACATAGTAGACGAAAATATTAGAAACCGGTGGATACGTGGACGAGTGATTCGTACAATTCTAGGAAAAGATGAAGTAGCACGTCGAGCATTTGTACAGACTTCAGTAGGTGTTTTAAAAAGGCCTGTTGTGAAGCTGGCTGTGCTGGACGTAGGACCTGGTGACGCTGGAATCAAAATTGTGGCGACACGGGGGGGGGGGGGGGAGGATGTTCGCCGCAACAGTCCCTTGTATTGAACAACCCTAGCGCGACTCATCGTGAGCCACTATCATTGCCCAACGGATCTACTGACACTGACAAATGGGATACTTAATGATGATGATGATGATGATGTTTGAAGTGTCAAAGTGAATGATATGCAAATCCTAAACTAAATTAATCCTAAACTAAAGTTATATGCTATCGAATTTATTTGCTATTCTAAAATAAATATACTTACGAGGTAAAGTTATAAAAAAGCTTAAAAATGTTAAAATTTATTACTTACACAATACTGTTACAGGCTAAACTTATAGAATAATATACTCTATGGCATAGATTTAAAGCTAAAAAGGAGACTAAATTGTAAGTTAAAATCCTATTGTTCATTATACAGTGATAGAATAAAACCTAAATTTGTAGCTTTGAGCTGATTACATTCCACACTATCTGGAGTGTTTTGCTGCAAGAACTCCGAAAAGCATCTATCCCAACACTGGCCAAGCAAAAAAATCTCTTTAAATCAAGGATAATATGTGGTTCTTAAGTAATTCGGGGGCGCTGAGTCCGAATTTCAGGTTTATTTTGCATTAAAACGTATATTTTTTGTGTTGGGCAGAATTTGCAACTATTTTTCTAGAATTTTTAAGTATAATAACGTATAAGAAATGAGGGTCATTTGGAAAACTATTGCAGATGGATTTTTATAGGATAAAACATTATATAAAACAATACAAAGCAAGTATGAGCTTTAATAATCAACACAAAATCCATATAGGTTAATATTAATCAAAAATCAAAACTTTTCTCCTTATTAGTTTTCTTAATCTTCTTTATCTCCATCTTCTTTTTCTTCTTCTTCTTCTTCTTCTTCTTCTACTTCTGCATAATCACTCGTTTCAGAGGGACAGCTCAGAAAAACAGAGGGACAGCTCAGACACTGCCAGCGACGAGTACGCATATTCGGTAGGCTGCAGTATATCAGCAAATTAAAGTGTTTTATTACAATTTGTTATGTTGGAACTTGTTGGATACGTATAATCTGAATATGTCGCGCGTGGAAAATATAAAGTTTAGATCATAAAAGTGCATCTTATTGTGAAAATTAGATATAAAAGTTCTGCGATGTCCAGCCATTTTTTCACTGCTGTTCATTGGTGTTGGTGTCAATAGGACGGGATCAGTAGCACATTACGATTCAAACAAGAAAGAGGAAGAGAAAACATCGCAAAAATTTGTTTCTCTGTTGACTGTTGCCAGCAAAACAAGATAAGTTCCACTTTCTTTTTTAAACCTAACATGATTTTTCTTCCAGCATTCTGTCGTGAGAAAATTTGCCGCGTCCAAGGCATGTCTAGTATATATTAATTAACTTATGTCGTATGGACCATTGAGCTTGCTGATGTTTATCGTACGCACACATCGACGCGCGATTTGTTGTTGCTGTTGTTAGATTTTACATTGATTTTACACGTTTGTTTTTGTTTTCCCCCAGTTATACCCCGGTATAAAAACATACGTTTGAGTGATAAACGATAAGTTTTTGTAGCCTTTTGCACTGGGCTTAGCAAGCTCTATAGAGCTTTCCAGTTATGTGTGTGTTGGTGCCTGAAAATGAGGCAAACAACAACAGTAAACACAAGAGATGCATTCTTTTGTCACCAAGGTACAGAATGATTTTCATCTTCCGCTGGCTTAAATACCAGCAAATTTTCAAATTTTGTGCTTGAATTGGAAACAGGATGATAAATTTGACCAAAATATGTGCTCTGCAGTGTGGCAAACGGAGCAACACAACTAATAATCGCGACTTTTCGGTTTGCTCCTCCAGCATCAGCTGTTCCCCAACATGAGGCAAACAACATGTATACACGCGTATTTCGATGTTCGCGTGTGTGGGTGCATGAGCTGTCAGAAAGCTCTATGGACGGCAACTTGATTGTTATATGTCTTGTATAGTCTAACGGTATTTAGTCTGATAGCTTGGTACGATTGAATATTGGATGGTTTGTGATAGTTGACTGTATATAAAGAATACCTTTATATATTCTTATAAATTTCACTGGTGTGGCTGACAAGTTCTGCATACATTGCTTGACAACACCCATTGGTTTTGGAGCCACTGATTTTGATGCTAGCATTTTGGTTGGTGCTCCCAGAAACGGTACAGGCTAGACGATACGTCGTGTTAGTTGGTGCCTGGTCCCTGGTGTTTTGACATTTTAATCTCCCTGGTTTCGTTCATATTGCCAATATTTTTGTTTTTTCTTCTCGAAGCTGCATGAGCTTTGTCAGCACACGCGCACTTATGTTGATAGACGGTACAGTTGGCATGTGGACTGGCTTCTTGCAACATTCGTCTGAAAACTTGGGTGAAGGTAGAGGTACATATGTGCCTGTGTGAGTTTTGCATGACCTTGTAGTTTCTCCATAATGTTGTAGGTGTCCATTGTTTTACCATTCAAGTATTTTCATGAGATCCTAATTGGAAAGCGGAAGTGATAGAAGAAAATTTTCTGTTCATGCACATAGTCTAAAATTATAAATATAACATCCACCGTTTCTCCTATTTGATAGTTTTTTTAACATGATTAAGATACATAAACATGCACAAATCAATAAATTTGATTTGAAGCATTAGTTAAGCATGGCATAAGATATGTTCGGTAGTTATTTCTGGCATTGGTTTTCGGACGGTCGCATAATCAACCCTTTTGGGTGCATTGTGTGGCCTTTTAAAAACCAATGCCAGATTTGCAATAGCATGAAATAATTATAAAATGCATATTGACAATATATGCAAGATATGTTGATCTATTTTGATAAAGTTTACGTTTCGAAACATAAAAAGTATCGACACTCAATTATCAAAAATTTTGTTTGTTCGTTGAATATGTAAATTGGATAATTTATTGTAAGAAGTATTTCCTTTGGTGCTGATTTTCGGTAGTGGCGTGCGCATAAAAAAGTTATGTCCCTTTTCGTGGTAATATTATTTTGAATACTTTCCGGCGTTCCCGGGCATTCTATATCCGATAAATCGAACACACTCGATGTTTAATATTCAATTTTTGAATGAATTCTGATGTTCACATTGAGGTTCTGTTCGTGATAAAATTCAAAGCTGTTGCGTGCATTATCGGCGAAGCAGGCGAATAATGTATGTTCATGAGGGATGTTCATCGATTCAAATGATCACTTTTTCGCGAAATCTCCAATCACTGCCCTCTACGAATGACGATGGTAACTTTTAGGTTTTATATGTACCATCACTCTCGCATCACAACCACACTGACATCATTGCATGAGATCATACAACAACATCACACGCATACATTCTTTCAGATAGTTGCGATCACTAACACTTATAAGCAGTGGTAACTCCCTTGGGATAAGAGATGGCGTTAGTAGTATCGTCCTTTGCTGTGTATATGCGAACCTTCTACTATGCTCAGCCTAGTTCTGGTGTCTTTGCTGAATCTGTATACGTGACTACACTTTCAAGGATATTTTTTTCATGAACATGAACCTATATATCCCTTGGTCCCTCCTTTCGCCCATTTATTGTACTTTCGAAAGCTTATTGCAGGGTTTTTATATCGTGGATATGAAAATATAGCAAAACTCCCTACGGCCGGCTGTTTGGAGTTCAATTTGCTACTAATAATGACAATATGTATCGGTAAGGGCCCAACAATATTTCGACTGTTGGTTTAAACTATCTCCAAACATAAATCTGTCGACATAACTAAATTATCTTAAACAAGCTTTTCGAAACGGCCGGTTCAATAAAGGCCGAATATAAGAAAAACGCTAAAAAAATAAATATAAAAAATACATAATAATATTGTGCTTCCCGAGAAAATATTTCGTTTTCCAGTTTAATATAGTTGTGCGCAAAGGTAAATCATATATTATTGACAGTGTAAGCACGTGTAAGTTTTTTATGTTTATGCTCTTATTCTTTGCTTAGATAATATTTGTTTTGTCCTATTACGTACAGACTTACAAACAACACAGTTACAATGTCTTACGTTAACCGAAAATAATAAAATTTAAATGCTGATTGCGTTTGTGAAAAATTTGTCCATGTTTGAACGGGCAAACACGAAGCAAGCTACCCTAGCATTCAGCTGATGAGCGAGAGAGAAATATTGTTGTTTTTCTCATCACTCTTGCGTTGACAGTTTCTTACGAGATTTCGTAAGAGTGTAAAAGAGATACTTTGACTGCGAGCAACCAGAACAGAGCTGCGCGCAACTGTTAGGCGCACAACTAAACCGACGAAAGAAAAATTTTAGATAATAATCGCAATATCTTTATTAAAAAAAATCAGAGGGGTTGTGTGCAGGACACGACCGCATATATAGGTGACGCAGGACTACGTAAGTCTCTTTGTAGTGATAGTAGCATGTATTCATGCTTGTAATAGGGTGTTCGCAGAGTGCATATGTATTGAAGAGCTGTTGGGCAGGCAAAAGTGACAGCTCTATATACAGTGGACCCCCGTTCGTTTGAACGATTCCTCATGCAAACTAACGGGGTTACTTTTTAATTTGAACAACTGGTAACCCGAAATATGCTGAAACCTGTGTGAACTGGCCGCCCTGCTCTTTGTTATTGTTTTGGTGGTTTGTTTTAGTTGGCAGTTGCAAGTGCGAATATTGCATTTTCCGATCGGATTTCTCTCTTAATCGTTAGAAAACGAAATGTGAAACCGATTAAACACGCTAGGTCAGTACAAACGAATCGGACAAATGATGTCATGTTTAGTATGACATTTGAACCATTTTTAATTTGCACGTCGTGCAAACCAACGGGGTTCAAATTAAAAAGTGTTCAGATTAAAAATGGTCAAACGAACGGGGGTCCACGGTAAACTGTAAGGGTTGGAAAGGGCGAGATTTTTTAATTAATTTAATTTCTTCATTGAAAACAGAAATTACTATTTCCGTTATATGTATAGCAAGGTAATATATCTGTTTACTAAATAACGAATCTATTTTCAACAAACAAGCTAAAACGCGGTAGAATTGATCAAAAATGTTAATAAAATGTATTAACTATGTTAGCGGGATAAACCTGACCAAATATCTATAACCAAGTTTCGGCCAAGAAAACAATAAATTATACTAATACTACATCCGAAAAACGTATTTTTGGGTCACCGATTTAATGCTAATTTACTGAAATATTAGTTGCTAAATGTGAACATATATATCGGGATACATTTCTTGGTTGATTTAAACATTAGTTGTTTCGAATGTATAAATAATTTTAGAAAAAATGATCATTTTATCCAACGCGTTTTTACTGCTTCGAATAGGAAAAGATGCAATGTGTGCCTAACAGACGTCTTGCATGTGTGTGTAGCAAAAGCCCTATCATTCGATTCTTCATGTATACATGGTATATGCAACATATATCTATACCTATAAAGAAGGATTTCTGTCTGTCTGTCTGTCTGTCTGTCTGTCTGTCTGTCTGTCTGTCTGTCTGTCTGTCTGTCTGTCTGTCTGTCTGTCTGTCTGTCTGTATGTCTGTCTGTCCTGTGTTCCTTATAGAATCAAAACCTACTGAACCAATCGGCGTGAAAATTTGCATGTAGAGGTTTTTGGGGCCAGGAAAGGTTTTAGTGATGGTTAGAGACCCCTCCCCCCACTAAGAGGGGGGGCTCCCATACAAATGAAACACAAATTTCTGCATAACTCGAGAACTAATCAAGCAAATAGAACCAAATTTGGCATGTGGGTGTTTTCGGTGACAAGAATTTATTCTAGGGTAATTTGAGACCCCTCCCCTCTTTATAAGGGGAATTATAACTCCTCTCCCCTTTAAGAGGGGGGATTTCCATACAGATTTCCTCATAACTCGAGAACTAATCAAGCAAATGGAACCAAATTTGGCATGTGAAAGTTTTCGAGGCAACCATTTTTCCCATTATGAATTAGGACTTCTTACCTTTTTAGGAGGGGGGGGGCTCCCATTCAAACGAAATACAAATTTGCTCATAACTTTAGAACTAATCAAGCAAATGGAACCAAATTTGGCATGTGAAAGTTTTCGAGGGCAAGAAAATTTTCTATGTTGAATTAGGACCCCTCCTCACTTTAAGAGGGGGGGCTCCTGTACAAATGAAATACCAATTTCCTCATAACTCGAGAACTAATCAAGCAAATGGAACCAAATTTGGCATGTGGTGTTTTTGGAGACAAAATTTTTTTCTATGATGAATTGGGACCCCTCCCGACTTTAAGTGGGGGGGGGGGCTCCTATACAAACGAAATACAAATTTCCTTATAACTCGAGAGCTAATCCAACAAATGGAACCAAATTTGGCATGTAGGTGTTTTTGGAGGCAAGAATTTTTTCTATGATGAATAAGAACCTCTCCCCACTTTAGGAGGGGGGGCTCCTATACAAATGAAATACAAATTTCCTCCTAACTCGAGAACCAATCAAGCAAATAGAACCAAATTTGGCATGTGGGTGTTTTCGGTGACAAGAATTTATTCTATGGTAAATTGAGACCCCTCCCTCTTTATAAGGGGAATTGTAACTCCTCTCCCCTTTAAGAGGGGGGGCTTCCATACAAATTTCCTCATAACTCGAGAACTAATCAAGCAAATGGAACCAAATTTGGCATGTGAAGGTTTTCGAGAGCAAGAAAATTTTCTATGGTGAATTAGGACCCCTCCCCACTTTAAGAGGAGGGGCTCCTGTACAAATGAAATACAAATTTCCTCATAACTCGAGAACTAATCAAGCGAATTGAACCAAATTTGGCATATGTGTGTTTTTGGAGACAATTTTTTTTTCAATGATGAATTGGGACCCTTCCCCACTTTAGGAGGGGGGGCTCCAATACAAACGAAATACAAATTTCCCCATAACTCGAGAACTAATCAAGCAAATAGAACCAAATTCGGCATGTGGAGGTTTTTGGAGGCAAATATATTTTCTACGGTGAATTAGGATCCTTCCACACTTCAAGAGGGGGGGCTTCTACACAAATGAAATACAAATTTCCTCATAATTCGAGAACTAATCAGGCAAATGGAACCATATTTGGCATGTGGGTGTTTTTGGAGGCAACCATTTTTCCCATTATGAATTAGGACTTCTTACCTTTTTAGGAGGGGGGGGGCTCCCATTCAAACGAAATACAAATTTGCTCATAACTTTAGAACTAATCAAGCAAATGGAACCAAATTTGGCATGTGAGAGTTTTAGATGGCAGAATTTTTTTTCTGTGGTGTATTACGACCCCTTTCCCTTTTAGAAGGGTGGGCTCCCATACAAATGAAATACAAATTTCCTTATAATTTGAGTACTAATCAAGCAAATGGAACCAAATTTAGCATGTAGGAGATTTTTGAGTCTTGAATTTATTTTATGATAGAGACCTCTCACCCCTGTGGTAGGGGGATATGGACTCTCATACAAATAAAACAGAAATTTTTGCGAAACTCAAAAACTAATCCAACTCGAGAAATTCGAGACTCTTCCATAAAACATTAATCAATAACAAGACCACAAAAACTATCTATAGTAACACTAGATCATTCAGGACGAGCCGGTCGCGAGTGTTGCCGGTGACCCGCCGTCGGAAGCGCCGCCCACTGGGGGGCTTGCAAAACTCGAGATAGTGACAAAGATCATCCGAGATTCATGATTTATGTACAACACAGGTTAATTTGTGGCAATACGAAGTTTGTCGGGTCAGCTAGTATATATATATATATATCTATACCTATAAAAAAGGATTTCTGTCTGTCTGTCCTGTGTTCCTTATAGAATCAAAAACTACTGAACCAATCGGCGTGAAAATTTGCATGTAGAGGTTTTTGGGGTCAGGAAAGGTTTTAGTGATGGTTAGAGACCCCTCCCCCCACTAAGAGGGGGGGCTCCCATACAAATGAAACACAAATTTCTGCATAACTCGAGAACTAATCAAGCAAATAGAACCAAATTTGGCATGTGGGTGTTTTCGGTGACAAGAATTTATTCTAGGGTAATTTGAGACCCCTCCCCTCTTTATAAGGGGAATTATAACTCCTCTCCCCTTTAAGAGGGGGGATTTCCATACAGATTTCCTCATAACTCGAGAACTAATCAAGCAAATGGAACCAAATTTGGCATGTGAAAGTTTTCGAGGCAACCATTTTTCCCATTATGAATTAGGACTTCTTACCTTTTTAGGAGGGGGGGGGCTCCCATTCAAACGAAATACAAATTTGCTCATAACTTTAGAACTAATCAAGCAAATGGAACCAAATTTGGCATGTGAAAGTTTTCGAGGGCAAGAAAATTTTCTATGTTGAATTAGGACCCCTCCTCACTTTAAGAGGGGGGGCTCCTGTACAAATGAAATACCAATTTCCTCATAACTCGAGAACTAATCAAGCAAATGGAACCAAATTTGGCATGTGGTGTTTTTGGAGACAAAATTTTTTTCTATGATGAATTGGGACCCCTCCCGACTTTAAGTGGGGGGGGGGGCTCCTATACAAACGAAATACAAATTTCCTTATAACTCGAGAGCTAATCCAACAAATGGAACCAAATTTGGCATGTAGGTGTTTTTGGAGGCAAGAATTTTTTCTATGATGAATAAGAACCTCTCCCCACTTTAGGAGGGGGGGCTCCTATACAAATGAAATACAAATTTCCTCCTAACTCGAGAACCAATCAAGCAAATAGAACCAAATTTGGCATGTGGGTGTTTTCGGTGACAAGAATTTATTCTATGGTAAATTGAGACCCCTCCCTCTTTATAAGGGGAATTGTAACTCCTCTCCCCTTTAAGAGGGGGGGCTTCCATACAAATTTCCTCATAACTCGAGAACTAATCAAGCAAATGGAACCAAATTTGGCATGTGAAGGTTTTCGAGAGCAAGAAAATTTTCTATGGTGAATTAGGACCCCTCCCCACTTTAAGAGGAGGGGCTCCTGTACAAATGAAATACAAATTTCCTCATAACTCGAGAACTAATCAAGCGAATTGAACCAAATTTGGCATATGTGTGTTTTTGGAGACAATTTTTTTTTCAATGATGAATTGGGACCCTTCCCCACTTTAGGAGGGGGGGCTCCAATACAAACGAAATACAAATTTCCCCATAACTCGAGAACTAATCAAGCAAATAGAACCAAATTCGGCATGTGGAGGTTTTTGGAGGCAAATATATTTTCTACGGTGAATTAGGATCCTTCCACACTTCAAGAGGGGGGGCTTCTACACAAATGAAATACAAATTTCCTCATAATTCGAGAACTAATCAGGCAAATGGAACCATATTTGGCATGTGGGTGTTTTTGGAGGCAACCATTTTTCCCATTATGAATTAGGACTTCTTACCTTTTTAGGAGGGGGGGGGGCTCCCATTCAAACGAAATACAAATTTGCTCATAACTTTAGAACTAATCAAGCAAATGGAACCAAATTTGGCATGTGAGAGTTTTAGATGGCAGAATTTTTTTTCTGTGGTGTATTACGACCCCTTTCCCTTTTAGAAGGGTGGGCTCCCATACAAATGAAATACAAATTTCCTTATAATTTGAGTACTAATCAAGCAAATGGAACCAAATTTAGCATGTAGGAGATTTTTGAGTCTTGAATTTATTTTATGATAGAGACCTCTCACCCCTGTGGTAGGGGGATATGGACTCTCATACAAATAAAACAGAAATTTTTGCGAAACTCAAAAACTAATCCAACTCGAGAAATTCGAGACTCTTCCATAAAACATTAATCAATAACAAGACCACAAAAACTATCTATAGTAACACTAGATCATTCAGGACGAGCCGGTCGCGAGTGTTGCCGGTGACCCGCCGTCGGAAGCGCCGCCCACTGGGGGGCTTGCAAAACTCGAGATAGTGACAAAGATCATCCGAGATTCATGATTTATGTACAACACAGGTTAATTTGTGGCAATACGAAGTTTGTCGGGTCAGCTAGTATATATATATATATATCTATACCTATAAAAAAGGATTTCTGTCTGTCTGTCCTGTGTTCCTTATAGAATCAAAAACTACTGAACCAATCGGCGTGAAAATTTGCATGTAGAGGTTTTTGGGGTCAGGAAAGGTTTTAGTGATGGTTAGAGACCCCTCCCCCCACTAAGAGGGGGGGCTCCCATACAAATGAAACACAAATTTCTGCATAACTCGAGAACTAATCAAGCAAATAGAACCAAATTTGGCATGTGGGTGTTTTCGGTGACAAGAATTTATTCTAGGGTAATTTGAGACCCCTCCCCTCTTTATAAGGGGAATTATAACTCCTCTCCCCTTTAAGAGGGGGGTTTCCATACAAATTTCCTCATAACTCGAGAACTAATCAAGCAAATGGAACCAAATTTGGCATGTGAAGGTTTTCGAGGGCAAGAAAATGTTCTATGTTGAATAAGGACCCCTCCTCACTTTAAGAGGGGGGGCTCCTGTACAAATGAAATACCAATTTCCTCATAACTCGAGAACTAATCAAGCAAATGGAACCAAATTTGGCATGTGTGTGTTTTTGGAGACAAAATTTTTTTCTATGATGAATTGGGACCCCTCCCCACTTTAAAAGGGGGGGGGGCTCCTATACAAACGAAATACAAATTTCCTTATAACTCGAGAGCTAATCCAGCAAATGGAACCAAATTTGGCATGTAGGTGTTTTTGGAGGCAAGAATTTTTTCTACGATGAATAAGAACCTCTTCCCACTTTAGGAGGGGGGGCTCCTATACAAATGAAATACATATTTCCTCATAACTCGAGAAATAATCAAGCAAATAGAACCAAATTTGGCATGTGGGTGTTTTCGGTGACAAGAATTTATTCTATGGTAAATTGAGACCCCTCCCTCTTTATAAGGGGAATTGTAACTCCTCTCCCCTTTAAGAGGGGGGGCTTCCATACAAATTTCCTCATAACTCGAGAACTAATCAAGCAAATGGAACCAAATTTGGCATGTGATGGTTTTCGAGGGCAAGAAAATTTTCTACGGTGAATTAAGACCCCTCCCCACTCTAAGAGGGGGGCTCCTGTACAAATGAAATACAAATTTCCTCCTAACTCGAGAACTAATCAAGCAAATAGAACAACATTTGGCATGTGGGTGTTTTTTTTTTGGTGACAAGAATTTATTCTATGGTAATTTGAGACCCCTCCCCTCTTTATAAGAGGAATTATAACTCCTCTCCCCTTTAAGAGGGGGGGCTTCCATACAAATTTCCTCATAACTCGAGAACTAATCAAGCAAATGGAACCAAATTTGGCATGTGTGTGTTTTTGGAGACAAAATTTTTTTCTATGATGAATTGGGACCCCTCCCCACTTTAAAAGGGGGGGGGGCTCCTATACAAACGAAATACAAATTTCCTTATAACTCGAGAGCTAATCCAGCAAATGGAACCAAATTTGGCATGTAGGTGTTTTTGGAGGCAAGAATTTTTTCTACGATGAATAAGAACCTCTTCCCACTTTAGGAGGGGGGGCTCCTATACAAATGAAATACATATTTCCTCATAACTCGAGAAATAATCAAGCAAATAGAACCAAATTTGGCATGTGGGTGTTTTCGGTGACAAGAATTTATTCTATGGTAAATTGAGACCCCTCCCTCTTTATAAGGGGAATTGTAACTCCTCTCCCCTTTAAGAGGGAGAGTTTTAGATGGCAGAATTTTTTTTCTGTGGTGTATTACGACCCCTTTCCCTTTTAGAAGGGTGGGCTCCCATACAAATGAAATACAAATTTCCTCATAACTCGAGAACTAATCAAGCAAATGGAACCAAATTTGGCATGTGAAGGTTTTCGAGAGCAAGAAAATTTTCTATGGTGAATTAGGACCCCTACCCACTTTAAGAGGAGGGGCTCCTGTACAAATGAAATACAAATTTCCTCATAACTCGAGAACTAATCAAGCGAATTGAACCAAATTTGGCATGTATGTGTTTTTGGAGACAATTTTTTTTTTCAATGATGAATTGGGACCCCTCCTTACTTTAGGAGGGGGGGTCGTATACAAACGAAATACAAATTTCCTCATAACTCAAGAACTAATCCAGCAAATGGAACCAAATTTGGCGTGTAGGTGTTTTTGGAGGCAAGAATTTTTTCTGTGATGAATTAGGACCTCTTCCCACATTAGGAGGGGGGGCTCCAATACAAATGAATTACAAATTTCCCCATAACTCGAGAACTAATCAAGCCAATAGAACCAAATTCGGTATGTGGAGGTTTTTGGAGGCAAAAATATTTTCTACGGTGAATTAGGATCCTTCCACACTTCAAGAGGGGGGGCTTCTACACAAATGAAATACAAATTTCCTCATAATTCGAGAACTAATCAAGCAAATGGAACCATATTTGGCATGTGGGTGTTTTTGGAGGCAACCATTTTTCCCATGATGAATTAGGACTTCTTACCTTTTTAGGAGGGGGGGGGGCTCCCATTCAAACGAAATACAAATTTGCTCATAACTTTAGAACTAATCAAGCAAATGGAACCAAATTTGGCATGTGAGAGTTTTAGATGGTAGAATTTTTTTTTCTGTGGTGTATTACGACCCCTTTCCCTTTTAAGAGGGTGGGCTCCCATACAAATGAAATACAAATTTCCTTATAATTTGAGTACTAATCTAGCAAATGGAACCAAATTTAGCATGTAGGAGATTTTTGAGTCTTGAATTTATTTTATGATAGTTAGAGACCTCTCACCCTTGTGGTAGGGGGATATGGACTCTCATACAAATAAAACAGAAATTTTTGCGAAACTCAAAAACTAATCCAACTCGAGAAATTCGAGACTCTTCCATAAAACATTAATCAATAACAAGACCACAAAAACTATCTATAGTAACACTAGATCATTCAGGACGAGCCGGTCGCGAGTGTTGCCGGTGACCCGCCGTCGGAAGCGCCGCCCACTGGGGGGCTTGCAAAACTCGAGAAGTGACAAAGATCATCCGAGATTCATGATTTATGTACAACACAGGTTAACTTGTGGCAATACGAAGTTTGTCGGGTCAGCTAGTATATATATATATATATATATATATATATATATATATATATATATATATATATATGCTGCATGCGTTGTATGTAACATTTATCAAAGTAGTAACATTGCATACGTTCAATTCTCAAAAGATTGTGCATTTGAATACAATTTAACAAAATCAAGAACACAAACTATTGATTTCCTGCTACCTTACTGAAATTAAGGATTGTTTTTATTACCCATGGTTCCCCACGTTGAAGGGATTTTACCAATTCAATGCTATTTTATCAACAGCACATCTTTTCACTACATTTCTAATGAAACGGCGAGCATGCGTATTCATACAGAGTCGTATTATAACCGAACACTACAGCTGTAGCACATTTTTCCAACACAGATATCAAATTCGCCGAGGTTTAATCGTCTCGCAGTAAAGAATTTGCGATCTGTTGGGACAACGAACTTGTGTCATTTTTTCTGGCACACTTCCCTAACACAGACATCAAATTGGACTAGATTTAATCGCGTTCGTAAGAAATCTGTTGGCACGAGGGGGCTTTGTCACTCTTTCTGGCGTACTTCCCAAGCAAGGACATCAAAATGGTCTAGGTTTAACCGCGGTGTTAAGAAATCTTGTTGAAACGAGGGAACTTTGTCACTTGTTTTGGCTTACTTCCCAAGCACAGATATCAAATTGTTATAGGTTTAGATCATCGTAAAGAATCTTCCAACCAATCACGAAGCGAGAATTCTGGTAACAAAGGTTCATTATTTTCAATTTTTCAATAGTTCAACATCAAGAATCCACACTTTTCTTCATTGGGGTCAATTCTTAGAAGATTTTCCGATCGATTGGTGTAAGAATGTTGAAAATCGATCGGAAAACCGCTGAGCTATTAGCGCTCAAAACCTTTCATTTTTCGTGACGCTCGCATTTTTCGATTTTTTGGAATGACACCCTATCTCAAAACTTGCCGCAAGACGTAGTCCTACGTCAAAACAACCGATCACATCACTTATCAAGGTGAATCCCGATCCAACGAAACCTACCTTACTAACAAAATTTAACTTCTTCCTGTAATCTTTGCTGGGATGCAGAGGTTAACACGGTCCCTAAAACAACAAAGATTACACTAACACTCCTTCCCCAATCCCACCTGATTGCAAGGACGTGGCCGGCGCAGTTATTGATCCTTCATATATCGAGTCACTGAATTTTGCAGTGAGAATGACCGGCCACTCCCAACCACATTCGTTTGATTCATTGTGCAATTTCACTGATTCGGATCAATCGCTGAGTGCAACCATTGATATGTGCAATCAGTCTAAGCTAAGCTAAGCTAAGCTACTTCTGCATAATCACTCGTTTCACGTTTCGTCTTCAATAGTAATATAGCGTTCCCGGAAAGATTTTTGTAATTACATTTTTCCGTTTCGAAGAAGCCATAAGCTTTATCCGGAGAAATAAGAAGACGATTAATTCTATCACGATTTGTATTTTCACACTCATTTTTGCATGTAAAATATTGTCTTGTATTTTTATTACTATTTTTAGCTTAAAGCAATAACCTTATTTTCGTGAGGGTCAATACCGGTGTAGTGGCTAGCATTCACGCCTCTCATACCAAGGACGGTGGTTCAATTCCCAACCCCGCAGAAGTCACGAATGACCCGAGTTGTTAAAGTGACTATAATTAAACAAAAAAAAACTTATTTTTGTGCTTCTTCTGTCATTCGTCCTATCAGCAATATAGTTGTCTAGATTCATTTATGACCGCGAATTCAAATTCTTTGCATTGCAGTGGACGTATTCTACGAGGACTATACCCTGACATGAAGGTTTTTGGTATACAAACAATAAGTTTCGAATTTTTCTGAAATAATGTGTTCAAGAACTTGCTATAAGGAAATTTCTCAACCTTTTAATTAATTTCATATCTATACCCGTGATTTCAGAACTAATACCAGGATTGGTATAAGATCTTCAAGCTGTATTTCCGTCATTACTATGGCTGTATCCTTCAGATTTCCTCCAACCTCTAAAATCTAGTCAATATGCAATATGGACCATACATTCGAAGCAGGTTATCCAACCATGTAAAGGAGATATCCCATAATTAAGATATCCTACGTTTACTTTGAGTGTTTGCATTTTGTCTATATTGTTGAATTCTGATATACTAGCCTTACAAGCGTAACATCTGTGCTCTGCGCTACTCTGCGCTAAATGAGGCTATATCCATTTGAAAGCTCATATTTTACGCTAACTTTTACCGGTAGTGTCAATAGTGGCGAACCTTGGCTTCAAAACTTTTAAGCGTGTTTTACGCGAAAATATGGCACTTTTTAATGAAAATTTAAATTGTGGCATACTATGATAAAATTACTGCAAACTCAATTAATGGGCTTTATTCAGCACTATTTTTTGAAGAACTTTTCCTTAGACACTGTTGAAATCCGAGCTACCGTTAGACCTCTAGCATGCTTTGAAATATTGGGTTATTTTTCAAAAAAACGCTAAAACATGCTGAGATAGCATACTTTCGAGATTCATAGAAAATTCAAATTTTGTCATATTGATCTCAGGATCACAGGAAAAATACAACGGAGAGTCGAAATGAACTTTCATTTTTTGGCTGCTGGCCAGCGATTCCCCACTGTGCGATTGACTGGCGAAAGGGAAATCCCAAATATTCCATCCGATCAATGGAAGTTCAAATCAAAATAGTTTGATCTCTGGCGAAGGGATTTTGAAATTGTATGAATAGTTGCTAATACTCTTTTGAACTCACACCAACCAAAAACGATGATGCCGAAACGCGACACGTCGGCCACATAGGCAAAGGCATCGTTACACTGACCATCCTGGATGTCCACCACCATATTCATATTCAACGAGTCCTGCCAGACTTGATCCGGTAGCAGAACGTACGTCAACAGCACCATGTCGGTGTGGAGGTCGAAGGTCACTTTGAGAGTACAAATTTGCTGCAGAATTGTTAGTGGGTCGATAACTCCGGCGTCCAGAACCCACAGCCGATCGCATTTATCGACGTAAATTCGGTACAATGAAACCAACTTGCTGCAGTCCGGATTCCCAGAATCCGATTGTGGGGAGTGGTGTAGAAGCTCCAGCCCGGATGCGGACTACAGGGAGAGCTGGAATTTTCTATCGGTGACGGCATATAAAGTCGCAGGAACACCAGGATTCCAGCGGGGAGTAGTGATGAAGACGCGATTGATATATCGTTGCATGACGGAATATACATCCATCTGCATGACACCGAAAAGTCGTATGGAAAATCATGCAAGAAAACGTGAGAAAACGGAATGAATAAATCTTTAATGAATGTTACTTGTTTCGGAACCTACCTCTGAGTATTCATACACGACCCAGCACAACCCATATTTCCCACAAGAGGTTTATTGTTTCAGTTTTCCTCTTGTGATGTGACTACCAACAGACCGCGAAAACGGAAGCGACGCGACGACCTATCCAGCTTTTTACGAGCCATAATGGCGGACGTGTTCGTAATATTTGAACAGCATTTTTGACATTTCCTCAATACATCGCACGTTTTCTTTCCATACATTTCTTTAGTTTTACCGTGAACGCGCGGAAAGAAAACGTGCGATGTATTGGGGAAATGTCAAAAATGCTGTTCAAATATTACGAACACGTCCGCCATTATGGCTCGTAAAAAGCTGGATACGGCAAAAAATAATGACATCACCGCAATTTAAAGTTTGGTTGGAATAAACATGTTTATGGTAGAAAATAAATAAACTTTTAGTTTGGATCAACTGATATTTAATTTGAAACAATGCGAGATAATCAAGTTGAAATAATGTGTAAAAGTCATTACTTTCAACTAGATTTGTGGATTTAATGCAAACAAAATTCGATGTTAACGTAATCAAAACTTTAGTTTGGCTCCAACCAAATATATGGTTGTTTTAAACTAGCCACATTTGTAAACGCAAACTAAGCACAAGTTTGTTTTGAACTATTTTTAAGGTTGGTATTTGCGTAACCATAAATTTAGTTTATTTATACCAACGGTTTAGGTTAATTTAAGCTAACACCTCAATTTGATTTTAGGTAAAATAACTGCATTTTGCAACCTAAATTTTGGTTGAAATAAACAAGATAATGGTTGAAAAAAGCAAACTTTTAGTTTGGATTAACCGATACTTAATTTGAAACAACGCGAATTAATAAAGTTGAAATAATGTGGAAAAGTCGTTTCTTTCAACTAGATTAGTGAATTTAATTTAAACAAATTCCGATGTTATCGTAATCAAAAATTTAGTTTGGGCTTCAACCAAATTTATGGTTGCTTTAAACTAGCCTCATTTTTCTCCGTGTAACAAAAATTCATTCAAGAGAAATGATGTCAACTCTTCATTTCTATGTGAAAGCACGTAAGAACATCGTATGATTCTTATTTAAACTCAAATGCAAAACATCTAACTTTCAACAAAAATTCATTCAAGATTCATGATGTCCAACACTTCATGTCAAAAGGGCAAAGCGCAGAAATCCACCTAGATTTCCAAAAAGTAGAGAAAATGTCCTATAAGATGCATTTAACGTGATCGTTTTCTGACGTTTCCCGCCATACTTTCTTGATCGCTGAATATTGGTGTTGAGTTTCCCATACATTTTGTATGGAAGAACAAAATACCATTCTTCAACATGTTCAACTTCAGACATTTGTCAAAAATTCATTTTAACTTCAAACTGGCTAGAATTTTCAGGTTAACCTCCCAAAGTATTCCAGAAAATGATAAAAATATAATAATGGAAAAAGCTTGAAATTGGATTTTTAACTTTTGGCCAGCTTTGCGCCATAGTGCACTGGTGTGGTCTATTCAAGCAGGACATCGAGCCTACTTTGCCCAGTGCTTTGCGCACTGCGATCATGAGACATAAGCCGTCATACGAACCTGACAATTTACAAACTCTCCATTAGACCGATAGTTTTTATGGATTTGACAATGTTGATGGAGGACATGCGCGTCTTTGCGGAAAACTTTTGGCGGAGTACAAGCTCCATGCAAAAAGTAGCAGAGCAAGAACCAAGAGCAACAGACACTGGTTGAGGAGATTACCAACGTGCAACCTACATTTGGCGAAAGTCGGTAAGCTACGGTGAACCGGACACGTACTAAGGAAAACGGTTCTATACAGCAACCCCATCAGCACCAAGAATAGAGGGACTTAAGGGGGGATCCTACTCTGGAAAGTCGGAAAAATCGAGTATTATTTTTTTTGCATTTTCGAGAAGCCTATACCTTCAGAAAAGTCATGTCAGAAGGACTTTTTAATATCTGATGTCGTTGGAAAGTTACAGCGAAAACTGTGGGGTCACCTTTAGGGAAGTACATCGCTGTACGAAACTTTAAATACGTTTTTCTCGAAACCATGTTTTTTCAGCTGCCGGTACGTGTATCTCAGAATCTCGTGGTCCGATATGGCTGAAATTTTTTTTCAGCATGTAAAAATGAATTATCTAAATTGTTACGTAACCGTTTTTTGATATCTCAATTTTTCAGTTTTTATGAGCTCGAAATTGACCATTTTTTAATGAAAAAACACCTTTCCTGTGGAAAGATTGCTGCCATTTTGGTAACCTTTCGAATTTTCAAAAACCGCTACGTAACAATTTAGGCATTGACTTAAAGCTTCAAAATCATCCTTGAAATCCTTTTATAGATACTTCGTTGGTTCCCAGCACGTACCGCCTGCTATTTTACTATTTTCTAGAGAGCATCCACGCGCCCTGCTGCCTCCAGCATAATAATCACTATTTTGGCATTCAAAAAACATAATATACACGTTCGAATATACCTCAGTCTATAACCAAATTACCCCAACACTTAACTATAATTCCAACATACGAAACATCCATTATTTTTCGACATTCCAAAGTACCCCCCCTTAACGTGTGAGATGGCTCGTCCAGGTCTAAAGCGACATTTTTTATTTTTTAAATATAAAAACTGCGATTTCAGAAACGCCTGGGCGAATAGCCAAAAAGTTGAATGGAGCTTAAAACAAGACGAACCATTCCGGTTCTAAGCTGCTGACGAGTTTTGTTTAGAAAAATACGCATAGTGATTGTGAGCCTTCCGAAAACCGTTCTCTTCAAGACCCGCATCGGCAGTAGGAACAGAAGGACCCAATAGCCCTACCAAGTCGAAGGCGACTTCTGAGACACCTGGGAAATTGGCCATGAGTGATCCAGGAAGAGTATAATTTGAGTATACAGGATTTGAGTAAACAGGACGAACCACACCGGCTTTATCCTGAACAACAACAACAATGATTATGACCCCAACATAATGGTTCCGGAACCAGTGGCTTTTCGCTATTTGCTTTTGTCATATTATGCACGTGAATTTTCGAATTGGTCGAAAAACATATTTTCTAAATAATTGAAAAACTCTTGTTGTCACTTTACTTTTAAATCAAAGACGAATATACGTAACAAAACTTTTTTTTATTAACTTTAAAATTTCTGTTACCCAAATTATAGCGTTTTTTTTTTGGACAAAAAGTGAATCACGCCGCAAAAGCTCAAATATATATGTCCCAGTGTAATAATATTGCCATATATGTCAACAAAATTCATGCTGGTCATTGTTTCATATGTCTTTGTTGGTCATACTGGTGTAATGGCCATATTTTACCTTGCCATATATATGAAAACATATAAACTGACAAGGCTGCCTGTCATATAAATTGGCCAAATTTATATGGCATAGTGTAATAGCTCTTGCCATACCTTGTGTGTCATATTGATATATGAGCCATATTTCATATGGCACCATCGACCATATTTATATGCTAGTGTAATAGTACCTTTAGCCGCGTTTCTCGGCGCGGTTTTTCGAGGGAAGGCCCCGTTCCTATGTAATAGACTAATCTCAAGTTTTTAGTCTTGACCTTGGAATGAGGTCATACATATATTAATATTTTTTTGAAACGATGGTTCTACAATTGATGAAGGGACGGTAGGGGAAAGAAATGGAAAATTTGTTGGTGAAGGAGGAGGGGGAAGAGCGGAAAGGAAAGGGGGGGGGGTATTGGTAGCTATGCTTGACAAGTAGTCATTTTGACTCCTACCTTTTGTCCAATGCTGGAAGGTGCATGAGTCGAATCAAGCTGTAATCTGAGATTACAACCGGATTCGAACTCACAACACCCTCCAGGGCATGTGGTTCGCTGGTACTTGTACCTTTGAACCATAGAGGCGCTGGACAAAAGGAGACCGCAAAATCCACTTCTCAAGGATAGCGACGCGTTTTTTTAGTTGGGTTATCGACACATATTGTGCCGCTTCCTGCATCAATTGCAGATTACCACCGAGCGAGAAGTTTTAATCTAACTACTATTTACTTTCAGGACGACGACACTATGCCGGCCCTTACTGCACGTGACGCTGTTCGTCTGTCAGCGTATGTTAGCCGCGTTTCTCGGCGCGGTTTTTCGAGGGAAGGCCCCGTTCCTATGTAATAGACTAATCTCAAGTTTTTAGTCTTGACCTTGGAATGAGGTGTCATACATATATTAATATTTTTTGAAACGATGGTTCTACAATTGATGAAGGGACGGTAGGGGAAAGAAATGGAAAATTTTTTGGTGTCCCTTCATCAATTGTAGAACCATCGTTTCAAAAAAATACTCAAATTTTTGATTATATTGAATATTGTTGAGAACCATCGCATCCCCACTTGCTGATCAGCTCCGAATCAAATCAGAATTTAGATTTCCATCATCATGCATGGACAAAAAACGTTATCTAGATATTTACATAAGCGTGACACTGAAGCTACTAGGACTGCAACTTTACCTAAGCATGGGTATCTGTTACTGAAAATTCGACTTCTGGTGAATAGCAGTTTCGTTTAGCGTTCTTCAAAAGCGCATAATAAGGATAAATGTTTTTGTTTGAAGAATATATAATTTTATACTGCTTTTTCGAAACGACGAATATAGTTAAAGCGTGTGGTGGCGAATGCTTTTGAACAGCATTTAACTGTACAGCTGTCAGCGCGTTTTTCAATTCTGAAGCTTTTGAGGGATTTTAGGTGATATCTTTAATGATGCTGGAAACCGTCGTATTTCCCACTGTTGCGGCAGAAAGCCGCATTGTAATCCATCGCGGTTAGCTTCTATTGTCCAGCCGAAGCTAGTCACAAAACGCTATTGTCCGTTCTACCGAACGTGATGTACAAAGCTAGTGATGTCCGAAATTTTCAATTATTCGAATACCGATTAATCGGCGAGCGTTGGCTGCACTAATCGATTAATTCAACTATTCGTACTAGTGGTATTCGATTAGAAATATTCGAATATTTTATTCATTAATTCGATTAATCGAACGATTATGAACGATTAGCGACCATTATTCGGGGATTATTCGCATTCATATTATTTCGTTTGAGCTATTCGATTAATTCAACTACTCGTGCTGGCAGTATTCGATTAAAAATTATTCGAATATTTTTATAGTTATTCGATTAGTTGAATTAATCGAACGATTAACGGACATCACTATACAAAGGTTATTATTTTAAACATGTATTAAATCTATTTACCGCAAATGTATAAAAGGCGAATAATAAATAGCAATTATTCAGTGCACTAGCAACCACCGCTGTTGGCGGATGGTTGCCGTAAGATGAATCTAGCGTTTTATTTTAGTGTGAAGACATCCAGTCCCGTTGGTAATCGGCCACCCTAACGACGATCCGGAACACCCACAGATTTTTGACTTATTTGTGTTGCATAACTTAAGATCTCAACTGGGACATTTTCTCACAGTTCCAGGCTTCGCTTGTTTCTCTCAGTAGAGTCTACAAACTTCTTACTTGGACGACATGCATTTGATATCTCAGACCAAGTAGATGACTTGATTGTAGAGCTTATCCAAGTTTTGTTTGCCTCTTTAAACCGAACCTTATGGTTATAAGAAGTCGTCAATGTGCGTTTGAACTGTGTTTTAAAACCACTCAATTGATATTTCAGTACATGATAGTGATTCGGAGGGCATTTAAGAGTTTCTTTAAGTTTTTTTTCTGTAAACAAAACCGTTTTGTCGATTGAGCGATCAGGACATTTGGCTGGTGAATGGCTTGGTAATGCGTACCATCGGTGCCTTGTGCACTGGGTATAAAATAGACCCCGCAGTGGTTCACAGCCTCTTACCTAGCAACTCCTACCCCAACCTCCTCGTGGTACCAGCCGGGATACGAGCAACCTCGGGTGGAGATCGGGTAACCTACCCCGGTGGAAACCAAGGTCGTATGCTAACAGGGGAGGAGGGCTCCTTCGAGCTACGTTGGCCCTCCGGCGATACTGTGGGGTTGGTTGCGGGCTTTGCAAGCCTGAACCACTAAAAAAACCAAAGCAATGGACTCCGTAAGTAATAATAATAACTCTAATCGGAACAATCGGCAAAGACCCAGGCGACGAAAACGAACTAACGATTGGAAATTAGGAACATGGAACTGTCGGTCTCTAAATTTCCTCGGAAGTACCCACGTGCTTTCTAAAGAAGTGAAGAGCCGCAAGTTCGACATCGTAGCGCTGCAGGAGGTATGCTGGAAAGGAACGATGGTACGTACGTATAGAGATGGTCATACCATCTACCAGAGCTGCGGCAATACACACGAGCTGGGCACAGCTTTTATAGTGATGGGCGAGATGCAGAAGCGGGTGATCGGGTGGTGGCCGATCAACCCCCGAATGTGCAGATTAAGAATCAAGGGCCGATTCTTCAATATAAGCATAATTAACGTGCACAGCCCTCACCTCGGAAGTACCGATGATGACAAAGACGAATTCTACGCGCAGTTGGAGCGTGAATACGACCGCTGCCCAAGACATGATGTCAAAATTATCATCGGGGACTGTAATGCTCAGGTTGGTCAGGAGGAGGAATTCAAACCGGTGATTGGACGGTTCAGCGCTCACTCGCAAACGAACGAAAACGGCCTATGACTTGTCGAATTCGCCGCCTCCAAGAACATGGCCGTACGTAGTACCTTCTTCCAGCATAACCTCTACCATCGGTACACCTGGAGATCACCCAACCAGACAGAATCACAAATCGACCACGTTCTGATAGATGGTCGGCACTTCTCAGACATTATCGACGTCAGAACATATCCGGGCGCTAACATTGATTCGGATCACTACCTAGTGATGGTAAGGATACGCCAAAAACTATCTGTTGTGAACAACATACGATACCGCCGCCCGCCACGGTATAATCTAGCGCGACTGAAGCAACCAGAGGTCGCCGAAAACTACGCGTTATCTCTCGAAATCGCGCTGCCGGAAGAGGGAGAGCTGGATGAAGCCCCTCTTGAAGACTGTTGGAATGCCGTGAAAACAGCCATTAACAGCGTAGCGGAGAACGTCCTAGGCAGTGTGGCACCGAATCGACGTAACGAATGGTTTGACGAGGAATGCCAGCAGATATTGGATGAGAAGAACGCAGCGCGGGTACAAATGCTGCGTAGAGCCACCCGTCAGAATGTGGAGCGATACAAACAGAAGCGGAGACAGCAAACCCGACTCTTCAAGGAAAAGAAGCGCCACCAAGAGGAGAAGGAGTGCGAAGAACTTGAACAGCTGTACCGCTTTCACGACACACGAAAGTTCTATCAGAAACTCAACGGATCTCGCAAAGGCTTCGTGCCGCGGGCCGAAATGTGCAGAGATAAAGATGGAGGTATCTTGACTGATGACCGTGCGGTGATCGAAAGGTGGAAGCAGCACTACGATGAACACCTGAATGGCGTGCAGGCGGAAGACCATGATAGCGGAGGAAGTGACCACATTGGTGCAGCAAGCGACGAAGGTGTGCCACCCCCATCGATAAGGGAAGTTAAAGAAGCCATCCAGCGGCTGAAGAACAACAAAGCAGCGGGAAAGGATGGCATTGGAGCGGAACTTATTAAAATGGGCCCGGACAAGTTGGCCGGCTGTCTGCATCAATTGATTGTCAAGATTTGGGATACGGAACGACTGCCGGAGGAGTGGAAAGACGGGGTTATCTGCCCTATCTACAAGAAAGGTGATAAGCTGGATTGTGAGAACTACCGAGCCATCACTATCCTGAATGCCGCCTACAAAGTGCTGTCCCAAGTCCTCTTTCATCGACTATCGCCAATAGCCAATAGATTTGTGGGAAGTTACCAGGCCGGCTTCATGGAGGGTCGGTCTACAACAGACCAAATCTTCACCCTGCGGCAGATCCTCCAGAAGTGCCGCGAATTCCGAGTCCCCACGCACCACCTGTTCATCGATTTCAAAGCCGCATATGATAGCGTAAACCGACAAGAGCTATGGAAAAATTTGGACGAAAACGGCTTTCCGGGTAAGCTTACTAGACTTATCATGGCTACGATGGATGGGATCCAGTGCTGTGTGAGAATCTCGGGTGGATTGTCGGACCCATTCGAATCTCGCAGGGGACTTCGACAAGGAGATGGTCTTTCCTGCCTGCTATTCAACATTGCGCTTGAAGGTGTTATAAGGCGAGCGGCGATCGAAATGCGGGGCACGATTTTCAATAAATCCAGTCAATTTATCTGCTTTGCTGACGACGTGGATGCTGTCGGCAGAACATTTGAGGCGGTGGAAGATCAGTACACCAGACTGAAACGCGAAGCAGAGAAGATTGGATTGCAGATAAATACGTCTAAAACGAAGTATATGCTGGCGGGCGGGACCGAGCGCGACAGGGCTCGCTTGGGCAGCACCGTGGTAATCGACGGGGATAAGTTCGAGGTAGTCGACGAGTTCGTATACCTTGGCTCGCTGGCAACAGAGGACAACAATACCAGCCATGAGATTAAAAGACGTATTATCAGCGGAAGTCGGGCCTACTACGGACTCCACAAACACTTGCGGTCGAACAATCTGAGCCCCCGTACAAAGTGCACACTGTACAAAACGCTAATTAGACCGGTTGTCCTCTACGGGCACGAAACGTGGACATTGCTAGAAGAGGACCTACGAGCACTCGCAGTTTTCGAACGGCGGGTGCTAAGAACCATCTTTGGCGGAGTGCAAGAGAACGGTGTATGGAGGCGAAGAATGAACCACGAGCTCGCGCGTCTCTACGGCGAACCAAGTATTCAGAAAGTGGTTAAAGCTGGACGGATACGTTGGGCAGGACATGTTGCTAGAATGCCGGACAACTATCCTGCAAAAATGGTTTTCGCATCAAATCCGGTAGGAACAAGACGAAGAGGGGCACAACGAGCGAGGTGGCAAGACCAGGTGGAGCGAGATCTGGCGAGCACTGGGTGCCCGCGGAACTGGAGATCAGTTGCCATGGACCGAAACAGATGGAGAAATTATACTGCGCAGGCCTTGTCATAAGACGTTAGGCCAATTAAGTAAGTAAGTAAGACATTGGCGTATAAACTGAAAGAGCTGGTTTCTAGAAAATTTCCAGTCAATTCTCTCAGAATTTGAAAGAATACATCGAAATTTCTTAACTAATGCATGACACAACTAATGCAACACAACTAATTGATAAAGTTGTAAAATGCGTGAAAAATAGTCACAACTTCAAATTCAAAAATAAATTGAGAGCGTGAGGATGCGTGAGATTTTCTTTCGCAACATTATTCTGGAACTCCATACCTTTCTTATGGGATTTTTACGTGGCAGTTTCTAAAAAATATCAAAAACACAGCAGGAACTCAACCTTGCTGATCGGACCACTTGCAAAAAAATCACGCTGCGATTTATAGCAAGGTTTTGACAGCTGTAAAGTCTTATAAACAATCGAGATGTTATCAAAATGGCCGACATATGATGCTATAAGTATCTAACAATACAACAATGATAAATAGCGCGTGGTTCATTCACATTTTGATTTTTGAATTTTGGCCAGGTTTTTGGCTGATATACTCCTACGTGCAGCGTCTCGACTTGATAAGAAACTTTCCGTTGCGTATTTGGACATTCTCCTTGAAATTTGCGAAAACTGCAAAGCCACAATCCATAAAACTTGTCCGTTCAATTATGTTCCTCTTTAGCTGATCTGCAAAATTGAACAATGTTTACATTTTTACATTCGGACAACAAACAATCATGAATGTATCCATAGTAACTCCGTCAGGGCGAATTCGACGCTCCTCCAATGAATGTCAAAAGATTGTGCCCATTTGTGCTCAATATCCGCCATTATCGCTCGTGGAATGCTGGATAGTGAAGTAAAACCTCTAAGCTATAGAGATGAATGAATTTAAAATTTAAAATCTCTTTAATCAATAAAAAAAATTAAACAAGATAACCGGCGAGATGGATCAACCATGGTCTTAGCCAAGTCAAATGACAGCACAAAGAAAAAAAAAGAAGGCATAAAAAGTAATGTTGCAGCACCTTGCCGGCATCGAAACAATCACACAGCCGATAACCGATATTGTCAGGTTCCTCTTTGTTTCATGGTTTGCTGCAGAATAAATTTCTTACAGAACAGCTTTTCATGCCGTTCAGATTTATTATTATTATTATTATTCATTTAATATATCCATCTGACAAAGTCTTAATGAATTTATAGTCACATGTAAGGTCCACAATTAAAAATTATATCAAATCAGTGTTCCATAGTCGCTGCGTGAATTTTCCAGTTGGCTCTCCAAACTCGAAGAGTTCTTCAACCCGAGTGAAAGTCCGGACACATGCAGTCATCGGTTCGTGGAATCCAAATGTGGTACGATGAAAAACGGCATGCAACAACGATGTAGTACGTAAAGATCTTTGCGAAGCACGGAAATTGACTTTAGTAAGTAACGTCGGTGAATCGATGTCGTTGTTTAGAATTTTTGCCACCAACGTTGCCTGCTGAACTTTACGGCGCCGTTCCAAAGTATCCAGGCCCAGCAAACGACATCGTGCTGGATGCGGTGGAAGATTATCAGGATCCCGCCAAGGTAAATCCCTAAGAGCCATACGAATGAACCTTCTCTGGATGCGTTCGATTCTTAACGCCCACGTGAGCTGGTGAGGTAGCCAAATTACACTTGAATTGTCAAGTACTGGACGGACTAGTGCGCAATACAAGGATTTTAGGCAATGAGGGTCCTTGAAATCTCTTCCAATTTTAGCAATGAATCCAAGCTGCCGGGAGGCTTTGGAAATGATATTAGAACGGTGAGCATTGAACGTAAGTTTAGAGTCAAGTAAGATGCCGAGGTCGTTAACCTGATCAACCCTTCGGAGGATACTTCCGTCAATATGGTAGTCAAACACAATCGGGCTGTGAATGCGATGAAACGTGATTACCTCACATTTGGCTATACTCACAATCAAGTAGTTTAACTTGCACCAGTTCGCACAGGCATCTAGTAAATGCTGCAATCGATGACAATCATCGATAGAGCGAACATTAAGATACAGTTTGAGATCGTCGGCGAAACAAGTATGCAACCGGCTTCAAGTAGTAACGCGACGTCGTTGAAGAATAGAAGCTGATTATTCGCACAAAAAACGTACTGCACTTTGCACTCACTACAAAAATTATAAATATTTGTTTTGAAATTGTTATTTGTTATTTGTTATTTATTTATAAAACTACAAGGTATACAGCCCTAAGGGTTGTACGAAAGGGTGACGTAGGACTATATCAGATCATCAGATCAAAGACTAATGTAAACTGCATTTCTGGCATAAGTATTGCCCGTTTCTTTGGTAACAAAACGCGCTGCTGACTTTTTTGATAGCTTGAAGTCGCAGAAAGAATCTGCTTGGCTGTACGTAAGTAATAAGTATATATTATGCTTGTCTAGCACGTAAGCTATTAATTTATTTGACAAAATAAACGATTCTTGCCCCCGCGACGATTCTGGAGTCGGTTTCACCCGTGACGGTTATAATTCATTGCGTACGAAAGGGTGGGAAATTGATAATATGTTTATAAGAATCTGTGAGCGCCATTGTTTAAGTGAATGTTTAAAAGAGAAGAGCGAAATATTCAGATTCAATTCTTCATTTAATGCAATGGTGGCTTTGAAAATACGTGGACGGGGGTTCATAAGTGCAACGCCTGCAACCTTTGAGACATAGAAATTTCTTTTAAAAATCACTTGCATCATAAAGATTGAAACTGTAATGAATTATCCTCCTACCATAGGGATGAGGGGTCTCAAAGCATCATAAAATAAAAAAATCAAAATAAATTCATGCCTCCAAAAAACCTCACACGCCAAATTTGGTGCCATTTGCTTGATTAGTTCTCGAGTTATGAAGAAATTTGTATTTCATTTGTATGGGATCTCCCCTTCTTAAAGAAAGTAAAGGTTCTAATCCACTATAGAAAAAATTCCCCCCCCCCCCTGTTAAAAGACGGATGGGTCTCATTATGCCATAGAAAAAATTCCTGCCTTCTAAAACTCCCACATGCAAAATATGGTTTCATTTGCTTGATTAGTTCTTGAATTATGAAGAAATTTGTATTTCATTTGTATGGGAGCCCCCTTCTTAGAAGCAGAAGGGGTCTCAGTACACCATAGAAAAACATCTTACCTCCAAAAACCCCTATAAGCCAATTTTGATTCCTTTTGCTCGAATAGTTCTCGAGTTATGAGGAAATTTGAATATTATTTGTATGGGGGCCCCCCTCCTAAAGAGAGGAGCGGTCTCAATTTACCACAGAAAAAATTCTTGCCTTCTGAAACCCCTACATTCCAAATTTGGTTCCATTTGCTTGATTAGTTCTAGAGTTTTGAGGAAATTTGTATTTCATTTGTACGGGAGCCCCCCCCCTCCTCTTAGAAGGAATAGAGGTCTCAGTACACCGTAGCAAAATAATCCTGCCTTCTGAAAGCCCCACATGCCAAATTTGGTTCCATTTGCTTGATTAGTTCTTAATTTTTGAGGAAATTTGTGTTTCATTTGTATAGGAGCCCCTCTCTTACGCCCTCCTTAAAATTGCTCTCTTACACTCCTAAAAAATTGCTGGTCATTTTATCTATCCAACGACATATAAATTGTTCAGTTTCGTTCAGTAGTTTAGTAGCTATTAGCATTCGAAATCTTTCATTCAAACGTTACACTTCTATTTTCGTTTTCACAAAGTGCTACCCAGTCCCAGTATAGTAAACAAAGACGTAGTCCTACGTCAAAAATTCATTCAACACAATATTGTCTTGATGAACGCTGATATAGACTAACTACATATTGTTACCGATACTTGTACACAAAACTACACTTAAACAGCAAACAGCTATCGTCTCTGCAGGAGTCGTCTTTTAAAAGTGTCGATAGTAATGTCGAAATCGAACAGCTCGTACACGGTGTTGAACTGAGCTGCCATGTACCTTATCGGGCTAAACTGACCGTAGTTAACCCTCTAGTTCCCAACCCTGCCAATTGGCGGACTTCAGGAAAATCGTTATAAATCTCCTATGCTTATTCGTTTTATGTTGGTATCCACCCATACCTTCTCATTATAGTCTAATCTAACTATTCGAGTGATTTGTTTGTTTTATTACGTTAATTTGAAACAGATATTTTGTGCGAAACTTGAAAAATGCCAGTAAACTGAGAAAAAAATTATTTTGCTCTGCAGAGTGAAATTCAAATTGTTATAATTTGCTTATTTCTTGGAATAAATGAACAAAAAAATTATTGGTGAGTAGCTGATAAGTTGTACTTCATGGTAAAAAAAGAAATTTGCGATAAAAAGTTTAGGAACTGGTCGATTTTTATCAAGGAACTGACCCCGCCAATTGGCGGGGTTGGGCATTAACGCCAACTTTTTTTTGGTAATTTGACAACGTATTTGTATTTGTATTTGTATTTGAATATAGGCTATGAGCCCGTTATCCTTTCTTAAGACTAATTTACGAACAATTATTGGACAAATTCTACATATAGGAACAAGTTAAATATTAAATAAAAATACAATCACTAAAGCAGTTGTCCTCTGTAGTATAACCTAAGCCTATGTTTAATGGTATTTGCGCTCATGTCAATGGTTATAATTTGCTGAAGCTCGTTAAAGGCGTTCATGAAACGGGAAGTGGGTTCATGCTGTGAGTAGTTCCTAGAACGAAACGGCGGATCGAAGATTCTACGTCGTCGAAGTGTCACTGGGCTATTGTTGAAAATTAATCTCATGGTCAATGGTTGGCTAGCTGTTCGTCCTGAGAATATGTTCGTGAAGAACACGATATCTGCTGTGTTATGCCTCGAGTGTATCGTGTCAATGTCCACCAAACAACAGAGGTCATGGTAAGGTGCTAGCTCTTCTCCGTTCCATCCAAGATTCCTGAGAGCAAACCTTACAAATCTCTTCTGGATTCTCTCGATGCGTTGAATATGCGTTACATACTGCGGACGCCAAATAACGCTAGCGAAATCCAGTTTGCTTCTGACGAGACCTTTGTAGATTGCCAGTATTGCATACGGATCATCGAGGTCACGGCCGAACCTCCTTACAAGCGCAAAAAGTTTCAGGCTCTCGTTAATCACGTTGTCGATGTGTCTAACAAAAGAAAGCGACCTATCGAATGTTACCCCTAGGTCACGTACATATTCTACACGCGGGATAGTACTACCTCGGTGAACGTAGTCGAAGATCACAGGGCTAACTTTCCTAGTGAATGTCATCACTGAACACTTGTTCGTATTAACTTTTAATCCGCAACTGTAACAGAATCTCCCAAAATGCTCTAAATCAAGCTGCAACTTCAGGCAGTCATCCATTGTCTTAATGGGAAAAAAGATTTTCACGTCATCGGCATAAGTTAAAACGGTTGCGTGTGAAATAACTTCAGGTAATTTGTTCATTAATATTACAAATAATAAAGGTCCTAAGTGGCTACCTTGTGGTACTCCTGATTGCACTGTAAACGAACCGGATTTGTTGCCGCGCAGTTTTACAAATTGAGTTCTATTTTTAAGATACGACCTCAACCAGTTATATCGCGAGCCTCGGATGCCAAAGTCTTCTACTGCTTCTAAGATACTATTAATACTAACAGCATCAAATGCTTTGCTCATATCGGTGTATATGCAATCCATTTGTAAGCCACTTGCGATGCAATCCGTGACCACCGAGGTGAACTCGCAAAGATTCGTGACCACTGACTTCTTCTTCAAGAATCCGTGCTGTACAGGAGAAACACGGTTAGCTACATTATCGTAAAGAAGGCCATATACCAGCGACTCGAAAAGCTTCGGAATAGCCGATTGAATAGCAACTCCACGGTAGTTTTCTACATCACCTTTGGCCCCTTTTTTATGTATCGCAATGACGTGCGAAATCTTCCAGATTCCTGGGAAGTGACCGGAAGCCAATGACGCATTAAACAAGCTTTTAGAGGGGTTACAAATTCCTGCCGAAATTCTTTCAGAATTTTGTTCGATAGCGTATCTGGACCTGCTGATTTATTGGCATCGAGTTTGCAGATACCGCGTTCCACACAAGCTTCGGACAGTTGATACGGCGCCTCATTCTTACCGCTGAGCAATTCTCTGATATTATCGGTAACCTCAGTAAACACAAAAAAAAAATACGCCGCGAAGAGTTCTGAAGACGATTGAAGATCAGTAGACGTAACACCGTTGTAATTCACACAATCCGGAACGCCAGATCCTTTTCTTCTGCCATTTACGAATCTCCAGAATGATTTTGGGTTAGTCTTAAAGCGAGTTTGTATACCCGCGATGTAAACTTGATACGCTTCTCTGTGAACCGCTTTAAATACTCTTAGGATTTGTTTGTAGTTTGCCACGTTTTCGCTTGAGGGTGAACGACGCATCCGTTTCAAAGCTGATCTCTTTTCTTTCATTAGATTGACCAGCGCTGGTGTAAACCATTCGGGGCAGCTATTTGTAGAACTTCGCCGTTCCGTTATCGTTGGAGAATATCGAGAAAATATGCCGAAAATGGTATAATAAAATAGCAGTGAATTAAAATCCACTGAATTTTCAACAACTACATCACTTTCGCAATCAACATTTAAAATGTCTATTGAACGTAGAAAGTCGGACATTTTTTCCGCTTGTCGATAATATTCCTCACAACCTTGAAAAACGTCTTCTGATATGAACAAATCGTCCCACGCAATATTTTCAATGTCTAACCGAGCTCGCTCAAGATCCATTGCGTTCAGATTTAGTTGATTTTTGAGCACCCCTTGTTTGCACTCTGCCGGTTCGATTGCACTGACGGTTAATAACATCGCATTGTGATGAACCTCATTTTTTATCAATGGATCCGTTAATGCTACGTGACAGATATCTGCTGCTGTGGTGAACACCAAATCAAGAAAACAGTTATTGTGGTTAGGAATATTGCATATCTGCAACAGGCCGGCAGAAAGAAAACCATCTACAATAACCATCTCGCGCTGGGAGCTGACTTGATCGGGTAAGTAAGATATATTATTCGAATCACAGTGCGGCTGATTCCAATTTAAATTCGGCAGGTTCAAATCGCCGACAACAATTACAACAACAAAACGAGCGATACCGTTCAACACTAGAGGTAGGTGGAATATAGCCACAACACAAAAATAAAGCTCCATTCGTTGTTGCTAATTTTACACAAATTGCTTCATTGTTTTCAGCCCTAGCATGTTCAGTGCTGGTGAGACGGTTGTGGACGGCAACTAATACACCTCCTCCGGATAGCTTTTCACTATTGGAGATGTTTCTGTCGCAGCGATAGACGGCGTTGTTGTTTCCGATGTATTTATTGATTTTTTCGAGTTTAAGCTAAAAATTATTGTTATAGGCCTTATTAGCTTCTTTATATACCTTGAAAATTTCACAAACATGCATTGGCATTAAAACGAAAGGGGAATTTATAGGACTTATCACCTAATTTTCAGTGCGCCTTTTTGACGAGCTGCAATATAGCGCTTTATAGCTATCCAGCTTTTTACGCGCTATAATGGCGGACGCTATAAATTGTGTTCGTAATATGTGATCAATCTTTTTGACAACTCTGCATCCATCAAAACTGGGCACTCTTCTCCTGTACGGCAGTGTTGCTCTTTCTTTCGTTTACGCAAAAGAAGGAAGGCAATAGTTTTGTTTACATTTCGCACAGTTTTGCTTTCCTTCTTTGACGTAAACGAAAGAAAGAGAACGGTAGTGTTGCAAGAGAAGAGTGCCAGATTTGATGTATGCAGAGTTGTCAAAAAGATTGTTCGCATTTTACGAACACAATTTATAGCGGCCACCATTATAGCGCGTAAAAAGCTGGATATCACAAAACATTTCATGGTATTGGAAACCATAACCCTATAACCAAGAAACAGATACAATGAAACCCGGCGAATTTTGCTGCTTAACGACAAAATCTTGATAAGCAAGACAATATTATTCAAAATGGGATCTATCATAGCCCATTTTAACCGCAAATTTTAATCTATTCCGCTTAATAAGTTTGTGTTAATAAACAAATTGAGTGAATTGCCAGTCGACAAAAGATTGTAGTGAACAAATGTGTACAACAAAAATGAAAAACCCAATTTATCAAACAAATCACATAAATGTGGATTTCAGTTTCATGTTCTATCAGAATCTAATGGTTTTTCAATGGTTACAGTTTCAAAGCATATTATGGTGTAGGCAATCCTGACTTGGGAGCAGCTACTAGTGTTGTTGTTCGCCTTTCTAAAATTTTACCGGATCTTTACACAGACAATGACTATAGACAACGATGAACTTGAAGTGGTTGATGAGTTTATATTTGGGATCTCTGGTCACCGCCGACAATATTACGGGTAAGGAGATTCAATGATGCATTCAAGCTGGAAGTCAAGTCTAGTTTTCCTCAGTAAGACGCTTCGATTAACCCCTCTAAGGTCTACTTCATTTTTAGCACCGCAAAATTCACTAAAATGGTCGTAACTTTTTTATCTTTCAATATTTTTTGACCAAATTTGGAAATTTTTCCGAAAATATTTTCTATTTTCATAATATCTATAGATAATAGCCATATGTCATATGGTCCCGGAGTTATTCCGGAGTTCCTTGAGGGACCGTGACATGGCTTTTTTAGATAAAGTTGCCAAATATTTAAAATTTGTTTGAAATCTGTTGATTTTTGTAAACATATCATCGACTGTGGACATATCAGTTATTTTGCCGCAGTTATGAGCCATGGTGCGCGCCATCCGAATCCGGGGGGACACTATAAATCCGGAACCGGTTCCCATGAAGGGACATTTCACCATCAGTAAAGTATGTCGTGTCGCATGTCAAAAAACATCAGCACTCGACAAAATAGCGATTGGCGATCATCTCATGTTTCTCAGAGGCCGTATGACCGGTTCCGGGCCCGGGGAGGGTTTTCTTTTCTGATTCAAGCACGGAACGGATTTCGAAGGAACTTGTCCGGGACCTGGAATCGGCCAAATGGCCAAACATTTCAGTTGAAGCTCATTATAACTAGTTCCATAAATACTAGCACTGTTATAGATGCTCTGAAATGGATGTCCCGAATTAAATCGAAAAATTTGATTTCGCAACTTTTTTGCGCCCAGGTGCCCAACCCCGCCAATTGGCGGGTTACGAATTTTTATAAATAATCAAAATATTCCTGAACTTAGTAATTAGAGAATATTTTTTCCATTATTCTGGCCACGAAATGAGCATTTTAAAATTTTTTCAAGCAAATCAAAAATTTGGGCACTGGAGGGTTAACTCTCCGAGCGTCAAGATGAAGAAAATTCCTAGTACGAAGAGCCCTTTCCGGAGCGTATAGATTCAGCTGTTCCAGGATAGGCGGACAGTCAATATGGCCGATCAGGAGTTTAGCAACAAACACAACTTGAGCAGTCGTACGCCTCTTTTCGAGGGTTTCAAGTCCTAGCAATTTGCATCGGTGTTCATATGGAGGCAAGTCCAGCGAGTTGCCCCCCGGCAGCATCCGAAGAGCATACCGGACGAAATTTTTTTGTACTGCTTCAATCCTCGCAATTCAGTTAGCTTGAAACGGGCACCAGACTATTGAACAGGTTTCGAGTAATGATCGTACCAATGCGCAGTATAGCGAACGAAGACAAAACGGATCGCGGAACTCGTTAGCTATTTTAAAGATGAAACCGAGTTGCCTATTAGCTTTTGAGATGATCTCTTCAAAGTGCAAGCGAAAGGTGAGAGCACAGTCAAGATTCACTCCCAGGTCACGAATATGATTAACCCGTTGCAGCGCATGGCCCAGAATAGAGTAATCAAAGGTAATCGGGTTCAGTTTGCGGTAAAACGAGATAACACTGCATTTGGGAACACTGATTGTTAACAGATTATTCATACACCACGCCTCAAATAGGTCAACCAGCCGCTGCAATCTCAAATAGTCAAGTGTGGTTTTTAGTGGCAGGTATATCTTAACATCGTCCGCGTAAAACAAACGACATTCAGCAGGCAGCAGTATAGAGAGCTCGTTGATGAATAGTGTGAAAAGCAAAGGGCCCAAGTTGCTTCCTTGTGGATTTTGACGCATAAACTACGGTCAGTGAGGTAGGACCTCATCCATCTAATAAAAGCGACAGAAATTCCAAGTTTCTTCATACGATTCAACAATATCGCGTGATCAACACGATCGAAGGCAGCTTTTAAGCATTGGCGGAACTAGCGCTCATTTCTAGGGGGGGCTATAGCCCCCAGCATTTTTTCGACCATTTTATTTCCTTGGCATATTAAAATTAAATGTACATTGATGCATGGGAACTTTAAGTTTTGATGCATATAAAAATTACTCTCAAGTTTTCATTATGTAAAGTTATCTAACTATAGTTTTTTCTTAAATTTAAAAATCCAGCCTAATTTTTCTAGGGGGGGCTAAATGTCTCCTAGGGGGGGCTTAGCCCCTAGCCCCCCCCCCCCCCCCCCTAGTTACGCCAATGCTTTTAAGTCTGTATATATAACATCCACTTGCGCATTTTCTTCCATGACATTTAGGCAAAACGAGACAAACTGCGTTAGATTAGTGGCAACTGATCTTCTAGGGAATAATCCATGCTGATCAACGGATAAGTATTGCGGTTATTTACATAAATTTTCATTGTGTTGCGGCGGTAGTCCGCATCGTCAATCACCGCAACGAGAACAAGGAAAGGTGGCCAAATATTTTTTGGTTTATATGTGCAATTGTTACTGATGCTTTAGCAACTAAAACTACCATAAAAAACTTCTTTTAGCCTCTTACATTCAAAAATCTGTTTTATATAAATCATAAGTACAAAAATTGGTGTAAATAGTAACAAAATTTAAGAAGTACGGAATGGTGATGCAAATAATCTAAACAATAGAAATTGATCTATTTGTATGGCACCTCTGGAAAAAAGCACATCCTTCAATATTTGGCGAGCTCAGCATTGGGCGATAATGTATCGATATAACTGGTATCGACATTTGTGGACGAAATCTCGATAGAGATTTTTTCGAAATATAGTTAATTTCGGTATGCATATAAATAAATACAACAGCTCTGTAAATGTTAACACGTTATACGGAGTGTTATAAAATAAATGTAAAATGCTGATCGTTACGTGATGCGAGCAATTTTGCTGATTATGCTTTCAACTGAGTATACGTATCGATATGTGAAAAATATCGATATTCAATTAACGAAAATTCGTCAGCTTCGCTCAATACTGAATTATTTTGACAGCTTGCTATGAACTTTCCGAGAATGAAAAGCACAATACTGCGAACTGCACATAAAAAGTGCATCGTGGACTATGATTTCCAACACTTTCGGGCAGGCACAAAGTGATGTGATACCCCGATAGTTTTCCACGTTCCTCTTATCTCTTTTTTTGTGCACGGGAAACATGATGGATTTTTTCCATGACTCAGGAAATACATTTTGCCGGAGAGAAGTTTCGAATAACAACGCCAGTGGGCGAACGATAGCTGCAGCACATTTTTTCAGAACACAAGAAGGAGTTCCGTCAGATCCAGCAGCGAACGAATATTTCAGCTTTTTGATCGCGGTTTCAACGAGTTGATCGTTTATATGGAATATATTCAAGTTGATCGCATCACATGGAGTATCTCGGATTGCAGAGGCAGTCTGCATTTCCGAAGCAACAGAAGTGTTAAAAGAATTCTTGAAGTGAGTGGCAAAGAGCTCGCATTTTTTCACGGCGGTGTTCGCACCAACGTAGCAGCAGTTGAAGAGTCACTCGAGCGTATGAATGAAGTCAACATATTATCAGAAGTGCGCGCACTCCGATCGTCACGAAATAAAATCATTTTCGAAGAGTCGGTTAAACAGCTTCGGGTGGATTTATCCCCAGCGTCGATCCAATGTATCTGTTTTTTGGCGTGTCAACAAATTCCCGGAATAATAACCCCGTTGGACAGGAAGAAGCCGTTAGTGCAAGTTGCTTGAGATGTGGGTCCAATCCAATTTTGAATGACACAAACGTTAGTTTCGATGAATCAGTTCCTTTCAGAACCAAACGAGCGAACTCAAAAGTATCATCATCATTAAGATTGAGACAGCGAGATACTACTTTAGTAACATCAGCATTTGTTATTGTCGGTTGGAAACCAGACAAATAAAGCCACTACTTTGCTGGACGGGGGCAGGAGTGATGGAAGCAACCGACAAATCTGTAAAGTCGATCGTACTAGTGCCACGGACTGCTGAATCACGTACAGCTTTATCACTATCAGCGCGCCGACGTTTAACACCCAGTTTCGGCCAAGATGTAATAGTTTCGGCCTGCCCATTTCGATTTTGCGCTAGACGATCAACTTTTTCGCTCAAAGATCCAACTGTTTCTACTAGCTGTTGGAATTGAGTCGAAATGGCAACATTCATCGGCTGATACGACATACAACTCAATTTATCAGCCAGATAGGCACGAATGCTTCTACCATTCAATTCTTCTTTGCAGGCCGGGCAAATAAATATAGCTTTGCCCTGGGCGAACAGCTCTTTGTGCGCGCGGCCGTTGAATCCACAGCACTGCTGACCGATGTGAAAAAAGGCATCACAGAAGCCGCAACGCACAGGCTCCAGATCGTTGATAGGTAGCTGACATTCTTCGCACAGTTTTTTATCCATATTGCTGTTGGGTGCTTCCACTTGCAACAACAAAAGAACCGGATCAAAAGCGCTCGTTCGTCTGCAACTATTTGCGATCAAAAACACTATCGAAATTGGGATCACAGTCAATGACACCGATAAAACTTCACTATGGACGGGTAGATAATTGCTCAAATAGTAGGATTCCACGAAAAGTAAAATAGAAATAAGCGTTTTACATCAAAATTAATTCAAAAATTTACTTTGATAAATAATCGTTACAACGTAAACAAATGACAAGGTTGCCAAATTCCGCACTGCGTTGGCCATGTCATTGCCAAAAAACCTGATTTAATCCACCTAGTGGTGAAAGGAACCTTTGTTATACCGTCTTACTTGCGATTTGAGATAGAAATCGACACGTTTGGTTTACATGAAATTTTTGGAAATTGAATAAGTTTACAAAATTTGAAACAAATAGAAGCACTTATAAATTTTGATAGTTTCTTTTCTCATAAAATTGCTGAGTAAGTTGTTACTAATGAGGGTAAGTGCAAGTAAAAGTAAGTTGTAAGATAAAATATTATTCTTTAACATATACATTGCGTAGTAAAGGTCTAGTTAATAGGTTTTTGAACTATGCATAATTTCCTGTAACGCCATTCTATTTGATTCACAACAATAAAGTTTTCTTGAATAAATTTCATCAATTTTTATGAACCTTCGGTTACTCACGTTGTTGTATTTTGTACACCATGTGCAGGTTTTTGAATGCCATATTGTTATATAGTTACAAATCGTATATTACGTATATATTAACGTATATTCTTCAATAAACTTGTTATGAGCAAAATGTCAGAATTATTCAAAGCATTATTACTCTAAATTATTAGGAAAATAGATTAGCATAAACCGACATCACAGAAACGAAGCAAGTAGCATGTGAGGTGTACCGCAGTTGGCCCCAACTGGAATTTTCTTTCGTTTCTTCATATGGAAAAATGGTGTCTGTGTGCAGCAAAACTACCAGCAAATGTAAAATATTTAAAATGTATCCGTCTGTTGGTAGTCGAGTGATTCGGGGTCAAAATCAGGGTATTTTTTATAATCAAAGTTCTACAGTTCGTAAACAAGGAAACAGAGGTATGTTATGCAAAGTTCAGCAAAGTTGTGTATTTTTATTATTTATACAACTTTGTAATAAAAGAAAAAGTCATACAACAATTACAAAAAGAGCTAAAATAGCAAAAACTGATTTTTCAAATTCATATACAATAAATAAGATCTCTTCGTTGAAGAGATAGAAAGTTACTGTCTTCAGCAAAATTTCTTGTAATAATATGCTCTAAAACTTTGCAGAACACATCAATGTGTTATATTGAAACTGAAGGAAAATAATTTTTTTATTTCACTTTTAGGAGGATTAATCAAAATTCAAATTCTACCAGACGATAGAGCTTTTAATTTCAAGAAACTCTTCCAAAGGTGCGATAAACTTAAAACCAAGTTTTCCTAGTCAAAACTCTAGTGCGCACGTTTTCTTTGGTTTTGGGCTATAGTGCGCGCGAGTAACCGTGTTATAAAAGTTGGCGCGAGTGTTCGAGAGTTAATATCTTTTGATCGGTAAAATCAATTCTTATGAAATTTTGCATATATATTCGTAGTGTGAAAACCTCTCGTTTGATATTAAAATAATTGAAATTAGGTTATTTTTCTTGGTTAAAATCATTATAAATTATTGTTAATTTTGGTGTGGTGTATTGAATTACTCATAACTTTCAAATTAACCATCCAATCAAAAAACCATTCAATAGTGATCTATCCGGCTATATTACCTGCCAAATGAAACTAATAGCACGTAAATCGATTTGGCCATCTCTGAGAAACAGGCGATCATTTGAACCTTATCAAAACTCGTTTTTTAATCATAACTTTTAAACCACTTGTTTGTTTTCAATAAAAATTGGCGTGAAATTTAGCAATAGTAAGAGCTTTTATTTGGTGCTAAGATCGATGAAATCGGTTATGTGGTTCCGGAGAAAATCGTGTCACGTAATTTTCACATTTTTGCTTATAACGTTTAAACTAAAAGTCAGACCACGAAACCATTTAATAGTGATATACTAGGTAAAAATACCTTTAAAATAAAAGTTATAGCAGACAAATCGGTTCAGCCATCTTCGAGAAATAGGCGATTGAAAATTGAAGCGCACACACATACACACATACACACACACACACAGACATTGCTCATTTGTCGAACCTGATCGATTGGTATATGTGACACGGCCCTCCGGGCCTCAGATCGACTTCGTGTTTTTCGACCAATTCCTAAACCTTTGTTATATTGTATAACAAAGGTAAAAAAGTAAATTTTCGTAATCCTTATATACATACACGAAATCTCGAAACGAAATATATACATACACGAAGTAACTGTCACGTGTGGTAAAAATCCCACATATTTCTTTCCCTCTTTTACTTCTAGATAGAATGAACAAAAGGGCGAATGTCGCAAATGTAAACAAAATGAGTGAGAGTTACTTTTTGCTGGACCAGTATAGGAAAATCAACCCTCACTCGGTTTGTTTACGCTTGCGACATTCGCCCTTTTGTTAATTCTATCTTCACTTATGTAAAAACCAAAAAAATATCAAAAGCTCTTTTGTAAACAAGCCGAACGATGGGAATGCTACAAATGTTTGTTGATACTATCGAAACTAGTGTGATATCGATAATATCGTCAAGCTGCATTGTTAGAAATTACTAGCGATTTGTGACTCATACGTGGCAAAATTCTTTTTTTACAGACGTTATCATATTTGTTATGTTAATTACCATTATTATTATTGTAGCTATTTGACTATTTTTGTTTGAAACGGTATCCGTCAAATCATCGATGAATACCTCCGATGTATCGATAGCTGTTTTGAGTGTTATTTCCGTTATTTCCCATCGTTAATTGACGGAAATACTTGACGCTGATTGACAGTCAATGTGAGTCAATTTAGTATGGCGATTCGTAGGCTAGGCGGCGTTGGATAACTGTTGTAATTTTAACGGTTTTTCGTTTGAATTTTTACACAGGAAATTGCAAAAATTTTGTTCTAGCTTAGATGTCTGTTCTCTGTGCTGTGGCTGATCTATGGTTTAGGTTTAGAAATAAAAGCCTTTTTTCAGCTCTTAAGCATCTAAATCTGGTGATTTTATCAAGCTTCAGGCTAATTAATAGCTTTCGAAGCTGCAATGAAGCTTAAGAGAAACTTTTGCGCTTTTAAATAGCCAATTTGCGCAGTGCTGTCAATTCTATTTTTAGAACGAGAAATAGTTTTGCTATCTGCTTTTCCAGTCGCTTGATCAACGCTTCATCAACCTTTATGCAGCCAAGAAAAATCTATATTTAAATTTAAAAAATGAAACGCGGCCTTTTTTTTATTTTGCTGTAAACATGTTTCGAACGCGATATTGTCAATTGCAAGGAAAATTGTACCATCCAAAGTGCGATATCGCTCATAAAAGTGCTATTTTCACGGTACTGCTAGGCAGCCATGTTCATGCAGTCAACATCTAACCAATTGCGTAAATGAGACAGCATGACACTGCTATACGTTCTGTTCGTTTCACTCTGCAAAGCCTGCTGGCAGACGGGTATTATTTTCAAATCTTAGCCAGATTTTTGCATATAATACCCACGTCGGCAGTAGATGTTGGCTACTGTCAAACACATAGAGTAAGGATAGGGTTGCCAGTCCCTTGGCTATTTTGCATTAAATCGTTTCGGTGTCTTCGGCGCACATTTTCGTTATATTCCAAGCAATAAGTGCGCTGAAGAGACCGAAACGATTTAATGCGAAATAGCACTTTTATGAGCGATATCGCGGCTGGTAAACGGCTGAATAATGCGTAGCGTCGGTGCCTTGTGCACGTGTAGGCATAAAATAGACCCTACAGTGGTTCATAGCCTGTTATTCAGCAACTCCTATTCCTACCGCCTCGTGGTACCAGCCGGGATACGAGCAACTTTGGTGGAGATCGGGTAACCAACCCCGGTGGAAGCCAAGGTCGTATGCTGACAGGAAAGGAGGGCTCTTTCGAGCTTCGTTGGCCCTCCGGCGAAACAGGGGGTTGGTGTAGCAGGCTTTGCAAGCCGTCACCACGAAAAATATTAAAGCATGGAACGAAGAACAAATATATTCTTACTGGAACAATCGGAATAGACCCACGCGACGAAAAAGGACTATGGATTGGAAACTCGGGACGTGGAACTGCCGATCTCTCAACTTCCAAGGGAGCACTTGAGTGCTCTCCGACGTATTGAAGAGCCCCAAGTTCGACGTCGTAGCGCTGCAGGAGGTGTGCTGGAAGAGCTCAACGGTACGCACGTTCAGAGATGGACATACCATCTACCAGAGCTGCGGCAACACACACGAGCTGGGTACAGCTTTCATAGTGATGGGCGAGATGCGGAAACGGGTGATTGGGTGGTGGCCAATCAATCCTCGAATGTGCAGGTTGAGAATCAAGGGCCGATTCTTCAACATAAGCATCATCAACGTGCAGAGCCCTCACCTCAGAAGTACCGATGACGACAAGGATGAATTCTACGCGCAGTTGGAGAGTGAATACGACCGCTGCCCAAAACATGATATCAAGATCGTCATCGGGGATTTCAATGCTCAGGTCGGCCAGGAGGAGGAATACAAACCGGTGATTGGAAGGTTCAGTGCACACCAGCGAACCAATGAAATGGGCCTAAGACTTATCGACTTTGCCGCCTCCAAGAATATGGCCGTACGTAGTACCTTTTTCCAGCACAGAATCCACCATAAGTACACCTGGAGGTCACCAAATCAGACAGAATCACAGATCGACCACGTTTTGATCGACAGTCGGCACTTCTCAGACATTATCGACGTCAGATCCTATCGAAGCGCTAACGTTGACTCGGACCACTACCTAGTGATGGTTAAGATGCGCCCAAGACTCTCCGTTGTGAACAACATTCGGTACCGACGCCAGCCTCGGTTAGATCTCGCGCGGCTGAAGCAGCCAGACGTCGCCGCAAACTACGCGCATTCACTCGAAGCTGCACTGCCGGAAGAGGACGAGCTGGACGAAGCCCCTCTCGAGGACTGTTGGAACACTATCAAAACAGCCATCAGCAGTGTAGCGGAGAGCTCCATCGGGCATGTGGCCCGGAATCAGCGGAACGATTGGTTTGACGATGAATGTAGGAGGGTGATGGATGAGGAGAACGCTGCGCGGGCGGCCAAGATGCGCAGTGCCACACGTCAGAACGTGGAAAGACACAAACAGAAGAAGATGCAGCGAAACCAAATCTTTCGGGAGAAAAAGCGCAACCTGGAAGAGCAGGAATATGCAGAGTTGGAGCGGCTGCATCGTTCTCAGGAAACGCGGAAGTTCTACCAGAAACTGAACGGATCCCGCAAAGACTTTGTGCCGCGAGCCGAAATGTGTCGGGATAAGACTGGCAGTATTCTGACGGACGATCGTGAGGTGACGGATAGGTGGAAGCAGCACTTCGACGAACACCTGAATGGCGCCCAGGCGGAAAACCATGGCGGCGGGGAAAGCGATTTCGACGGTGCAACAAACGGGGAAGAGGTGCCAACCCCTACGATAGGCGAAGTTAAGGAGGCCATCATGCAGCTAAGGAACAACAAGTCAGCTGGAAAAGATGGCATCGGAGCGGAGCTTATTAAAATGGGACCAGAAAAGCTGGCCGTTTGTCTGCACCGACTAATTGTTAGAATTTTGGATACGGAACAGCTACCGGAGGAGTGGAAAGATGGGGTTATCTGCCCGATCTACAAAAAGGGCGACAAGTTGGACTGTGAGAACTATCGAGCGATCACCGTTCTCAATGCCGCTTATAAAGTGCTGTCCCAAATCATTTTCCGCCGTCTATCACCAATTGCGAATAGATTTGTGGGAACTTATCAAGCCGGCTTCGTCGAAGGTCGGTCTACAACGGATCAAATATTTACACTGCGGCAAATCCTCCAGAAGGGCCGTGAATACAGAGTTCCCACGCATCATTTATTCGTTGACTTCAAAGTCGCATGTGATACCATCGACCGGAAAGAGCTATGGAAAATCATGTACGAGAACAGCTTCCCCAGGAAGCTTATCAAACTGATTAAATCTACGATGAATGGTACGCAGTGCTGTGTTCGGATTTCGGGTGGATTGTCAAGTTCATTCGAATCACACAGAGGGCTTCGTCAAGGTGATGGTCTTTCATGCCTGCTGTTCAACATAGCGATACAAGGTGTTATGAACCGAGCGGATATCAACACGCGGGGTACGATATTCAACAAATCTAGTCAATTCGTCTGCTTTGCCGATGACATGGATATTATCGGCAGACCATCTGTGGCGGTGGCTGAACAGTACACCAGACTAAAGCGCGAAGCAGAAAAGAGTGGGTTAAAGGTAAATACGTCTAAAACAAAGTACATGCTGACCAGCGGAACCGAGGCCGAACGACACCGCTTGGGCAGTAGTATATTGATCGACGGCGATGAGTTTGAGGTAGTCGATGAATTTGTCTACCTTGGCTCACTGGTAACGGCGGACAATGATACCAGCCGTGAGATTCGGAGGCGTATTATCAGCGGAAGTCGTGCTTACTATGGGCTCCACAAGCAATTGCGGTCGAGCAGACTAAGTCCCCGTACAAAGTGCACCCTGTACAAGACGCTTATTAGACCGGTTGTTCTCTACGGGCATGAAACATGGACAATGCTCGAGGAGGACCTGCGAGTGCTCGGAGTTTTCGAACGACGAGTGCTAAGAACGATCTTCGGCGGCGTACAGGAGAACGGAGTATGGAGGCGGAGGATGAACCATGAACTCGCACAGCTCTATGGCGAACCCAGTATCCAGAAGGTGGCTAAAGCTGGACGGATGCGATGGGCAGGGCATGTTGCAAGAATGCCGGACAACTACCCTGCAAAGATGGTGTTCGCCTCAAATCCGGTAGGAACAAGACGACCAGGAGCGCAGCGAGCAAGATGGTTAGAGCGAGATCTGGCGGAGAGTACTCGGTGTCCGAGGAATTGGAGAGCGATAGCCCTCAACCGAGTTACATGGAGAAATTTTGTTCAACAGGCTTTGTCTTAGGACGGCAAGCCACCTAAGTAAGTAAGTAATGAGCGATATCGCACTTTGGATGGTACAATTTTCCTTGCAATTGACAATATTTTTAATTTCGAATAACTTTAATTCGTATAAGTAAGCTAGCTAATTGAAAATGCATGTCTTTTTTCAGGGAATTGAACCCGCCATCTTTTGATCCATAAGCCCTCACCGTATGATCCGCCCCATTTGCATCTGCAGAACAGACAGTGAGTATATCTTTACACCTGAAGCCTAGCCCGCCTAGCGTGAAGCAGTCGATAATGTCGATAACGGATAAGCTTTTGCTGTCAGCCGTATTGCGAAATTCTATGATCTGACCTACCCCGTAACAAAGTGACAGTTATTAACAGTTTCCCATAACACCCGCCAGTGTCAAAAATGTCGCGACGATCGTTTTTACGTGCCGTTCAAAATTGACGCACCTTCGATTTCCAAAGGAAACGTTAATTTTTGTTACGTTAAATGTGAACGCAAAAAGCTGTCTGGACAACGATTTGAAAAGTGCGTATTGATTATTTCAGCATTGTTTCATGTTTTCGGTAAAACTGTTTGAATTCTTGGTGGATTGTTTGATTAGTTCGTTTACAAGATAAAAAGCGGTATTTATTACAAGATTGTCACTCTTGTGTACGAGTTGTCTGCTGTAAAGTATTTAAATATTGCGTGTTTCATTGAAAGTTATCCGCTGCGCAATTCAAAATGAAATGCTCTTTCATGATTTCATCTTTCATGATCGATTTTGTCGTTAACAGAGCAAGTTAAGCAGAATTCAACAGTAAATTCAAGCAATAGAGATCGTTGCAGTTGTACAAAAAACACTCTGTTACATGCCTTGGTTCTGGCAGAGCATGTCATTATAACAGAAAAACCAGTTATGCTGCTATTGTTGTTGTCGCGAGCAACATTTAGTTTGGCTAAAGATGGTCTTAGTCGGTGGTTTTGGTTGTTGCCCCAAAGTCATTTTCCGACTAGGTCGTACTTGGAAATTGGATGTGATATTCACTCGTGTTGATCGTGCTGATCGTGCTGATATTAACTAAATTCACTTCACTATTGGTATGGAAAAATGTTCCCAGGAAAACTTAACTTTATTGAAAAAGGTTACAATTGTCGTCTTAAAGCTACGCGTTGAATAATCGATGGATACTTATGTAAAGCATCCCAGAAAAATTTACTTATATACTATGTCCCTTTAGATACCAGACTTTTCTTCGAATATCCATAATTTTCATTTATTTTCCTTCTGGAGTCTAACGGGCGCTTATTCTAAAACACTATAATTGTTTGAACTCTCCTCATTGCGTCCTAACGATAAAAAGAGAAAGAAATTCTAAATGCGACACATGGGAGTGGCTTAATCTTTCATGCCCTAAATAAATAGTCTAATCAGTACATAATCCATGCGCGAGATAGTTTTTCAGATTCCTTTTCATATTCTGACTTTCCTACTCCCGATCAGATGGATCGTTCTGCTGGCATGTTTATTTGATTACATCGTTGGCGTGTCTAGCTAAGCAGCTTATTTGCTCTACCTCTAGAAGCGATAATGCCTCCAGCTAAGTTATTTATTTTTATCATTCCGCTTTAGCAGCGACATTCCGGGGCCCGTAAATCATCCTAGATTTACTAATTAATTTGTTGTATTTTTGGATATAAATATGCTTCGGGTGCAGCCGGCAGATCGGCCTCCCTTGGTGCACTTTCAATATGTAGACTTATTTCATTTGTTTCATTCTTTTGGGCCATCCTTCTCATTGAATCTCGGTGGGACAAGAAGCTCGTTAGTGAATCCCAAAATGATGCTATAAGTTGCCAACCGAAACCGTATATATCATATAATATACGTCCGTGCATAAAAGTATCAATTACAAACACAGAGAACAGATTAACAGGCTCGAAGGAAGTAATTGATTTTTTGTGTGTAAAATCTGTCGGTAGCGCCCTCCAGAAATAGTTTGCCAAACGTATCAAAAAATATCCATGTACCTTTATCAATATTTCTTTGTGCTGGAGTTACATAGCAGCGATGGCAGCGACATCAAGATTTAGTTTTCCACTTAGTACTCGAGGGGTGCTCTATTGAAGGACTACTCGTAGATTACATAAAAACCTTTTACACACTTTTTGTCAATTACCTGGTAGTCTGTTCTCTGTGTTACAAATTTAATCATCCTACCAATCATGTATATTCCAATAAATGTAGAAGTTATATTCCCCAGCCAAGTTGACCAGGACATCAACTTACTCCAATATTTTTCGAAGACGTTTTCAACTATCTTACTTGAAACAAGCGCATCGAAACGAAATCCTTGAACATCGGGTCGCTGACCAACTAGGATTTTGTGTAGTACGTTAGACGCTATACGTCTGTCTCCCTGTTCATATATCATATTCCTCATTTTTTCAACACTGTCCGCATCATATACTCCACTTTGCATAAGATTTGGTAGCGGCGTGTAGGACCATGTAGTAAGAATATCCGTTGCAAGCTGTAACGGAGCGGTAGTCTCTCGTATACGACTATCTGTGGTATACCTAGTGATGTCCGGTAATCGCTCGATTAATCGAGTAATCGATTACAGCATGGAATAGTCGAATAATTTCTAATCGAATATCGCCTAACCACATAATCGAACTAATCGATTACACTCGCATCGATTACTGACGCGAATACTGCTTTTTGAGGTTTATGCTTGCTAAACTCAAAATGACGTGTATCCCATATGGTAATTTTAACGAAAAGCTTAAATTAAACTTGTCGCGGCTTCGAAGCTATACACGATCTCTTTTACCCTCATGGAACTGGCCATCAGCGATGTCAGATCTTCAGATTTCTGCTCTAAAATCTTTCTGTTTCTTGCACTTTTTAGGAAATTCCTGTCTTGCTTTTGCTTTATTCATAGACTAAACTTATCCAGGTGGCAGTTCCTTACCTTCGTAGTCGCAATTCGCAAATTAAATATTCGTTGCCAACCAGCCTTGCCAGCAGTAAACGATCTCTTTTCCTTTTTTTGACGGATTGCCATGCCATGATATCCATGATATCTTTTATTGTCAATTGCAAGGAAAATTGTACCATCCAAAGTGCGATATCGCTCATAAAAGTGCTATTTTGCATTAAATTGTTTCGGTTTCTTCGGCGCACTTGTTGCTTGGAATATAACAAAAACGTGCGCCGAAGATACCGAAACGATTTAGTGCAAAATAGCACATTTAGGAGCGATATCACACTTTGGATGGTACAATTTTCATTGCAATCAGCAATATGTGCGAGAGAAAAATATTTGTGTCACCGTTTTCACGGAAGTTTTGACGGTTTTGACAATTCGGCATAGAGATTCCGTGTAAGGCAAGGTAAACAGAGACTAATCGCATTCGCATGCATGGGATTTCGCATGAGAATGAAAAGGTTCAAATATCTCTTTTTACATTTGTCATCGTGAATCAATTTTAAAATGTTAGTTCTGTTGGTTTGTCCCACTGGTTTCCGCTTTCCGGTTTGTGTGCTGTTATTTGAAATAACTTATTTTTCATTCTCGTAGTCACACGGGCACGCGTACATGTGGATGTATTTTCGGCGCGCTTTTCACATTTTTACATGCAAAAGTGAATTTAGATCGTGATTAATTTCGACCGTTTTACACTTCTGAAGTAAACGCAATTAATACGCAAAGCTTGTGTAAATATGAGCGACAAATCTTCAACAGGAAAACTTAAAACCGAAGTGAGCGCAGCGTGGAAATATTTTAATAAAATTTCAGAAAACAAAGTACAATGCAAGAAATGATTTTGATTTGAGCTTTGATTTTGATTAGAGCCAATGGTTTTTTGAAAATTCATTAGTCAAATTTCGACAATTACTGCGTACTAAACTGCTTCTCTATAGTAAATGGTTGAACTGGATGGTAAATGGTCGAATAATGCGCTCCAGAACCACCATGAGATTCCACAGCCTCTTATTCAGCAACTCCTATCTCTACCTCCTCGTGGCACCATCCGGTACGTTCCTTAGTGGAAATCGGACAACCGGTGGAAACTAGGGTCGTATGCGGACAGAGAAGGGGGCACTCATGCGAAGGCTGAAATGTAAACTCTCCGCCTGCAGGACGGTTCTCTCGACTCCCAGGAACCAAAGCAGAGGGTCCAAAGCCCCTAAAGGAGATGGTTATAATAGCTGTTATCCATGGCTATTATGTAAAAACTTGAATGGATAAGCCCCTAATCCAAGGTGTGATGCGACCCGTGCCGAGGGATAAATGGTGGAGGGGGTTCTACAAATTCGCTCGCCGCAACGGAGCCTGTGGAGTACCAGGGCGTCCTCCACAGCAATTTGCCCTTGCTGCATCAAACCGGTCACTGATGCAGTGGACGATTTCTTACTGTGCAAGCTGTCCCTGCCGAAAAAACAAAGAAACGAATGAGGTGGAGAGGAGAGTAGGGCAAGAACAGGACTTGAACGATGCGCTACCTGAGGTTCAGTCCTGACCCTCGTCTATCCTCAACACGCCGACTCGTTGTGAGTCGACAAACGAAGATGTGGCTCCAACTCTCCACTCACAGGTCAAGATTCACTCTGTCTGATCTCTGACTGTTTGCTGGAGGGTGGGCTGAAACAAAGGGAGAGCCGAACAGTTATGGCCAGTAGGATGGCTGTACAATCGCTGAAACAATCTAAAAATATATAACGTCGAGTATCCACTCCTGGGTTACTCAAAAGTTGCCGAGTCTCAATAAGAGGTCTTGCGACAGGACATTGTCTGAGCAAATATCATCTTCGGAATCTCGATTTCGTACAAGATGATATTTAACCTCGGAACACTTGCTCTGCAATTGTGGAGCACAAATAGTACGCAGACTGCAGTATCTCAAAAAGGGGAGATCTGGTTTGCGTCGCCGATCAGGGTAACTAGGTTCATAAACCTAGTCATGCTTGATTGGCACATGTCTCGCTCCAGCTACCAGCCTGTCACTTTCTCAATAAGTGATAGGTAAGCTTGAAGCGTATAGTAAAATAATAAAGCGGGGCATACCACAATAGTTCAAAATAATGGACGCAGTGGTAATAGTACCTAACAGAGAAGAAGAACAAACTGCTTCTCAGTTTACAGATACAACTTGTTTTTACAGGACAGGTCAGTAATAACTAAAGCGAGGATACCATTTTCAAGCTTGAACGATACTTATAAGCTGTTGTTATCCAATGAAGCAATAGCACACGTAATACAAGCCGTAAGTAGGTCAATGAAGTTCTCCTACAACGGACTTTGTTAATTTAGAGTTCCAAATAATACACCCCCAAGTTGGTCGCACCAGCTTTGTTGGATGAGTTATCCAACATACAGATAAAAAGTTATTTTCATTGAAAATAATTTTACAAATAAAAACCAGGATATCAATGAATTTTTATCTAAAAATACTGGAAACCAGCTGCCGTCAACAATTCCAAATCTATCAACAGCAAGAGAGTTACAATGCAACGGTGTTCGATTTTTACTACGCTTTATCCATCACCTATACTGCCGCTACTTGCATAACGGTCTCATTTTCTATGGAGTTTCCTATATAAATGAGACTGTTATGCGAGTAGCGGCAGTATACACAACGAATAATCGAAGTTTGGTCGATTACCCGATAATCACAGACGATTAATCGTGTCGAATAACAATTGATAAAAAAATATTCGATTACTCGTTAATCGATTAACTGAGAAAATCGGACATCACTACTGTGTTACCTGACTCACTGCGAATATGCGTTGTGTTCGCGGGATCGTGTTGGTTCGAAAGGTTTCGAAAAATATCGCCTTTGTATCGAAAATATCGTTAATTTTGATCACTAAAAATAACGTACTTAAACGTTATATTTTAAGTGAGAGTAGTACGCAATAATTGTATTGTGAAACTGAATTGTTATTTATGCAACTTTTTACAAATTAAATGCTATAACAAAAGCACAACTTATAAAAAATCGTTTGTTATCGATATTGCCTGCATATGCGTTATAAACGAATAAAACGTATGGTTACGTTTTATTTCAATAATACGCATATTCGCAGTGAGTCAGGTAAAACAGTAGGTATACCATCTACCACCGATTCGAAATTTGGCAGGGAGTAAAGGTGTGCAATCAATTTGCGTCCCTCTAATTTGCAGAATTCTGGTCACAGGTGATATAAACATTGATTTGTTATTATAATTTACTGGTATCTCTTGATAGCAGTTTTCTTCCGACCTGGGCATTACGTAAACTGGTTTACACTCCAAAATGTGTAAAACTTCACCTGCTACAACGGCCGTATATCCGGACCGCTTAATTATACTAGAAACAAATTCCGTAGGATTTAATCGTGCTAATGTTAATCTTGTTTCCATTAGCGTTTTATCGACTTTACATATTTCAGTCATAACTGTATTGTAAAGTTCAGTCATGCTCTGACCAATATAATTTTCGACGATTGTTATTTTTGAGTTGAAGTATGTAAACAAGTCAAAATTTCTACCTGATGTAGATCGTCTAATAAAGGGAGAGTTGAAGCCAACTACTTCTACTATTAATATTCGTGAGTGATCAGTTGTAAAACCAACATTGCCACAAATTTTCGTTTGCTCCCTAGCACGAATAGAAAACAAATTCGACTTGAGATTGTGCTGTAGATAACATTCGTCGCTTTACGACCTTCGTGTTTATTTTCGTTTTTAGTTTTGTTTACTGTACCGTCGCAAATAACTTCGAACTCCGTTTCTTCGCATTTTTTATTAAAGTTTACGTCCCAGGTGATGTACCCGTATCTAATGTGATGTACTTCTGAATCTAAACATCGTCCTTGGGAATAAAAGCAATTTATACCGTTTCTCAAATATACAGTATCGCTTTCGAAGTCAACTGTTGCTACATAATCTTGTAACGTTATCTCATATTCGTAAAAAACCAATGCATTCTCCCACGTATATTCGGGTGTCCAATGCCTCCCGCCTACGCAACTACTTCCAGAAACGGAACCCACAATGAGTTTCTCACCTCTAACTGTAGAGTTTCGTTTTAGTTCGCGAATCGTATGAGTGTCTGTAAGAGTCACTCTATTAAGTTGATGTGAAAGTCTACATTCTTCTGCAGTAAACTCTTTCACCATGTAAGCATAACCCCTCTCGAATTCAGATGTATGCGAATGCATGCCACAATGCTTAATTCGGCGCTTCATTATCACCTTGCATTGAAATGCATGTATTTCGCTTTTGACATTACGTTGCAAGACCTGTATTTGCACTTCTTCCGTCGTTAAATTGTTGGAAGGTGGAATACAAGATGCTACATCTAATAATGAATAACTCGTTAAGTTAACTTCAGGATTGCCGCAGTCATAAGCGATTAGCCCGGAACCTTCATAGGAAAACACGGATCCGAATGCCGCACATATAATATAAATAAGCATAAGTAAATTACCCCACATCCAGGGTCTAATTATAGCCTTTCTCTTACGCTTTGGTTCGGGTTTTGAAATTTGAGCTGCAATCCTTTTGACTGCGTCATGGTCAATGCATTTTCTTTTCCCATATTCATATGGTTTAAATATTTCGGTTGGCGTTCTTTTTACCACACCAACAAAGTTATGTTTATTGCCTGCACTTGACTTTACAGCATGCGGCTTCCTAGAACTTTGCTCTTCAAAATTTTGCTTTATTGTTTGTTTGAGTTCAACACCCAAATTTTCTTCTCCTTTTGCGGTACCTCCCTCTTCACTCGGAGGGTTTACATCTAGTACGGCTAACTTAACAACGGGTCTTTTTAATATTCCTGTCGTCGTTCTGATTGTGGCCGAGCGAACCTTTTGATCTTTGCCCGGATGTACTTCTATTACCATTCCTTTTTGCCACTTTGCTTTATGATGATCATCGGCTATCATTACGATGTCACCAACACGTATATTGCGAATCTCTTCTGTCCATTTGGATCTCCTTGCGATTGAAGGAAGATACTCATGTAACCAACGATCCCAATAATTTTTTGCTAGTAGTTGAACGCGCTTCCACTGTTGTCTTGACGCTTCCGCTTTGGAGGTGTCATTCAGGGAAGGTTCTGATTCCCCGGCGCATCCAAATAAAAAGTGATTTGGAGTGAGTGGTTCATCATCAGTGGCGTCAAGTGAAATGGCTGTTAGTGGGCTACAATTTATTATAAATTCAATTTCTGCCAAAAGGTGTCTAAAGACGTGTTCAGGCATTGTTTCACTGGGCATTAAAGTCTTTATTTCGTACACCTGCCTCTCCCAGCATCCACCTTGATGTGGAGAGGCTGGAGCATTAAAATGCCATTCAATTCCTTCAGTAGACAATCGACGTTGAAGTTTTTTCAGCTCATTATCTGCTCCAACAAAATTAGTTCCGTTATCACTATAAAGGTGCTTAATTCTACCTCGTCTAGCTTGAACTGTAGTGAGGCACAATAAAAATGCGTCTGCACTTAAGTTCTGTGCTACTTCTATATAAACAGCTCTAGTTGTCATACATGTAAATAGAGCTCCCCATCTTTTCTCCGACCGTCTATTAAACGATACGTTATATGGACCAAAATAATCCACTCCCGTATGTGTAAACGGCTTTACGAATGGTTGTAATCTACACTCGGGCAATGGTGCCATTTTAGGCGCCTTTGCTCTCGCAGATTCATTCTTACAACGCTGGCAACGATTTTTAATTTTTCTCATACCGGCGTCAATGTGAATGATATGATATTTCTATTGGACTGCTGCTATAGCAGCCTTCATTTTCTTATGCTTAAAACGCTCATGTTGGTGTTTCAGTATTAACTCAGATACATGATGTTTATCTGGTAAAATGTAGGGATATCGAGCCGCATATGGAACAAATTTCGTATTTTTGTAACGTGTTTCTGATCTCATTATACCGTTGTCTGCCACAAACGGCGTAAGAGTTCGAATCCTACTACTTTTATCAACCGTTCCAGTAGTTTGCAATTACACCATCTCATCAGGGAACGCATTCCATTGAGCGGTTCGAATCAAAAACTCTTCAGCTTGCTGCATATCAGAAGCGGTTATTATGTTATTAAAGGGTAAGTTTCGCCTTCTACTTTTAATAAATTGCGCGAACTTTTTAATTATGCAGAGTGCTCTTTTCAATCGATTCCAATCAGAGCACCAAGTAATACATAAAATATCGAACTGTGGCTTATCGATTTCCTTTAGCGTATACATGGGTCGTAATTCTTCATGACACGACTCCCTAATTGATATCTATATCTCTTCTTCAATAACTTCATCTATGGAGAACAAGTTTTTGGTGTTAGTATTAACTTCGCTACCACCAAAAATAGTCCATCCCAATTTTGTTTGTTTGGCAATGGGCTCATTGTTTCCCCTCGAGCGTTCTGCTATTGCCTTAAATAAATAAGCATGAGGTAGCCCCAAAAGTATGGTGGGTACCGCTTGCTCATATGATTGCATACCCAAGCAGCACCATTTGTTGTATGAAGGGTTACGCAACTATAATCGAAACATTCAAGTATGGTAAAAGTTCGCATCAGTTACCTTTATCGAACTGTTATGTGATTGAAAAAGCGCAAGAGGTGGAGCCTATATGCAACCAATTGTTACACATATGTTTTATGAAACATCAATGCGCATTATCTATCCATTCGCGACTACGATATTAAAAGAGATTTTAAGCCTGTTCGCACTCCCACGAAATCCTATGCCGCGTTGTCAAACCTTGCGTGAAAACAAAAACAAAAATACTTCCTTCTCTTTTTTTCTCGCACAAAAACCAATGCGCGTTATCTACATACAAGCAAGTATTCGCAACTACGATACTAAAAGAGATTTTAAGCCTGTTCGCACTCACACGAAATCCTATGTCGCGTTATCAAAACTTGCGTGAAAACAAAAACAAAAATACTTTCTTCTCTTTTTTCCTCGGACAAAAACCAAACAATTATAAGCAACTTTGTAATCGCGAATTATGTTTAGCAGGAAGCAAATTTCCTCTGTGGTCTCCAAGACGAAAATTATTTACATTAATATCCTTAATGCGAAACAAAACTTTAGTTTTTTGGGCCTATTATGAGCTAATCTTCATGCCATTCAAAATTTATCGTGCAAAATATAATTTTGCTTTGTATTATTTGATACACTTCGTGAAAGTTATTAATTTGTTAATTTTCAAGTTTAAAGAATTAAACCAGCCAGATTAAGAATTCGTTTACGATGCAAAAAAGCGGTTTAAAATCGAACTAGATACTGTAATCAAATAATATTTTAGTAAATGCCATGGATTCCGGATGAATGTTCGTGTAATTATTGTTAAAATAAAAACATTTCTTCGTTGAAAAATATTTTTTCATAAAAATATGGCGGAATATGATGTTACACTGATTGTATTTGTTTGGTTACATTTTATTTGAAAACTAGCTGACCCGACAAACTTCGTATTGCCACAACTTAACCTGTGTTGTACATAAATCATGAATCTCGGATGATCTTTGTCACTTCTCGAGTTTTGCAAGCCCCCCAGTGGGCGGCGCTTCCGACGGCGGGTCACCGGCAACACTCGCGACCGGCTCGTCCTGAATGATCTAGTGTTACTATAGATAGTTTTTGTGGTCTTGTTATTGATTAATGTTTTATGAAAGAGTCTCGAATTTCTCGAGTTGGATTAGTTTTTGAGTTTCGCAAAAAATTCTGTTTTATTTGTATGAGAGTCCATATCCCCCTACCACAGGGGTGAGAGGTCTCTAACTATCATAAAATAAATTCAAGACTCAAAAATCTCCTACATGCCAAATTTGGTTCCATTTGCTTGATTAGTACTCAAATTATAAGGAAATTTGTATTTCGTTTGTATAGGACCCCCCCTCCTAAAGTGGGAAGGGGTCCCAATTCATCATTGAAAAAAAAATTGTCTCCAAAAACACACACATGTCAAATTTGGTTCAATTCGCTTGATTAGTTCTCGAGTTATGAGGAAATTTGTATTTCATTTGTACAGGAGCCCCTCCTCTTAAAGTGGGGAGGGGTCCTAATTCACCATAGAAAATTTTCTTGCTCTCGAAAACCTTCACATGCCAAATTTGGTTCCATTTGCTTGATTAGTTCTCGAGTTATGAGGAAATTTGTATGGAAGTCCCCCCTCTTAAAGGGGAGAGGAGTTATAATTCCTCTTATAAAGAGGGGAGGGGTCTCAATTCACCATAGAATAAATTCTTGTCACCAAAAAAAACACCCACATGCCAAATGTTGTTCTATTTGCTTGATTAGTTCTCGAGTTAGGAGGAAATTTGTATTTCATTTGTACAGGAGCCCCCCCCTCTTAGAGTGGGAAGGGGTCCTAATTCACCATAGAAAATTTTCTTGCCCTCGAAATCCTTCACATGCCAAAGTTGGTTCCATTTGCTTGATTAGTTCTCTAGTTATGAGGAAATTTGTATGGAAGCCCCCCCTCTTAAAGGGGAGAGGAGTTACAATTCCCCTTATAAAGAGGGAGGGGTCTCAATTTACCATAGAATAAATTCTTGTCACCGAAAACACCCACATGCCAAATTTGGTTCTATTTGCTTGATTAGTTCTCGAGTTATGAGGAAATTTGTATTTCATTTGTATAGGAGCCCCCCCTCCTAAAGTGGGGAGAGGTTCTTATTCATCATAGAAAACATTCTTGCCTCCAAAAACACCTACATGCCAAATTTGGTTCCATTTGCTGGATTAGCTCTCGAGTTATAAAGAAATTTGTATTTCGTTTGTATAGGAGCCCCCCCCCCTCTTAAAGTGGGGAGGGGTCCTAATTCATCATAGAAAAAAGTTTTGTCTTCAAAAACACACACATGCCAAATTTGGTTCCATTTGCTTGATTAGTTCTCGAGTTATGAGGAAATTGGTATTTCATTTGTACAGGAGCCCCCCCTCTTAAAGTGAGGAGGGGTCCTAATTCAACATAGAAAATTTTCTTGCCCTCGAAAACCTTCACATGCCAAATTTGGTTCCATTTGCTTGATTAGTTCTCGAGTTATGAGGAAATTTGTATGGAAACCCCCCCTCTTAAAGGGGAGAGGAGTTATAATTCCCCTTATAAAGAGGGGAGGGGTCTCAAATTACCCTAGAATAAATTCTTGTCACCGAAAACACCCACATGCCAAATTTGGTTCTATTTGCTTGATTAGTTCTCGAGTTATGCAGAAATTTGTGTTTCATTTGTATGGGAGCCCCCCCTCTTAGTGGGGGGAGGGGTCTCTAACCATCACTAAAACCTTTCCTGGCCCCAAAAACCTCTACATGCAAATTTTCAAGCCGATTGGTTCAGTAGTTTTTGATTCTATAAAGAACACAGGACAGACAGACAGACAGACAGACAGACAGAAATCCTTCTTTATAGGTATAGATATGCCGTAATCAACATGATGCAACATCATGCGACATTATTGTTTAGCAATGACATTATAATAACACGATGTTGCGATGAAGTTTCATGTTACTAGATATAGACTAATATATTTGTGACAGCCAGTATAAGTATTGGATAACCTGAATCTAACGTATTAATAACAAGAAGTTGCTTATTTGTTGCGTGTTTCAATAGGCGTTTTTGACAAGCTATCGCCCGCTTGGAGGCGCTGCATAAAAAAAGTGATGAAAAGTAAAATCGCTGTCAAACTCCATACATTTTTGAAAAAAGCTGAAATAAAATGCTGTTTTTGATTAACCCTTTCAATTGTCAGGATTTTAGATAGCCAAATATTGGAAGAAATTTGTTTATTTACGTTAAGGCAAGTGAAAATATTCGAATTAATTAACTTTATGGCAGAAAAATGTTAATGTTTGATTTTGTACCGCATGAATCAAAAGTACATAGAGTCAGCTGTAAAGTTTACATATCCTGGATAGAGAATCACCAATTATTTTCAGTCTTCAGTGTTTTCCAATGTGTTTTCAAATTTTTTTTCGTGATTAGCATAATCTGCGCCAAGAACCAAACATATAACCTATCAGTTCGTAGACATAAATTCACTTGCGAAGCTCTAATAATCTCCCGAAACAGAAACAATATATATCAAGTGAAAGGTAATACTTTTTCTTACCTTTATTATCCATTTTCATCATTCCCACTGTTGGTAATTCAATAAAATATTACATTTAAAGTCGAGTTCCATATAGGTACCAGCAAGCATTTTGGGAATTGCACTTTTTTTGTAGTTCCAATAATCACAACCAGGTAGCGAACGGTTGCTATTAGTTTTGCTCGAACTCGCCTATACTATAACCGGTGAAGTTTTTTGTAATTTAAACAAGATCAAATAGCAACATGGAAGATGTTGCAAGTGCTGCTTGGGTATTTACATCACGAAGGTAAGGATATCGTGATTTTAATTGCTTCATATCTATTGATTGAACAGGTAAATTCAGTTCATCAACTGTTCTCATGTTTTTAATGGTAAAGATTTGTCCATTATCGGCTTGGACCTTAATTTGTATTACCAGTAAAATCAATATATATAGAATGCCAGTGTCGCTGTTTTTCTACAGGACTCATTGTGGTAAACATGATGCTAACAATTCGCTATGTAAGCACAAATCGATCTCTTGTACTCTCGTGGAACTGCCTTATGGAAAGTTTGTGAAGATCTGGTGCAAAGTTTTGTTTATCCTTTTCACTCTTTAACAAACCTGTGCACAGACTTCACAAATAGAACAAACTTGGGAAGGTGGCAGCACCGCTTCGCGCACATAGCGAATCTGTATCAAGTCTGTGAATCGGGAACTTCATTGTCAAAGTTGCTTATTGTTATTTATCTGTTCTTTATCTGTACGCTGGTTGGTGCTGTCATCAGTGCGCTCATCGCTGTGTTTTCATGCTAGTGAAATGTTTTTAAACGCTCATTTTCTTTTCATCCGGATGAATTGAATCCCTCAACTGAGTCTTTTTGCACCGATTTTTTCAGAAATTTGAAGCAAGCGAAGTTTACAATCACATTACTTGGCAGCCATATTCGAAATTTTAAACTGTTTGTCAAAGTTTGACAATAAGATTCCCCTTTTGCTGAATCTCAGGCACACACACATATGCAAGTATAATGTAAATACATTATCTGAATATGTATGATGTTTGCCACGCGCACTGCAGCGACACTGGCATTCTATATATATTGATTATACTGTATTACCTGACTATTCCGTTCTTCCTGGACTTCTCCGTTGGTCCAGGCAAGCGTTAGCGGAACACATGAACCTGTTGCTTTAACATCATTTGCAACTTGTTCTTTAATCAAACTCACAGACGAACCTGTATCAAAGAAAGCGAAAGTTTTATATTCGCAGTCTTCGCCGATTATTGTAATCGGCACTACTTGATAGTAGATAGTTTTGTTATTTTGCACAAGACAATTTACATTTTCAGGTTGTCTTCTTGACGTGTCTGAATTGTTGTTTCTTATATTAAAGGGCGCGTGTAGCAATAGGCGTTTTTGACAAGCTATCGCCCGCTTGGAGGCGCTGCATAAAAAAAGTGATGAAAAGTAAAATCGCTGTCAAACTCCATACATTTTTGAAAAAAGCTGAAATAAAATGCTGTTTTTGATTAACCCTTTCAATTGTCAGGATTTTAGATAGCCAAATATTGGAAGAAATTTGTTTATTTACGTTAAGGCAAGTGAAAATATTCGAATTAATTAACTTTATGGCAGAAAAATGTTAATGTTTGATTTTGTACCGCATGAATCAAAAGTACATAGAGTCAGCTGTAAAGTTTACATATCCTGGATAGAGAATCACCAATTATTTTCAGTCTTCAGTGTTTTCCAATGTGTTTTCAAATTTTTTTTCGTGATTAGCATAATCTGCGCCAAGAACCAAACATATAACCTATCAGTTCGTAGACATAAATTCACTTGCGAAGCTCTAATAATCTCCCGAAACAGAAACAATATATATCAAGTGAAAGGTAATACTTTTTCTTACCTTTATTATCCATTTTCATCATTCCCACTGTTGGTAATTCAATAAAATATTACATTTAAAGTCGAGTTCCATATAGGTACCAGCAAGCATTTTGGGAATTGCACTTTTTTTGTAGTTCCAATAATCACAACCAGGTAGCGAACGGTTGCTATTAGTTTTGCTCGAACTCGCCTATGGATGGTGCTTCAATGTGTAACCGTCAACACCACATGTTTTACCAATCTTGCAATCCTGCATTCTATGGTTGCTGTAATTACAACAAGAGAAACAAATTTTCCTTTCCCTTGTGAATTGCCTTCTTTTGTCAAGTGGCATCCTTTTAAAATTTGAGCAATCAGATAAACGATGATCGCCCTTGCAAGCAAAGCATCTGGACTGTTTATTACCGAGGAAATTCACCCGGTCTGGTCTTGTTCTTTCATAATTAACGCCTCTTTCCGCGATTAACATGTTCGCAAGAGTTCCTTGTGGTTTCAACCACTTATAAAAATTTTCTAATGTTGGAGCCGTATAGGGGTTATTAGGAGTTGACAAGAGTCTCTCCTCATTAAGGTGTATCAACCATTTTTGATGCAATGTTGTTGGTAATTTAAAGGCCAAGTCTTTAATCAGACGTTGGTCATTTAAATATTCCTCTCTATTCAAACTTTTCATAGTTATTACCAGGTTTCCAATCCCTGATATAAAATCGACTACCGTTTTAGGCATTTCCAATCGTGGAGCCTTTAACGAAAGTACCTCTCTTAATAATCCATTATAAACCATTTCGGAACTGCCGAAATGTTCTTCTAATTTATTCAAAATTATTCCGACGTTGGCGGAATCCAACAGGAGTGCACTGACTAATCTCAATGCATTTCCTTTGAGACTTTTTTGCAGTCTATACAAATTTTCCAAATCGGAAAAATTACCTTTATTCGTGGTTTCGATAAAGGTTTGTTTAAATCTGGGCCAAAGATTATATGACCCATCGAAATATGGCAACTCAATCATCGACTGTTTCATCAAGAAACTGTCGGTTGATGAGTGCTTTTCGACATTTATTTCTTTGATTTTATTGATAATTTCATTAAGTAGCTCGACATGCGAACTGTCGGGAGTTTCTAATCGAGAAATCTTCTTGTCCCTACTTGAGATCTCGTCGTAGTCTCTAACATTTAAAACAAATCCACGGCTCCTTTTCGCCGGGAGTATGATCTAATCCCGTGCATGACACGTGGAACCAGCGATCACATTCGTCGCAGGCTACCAACGTGCCGATGCTATCGGGTTTTTCACAAAGACGGCAATTGCCGTTTTTATTGTTAACTAAAATTCTGTGCATTTTCACTCACCAGATGTTTTCCTTTGTCTTTGCCTTTGCCTTTGCCTGCGCCTGCTGTGTTTGTTGATTCTAGGGTTCACCGACCGTTCGTCGATGCGGTTGCCACCAGCTGATTGCCGATGCTGCCACGCTGCTACTTCGGTTCACCGACCTTTCGCCACCGACTGGGTGCCGTTGTGTTGGAATCACCGACCGCCTGTCAGTTGGAGTGTCACCGGCCTATTTGAGCGCCGATGTTTCGGATTATACTAGTCGCCTACTAGTGACTCAAGCTAGCCCACTAGACTTGAGATTTTGGATAGCACCGACCTTCCGTCGGTTGGGTTGCACCGGCCTCCTTGTGTGCCGGTGTTTTTTCGGATTGCACTAGCGCCTGCCAGTGACTCGAGCAGCTCACTGAACTTGAGATTTTGGATGGCACCGACGCCTGTCGATAAATATCACCGGTCTCCTTGCTGACCGACGATTACAATGGCACTAGCGCCTGCTAGTGACTCAAGCAGCTCACTGAACTTGAGATTTTGGATAGCACCGACGCCTTCCGTCGGTTGGGTTGCACCGGCCTCCTTGTGTGCCGATGTTTTTCGGATTACACTAGCGCCTGCTAGTGACTCAAGCAGCTCACTGAACTTGAGATTTTGGATAGCACCGACGACTGTCGGTAAATATCACCGGTCTCCTTGCTGACCGACGATTACAATGGCATTAGCGCCTGCTAGTGACTCAAGCAACTCACTGAACTTGAGATTTTGGATAGCACCGACGCCTGTCGGTAAGTATCACCGGTCTCCTTGCTGACCGACGATTACAATGGCACTAGCGCCTGCTAGTGACTCAAGCAGCTCACTGAACTTGAGATTTTAGATAGCACCGACGCCTTCCGTCGGTTGGGTTGCACCGGCCTCCTTGTGTGCCGGTGTTTTTTCGGATCACACTAGCGCCTGCTAGTGACTCAAGCAGCTCACTGAACTTGAGCTTTTAGATAACACCGACGCCTTCTGTCGGTAGATATCACCGGCCTCCTTGAGCGCCAACGATTACAATGGCACTAGCGCCTGCTAGTGACTCAAGCAGCTCACTGAACTTGAGATTTTGGTTAACACCGACGCGTGTTGTCGGTAGATATCACCGGCCTCCTTGAGCGCCAATGATAGCGGGTGCTGCCCCAAACTGGTAGAAGTCGTCCCGTCTTTTGCCTGCTTGTTTGCAGCAGGTCTTTTGATTACCCTTGCGCGGGCCAACAATTGTCACTTCTACCCCTTTGGTAGAAGTCGACTCAATACAGTTAGCTTTCTGACTGAAATTGCGAGTATTATTTTCCTCGACTTAGTGCCTGTACGCTTGCGACAGGTCTTTTTTTACTTTCTTACCCTAGCGCGGTTCAAGAATTGTCACTTCCACCGCCAGTGGCAGAAGTCGACACAAAAAATCAACCAAACATTCTGGTTGGAAGCTTCCTGGTTTTATTCCGTGAGGTCCCCTTCCTTACTATCCTCTATGGATAGCCACCATTAAATGTTGTCGCGAGCAACATTTAGTTTGGCTAAAGATGGTCTTAGCCGGTGGTTTTGGTTGTTGTCCCAAAGTCCTTTTCCGACTAGGTCGTACTTGGAAATTGGATGTGATACAGTGGACCCCCGTTCGTTTGAACGATTCCTCATGCAATCTAACGGGGTTACTTTTTAATTTGAACAACTGGTAACCCGAAATATGCTGAAACCTGTGTGAACTGGCCGCCCTGCTCTTTGTTATTGTTTTGGTGGTTTGTTTTAGTTGGCAGTTGCAAGTGCTAATATTGCATTTTCCGATCGAATTTCTATCTTAATCGTTAGGAAAACGAAATGTGAAACCGATTAAACACACTAGGTCAGTACAAACAAATCGTGTTTATGTGCATTATCTACGTAAACAAATGATGTCATGTTGAGAATGACATTTGAACCATTTTTAATTTGCACGTCGTGCAAACCAGCGGGGTTCAAATTAAAGTGTTCAGATTAAAAATGGTCAAACGAACGGGGGTCCACGGTATTCACTCGTGCTGATCGTGCTGATATTAACTAAATTCACTTCACTATTGGTATGGGAAACTGTTCCCAGGAAAACTTAACTTTATTGAAAAAGGTTACAATTGTCGTCTTAAAGCTACGCGTTGAATAATCAATGGATACTTATGTAAAGCATCCCAGAAAAATTTACTTATATACTATGTCCCTTTAGATACCAGACTTTTCTTCGAATATCCATAATTTTCATTTATTTTCCTTCTGGAGTCTAACGGGCGCTTATTCTAAAACACTATAATTGTTTGAACACTCCTCATTGCGTCCTAACGATAAAAAGAGAAAGAAATTCTAAATGCGACACATGGGAGTGGCTTAATCTTTCATGCCCTAAATAAATAGTCTAATCAGTACATAATCCATGCACGAGATGGTTTTTCAGATTCCTTTTCATATTCTGACTTTCCTACTCCCGATCAGATGGATCGTTCTGCTGGCATGTTTATTTGATTACATCGTTGGCGTGTCTAGCTAAGCAGCTTATTTGGTCTACCTCTAGAAGCGATAATGCCTCCAGCTAAGTTATTTATTTTTATCATTCCGCTTTAGCAGCGACAATTGTCATTACCACGGAAACGTTTTGATACTTGGCATAATGTTTTTTTTTTTTTTTTTTTTTTGAGTGGTTTTAACCCATGGCATAATGTTGTCAGTTCGTAAAATACTCTATTGAAATAATAAACCAATTCAGATCTTATATGCACAAGGGATTTTTTGCCAAAACAAATGATAATAAACTTTTTCTTCGATATTTACGCCGCTTTCAAACATCTGTCGTGAACCATAAACCAGCAGTTTTAGGTACGTTTGATTAGTATGGGAGCTGTCACATTGTTACCGGGTTGGATCTGACAGCAAGTATGCTGTGAGTCGAAAAAAAAGTTGGTAGAAGTTTGTAAAGCCACTTTAACACCTTTAAGCAGCCCTAAAGTAGTTTGAAAGCTGTGAGCCGAATGAAAGTTTCCAGTCTTCATTTTAACACCTTTAAGCAGCCGTAAAACGGTTTGATGTTTATGGTTGTTGAAAAGAGATTGTTTAGCAGAAAAATCCGCTATTAAGCTTGTTTATCAGGTTTTGGGAGAGAACTGGTTTGAAAAACTTAAAGTATTGCGATTATTATCTAAAATTTTTCTTTCGTCGGTTTAGTTGTGCGCCTAACAGTTGCGCGCAGCTCTGTTCTGGTTGCTCGCAGTCAAAGTATCTCTTTTACACTCTTACGAAATCTCGTAAGAAACTGTCAACGCAAGAGTGATGAGAAAAACAACAATATTTCTCTCTCGCTCATCAGCTGAATGCTAGGGTAGCTTGCTTCGTGTTTGCCCGTTCAAACATGGCCAAATTTTTCACAAACGCAACCAGCATTTAAATTTTATCATTTTCGGTTAACGTATAAGACATTGTAACTGTGTTGTTTGTAAGTCTGTACGTAATAAGACAAAACAAATGTTATCTAAGCAAAGAATAAGAGCATAAACATAAAAAACTTACACGTGCTTACACTGTCAATAATATATGATTTACCTTTGCGCACAACTATATTAAACTGGAAAACGAAATATTTTCTCGGGAAGCACAATAGCTTAAACATCGCTTATTTAAACACCATTTAAGTGCTTACTTTATGCAGCTTTGATCGCCTTAAACCAACCCGTAAACAGCCATTGCTCTTGCAATTCAGCTACCGTTGTTACTTGGGAAGTGAATGCGGGTGTTTAATAGATCATTACACGGGAGCTCCTAACCACACTTTTTTGACAGCACTTGGTGGTTTGTTTACATGGTGTTAAATTTTGAATTGAGTTTTCTATCTTTGTTCGGCAGATAATGATAAAAATTTATAGTTTTTATTTAAGATAAAGTCACAGAGAACAGATTAACAGGCTCGAAGGAAGTAATCGATTTTTTGTGTGTAAAATCTGTCGGTAGCGCCCTCCAGAAATCGTTTGCCAAACGTATCAAAAAATATCCATGTACCTTTATCAATATTTCTTTGTGCTGGAGTTACATAGCAGCGATGGCAGCGACATCAAGATTTAGTTTTCCACTTAGTACTCGAGGGGTGCTCTATTGAAGGATTACTCGTAGATTACATAAAAACCTTTTACACACTTTTTGTCAATTACCTGGTGTAGTGTCCGTCTCGGTTGCCTCCGCCCGAGCCAACCACGTCCGCTAACGTCTACGTTCGTCCAAAAACTGACGCGCTCGTTTCGGGTACGATATTAATACTCTCATATCCGTGCGTCTCTTTTCGGGCAATCTTAGATCTCCCTCTTTGTCGTACTATATAGTATATAGTATATTTCAATCTATTTCATTTCACGAAGTCTGTGAGAGTCTCGAGTCACACAATGTATGTTCGTTCTCTCGTTCTTTCGAACTTTCGGTATGCCGTATGTATGTATGAATTTTAGTTGCACTGAAACAAATGATTCAATCGATTTGGACTCATTAACTCGTTAATTTATTTAGCCGGGCATGTTCCCTACACCTGGTAGTCTGTTCTCTGTGATAAAGTGCCGTACATGCATTTTACAAAAACTTATGCAGTAATCACCCCATTGACATCTCTATAACGAGCTGCAGTGAACGTCAGCGACAACATGTCCTGGGCTCAAAATTTGACAGCGGGCCCAAATCAGACTGCTGGCAGTTGAGTGAAACGCAGTGCTGACATGCTATCTCATTTTCGCACACACGAGATGTTGGCAGCGAAAACATGGTTGCCTGCCTCTGGGGTGGCAGTAATCCTTCACGAAATTTCAAATCGAAACTGCTGGATGTGACAAAAAATATGTTTGTAAACAAACAAAGTGGTGTCATTTGACGGAAAAATGACGTCATCGCAAAATGATCTATAGACCAAATCAAGGTGACGTCATCTGGCAGATACTGGCGCCCTTGTTTACAAACAGACCGCAGAGTCCAAAAAAGTTTCAGTCGTTTAAACGGCAAGTTTGTTATTTAAACCGAGTTTAAACAGCATTAGGACTAAATTTAAAAGCCATTATGCCTGTAAAATGTTAAAACACACGCTACATTCGCTATGAACGGAAAAGAAAGTTTTCCAAAATGTAAACAAGGGCGCCAGTATCTGTCAATTGACGGTATGATGATTTGGTCTATTAGCGAACGCCCAATTAACGAACCGCCCAATTAACGAACCACCAATTAACGAAACTTTGCTGTATATAGAATGCCAGTGTCGCTGCAGTGCTCGTGGTAAACATCACACATTTGAAAATTACGTATTTACACTGTATGCGCATATGTGTGAGTGATCGATTCGAAACGGGAATCTGATTGTCAAACTAAAAAGGCAACCCAATAAAAAATCCTTCTGCTTTTCCGTAAATCACGTAGGATAAATCACCCGATTTGGTCGTTTTGGGGTATTTCGTCGGCAGGAAAATTTTCTATTGGGCAATTTGACAATGTAGTTCCCGTATCCAAGACACGAACCAGAAACATGTTTGCCACCAAAATATCCATGACACACCAGCGACACTGGCATTCTATACACGGAAAACCAAAGGTACCCAACAGCTAAGTTTAAGTAACCTAAAATTAGGTACTATTGATTCATCTTCAGCGTTGAGTAGTTTTGATATGTATACATTGAGTCAGATTTACTTAATAAAACGGTAATATGCGCATATGCAATGTTGAGTACTACACTCCAACTTAACGTTGAGTAGATTGTACCTAACGTTGGATGAAAATATGTTGAACTGTAGCGGCGTGCTTTGTTGATGGTGCGGATCGTTTTATTTCGTGATTCGTTTTATCCATGGTGGCAGCATAACGTTCGCGGTTTTGTTTTTCTGTGCTGTGCTATGCTGTAACGACACGAGTGTTCGAAATTGGTAAGTGAGTAATTTATGTGTAAAGCTGTCGATTTTAAAACTTTATTTTCTGAAGGACAGCTTAAGGATGATGAAATTATCAACAGCAGCAAATGGAACAACAGTGTCAACCTTCTCATGGCTAAGATGGATCATCGAGACAACCGGACGTTTTTGTACCGACTCATGTAGCTAATTATGAACCTCAACAGCATACCAAACTGGGGATCGAATCGCGAGGTAAGCTAGTTTCAAAATACTATAATTTAGATGGAATATTTTTTATGGAAATAAGCGTGAATTCATATACAAACAGTCATAAAGCATCTGCGGTTTTATCATATAATATAGCACGAAGTACATAGAGTAATGTTGGAACTTCTTTGAAAACAAAACATGTCCCCTCACATGATTTTACCGCTTCCTGGATCTTCCAATCTGGAATGCAACCGGGTTCGAATCCAATCGCATCCGCGCCCACAATATTTTTGACGTAGAACTACGTCTGATTTTTTATACTGAGTATCACTTTATGAAAATGAAAATAGAAGACGGAATTCACGCAAACTCAACCAGGGATTAGCATGACCCTCTCAGATTTCAATAAAACTTTTGTGTGTTTAAGGAGTTCATGTAAATAAGAGACTGCATACTTAGTTTTTCCAAAATTGGTCTAGACTAACTTTTGGAAAGGGTTCAGCTTTCTTCTCTTTATTTTTATAATTAATTCGGATTAATTCGAAAACTAGGGTAACCAACGTATTTTGTACTCCATCAGCAACTGTACATAAGGTGCACACTTCCACTGGATTTCGCTGTAAGTGTCCAAATTATATACAACTGCTGGTGGGATCTAACATACAACAAAAAATCATCTATGTGTGGCTTTTAAAATATATTCTGAATTTTCATAAAATGGCATTTTTTCAGTGGAAAAGATTTGATAAGATAAGATTTGCATGCAAGGGTTTTGGGGGCCAGGGAAGGTTCTTATGATAGTTACAGACCCCTCACCCTCTAAGATGGGGGGGCGCTCCCATACAAATAAAACACAAATTTCTGCATAACTCGACAACTAATCAAGCAAATAGAACAAAATTTGGCATGTGGGTGTTTCCGGTGACAAGAATTTATTCTATGGTAAATTGAGACCCCTCCCCTCTTTATAAGGGGAATTATAACTCCTCTCCTCTTTAAAAGGGGGGGCTTCCATACAAATTTCCTCATAACTCGAGAACTAATCAAGCAAATGGAACCAAATTTGGCATGTGAAGGTTTTCGAGGGCAAGAATATTTTCTATAGTAAATTAGGACCCCTCCCCACTTTAAGAGGGGGGGCTCCTGTACCAAAGAAACACAATTTTCCTCATAACTCGAGATCTAATCAAGCAAATGGAACCAAATTTGACACGTGGGTGTTTTTGGAGGCAAAAATTTTTTCTATGATGAACTGGGACCCCTCCTCACTTTAGGAGGGGGGCTCCTATACAAATGAAATACAAATTTCCTCATAACTCGAGAGCTAATCAAGCAAATGAAACCAAATTTGGCATGTGAAAGTTCTCGAGGGCAAGAATATTTTCTATGGTGAATTAGGACCCCTCCCAACTTTAAGAGGGGGCGCTCCTATACAAACGAAATACAAATTTCCTCATAACTCGAGAACTAATCAAGCAAATGGAACCAAATTTGGCACGTGGGTGTTTTTGGAGACAAAAATTTTTTCTATGATGAATTGGGACCCCTACCAACTTTAGGAGGGGGGGGGGCTCCTATACAAATGAAATACAAATTTCCTCATAACTCGAGAACTAATCAAGCAAATAGAACCAGGATCGCGGTACATTGAGGGTAGAGTGGGGCTCGGTGATCTGCGTGAAATAAACACAAATAAAACTGAATTTTTTACGTAACTCAAAAACTAATCGAACTCGAGATATTTAGACTTCCATAAAACATTAACCATAAAACATTAACATTAACCCCACACTTTTCCCAGCAGGGTTAGAAAGTTGAAACTTTCAGGAAAATTCTCTTTTAGGTCAACTAAGAAAAAGCATGTCTTTTTATGTATTTTAATTTTGACTCTGTGTTCCGCAACGCTACGTTGCGAAAACGCAACGCTGGGCGTTAAGCGTATACCGTTTTTGCATACCTTCATCATTATGCATATAAATACTTCATACTTTTTTACCGTTAAATCAAACTTGGGATTTTTATAATGTTTCCGGGATATTTAGAACAAGCGAAAGATAAGATTTACATTCATTTGTTTACTAAAAAGCAACGACTTCAAATGAAACATCTGCAGCGAACGAACGAAAAAAAAAACGTTCCCGTTGCAAATTTTGAATATCGTTTCTTCCTAGCGTTGCGTTTTCGCAACGCAAAGCTTAGAGCCTTTCATAAAATTACAAAAGTAATCAAAATTATGAAACAAAGTGTTTATTGGTAAGCAACCGATTCTTACTAACACTGATTAATAGGTCAGACGTAAATAGAGGTAAAATCAAGTTATACGAGCATTTTTCCTTAACTGTCTGAAAAATAGCAAAACCTGTTGTTTTGTCACAGCTGTAATTATGTTACATGTAACATCTGACCTTTGAGCAAAAACAGGTCGATTAGATTTTTTTCCAATCTATTTTTGTTTTTGAGGGTCCATGTTGATATCTTAAACAGGGCCTTCTCTAGAATCAAATGAAAGTGCGTTGCGTTTTCGCAACTAGGGTTGCCAAGTCCGAAAATTTCAAAAACCGGCCGGTCGGTCCTGCCTTCAAAAATTGCGGGGGGTTGTGGCAGCATATTACTAGAGGATTTGCCTGGAATGTGTAATGTGCGTGTGCGGTAATTATGCGGTAGTCGTGGAATCGAAACCACAACGAACATTGCATGGATTATTGAAGATACTAGAAGACAACTAGTTGCTTCTGGTGCTGATGGACAATTTAATGTATATTACCGCCAGAAGCAAAGTATTGTCACTGCAAAACTGGCTATCTTCAATGATCCACTGCTCAGGATTGCTAATAAATTTATCAGAAAATTCAACAAATCAGGAAAAAAGTACCAATCCGGCTTCCTATGTCGGAAAACCGGCTTTTTTGCAGGATTGATCGGCCACTGGCTTTGCTGGTGAAAAACCGGCCGGGCCGGCCAAAAACCGACCACTTGGCAACCCTATTCGCAACGCTGGGAGGAAATGGGTTAATCAATAACAAGACCACCAAAAACTACCTACAGTAACATTAGATGATTCATGGCGAGTGTCGCTGGCGACCCGCCGTATAAAGCGCCGGTCAATGTGGGGGGGAGGGGGGGGGCAGCCCGCCTCAGAAATCACCACTGTCTAGGTTTACTTGTTTTTCTAGGTCTACTAACCTCGATTGTTTTCCTTCAGTTGGGTCCGAACGACCGACAGCAAGTACCTTGCGAAATGATACATTCTACAAAAAGGTTTTCCGTGAAACGGTACAAGAAGGTTTTTCGCGAAATGGTATTCGGCGAAATGTTATACAATCACGGCGAATATTGCTATCTGTTTTATTTTATCTGGCTAAGAAAGTGGGAATTGTTTTGTTGTCGATTGTTTTTCAATAGTTAAATAGTGAATTTTTATAAACAATTGCAATTTTTTCAAAGTTGGAACTTTTTTTCTCGATTTTTTTTATTTTAAAATATTTGTTGATCTTTCTTGAAGAAGCATGCAAAGTATGGAAATGGAGAAATGAAAACTCTAGAAGCTATCAATTTTTATATCGAATCGCGCACGTTAATGCAAACGAGCGCACGAACGCGCGCGCTTCAACGACACGTTACACTTAATAGCATCAAAGGCGGCCTCGTTATGAAGCTGCCCGTGACTTTATCTACCGTCTGTAGTGGCGACCACGTCAAACTTGTAGCGCTTATCTGTTCATTTTGACAAATTTGAAAGTGCGACTGCACAGAACCGCGATCAAACTGCGACATGCTGAAATCACGTGGAACTAGAGGCATACGGAGCACCACAAGATCGGCCTCGATGATGACATGGCAGGGGGCATGGTCTAATTCCACAAAAGGCCGGTAGACACACCGACTTTTCCCGGAACTAGCCGGATGGGTCAACAGGCGCCACGGCGATGTCAACTTCCACCTGACACAAATTCTGTCAGGGCATGGTTGTTTTAGACAGTATCTGCACAAATTTGGGCAGGCGGAGTCCCCCGCGTGTCCCGAATGCGTGGACGTTGAGGAAACTGCAGAACTTGCTTTCTTCATATGCCCTCGTTTCGCGGGCGTGAGAAGCAGCATGATGGCAGTGAGCGGACAGGACACTACTCCGGATAACTTAGTCCAAAGGATGTGTTCTAGCTCGGACGTCTGGGGAGCGGTCAATGCGGCTGCTACCCAGATCGTACTTGAGCTACAAAACCGCTGGAAAGCCGATCAACGGCGAATAAACAGCCTAACTACCATAGTCCAGTAGTTATCTAAGAGTGTGCGTTAAGCACAATAGCCCCTCCCTGAAGTAATACCGATAAGGTGGTGCCAGGGAGGATTGAGGTTGGAGACTCGAGTAGGGTTTTAGTGGGTCTGGATCCTCACGCCCCAGTAGGGGGGTCGGGATACCAAACCCCACTCCCTGAGTTGTCTTCTCAGGTGTCTGATAGCAGATTTCCCTATTCGCTAAAAAAAAATGCTGAAATCACTGTGGCAAGAAAGAGGAAGGGCAACAATGGCAATGTTGCTGTTTCGTTCTGTTATACACATAGGCTTTAGGAAAAATAATCCATATTCAACTACCAGGCACAATAAAGACTTCAACAACTTTTTAATAACCAGTAACTGAATTATATAAATATTCATATACTGAGAAATTATAAAACAATTATTGTAGTAGAAAGGCCAGCTAACACCGCTAGGTGGATTAATTTAGGTTTTACAATAAAATCTAAAAGAAAAAAATTACTTGTCTAATTACATGGCTGATCAATCGATTTTTCCTTTCACTTCTAGAAATCCGGTGCCTTCAAGCATCACTGGTTGGGCACAATCGTACCAGGTCACTGTTTGCTGGATCAGCTGGACAATCATGATAGCATGATAGGCATTCAGAACTATACCGATGCAATCGAGCTTGTCTACAGGGGCCACAGTCTATCTGTTTTTGGGATTACAGCCACTCCAATGTGGTGCAGGTGATGGTGAACAATGTTTAATACCCAGGTATCCAATAAGCATTAGTATAAGCAGTAAATCAATCGTTTATTAGCATCCCTTGCGTTTTATACTGCATGTTGCTGTTTATCAGCCTTTTGCTTGCATAATTGTTGTAAATTGGCATCCACAATTCTATTTAAATTTTTCTTGTCGGTAACTAGCTGCAAATAAGCATTGTCAGCACTATAAGAGAGCTAGCAGTAAAGTAGCCGCATATTTTGCCAAAATAGCATTTAGGCCAACTTAAATGCTTATTGGCTTGCAATAAGCATAGGGTAGTATCTAGGTGTTGAGATAAAATGCGCAAGTATCAAATCACCCTTTACCAATTCTAACACCAATGATTCTTCTCGTAGCAGCAGCGTTGATCAGCATCAAACTTCACTGACGAAGTTAATCATTCTAAAAATCACTCGTTACTCGTATCATTTATAAAATAAATTTACCTATCTCACGATTGTTGCTTTTCGAATGAGTCCGAACTTTTTCGTTATCTTTATCATCAGTTCTTCAACAGTCTTGGTTCATTCCATCTACTCAAATATGAGTTCTTGCGTATAAGTATAAGTAGAAATAATTTAAAATGTAAAAACAATGTAATATAAATCCGGAGTGATTCGCGATAAGGGCGCAACTAACAAAGTGTAAACAATGAGGAATATCACTGATGATTTGCCAGTACATTTTCAAGTCTTAATTTAAATAAAAGTTACAAAAATCAAGGTTAAAGACATAAATTTGTGTAGAATAAATCAATCTTATAATTTCACAACAATACTGCATAAAATTTGTGCATTCAAGCTCAAAATCTAAGTTTTATAGTTAAACCCCTTGGAATGAGCCTCAAAGCATTTTGACAATGAGATTCGCCCAGCCTTGTTTCGCCTTGTTATGATTTCTTAATTTAGTTTCGCCTGTTTACAATGCGCCTGTGTTTTGAAAACAATGCAGTTTCGCTCTTTGCTATCGCCTGTTTACAAAACGATTTGCAAATAAACCTGTCACTTCATAACAATGCAAGGGGCTAAACTGCAAATTGTCTTTTGTTTTGATTAAACACTTCTATCGCCCATCACTAAAAACTTGTTTTAAATAATTCTTACGATTAAAACAGAAGAAAGGATTCTTGCCAAGGATATTATCAGTCTTTTTAAGGCTGATGGTGTAATAAAACGATTTGTTTACAATTTGCCAGTGGAGCCCCAATCGCGAATCACTCCGGAAATAATCGCTGATTTATCCAATTTTATCTAAGAGAAGAAAATGAACAAAAAACGTTTAAATACAGCTTAAGGTTCAAACGCGCGTCTTTGATTTTTGGGATTTATCATTGTGTTCTGACAGACATTAAGAGCTAGAGCACAATGATACATTTTCGTGAGTATATCCTTTGTTTTGAGTACCGTGGACCCCCGTTCGTTTGACCGTTTTTAATCTGAACACTTTTTAATTTGAACCCCGCTGGTTTGCACGACGTGCAAATTAAAAATGGTTCAAATGTCATTCTCAACATGACATCATTTACTTATGCAGACAATGCACATAAACACGATTTGATTGTACTTACCTTGAGAGTGTAATATGTTTCACATTCCGTTTTCCCAACGATTATGATAGAAATCCGATCGCAGAATGAAAATTCGTTGCTAGCAACTGCAAACAAATCAAACCAACAAAGCAATAACAAAGAGCAGGGCGACCAGTTCACACAAGTTTCTGCATATTAAGGGTTACCAGTTGTTCAAATTAAAAATTAACCCCGTTAGTTTGCATGAGTAATCGTTCAAACGAACGGGGGTCCACGGTATAAAAACTGCTTCTAAAAACCCAATAATCAATTCCGCGTGTTTGACACTTAAATAGACGAATTTGGGTTCAATTTACGTTTTTTGAGTAATTTTAACTCAATATGTAGTTTCAAGCATAAACTTAATGTTGGGTAATTTTAACCGAACATTAAGTAGATTTTACTCAATAGCTCGTTAAAAAGCATTACAATATTTTGGGTAATTTTAACCGAACAGTAAGTAAATTTAACCTAATGAATGGTTTATATGCTTCAACTCAATGGTAAGTACAGCAAAGTTTCGTTAATTGGTGGTTCGTTAATTGGGCGGTTCGTTAATTGGGTGTTCGCTAATTGGGCTATATGACAACTTGAATGTCAAAATTGTATGGAATTTTCGAGTTTAGAAATTTCTAACAACTGTCAGTCGGCCCAATTAGCGAATCAGCTGGAGTGCAATCGTGGCCCAATTAACGAATTCAGGCTGTATTTTGAACTGAACATTAAGTAAATTTTACTCAATAGACAGTTCAGATGAACAAACTCAACATTAAATAACTTTAACTCAAAATTATATTTGAAAGCCTTTACCTAATATTAGGTATATTGAAAATACCCAAAATTGGCTTCCTGCACGCACACCTCCACGACATCGCTATCTTGGTCTACAGAGTTTGACAGTACCCCCATTAAGTTGGACCCCTCAGTATTGTACCCCAAACAACAATGGCGTCGCATTGATTTTCTATGGAGTGATTTCCCGCCCAGTATTTTTGACGTTTCAGATTCAGTCACAGAAAAATGGCGACGTGCCGGGGGGTCGTGCACGCATGATACGAATGGGGTTGAAGGAACTTAATATTGGGTACTTTCAGTTTTCCGTGTATATATTGATTATACTGTTGATTTCTTCGGCATCCTATTTCGTCGATAGATGCGTAAAACAGCATCTGTCAAAATTTTCTATTGGGTAGTCACTCTACCAGCCAGGGATGCCAGGTGATTTTTTGAAAAGTCTTCACGAACCAAGGAAAAATGTCTTCATTTGTCTTCCTTCGGCTTTCCGCCCATTTAAACTGTATGGTGAAGACATGTCTTCACTAGAGTGACTATATACAGAGTGGCGACAAGTCATCCCAAATGTATGCAATGCGGTTTTTCCAAGGTTTTTCTTTCTCTTTCCTGCATACGCGTTGGATAGGTCGTCTGCTCGATTGGAATGACACTGACAGATAATTATCATTCCAATTTTGACATTGTCGCCACTCTGTATACAGTCACTCTAGTCTTCACATGTCTTCAAGTGAAGACATTTCACTTTTTTGTAACAAAAATGTCTTCAAAATGAAGACCTGTCTTCACTTCTGGCATCTCTGCTACCAGCGCGGTGTTTACGGTTTACTTCGTTTATACTTCAAGCAGAGTGTTTCCTTCAATCATTGTTTAGTTTTGGTTGTGCTTGCAGCCTTGCACGCAGTCCTAATAGTTAGACGGATTACGGATATACACATTGGTTATTGGTTTAATATAAATATTTTTCTTGAAATGGGATCGCGTGCCGTTTTCAATGAATTTTTTTTTAATGATACAGACCAAGATGCTAATTCTGTTCTAATCGAACTTGATAAAGGTATTAGATAAAAATACTTAAGTATTTTATCCATAATAGTTTGTTTTTAGGTTTACGATCTATGAAGATGGGAGAACAGTGCGAAGCGGTTATTAGATTTCCAAAATTGTTCGAAAAATACCCTTTTCCAGTTTTAATTAACTCGTCGTTTTTAAAGTTAGCCGAGTTTTTTCGGATTGGGTAACAATTTTGTCATTATATAAACTACTGTAACTAAAATCTTTCTCTTATCAGTTCCAATTTGTCCAGACTATGGATTCTACGCGTTTGTCAACAAAGTGAGAAGCATTTAGAAAAAATTTTAAATGTTGAGGAGTTTGTGAAACGAATTTTCATGGTGATTCATTCAAATGATCCTGTAGCGCGGGCTATTACTTTGAGGTAAGACAAATTTCTATATGTAAGGTAGAGTGTGTCGGCGAAGTTTTACTACGTCCTTTTTCGTAGCACCTTCGTTAATTGACAAATTTGAGTAAAAACTGCCGGCGTGTCGCTACCTGCTGCGATGGTGAGAAAAACGAAAACAAATGTCAGATGCGGTACATTTCATAAAAAATTTTCAGTAAATTTAATTTTCAACTGGTTTTCGATTGAAAACTTTACTAAATTTTTATCAGGTTTTGTAAGAAATTTGCTGTTTTACAAGTTATTTTAAAAACACTTTTAAAATAGTGAATTGAAAGAGCATACATTTGAAGAATACTGTAAAAGTTAGTGTGGCAACTTAACTAATCGAACACAGAAGTGATCCTAAAGCGGTTTTTGCATATTATTGGAATGTTTTTCTACTTTACAAGATCCCTATGCTTGTTTTGTATCGGTTCAAGTCAAAGTTCTGGAGATTTGAATATCTTTCAGTCTTATCGAACCATGTTGCTTCGGCACTACATGAAAATATGAATGTTCTCTTTAGTTATCCTGTATCTTGCTTGTAATAGCCTGGTTTATATTAATTTCACAAAAAAACAAGTTTTTTACCACTCAAGCACGTGGATTTCTATAATTTAGCGTGAAATGTAACCTGTTTGTTGTCGCATAAATATACAAAAACATTATTTTCTCGTATATACTGTAAACAAACCACTGACAAAGTATATACCAAAAATAAAGTACTCAATTTTCTTACATTTTGCAATAATAATTTTACTTGTACATTGTTTCACTACATTAAGAAAATTAAAAAAGTAAACTTTTTTCCGATTCTTCAAGCAAACTAGTTCTAGAACTAGGCTAGTTCTAAAGACCACCACCGTCAGCGCATAAGTTTCTGTCGAACAGGTCAATTGGCTCACGACTGCACTCCAGCTACTTCGCTAATTGGGCCTACTGACAGTTGTTAGAAATTTCTTAATCAGAAATTCAATAGAATTTTGACATTCAAGTTTGTTATGTAACATAACATTTCAGTAAATACACTAGGGTAATTGATCTTGAGTGGACCTATTTAGTGAGTTTTAAGGAGTGTGACTTAATTTACTCGTCATTTATAAATAATATGTGGTGATGTTACTATTTGTTGGAGAGTACCACCTTTTACCTTTGTTATACTATATAACAAAGGTTTAGAAATTGGTCGAAAAACGCGAAATAGAACCAAGGCCCGGAGGACCAAGTGTCATATACCAATCGATTCGCGTTGACGGCATTAAACGATCTCTTGCACACTCATAGAAATGCAAGAGCTATTAAATTGGGAATCAAATCAAAAATTAATCTACGAAGACAGTTGTCCGTGTATGCCGATCAAACGCTGAAATCTGAAACGAGAGCAGACGTTTCGAGCTATCACTTGTTCAGTAGCCTACCGATGTGATCCCTATATTTATTTATTTATTTATTTATTTATTTATTTGCAGTCAATCGTGTGTAGACCGTGATACAAGCTTAACCTAATGTTATCAATCGATTACATATTCTATTTATGTTTGCTCGTTTCTGCTAGTTTTCTGTTGTTATTGGCTTGAATTACTTATTGTCCTAAAATATTGCTTCAATTTGGTTTTTTTTAACTGTGAAATCAATACGTTGTGAGACTATGTCATTAACAAATTAGACCATTGCAAATTCACGACGCGCCTTTAATGTTTCGATATTTATAAGCTTGCAGCGGTCGTCATATGACGGAAGAGGAAGGATCGTCCAATTTAAATTACGGAGTGCGTACAACAAGAATTGTTTTTGTATTGATTCTATTCTATTTATGTGTGCATTGGCAAACGGAGACCATACCACCCTACAGTACTCAAGAATTGAACGAACGTAGTAAATGTAAAGTGTTTTTAATGTGTATGGGTCTCGAAAATTAAAGCTAAAGCGTTTTATGAAAGAGAGCATGTTGCTTGCTTTACAAGTAATTGTATTATAGTGATCTATAAACGTTAATTTTGAGTCTAGAATAACTCCCAAATCTCTAATTCGTTCACAATTTTCTATCATTTGATCTCCAAGGGAGATGTTGGTTATAGGTGTATTTCGTTTTCTACTGAATTGAATTAATTTACATTTGTTCACGTTTAGTTGAAGTAAGCTTTTCTTACACCAATTATAAAAAATTTGAATTTCGTTACAAAATGTGTTGACATCTGTCTCATTTTTGACGTAGGACTACGTCTTTGTTTACTATCTGGGACTGGGTAGCACTTTGTGAAAACGGAAATAGAAATGTAACGTTGGAATGAAAGATTTCAAATGCTAATAACTACTAAACTACTGAACGAAACTGAACAATTTATATGTCGTTGGAAAGATAAAATGGCCAGCAATTTTATGGAGTGGGCGGGAAAGCAATTTTATGGACGGCGTAAGAGGGGGGGCTCCTATACAAATTAAACACAAATTTTCTCAAAACTCGAGAACTAATCAAGCAAATGGAACCAAATTAGGCATGCAGGGGTTTTAGAAGGTAGGTTTTTTTCTATGGTGTACTGAGACCCCTTCCCCTTCTAAGAGGTGGGGCTCCCATACAAATGAAATACAAATTTCCTCATAACTCGAGAGCTAATCAAGCAAATGGAAACAAATTTGGCATGTAAGGGTTTATGGAGGTATGAATTTATTTTATGATGGTTTGAGACCCCTCACCCCTGTGGTAGGAGGATAAGGACTCTCTTACAAATAAAACAGAAATTTTTGCGTATGTGCCATATTTTCTGCTGTGTAACAAGCGGTAAGCTGTGAAAGTAAACTAGTAAAACCTTCTCGGAGCAAAAGACAGCGAATCTAAGCAGTTAACTTTCATGCCTCTTGCCATTCATGTCGAAAGAGAAGGACATTCGAATGGCACGTCATATTTGCGATGAACGTACTTTGGCTTTAATGTTATTTATAACCAATGGCCCTTTTAAAGGCCACAAGCGAGCAAAAGTAAGATTATTGAAACATGTCAAACTACGCATAATCATATTCAATACAATAATCTGTGGGCTGGTCATTCATTACTATGTCAACTTTTATGATACACACAAGTGATTTTTAAAAGAAATCTTCTATGTCTTAATGGCTGCAGGCGTTGTACTTATGAACCCCCGTCCACGTATTTTCAAAGCCACCATTGCATTCAATGAAGAATTAAATCTGAATATTTCGCTCTTCTCTTTTAAACAATGGCACTCATAGATTCTTATAAACATATAGTCCTACGTCACCCATTCGTACAGCCCTTAGGGCTGTATACCTTGTAGTTTTTATTTCTAAGTATAATTTCATATCGTCGGCGTAAATAAGGATTTTTATATTCTTGAGAACGAATGAGATATTAACGAATAAAAAAAAAACAATAGCGGTCCTAAATGAGACCCTTGAGGGACTCCAGAAGTGACTTGAATGGGATTAGATGTTTTTCCTTTAAATTTAACAATTTGCTGGCGGTATGTGAGATATGATTCGATCCATATTAAAAGTTCTTGATGTATACCTATTTTTTGCAATTTGAAGAGAAGCATTGGTATATCAATACGATCAAAGGCTTTACTAAAGTCGGTATATAAGGCTTCAACGTAGTTTCCATTATCCATTGCGTTAAGCGAAAAGTTAACAAACTCGAGTAAATTTGTTGTGGTTGAGCGTCCTTTGTAGAAACCTATTTTTTATTTGCGAGAATACCTTCTTATTGACAATTGCTTCAAAAAGTTTTGGAATACAAGAGATAATTGCAATACCCCTATAATTACGGATATCAGATTTCTTACCAGCTTTGAACACAGGCACTAAGAAAGATCTTTTCCAGATGCTTGGGAAAATTCCAGATTGAAGGGACATATTAAAAAGCCAGAATAGTGGAGTAGCTAGCTCTGTTGCTAGTTTTCTTATGAATGCTGGAGGTAAACCGTCTGGTCCGGGGCCTTTGGAGGAATCTAATGTTTCTAAGGCGTCTAATATTTCTAATACACTAATTTGTCTAACGTTTACGTCATTTGAGGAATCTGGAAAATGTGTAAAGTAGCCGTAATCGCGATCCTCTTCTGTGAATGTACCATAGATATGTCGGAAGAAAGTGGCAAAAAGGTCGCAAATTTCTTCTATGTTATCTGTGGTTTTTCGTCCAAATGCATTCTAGATGGAAAGTTTTCTGATTTTAATTTTGATTTTACATAGTTGAAAAAATTCCCTACGATAAAACTGAACCTTGTCGTGGTGTAGGGCTTTTTAACTAATCAGTAAATGAACAGCGGTCACGTTTACTTCTGAATGTGGGTATATATCAAAATACTTTTGTGATTTCAAGTGGGACTCGGGGTAAAAATTTACCAAATGTGATTGTTGCGTTGTTCAGAAAGTGCTTTTATTCCGTTTAAGAATAAGGCCAGTATGGGGATCTCTGACAATGGATGAAGTTTTCTGGGATTCATCCTTATTTATCACAACTGTCACAAATATCTCCGAAAAATGTCGGATTGATTGAGTTGGTCGGGGGCTTAGGGTTAGTAGGGGGATGTAAGCGGGATACCAGATCCGATTGGATGCCGAAGGACCACTCTGTAATGATTACGGGTAATAGCACTTCTTAGGTAGCAGATGGGAAAATTAGGTCAATTCGTGTCGCGTGTTCGAGTTTCGGCTAGGCGGTGCTGCTAGATAGAGTAGGATTTCTGCACTGGCCCCGTGGCTGTCCTGAGCTCTGATGGCCGTCCGCTGGCTCTGTCGATGGGAAGGGGTCGAGTCTTAAAGAGACGTTTAAGCCCAGAGCTTTACAGCGCTTTGGTCTCGAGGGTTGGAAGGCGGGCGAGTCTCTATATTTTGAAGCTTCTGTCGACTACCGCGAACGTCCAGCTTGTGCTGCGCTCAATTTACTTTGTATCGTGGGAATGCACTGTGAATACTAAGGGGATGAAAGATTAAATTTGCCCTGATAAGTTGATAACCACTAATGCTCTGAAATTTGTTTTACCTATTGGTTCATTTGTGGTTGTTTGTGTTGGAAAACTGAAAGCGGGCGCGCGATTGAAGACCGGTGTCAGGCGGGGCTGACGAATTCTCCACTTCTTCACTATACCACATATTGCAACTCGAGTGGTACAAAAAGTCCAAAGCACATTTACAAATTCGATCTATTATTTTTCTTCTCATCATCATCATTATCATCATCATCGTCATCATCATCATTATATTTAAAATATGACATTCCGGCCTTTGGCAGAGAGATCTTAGAGTCAGTTCGTGGAGTCCGCGCAGGGCCGAAACGCCTCCGCCTGTGGGTATAGGCGTGACGGCTATGCTTGGGGCTCTACCTGTGTTTTAGTGGGCGCCAGTGCCTGTCTCGTCAGGTAGAACTGATGTGTGAGGTCTCCCTGACACTTTGTTGACAACACAAAAGGGCTCAGCGCAGAGTTTTATACGCTATTAAGCGACCAGTTGGATAACCCGAAAAAAAGGAAAAAAAAGGATTTTACATAGTTGAAAAAATTTTTTGGTTTTGATTTTATCTCACGCTCGGTTTTTGCCTTTCTACTATATAAATATATAGTATAAACCGGAAATGGAAAGAAGGTCCTGCGGGCCGAATGTTCGACTCAGTTTCGAAAACTGAGCATTTTCTGTGTGTATGTATGTGTGTGTGTGTGTGTGTGTGTGTATGTGTGTGTGTATGTGTGTGTGTATGTGTGTGTGTGTATGTGTGTGTGTATGTGTGTGTGTATGTGTGTGTGTATGTGTGTGTGTGTATGTGTGTGTGTATGTGTGTGTGTATGTGTGTGTATGTGTGTGTGTATGTGTGTGTGTATGTGTGTGTGTGTATGTGTGTGTGTGTGTGTGTGTGACGCTTTTAATCTCACTCACTTTTCTCGGAGATGGCTGGACCGATTTTAATGTTCTTAGTGTCAAATGAAAGGTCTAGGTGTCCCATTGGTCGCTATTGAATTTCATACTGATCGGACTTTTAGTTCAAAAGTTATGTATAAAAATACGAAAAATATGGGACTTCATTATCTCATAGGTCTCTTAACCGATTTGAACAAAATTGATTGCATATGAAAGAGGAGCCTTGCAAACCCTTAACTTCCAAATTTCATGACGATTGGACTTGTAGTTTGAAAGTTACATAAAGAAATGTGAAAAAATAGTATTTAAAACATATTTATGTAACATATAAGCATTAATTTAATGAAAAACATCACACATTTTATGATTATTTGAAAATTACTGCTGAGATCTATCAAACGAAACTGAGTTATTTAAAATCGGACGCTTCATTCAAAAGTTATTCAAACTTTAACACTTAAGGACCGTATATTAAACCGTTAAAACGTGTGAAATCAAAACATATCAATCAAATGTTGATTGTATTCAATGTATGAGATGTGTGTGATGTATGTGTGTATGTATGTATGTATGTATGTATGTATGTATGTATGTATGTATGTATGTGATGACAATTTGCAATTTTAAAATTTGCAATGAAATTCAAGAAAAGTGAGAAACATGTCAATTGTCTGAAGTTTTTGAAGCCTCTTAGTGGAATACGAACTCTGAAATTAAAGAAAAGAAAAAACTTTTACCGACTAAATTCAACTATTTAATATTCATTCGCGACAGATACGTATACGCTTTGAAATAAGACACTGATGAAGCCTGCACGTCGTAGGTGAACTACGTATCTGTTGCAAATAAATATTAAATAGTGGGATTCAATCAAAAAGTTTTTTCTTTTCTTTGATTTCAGATTTCAATTGTCATTTTCTTCACTTGCTGTTACTCACAATTGTACAAGAAAAGCAAAAAGCGAAGAAAAGCAGTTTATTTAAGCATGTAGGTATAGTGGTGTATAGAACCAAAAATACTAGTGAGTTGATTTTTCCAAATAAATTTGTACAAATTCCAAACAAATTCTGCGCATCAATAGATGCTCTTTTCAATCAATAGATACTAGAGCTTAGAAATGTTATATGAAAAATAGGAAGTAAACGTTGCACGGTAGAAATTTTGTAAGATTTGTTTTCGTTAGTGATATTTTGAAGGACAGATGTCTTATGTCATGTATCATGTTTTAATAAATAAATCAAAAAACCCGAATTAATCCACCTAGCGGCGTGACCTAGCCTTTCTACTGCCACAATAATCATTATTTAATTTCTCGGAAACATCTGAACAGAAAAATAATGTTAACACAAAAGATAATTTTTGCAGACTTGAATGAATATATATAGAAAATTATAAATTAATCCTCTAACGGGTCTACAGACGGCCTTAACTTTCGGGCTTCAGAGCCACATACGAAACTTGTTTTGAATTGATAAAAAAGAAGAAAAACAAAAAGTTATTTATATCCTTTAATTCTACTACTGTGTTTTATTGATAAATACGTATTTCGGTCTCGACGTGTGACCTTCATCAGTATCTAACTAACTTACACTGGTTTGTTTTGAATTGACAATATGAAATATGTGTTCACAGCAGATGTTTTGATATTTTGATATTAATACCATGCGTTCAAAAGTTAGCATCTTTGAAAAACAAGAATTCAGAAAAATTATTATACTTCACTTTTGAAGAAATAGGATATGTACAACAAAATGATTAATCTGAAAATTTTACTATTAGTTTGTTTGGCTTCAATTTTGCAACATATCTGAATTAGAAAAAATAACTGATTAGAGCATTAGATATGAAAAAGAGAAATTTCTTAGCTGGTGCTCCTTCAGATAATTATTTTTGCATACAAATCAAAACTTGAGCCTCTTTTGAATGTACTTTCATGAAAAGATAGTCATTAGCCTGATCGCATCGGTTTTACAATGTTAGAGGGTTAGGAAAACAAGAAGAAGTCGAAAAATAGTGCAAAAGCTGCGCCATAAACATGCTTGAGAATGAAAAATATGATCGACATGATTTCCAGCGCTTGTCATTTTGGATTTATTTATTAAAACACGATACCTGACATAAGACATCTGTCCTTTAAAATGTCACTAACGAAAACAAATCTTACAAAATTACTACCGTGCACCGTTTACTTCCTATTTTTCAAATAACATTTCTAAGCTCTAATATCTAATGATTGAAAAGAACATCTATTGATGCGCAAAATTTGTTTGAAATTTGTATAAATTTATTTGGAAAAATCAACTCACTAGTATTTTTAATCCTATACACCACTTTATCGACATGCTTAAATTAACTGCTTTTTTCGCTTTTTGCTTTTCTTGTACAATTGTGAGTAACAGCAAGTGAAGAAAATGACAATTGAAATCTGAAATCAAAGAAAGAAAAATCTTTTCGATTGAATCCCACTATTTAATATTTATTTGCAACAGATACGTAGTTCGCCTACGACGTGCAGGCTTCATCAGTGTCTTATTTCAAAGCGTATACGTATCTGTCGCGAATGAATATTAAATAGTGGAATTTAGTCGGTAAGTTTTTTTCTTTTCTTTAATTTCAGAGATCGTATTCCACTAAGAGGCTTCAAAAACTTCAGACAATTGAAATGTTTCTCACTTTTCTTGAATTTCAATGCAAATTAGAAAATTGCAAATTGTCATCACATACACACGTACATACATACATACATACATACATACATACATACATACATACATACATACATACATACATACATACATACATACATACATACATACATACATACATACATACATACATACATACATACATACATACATACATACATACATACATACATACATACATACATACATACATACATACATACATACAGACATACATACATACATACATACATACATACATACATACATACATACATACATACAAACATACATACATACATACATACATTCATTCATACATACATACATACATACATACATACATACATACATACATACATTGAATACAATCAACATTTGGTTGATATGTTTTGATTTCACACGTTTTAACGGTTTAATATACGGTGCTCAAGTGTTAAAGTTTGAATAACTTTTGAATGAACCGTCCGATTTTAAATAACTCGGTTTCGTTTGATAGATCTCAGCAGTAATTTTCAAATAATAATAAAATGTGTGATGTTTTTCATTGAATTAATGTTTATATGTTTCAAAAATATGTTTTAAATAATATTTTTTCACATTTCTTTATGTAACTTTCAAACTACAATCGGCCAATCGTCATGAAATTTGGAAGTTAAGGGTTTGCAAGACTCCTCTTTCATATGCAATCAATTTTGTTCAAATCGGTTAAGGGACCTGTGAGATAATGAAGTCCCATATTTTTCGTATTTTTATACATAACTTTTGAACTAAAAGTCCGATCAAAATGAAATTCAATAGCAACCTATGGGACGCCTAGACCTTTCATTTGACACTAAGAACATTAAAATCGGTCCAGCCATCTCCGAGAAAAGTGAGTGAGATTGAAAGCGTTACATACCCACACACACACATACACACGCACACACACACACATACATACACACACACAGAAAATGCTCAGTTTTCGAAACTGAGTCGAATGGTATATGACATTCGGTCCGCAGGACCTTCTTTCCATTTCCGGTTTTCCAAGTGATTTCTATACCTTTATACTATATATTTATATAGTAGGAAGGCAAAAAGACAAGCACTGGGAATCATATCGATCGTATTTCCCATTCTCAAGCATGCTTATGGCGCAGCTTTGGCACTATTTTTCAACCTCATCTTGTCAAGCTAATGACTATCTTTTCATGAAAGTACATTCAAAAGAAGCTTAAGTTTTGATTTTCATGCAAAAATAATTATCTGAAGGAGCGCTAGCTAAAAAATAGTTCCATTTCTCGTTTTCATATCTAATGCTCTATTCAGTTTTTTTTCTAATTCAGATATATTGCAAAATTGAAGCCAAGCAAACCAATAGTGAAATTTTGAGATCAATCATTTTGTTGTAGATATCCTTTTTCTTCAAAAGCGAAATATAATAATAATTTTTCTGAACTCTTGTTTTTCAAAGATGCTAACTTTTGAATGCATGGTATTAATATCAAAATATCAAAAAATCTGCTATGAACAAATACTTCATATTGTCAATTCAAAACAAGTTTCGTATGTGGCTCTGAAGCCCGAAAGTTAAGGCCGTCAGTAGACCCGTTAGAGGGTTAATTTCTAATTTTCTATACATATTCATTCAAGTCTGTAAAAATTATCTTTTGTGTTTACATTATTTTTCTATAAATATTATAAAACTAAATAAGGTGTTCATCAAGTAACATAAATGACGCTTACATGTATTTACGCACCCAAGGAAAGAAAATATAATTATTCTACACAATACGATGTGAATTTTACTGGCGAATAAGGATTTTGAGGAATACGGAACGGATATTTAAAAATATAGTCTAATATAACATCTATACATCTACAATTAAGTTCCTGAGAAATTAAATAATGATTATTGTGGCAGTAGAAAGGCTAGGTCACGCCGCTAGGTGGATTAATTCGGGTTTTGTATATACTCTTCAAAGGCAACATTTATTGCTTGGTTTAGTTGATCACAGAGATCAAGATAATTTGTTAAGTTATTGTCATTGTTATAGTTTTTGTATGCTTTGTGTGCCTTTTGCTTGCGATTTTTTATATTTTTTATTTGACTGTTGTACCATATAGGATGCTTTGAATGAGCCTGACGTCTTCTTTGTTTCATAGGAACTTCGTCTTTTAATATTTCAAATATGAGCTTATAGAAGGCTTCGACAGCCATTTCTACATTGTTTTCATTTCGAAATACATGTTGCCAATTAATATTGTGAAGCCTTTGTTTTATGTTCCCATAATTTGCGGACTGAAAGTCCGATACTTTTTCAGACTTTTCCCAGGTGTATGGATGCATTAAATTAAGTGATGTTCGTACTTCTTTACCAAGCATCATCTTCGCTGGAGATAATCCTGTTACACAGTGTTCTGCATTACGATAACCCAGAAGAAAATTAGCAACTATCTCGTGCATATTCGAACGCCCCCTGGCAAGGCACTTTAATAGCGACGCCTTGAAAGTTTTTACCGCGTTTTCTGCTTGACCATTCGTTGCCGGATGACCCGGGCTTGTAAAAGTGAGTCGAACTGAATTATTTGCTAAGAAATTTTTGAATTTACTCGCTGTAAATTGTGTCCCGTTATCGCATACAATTTCCTTCATCAGACCAAACCGAGCGATACATTCTAATATTTTCTCCAATATAAATTCGGTGTCACATTTTCGCGTAGGAAAAACTTCGATCCATTTCGAAAGTGCGTCAATAACAATCAGATAACTGATACCTTGTACCGGCCCGGCAAAGTCCAGATGAACTCGCTCCCACACACTTTTTGGCGGATGCCACGTTTTTAACTTTGCTTTTTCTGGTGATGGTTTGGCAACTAAGCACTCGTAACAACCTTTTATGTGTTGCTCCAGGTCAGCATCAATGCCTGGCCACCAAACAAAGCTCCTCAATAGAGATTTACTCTTCACAATCCCCAAATGAGAACGATGCACCTGATCCAAAACTTTGCGCCTTAATCTCTTCGGTATGACCACTCGCAATCCCCTCATTATCAGATCATCTTCTATCGACAATTCACTCGCAACTCTTCTAAACGCATCGTTTACCACAAGGTCGTACTTTTTATCAGTTCTCAGGTACTCTTTGATAGCGTAAAGTTCCGGATCTTGATTTGTCTCTTTCCGCACCATATCACAGTCAATCGTAGCCATGCCATCCACATTGAGAAAGTTAACGTAACTATCGTCTTCCTTCCACAATACCCATGACTCATGTGGGAATCTCGAAGGAAAATCCGCTATATTTTCTCTAGAACCGACATGCTCTATCTGGTAACTGAATCCCGCAAGGAAATTAGCCCAACGTTGCATACGACTCGCCGCTATTGCCGGTATTCCTTTTTAGGGATTAAACAGCGACAATATTGGTTTATGGTCCGTTCGAATTACAAATGTGTTACCGATTAGATAGTGAAAGAACTTGTTTACACCGAGCACTATTGCTAAGCCTTCTTTATCGATCACACTATAGTTTTTCTCTGCCACGTGCAGCACCCGGGATGCAAATGCTACTGGCCTTTCCCTACCATTGCCTTCTCTCTGGGCTAAAACAGCCCCGACACTCCTTCCATTGAGGCATCACATGTTAAAATTAATTTTGCGTTTGGATTAAAATGTGCCAATGTGACGTCTTTGCACACTTCTTCTTTCGCTCTTGTGAAAGCGACTTGGCACTCCTTCGACCAAATAAATTTGGCTCCTTTTTTAGAAGGCTGTATATAGGGCTCATAATTTCCGCTAGTTGTGCTACAAACCTCGCATAATGGTTAATCAGCCCCGCAAATGATCTTACTTCTTGAATGTTCTTTGGTTGTGGGGCTTCTCGAATAGCTTTCACTGTATCGTTCGTCTTTTTTAAACCCTCCGCACTCATTACGTGACCCAAGTAGTTAACTTTATTCTTAAAAAACTGACACTTTTGCTTATTGGGTTTCAAACCGGCTTTTTCTAGCACTTCAAATACTCTCGCCAGATTTTCCAAATGCTCTTCGTCAGAATTTCCGGTAACCAACACATCGTCTAAAAAGTTCTGCACACCTGGTATACCGCAAAATAACTTTTCAAGTGCCCGTTGAACGATACCTGACGCGGGACGTACGCCAAAAGGAAGGCGGTTCATTTTATATACCCCTTTACAGGTAGATATGGCGCATAGCTCCCAGGACTCTTCATCGAGCTCAAATTGATTGTAGCACTTTGAAAGGTTCAGCTTACTGAACTTTTTTCCGCCATTAAGCTTACTGAACACATCGTCAATTGTGGGCAAGGGATGAATTACGTCTTTTACGTGACGGTTAATGGTAGTTTTATAATCTCCACACAACCGAACATTTCCATCGCCCTTCAGCACCGGTACCAACGGTGTACCCCATTTTGAACTTTCGCACTTCGTTATCACTCCATCTCTTTCCATTGCATCTAACTCAGATGTAACTTTGTCGACCAGTTTGTACGCTACCGGTCTTGGCTTCCTAAAAACCGGTTGGGTATCCCGTTCCATCTCGATCCTGATAGAGCCATATTTGTAAGTTCCCAAACCGTCGCTAAATAAGCACTGATATCTGTCAACCAACTCCCGTAACATTTGATCAGTTTTATTCCCGATTGCATTAATGGCCGAAACTCTTAGGTTGAAAGTATACACAAAATTTCTTCCTAACAACGAAGGTCCTCCGTTTTCCACCACTGCGAATCTAAGTTTTTTACAAATTCCGTTGAATTTAATTAATGGCTCAATTACGCCCATAACATTGAGCTGTTCTCCGCCATAGCCCGTCAATCGTAAATCCGTCGACCTCATTTTGCAAGAATTAAGGTTGTTCTTTAAATGCGACAGAGAAATCACTGACACCGCTGCTCCTGTATCTAACTGCATTCTAAATTTCCTGCTGCTAATAACTACCTCTATCTCCATAGGAACATCCAACCTTAGTGCCTCAATAGCATAAACTGAACACTTACTGATGAAATTTTGCTCCAAGTTCACCTCATCTGTGTCCTCCGAGTTTTGTTCCACATGCTCCTATCCCCAACGAAAAAGTTTTTCTTAGAGGTACACGCCGCTCGTAGATGGCCCCGTTTGTTACACATTCGACAGATATAATCCTTAAATCGGCAGTCCCGCTTAAAATGACCTCGCCGGTTACACGCCAAACATCGCTGGTCTCCAGCTCCTGCAATATTGGCACGTTCGACATCACGTACCTTTCGACCCATTTGAAAAATTGTTGCCGATCTCGCCTCTTCCGGTTCGTACTTCACTGCAATTTCATATGCTCGTTCGAAGATTAAGTTTTCATCTTCTTCGCAAATTCTTTCGAAAGCTTTCCCGTCGAGACCGTCAACGAGTTTATTAAGTAAATCGTGTGGTAAGTGTGCTCCCAATTTGCAATTAGATGCCAAATTCTTCACCCGCTCAGCCCAAGCATTCAGACTCTCCGGCGGATCATCTCGTCGTTTTGCTCGTATTAAATTTCGACGCTCTTTGAACACCACCAGCGGTGGTGTAAAATGTTATGACAGTAGCTCACATAACGTTCGTATGTTTTCGTTGCCGGCGTGTCCGGCGTGCAAAGGTCCCGCAACAGTTTGTAAGTTTTTGGCTCGCAGTGATTGATCAGTACAGCTTTTTGCCTTTCTACTATATAAATATATAGTATAAAGGTATAGAAATCACTTGGAAAACCGGAAATGGAAAGAAGGTCCTGCGGGCCGAATGTCATACACCATTCGACTCAGTTTCGAAAACTGAGCATTTTCTGTGTGTGTGTATGTATGTGTGTGTGCGTGTGTGTGTGTGTGTGTGTATGTGTGTGTGTGTGTATGTGACGCTTTTAATCTCACTCACTTTTCTCGGAGATGGCTGGACCGATTTTAATGTTCTTAGTGTCAAATGAAAGGTCTAGGTGTCCCATTGGTCGCTATTGAATTTCATACTGATCGGAATTTTAGTTCAAAAGTTATGTATAAAAATACGAAAAATATGGGACTTCATTATCTCATAGGTCCCTTAACCGATTTGAACAAAATTGATTGCATATGAAAGAGGAGCATTGCAAACCCTTAACTTCCAAATTTCATGACGATTGGACTTGTAGTTTGAAAGTTACATAAAGAAATGTGAAAAAATAGTATTTAAAACATATTTTTGTAACATATAAGCATTAATTCAATGAAAAACATCACACATTTTATTATTATTTGAAAATTACTGCTGAGATCTATCAAACGAAACCGAGTTATTTAAAATCGGACGGTTCATTCAAAAGTTATTTAAACTTTAACACTTAAGCACCGTATATTAAACCGTTAAAACGTGTGAAATCAAAACAAATGTTGATTGTATGCAATGTGTGTGATGTATGTATGTATGTATGTATGTATGTATGTATGTATGTATGTATGTAAGTATGTATGTATGTATGTATGTATGTATGTATGTATGTATGTATGTATGTATGTATGTATGTGTGTATGTGATGACAATTTGCAATTTTTAAATTTGCATTGAAATTCAAGAAAAGTGAGAAACATGTCAATTGTCTGAAGTTTTTGAAGCCTCTTAGTGGAATACGAAATTTGAAATTAAAGAAAAGAAAAAACTTTTACCAACTAAATTTCACTATTTAATATTTATTCGCGACAGATACGTATACGCTTTGAAATAAGACACTGATGAAGCCTGCACGTCGTAGGCGAACTACGTATCTGTCGCAAATAAATATTAAATAGTGGGATTCAACCGAAAAGCTTTTTCTTTTCTTTGATTTCAGATTTCAATTGTCATTTTGTTCACTTGCTGTTACTCACAATTGTACAAGAAAAGCAAAAAGCGAAGAAAATCAGTTAATTTAAGCATGTAGGTATAGTAGCGTATAGGATTAAAAATACTAGTGAGTCGATTTTTCCAAATAAATTTATACAAAATTCAAACAAATTCTGCGCATCAATAGATGCTCTTTTCAATCAATAGATACTAGAGCTTAGAAATATTATATGAAAAATTGGAAGTATACGTTGCATGGTAGTAATTTTGTAAGATTTATTTTTGTTAGTGACATTTTGAAGGACAGATGTCTTATGTCATGTATCATGTTTTAATAAATAAATCAAAAAAAGACAAGCACTGGGAATCATATCGATCATATTTCCCATTCTCAAGCATGTTTATGGCGCAGCTTTGGCACTATTTTTCGACTTCATTTTGTTTTCCTAACCCTCTAACATTGTAAAACCGATGCGATCAAGCTAATGACTATCTTTTCATGAAGGTACATTCAAAAGAAGCTTAAGTTTTGATTTTCATGCAAAAATAATTATCTGAAGGAGCGCCAGCTAAGAAAAAGTTCAATTTCTCTTTTTCATATCTAATGCTCTATTCAGTTATTTTTTCTAATTCAGATATATTGCAAAATTGAAGCCAAGTAAACTAATAGTAAAATTTTGAGATTAATCATTTTGTTGTCGATATCCTTTTTCTTCAAAAGCGAAGTATAATAATAATTTTTCTGAACTCTTGTTTTTCAAAGATGCTAACTTTTGAACGCATGGTATTAATATCAAAATATCAAATAATCTGCTATGAACACATGATTCACATTGTCAATTCAAAACAAGTTTCGTATATGGCTCTGAAGCCCGAAAGTTAAGGCCGTCTGTAGACCCGTTAGAGGGTTAATTTTTAATTTTCTATATATATTCATTCAAGTCTGTAAAAATTATCTTTTGTGTTTACATTATTTCTCGATAAATCACGTAAATATTATGAAACTAAATAAGGTGTTCATCAAGTAGCATAAATGACACTTACAAGTATTTACGCACCCAAGGAAAGAAAATATAATTATTCTACGCAATACGTTGTGAATTTTACTGGCAAATAAGGATTTTGAGGAATACGGAACGCATATTTAAAAATATAGTCAAGTTAATTATGGATGTTCCTGAGAAATTGAATAGTGATTATTGTGGCAGTAGAAAGGCTAGGTCACGCCGCTAGGTGGATTAATTCGGGTTTTTCATATTCTCTGCAATCTGGTTCGCCGCGAAAAACTGTTCCAGCTGCTCCTTATACAATTCCCATTCTTCGATATCACCGTCGAAACTGCGAAACTGCGCTGCCTGTGGCATCCTTCCACAAATGCGAATACTTAAATCCTCGTCGTCAATGTAACGTCACATAACTCAGTTGCTATTTTATAAGTGAATCATTTCTTTATTAAACCGATAACCGAAAATACATGTGCTTGATTCATCGCTTGATTCATACTCTTCCACAGTCAACTTCACTCGGCTTGAATGACAGAAGCTCATTACTGACGAGGGGTTACACGAAGTCTATTTCATCGTATATTCTTACGTCACACTATCAGAATTATATTTCATGATAAGGGCTCAAAAGAGCTGGTGCTTAATAAAAAAAAACAATTTGGGAAACTCCTATCAACGGTGCTCGATTCAAAACTTGTAATTAACGGGAGAGCAATCAACGTGTCTTTGCGTGACGAGCTAACACCGCTATCCTTAGAACTGCTTAAGGAAGTCAGGGAATTACAAGAAGTGCTCAATATTAAATACGTTTGGCCAGGCAGGGTGGTGTCATTTTAGCAAAAAAAGACGATAATAGTAAACCAGAACTAATAAAAAACAGAGAAGATCTAAATCGTGTCAAGAGTCATTTTATGAAGCTTGCTCATGCAACTGATATTTCTACTGATTCTGGGCATTCTCCTTCGCCTAAACGAAAGAAAAATGTACAATAATGGTATAAAATCGAATTTAGTGTTATTGAGTGTAAAATGGATTACTCGTCAATTATGATTCTGAATAAATATCAGTGGCGACTCGTCCGCATGTTCAACCTGTTCATAGGACAGGCAAACAAAATTCAGCCCGACCAAATTTCGTTTGCACCGACGCATATGCAATGCAATACGAATTTAGTTTAGTTACGAAGCTGATGAGCAAACCGTTCAACACGACATTTGAACGTTTCTGTCGAGATCTCAAAGCACAAGCATACCAACGCATTATTCCTGGTATTGATTCTTGATACTGAATTAGTACCAGGAACAATGTGTTGGTACGAAGGAGATAAAAAGAGAATGTGACACAGCTTTTACTCGAAAGCGCGGGCGCTTTATTGTCTCGTTCATCTTCAGCATTGAACAACTTACTACCACATATCCTCATGCCACGCGCTTTGATTCCATATGTTATTTAGTTAGGAAGCTAATGAACCAAACCTTCAACACGACGTTTGAACGTTGCTTTAGAGATTAGCACCAGGAATAATGTGTTGGTACGAAGGGGATTTGAAAATAGAGCGCGGTTGGCGATTTGGCATGCATTATTCGCAAAATTTTCTCATTAACTCGTTCATTTTTAGCATTGAACAACTTACGTATATTGCTTGTGGTGCGTGTGATGTGCGCGCATCGCAGTAAGGTGGTAATTCTTGAATTTGGTTCAATAGGTAAATTGAATGAAAAGTTTTCGGTTCGTCATTAAAATTCAGAGACGAGTTTGCTGGTAAAGTAAACCGTCGTATTCCGTTGCTATTTAAATAAATAGGGATATTCACGTAGCGCTTGCTATGTTGCGAATACGGAGTATTGCATACTAATACTGCCACTACTCGCATAACAGTTCTATCTCCATAGAAACTGGAACTGCAATGCGAATTGCGGGAGTATATACACGAAATACACCGTTTACGAAACATGGCAAGCGCTACGGTGAAAACCCGTAATGTTTGTTTTATGATTAAAATATAGAAATGCGATAATAAAAAAGCTGCGTATTAATTTGTATTTTTCACTGGTTGAACAGGTAAGCTAAACCCCCACGAGTCGCCACTGATATAAATATTACGATAATTTGCATGATTATAATACAAAGTGTGCTATGGTAGGCACTAATACTCTTAATATAATTCAGTGGAATGTGAGAGGGATAAATCATGTTGAAAAGTTTGATGAAATAATTTACTTTGTGAATGAATGTAAAATTGATATTGATGTTATTGTTGTTGGCGAAACTTGGCTGAAAATAGAAAATAGTTGTATTTACAATATTCCTGGCTATCGCGCATTTTTCTCTTGCCGTGACAGCTCTTCAGGCGGATTGGCTGTTTTTGTTAAAACGGCTTTAGAAAACAAATTAATAGATTGTCAAGTAGTACACATCAATCATGGGCATTTTTATAACGTTATTGGTGTTTATCGTCCGCCTTCGTTTGATTTCAATGAATTTCAAATAACTTTAGAAAGCTGGTTGTCGACTGCTACTCTATCTAAACCTATTTTCATTGTTGGTGATGTGAATGTGCCAGTATATATGCAAAATAATAATGTGGTCATTAGATACAAGAACTTATTAGAGTCCTACGGTTATGTATGTACAAATACCTTCCCTACTCGCCCAGCAAGTTCCAATATTTTAGATCATTTCATCTGTTCGATCGACATTGCCGCGATCGACACTGTTTTTAGTGATATCAGTGACCACATTCCTGTTATTTCGTCCCTTCCCTTGAACAATGAAAAAAGACAACAAGAGTTGAGAGTGAACGTTGTTGATCGTATAAAACTTTATAACCAATTTTCAATGTTTTTGGAAGAACTTGAAGTTGCCGACGATGTAGATACTACTCTTGATACTCTTATTACAACTTATAATAATTTATTAGCTGAGTGTACTAGACCTTTTATTAAAACTGTCCAAGTAAAAGGTGAATATTGCCCTTGGATGACTTATGGCCTATGCACTATGAGATATCAGGCGGACAAAAATCAGAAAACTGACTTTCACTAATCCGCTTAATGAAATTTTCTATTGATAGCAAATACTTCAATTAAGAAAAACCCAAAATAGAAAGTCTGTAGTCGATGTTGTTTCTGAGATAGAGGCTGTCAAAGTTGAAAAACGATATGACATATACGCTTTTTGCCATTCAAACACGTTTACTTTCAAATCAATTTTTAAACACTATTTCCAAAATTAAATCTTATGTATTATATGTCATTAGAAAGGTAATGAAATGAGCTTTCCGGAAAATAGATTGTTTACACGGCTAGAGGAGAAATTATAATAATAAAAAGCATGAGAAGCAGGAAAATATAAAAAAATAAGAGAATTTTCTGCTTTCTTAGTGGAGAACTTTTTTTCTCCAGATATCTCCAGGTTAATTTCTCCTTCTGGGTTAAGTCTCAGGTATATACTATCAACTTATGAAAGAATTACGTGCCACCATGCGCCACTCTGCGAAATATAGTGTTTTGAAAATTTCTAGTTACCATGAGAGATTTCAAGATTAAATATATTTCCAGCGAATAACACACACACACACACACATACACACACACACACATACACGCACACACACATACACACACACACACATACACACACACACATACACACACACATACACACATACACACACACACATACACACACACATACACACACACACACACACATACACACACACACACACATACACACACACACACACACAAGCGCTAACACGGCTAACTGCTCAACGTGAAATTATGTCAACAGAAGAAGCATTTAGTATAATCACCCAGATAACACAAAATCGTAATAGAAAGTTCACATTAAATCGTTTTCATGTCAATTTCATATTGGAGTTCTATAATGATTAGAGTATGTCAAATTGAAGTGAACAATAAGTTGTTTTGCAGTCGTGCGTGTCTTCATATACAATTCATGACTGTGAATTATAAAGCAGGATAGACAATTGCAATATTTGATTATATCTATATCATATATTCAGGAGTATTTAGTTGCGTGTTATAAAAACTGCGCAAAATAGAATCACAAATAGTTGTCAAAATTTTCGCACGTATATCGCCTCCACTTTGGTGCATATATGCTCTTATATGGCGTGAAATATAACTTTATCGTTCAGATATGATTTCGTATACCTCAGTTGCAATCGAGATATACAAACCAAATGGTTTACTGGGCATATTTAGAAACTGGGTTAAACAGATTTCAATATGAAATAATAAATAGGGAGTCACCATCGAGATTTCCTCCATACAACGTTAATGGAACTAAATGAAGAAAACATGCGCCCCTCCTGTTAAGTTCATCGAAGAAATGTCTTCGAAAATTTTAAATTGCAATCCATATTGAGTAGGCTGAATTTTTAGACCTATGGCCTATTTCAAGATATGTTCTAGATCTGCTGAACTTATGGACCAATATCGGTAAATCTTACAAAGCTTATATGGGACGAATGAATAACTTAACTGGCCTGATAAACTCCATTAAGTTAAAATATTGTTAAGAATAGGGGAAAATCAGCAATACTTTCCGATGACAATTAAGGAAGGGGTGGACACCATGAGATTTGCCGGAAAATTTTACATAAGGTCAGTTATATTTGATCAATTGCCAGGCAGTTTCTGAATTTCGTTCGTTTTAGGCTAGGTTTTCCCGTAGTGCTAATAAAGCCATTTTCAAAATTACTTCGAAGTTTCGAATAATTTCAGAAGTGAAATACCATAATAATTTTATTAATTTATTATTATTTAAAATTTATTTATTAATTTTATTAATAATTTACCATAATAATATTGCACAAATAAATAGCACAATTAAATAATAGAACTATAAAAATTGGTACGAAATTATTACTTTTATTTAAATACATATAAAAGTATCCAGAACCTCAAAATTTATTATGTTGATTCTATGTTGAAAATGCATCTTTTTCATTAAAATACATTATTTAGTCATACAAATGTCTGACAGCTTCAGGTAAACGTATTTAAACATACTTTTACCAATAATTCAGATAGAATAACGCATGCCCCGGATATTCAAAACACCATATCTCCCGAACTACCAATATTGTCTTTTCTAGTTAAGTGATTCTTATGTAGAATTTGTCTGGGGAATATTTTGCGCATATTTAATTGAAAATAAAATTGGGGGGGTTTTGAGATATTCGCATTTTTGGTTTTAAATTGCAAAAAAATGTATGATCTTGACAAATTAGATAAAAACTGATAACATCACTCGATTGCGCGGTCAAAAACCCATAGAAAAAGTATATTGGCATGTCTTCACATCAAACTGTTGCAGAGATATTTAAGCCCGAAAAATGACTTTTTTTGAAAATCTGTAAAAAAGTAAGCAGCGCCGCTGCTAGGGAAATTGATCAATCGTCGTATAACTTCGGGAAATTGGTTGTGGGGTCGGAATGAACAATTATGCCAACTTTGGTTGAAATCGCTGATGGTCGAATCCAAACGTTTGAGATGGAATGACCCATATTAGTTTTTCACATATGGCAAAGGTAAACAGTTAAACCCTTTTCAAAATATGTTCGTGAAATGTTTGCAAATGTACTCTAACAACATATTTTAATCATATCAACTAGAAAAACGTCAAAAATCCTAGGAAAAATTCGAAAATATTTTTGTCCGCCTGCTTGTATGGAAATCCCCCATAGTGCTATGGAAATTGATACAAATTAAAAATAAATATCTCTAAAAAGTTAAATGCCGTCCCAATGACGTTCGAGCCAAGGAAATGCTGGTTCATACATCGAAAAAGGTTAAAACTCTCAAGAAACGATGTAAAAAAGAATGTTATGAAAATGTGCTTAAACGTTCAAGTCATTCTAACGTGTGGAAAAAACTGAATGAAATTTTCGGCCAATCTAAACCAATGAACAAATCAAATTGAATGTTAACGAAAAAAAAAAATTGGACACAAATCATGATGTTGCTGAAGCATTCAATTACAATTTCTCTAGTATTGGGAACAGTAGCTAGCAAACTTCCAAAAAATAATTTTGATTATTTGAAAACTGTCAAATGTGTAAGTAGCTCTATTTTCTTAAGACCTGCTAGTATGAACGAAGTCATCATTCTAATAAATCAGCTCGACGCTAAAAAAAGTTGAGGGCATGATAATTTTCCTGCAGATTTGCTGAAAGCAAACATAAACCGGTTTTCAGAGGTTCTCGCTAAATTTTTCAACAGAATTATAGTAACTGGAACTTATCCAAGTGTACTGAAAATCGCTAAAGTTTCGCCCGTTTTCAAATCTGGAGATAATTGTGATCCATCCAACTATCGTCCAATTTCAACATTGTCTGTCATTAACAAAATATTGGAAAAGTTATTAACTAGTCGGCTTGTAAACTTCTTTTGTGCCAACAATGTTTTATATAAATTTCAGTATGGCTTTCGAGAAGGCTGTGGCACTTCGGCTGCCATCACTGAACTCGTTGATGAGTTAATTGGTCAAATTGATCAAAAAAAATAGTAGGGGGTTTATTTATTGACCTCAAAAAGCCTTTGATACTTTGGACCACGAAATTCTTCTGAAAAAACTTGATCGTTACGGGGTGAGAGGAGTAGCAAACGACTTAATAAAGAGCTACTGATCAAATCGACAACAATATGTGTTAATTAATGGTGTACGTAGTAGTTTGCGCCCAATCGATATAGGAGTTCCCCAAGGAAGCAACATAGGTCCTCTACTATTCCTAGTGTACATAAATGACTTTGGAAATTTAAAGCTGCGTGGAATACCGAGGCTCTTTGCAAATGAAACAGCTTTATTTTACCCTCGCTCTAGTACTCAATCAATTGTAACAGACATCGAAACGGATTTAGTGACTCTTATGGAATATTTTAATGGCAATCATCTTACTCTGAATCTCGCGAAAACAAAATATATGGTTTTCCATTCGCCGCGCAAAAAATACTTCAACACCCTGACCCATCGATTGGTAACTTGTCCATTGAAAAAGTTCCATCTTTTAAGTACCTAGAACTGCATTTAGATTCTTGCCTTTCATGGGATGCTCATATTAAGCGTTTATCGTGTAAAATTGCAGCATTGTGTGGTCTCATGGTAGAGTGCGTTGTTTTGTTCCCAATGAAGCATTGCTACGATTCTATTACGCATGTATTCATTCCATACTGCAATATTTAGTTATTGTTTGGGCCCCACTGGGGTCACGCTGCTAAATCTAAACTTAAAAAAATACAAACTTTGCAGAATAGATGCTTAAAAGTAATTTACGGTTTACCTCACCTATACTCAACAGTTTCATTTTATACAAGTTGTCATCACAAAGTTATTCCCATTCGAGGCTTGTGTGACTCTCAAACGATCGTGTTTGTACACAATGTCTTGCACAACCCCAAATTCCATCACAATATTTGTTTCTCCACTAGGGTCAATCCTCAGAACACCAGACATGTGAATGAACTTTTGAGAAATAGGGCATGCATGAACCTAGGCATGTCGCGCATTCTAAATTATGGTCCATTAAAGTATAACTCGCTCCCCAATGAACTGAAAGGAATAACACATAACTTTTTCTTTAAAAACAGATTGAAGCATCACTTAATCAGGAACGTGAATGAATATATTATATAGATCTGTTGACCATTTTGCAAATGTAAGTTTTCTTGGCTCCTGCTGGTTTTTTCCTGCATTCTTAATTGTAATTTACGTTATCAATGTTTAAATTATTTTCATGTTTTGTAAATTATTTTTCCGTTTTTTACGTAAAACCCTTCAAAGGGACTAAGTTCCACTGGGCTCTCACTTCGTTGTTAATTGTTGTTAATTAAATCTCCGCGTTTTTCTTTTAATATTTTGTTTTGTAAGTGTCCACTACCAGGGGGCTCTTTCTGAGCTCTTTGGTGTGGGGGTCAGTGGAGGGTTAATAAAAAAAATGTCTGTATGTGTGTGTGTGTGTGTGTGTGTGTGTGTGTGTGTGTGTGTGTGTGTGTGTGTGTGTGTGTGTGTGTGTGTGTGTGTGTGTGTGTGTGTGTGTGTGTGTGTGTGTGTGTGTGTGTGTGTGTGTGTGTGTGTGTGTGTGTGTGTGTGTGTGTGTGTGTGTGTGTGTGTGTGTGTGTGTGTGTGCAGCTCATTTTCAATCGCCTGTTTCTCGGAGATGGCTGAACCGATTCATCCGCTATGAAAATGCCAGTTGGGGCCAATTGCGGTAGACCTCACGTGCTGCTTGCTTCGTTTCTGTGATGTCGGTTTATGCTGATCTATTTTCCTAACAATTTAAAGTATTAATGCATCGAATAATTCTGCCATTTTGCTCATAACAAGTTTATTGAAGAACATACGCTAGTTAAACAATGATTTGTAACTATATAACAATATGGCATTCAAAAACCTACACATGTTGTACAAAAGACAACAGCATGTGAGTGAACGAAGGTTAATAAAAATTGATGAAATTTATTCAAGAAAACTTTATTGATGTGAATCAAATAGAATGGCATTACAGGAAATTATACATAGTTCAAAGACCTATAAATCTTTTCCATAGTTTCTTTACTACGCAATGTATATGTTAAAGAATAATATTTCTTCTTACAACTTACTTTTACTTGCACTTACCCACATTAGTAACAACTTACTCAGCAATTTCATGAGAAAAGGAACTATCAAAATTTATAAGTGCTTCTATTTTGTTCAAATTTTGTAAACTTATTCAATTTCCAAAAATTTTATGTAAACCAACGCACAATGCAACGTTAACCAATAGATGAATTATTGTCCGAAGGCGTGTCGATTTCTATCTCAAATAGCAAATCTCAAATAGATCGTATAGCAAAGGTTCCTTTCATCACTAGGTGGATTAAATCAGGTTTTTTCTACATTATCAGTACTTTAAAAAGTATAATTGATGAACTAATAATGTGATGTATATACTGGACACTATCACTTGTTGTTCTTACAAAATAAAATAAGCATTTACCTTATTCGCCAACCGGTTTCGGGTAGATGTTACCCATCATCGGGGCTAGGTCCAACTGATTTTGATAAGAGTTCGCCGCAAATTTAAACAACGTGTGAAAGAGCATAAGAATGCAACTGAGAACGAACGAGTGAACGAATCTAGTGTCGCGATGCATGCTGCCAATCATCAGCATAAAATAAACTGGAACAGTGCTAAACTAATAAAACCAGTGAGGAAGTCATCGCATTTGAACGCTTGGGAGTCGCTTCATATCACCACAGCTGAGCAATGTTTGATGAATGAAGACGATGCTCCGATAGTATCGCCGCTCTTTCATCTAACAAAGCTGAAGTTGTAACTACTCTCTTATCAAAATCAGTTGGACCTAGCCCCGATGATGGGTAACATCTACCCGAAACCGGTTGGCGAATAAGGTAAATGCTTATTTTATTTTGTAAGAACAACAAGTGATAGTGTCCAGTATATACATCACATTATTAGTTCAATAGTCCTTACGTTGCACGAAGATACGAAAGTGAAAGTATAATTGATGAAACTTATTAAATATGTCGTTTTTGCCAAAGCCTTTTTTTTAATTTTGAGTGGACCCAACATGATCTTGAGTGGACCTATTTCTGATTTTTGGAAGGAAAGAGGGATTAGGTTTCTCATAGTTTCTTCTACGCAGTGGCGACTCGTGGGGGTTTAGCTTACCTGTTCAACCAGTGAAAAATACAAATTAACCTTCCTAATGCATTAGAAAAAAGTTACATATTATGCATTAAGGGTCGAAAACGACCCAAGTTTTGAAATTGCTCTCATTCATCCATTTTCAATCCGAATTTCGTTTTCTTTACCTCGTTTGAAAGCTATGGCCAAAAACTAGCACCCAAAGTATGTTGCGGAATATTTGTTGACTGATGGCCACTTCTGCGTCGGTTCCGGAACACCCACTACCAGGTCCCGGGGAACATTTTTATATTTTGAGATAATTCATTTTGTGGCACATCAAATCACATTGGGTTGATAAAATAAGATTAATGGAAGTACAATGGGAACATTTTGGACCCAAGCGGCCATTTCCTCATTAATTCTGGAACATCCGGTACCCGGTTTTTGAGGACAATTTCAAATTTTAGGATGATTTATCTTGCGACAAGTCAAATTACATCAGCTTGATAACGTAAGACTATTGAAAGTATAATAAAGACATTTTGAAGGCAAATGGCTACATCAGCATTGGTCCCGGAACATCCGGTACCCGGGTTTTGGGGCCATTTTTGTATTTAGGATAACCCATCTTGCGACACATCAAATCACATCGGCTTGATTAAATAAGACTGATGAAAATAAAATAAGGTCATTTAGAAGCCAAATGGCCATTTTACCATCGGTTCCGCAACATCCGGTACCTGGTTCCGCGGGATATTTTTGGATTATGAAATAATTCATCTTGCGGCACATCAAATCACAACGCCTTGATCAAATAAAACAGTTACAAGAGCTATGGGGACCATTTGAAGACAAATGGCCATTTCATCATCGGTTCCGGAACATCGGGTGCACGGTTTATGAGAACATTTTTGGATATGATAATTCATCATGCGCCACATCAAATCACACTGGCTTGATGAAATAACACTAATGGAAGTACAATGGAAAAATTTTGGAGCCAAAATTACCATTTCACCATCGGTTCCGGACTATCCGGTATCCGGGTTTTGGGGACATTTTTGGATTACAGGGTAATTCATCTGCCCCGAGTTACCCCGTTTTACGGTTCATTATAAATACCGGGTACCGGATTATATGCGACTGACGCCATTATACATTATATACTTCCATTATACATTATATATTATATACTTATAAACATTATACTTCCATTGTTGTTATTTTATCAACGCGATGTGATTTGAGGTGCCGCATGGTGAATTATCTCAAAAGCCAAAAATGTCCCCCGAAACTGGTACCGGATGACCCAGTACCGATGGTAAAGTGGCCATTTGGCTTCTAAATGACATTGTTTTACTTCCATCAGTCTTATTTTATCAAGTCGATGTGATTTGATATGTCGCATTATGAGTTATCCTAAAATACAAAAATGTCCCCAAAAACCGGGTACCGGATGTTCCAGAACCGATGCTGATGTGGCCATTTGCCTTCAACATGTGTTTATTACACTTTCAATAGTCTTATGTTATCAATGAGATGAAATTTGACGTGCCGCAATAGAAATCATCCTAAAATTCAAAAATGGCCTCAAAAACCAGGTACCGGATGTTCCGTAACCGATGGGGAAGTGGCCATTCGGGTCCAAAATGTCCCCATTGTACTTCCACTAGTCTTATTTTATCGAGCCAATGTGATTTGATGTGCCGCAAAATGAATTATCTCAAAATATAAAAATGTTCCCCGGGACCTGGTAGTGGGTGTTCCGGAACCGACGCAGAAGTGGCCATCAGTCAACAAATATTCCCCAACATACCTTGGGTGCTAGTTTTTGGCCATATCTTTCAAACGAGGTAAAGAAAACGAAATTCGGATTGAAAATGGATGAATGAGAGCAATTTCAAAACTTGGGTCGTTTTCGACCCTTAATGCATAATATGTAACTTTTTTTGCTGTGGCTCTTCTAGATGTCGCTGAAAGCTGAAACTGCCCCACAATGCTAATTTTCCAAAGTTAGGAAAAGTCAGAAAATTTCAAGTCTCTAGCTCGTACCGTTACTGAGTATCAAGCTTTGTAAGTATGCCGATGGGTCGAAAACGACCCCAATGCACTAGCAAGGTTAATACGCAGCTTTTTTATTATCGCATTTCTATATTTTAATCATAAAACAAACATTACGGGTTTTCACCGTAGCGCTTGCCATGTTGCGTAAACGGTGTATTTCGTGTATATACTCCCACAATTCGCATTGCAGTTCCAGTTTCTATGGAGATAGAACTGTTATGCGAGTAGTGGCAGTATTAGTATGCAATACTCCGTATTCGCAACATAGCAAGCGCTACGTGAATATCCCTATTTATTTAAATAGCAACGGAATACGACGGTTTACTTTACCAGCAAACTCGTCTCTGAATTTTAATGACGAACCGAAAACTTTTCATTCAATTTACCTATTGAACCAAATTCAAGAATTACCACCTTACTGCGATGCGCGCACATCACACGCACCACAAGCAATATACGTAAGTTGTTCAATGCTAAAAATGAACGAGTTAATGAGAAAATTTTGCGAATAATGCATGCCAAATCGCCAACCGCGCTCTATTTTCAAATCCCCTTCGTACCAACACATTATTCCTGGTGCTAATCTCTAAAGCAACGTTCAAACGTCGTGTTGAAGGTTTGGTTCATTAGCTTCCTAACTAAATAACATATGGAATCAAAGCGCGTGGCATGAGGATATGTGGTAGTAAGTTGTTCAATGCTGAAGATGAACGAGACAATAAAGCGCCCGCGCTTTCGAGTAAAAGCTGTGTCACATTCTCTTTTTATCTCCTTCGTACCAACACATTGTTCCTGGTACTAATTCAGTATCAAGAATCAATACCAGGAATAATGCGTTGGTATGCTTGTGCTTTGAGATCTCGACAGAAACGTTCAAATGTCGTGTTGAACGGTTTGCTCATCAGCTTCGTAACTAAACTAAATTCGTATTGCATTGCATATGCGTCGGTGCAAACGAAATTTGGTCGGGCTGAATTTTGTTTGCCTGTCCTATGAACAGGTTGAACATGCGGACGAGTCGCCACTGCTTCTACGTAAATAAACAAAATAATAACAAAGAATCTTTTTTTTAATAGTACAACTATACTACTGCTATTTTTTAATAGGAAGAGTTGAACAACTTTTACCTTATACTCTATGAAAGTCGTTTGTAAAATATGAAATCGGTCACATTCGCCGAGGGTCTTGTTTAAGCCTAACAATTGAACAATGTCTAATTGTTTTAATATGTGTTGCTATAGGTATCTGTGTGTTTCATTTGTATATTGGAAATCTATTATTAGCTCTTGTTCAGATACGGTTGAAACGATTTCCAGGTCATAAAAAATTTATTTGGTCTATTAGTTTCAAAAATTTAAACCATTCATTAAAAAATACGTAATATAACTTGTATACGTAGTTTACTTGTATACGTAGTTTATCAAGTACAGCGTGATTTTGAGTTTTGGTTTATTCAACACTAGCTGACCCGACAAACTTCGTATTGCCACAAATTAAACTGTGTTTTACATAAATCGTGAATCTCGGATGACCTTTGTCACAATCTCAAGTTTTGCAAGTATCTGGGGAGTTCATGGGTGTTTTAATATACAAATTTTCCACACAGCAAAGTAGAAAACAACTCACCCCATTGCTTAGCCTGATAAAATAAAGCGGATAGCATTTAAATATTCGCCATCATTACAAACCATTTCGCCGAATATCATTTTGCGGAACACCAATTCTCGGTTGACCATAACGCGGAATATAGAGTTTCGCAGGATACCATTTCGCGAAAAACCTTACGCGGGATGTATCATTTCACGGAAAATCTTTTCATAGAAAGTACCATTTCGCAGGGATGACCCAACTGAAGGAAAGTAATAGAGGTCAGTAGATATAGGAAAATAAATAAACCTAGATAGAGGTGATCTCTGCAAGGGGGCTGGCCCCCGCAGTGGCCGACAACACTCGCGGCCTGTGACCGTCTCGCGCTGAATAATCTAATGTCGCTATTGATAGTTTTTGGTAGTCTTGTTATTGACTAATGTTTTAGTCTAAAATTTCTCGAGTTCGATTAGTTTGTGAGTTACGCAAAAATTTCTGTTTTGTTTGTATGAGAGTCCTTATCCCCCTACCACGGGGTGAGGGGTCTTAAACCATCATAAAAAAATCCTACCTCCAAAACCCCCCACATGCCGAATTTGGTTCCATTTGCTTGATTAGTTCTCTAGTTATGAGGAAATTTGTATTTCATTTGTATGGAAGCCCCCCCTTTTAAAGGGGAGAGGGGTCATAATTACCCCTTGTAAAGAGAGGAGGGGTCTCAATTCACAATAGAAAAAATTCTTGTCTCCGAATACGCCCACATGTCAAATTTGGTTCCATTTGCTTGATTAGTTCTCGAGTTATGCAGAAATTTGTGTTTTATTTGTATGGGAGCCCCCGCTCTTAGTGGGGGAGGGGTCTCTAACCATCATAAGAACCTTCCCTGGCCCCAAAAACCCCTATATGCAAATTTTCACTCCGATCGGTTCAGTAGTTTTCGATTCTATAAGGAACATATAGGCAGATAGAAATCCATTTTTATAGGTATAGACTAGCTGACCCGACAAACTTCGTATTGCCACAAATTAAACTGTGTTGTACATAAATCGTGAATCTCGGATGGCCTTTGTCACAATCTTGAGTTTTGCAAGTTTCTGGGGAGCTCATGGGTGTTTTAATATACAAATTTTGCTCGCAGTAAAGTAGAAAACAACTCCCCCCATTGCTTAGTCTGATAAAATAAAGCGGATAGCATTTAAATATTCGCCATCATTACAAACCATTTCGCCGAGTACCATTTTGCGGAACACCAATTCTCGGTTGACCATAACGCGGAATATAGAGTTTCGCAGAATACCATTTCGCGAAAAACCTTACGCGGGATGTACCATTTCACGGAATATCTTTTCGCAGAAAGTACCATTTCGCAGGGGTGACCCAACTGAAGAAAAGTAATATAGGTAAGTAGATCTAGGAAAATAAATAAACCTAGATTGAGGAGATCTCTACGGGGGGATGCCCCCCGCAGTGGCCAGCGCTTCCGATGGCAGGTCGCCGGCAACACTCGCGGCATGTGGCCGTCTCGCGTTGAATTATCTAATGTTACTATTGATAGTTTTTGGTGGTCTTGTTATTGATAAATATTTTATGAAAGAGTCTAAAATTACTCGAGTTCGATTAGTTTTTGAGTTACGCAAAAATTTCTGTTCTATTTGTATGAGAGTCCTTATCCCCCTACCACGGGGTGCGGGGTCTCAAACCATCATTGAAAAAATTTCTGCCTCCAAAACCCCCCACATGCCAAATTTGGTTTCATTTGCTTGATTACTTCTCGAGTTATGAGGAAATTTGTATTTCATTTGTATGGGAGCCCCCCCCCCCCTCTTAAAAGGGAGAGGGGTCATTATTCCCCTCCTAAAGAGGGAAGGGGTCTCAATTCACCATAGAAAAAAAAATTGCCTACAGAAACACCCACATGCTAAATTCGGTTCCATTTGCTTGATTAGTTCTGGAGTTATGAGGAAATTTTTATTTCATTTCTATGGGAGCCCCCCCCCTCCTAAAAAGGTAAGGGGTCCTAATTCATCATAGAAAAAATTCATGTCTCCAAAACCACCCACATGCTAAATATGGTTCCATTTGATCAATTAGTTTTCGAGCTATGAGGAAATTTGTATTTTATTTGTATAGGAGACCCCCCCCCCTCCTAAAGTGGGGAGAGGTTTCAATTCATCATAGAAAAAATTCTTATCCCCAAAAACACCCACATGTAAAATTTTGTTCCATTTGCCTGATTAGTTCTCGAGTTATGAGGAAATTTGTATTGCATTTGTTTGAAAGCCCCCCCCCCTCTTAAAAGGGAAAGGGGTCATTATTCCTCTCCTAAAGAGGGGAGGGGTCTCAATTCACCATAGAAAAAAATGCCTACAAAAACACCCACATGCTAAATTTGGTTCCATTTGCTTGATTAGTTCTCGAGTTATGCAGAAATTTGTGTTTCATTTGTATGGGAGCCTTCCCTCGTAGTGGGGGGAGGGGATTCTAACCATCATAAGAACCTTCCCTGGTCCCAAAAACCCCTATATGCAAATGTACACGCCGATCGGTTCAGTAGTTTTCGATTCTATAAGGAACATTCGGGCAGACAGACAGAAATCCATTTTTATAGGTATAGATGTGTATGGGAGCCCCCCCTCTTAGTGGGGGGAGGGATCTCTAATAATCCTAAGAACCTTCCCTGGTCCCAAAAACCCCTATATGCAAATTTTCACTCCGAACGGTTCTGTAGCTCTCGATTTTTTAAGGAACACAGGGCAGACAGAAATCCATTTTTATAGGCATAGATTTGTATGGGAGCCCCCTCTCTTAGTGGGGGGAGGGGTCTTTTGCCATCGAGAGTACCTTCCCTGGCCCCTAAAAACCCTACATGCAAATTTTCACTCCGATCGGTTCAGTAGTTTTCGATTCTATAAGGAACATACGGACAGACAGATAAACAGAAATCCATTTTTATAGGTATAGACTAGCTGACCCGACAAACTTCGTATTGCCACAAATTAACCTGTGTTGTACATAAATCATGAATCTCGGATGATCTTTGTCACAATCTCGAGTTTTGCAAGCCCCCCAGTGGGCGGCGCTTCCGACGGCGGGTCACCGGCAACACTCGCGACCGTCTCGTCCTGAATGATCTAGTGTTACTATAGATAGTTTTTGTGGTTTTGTATTGACTAATGTTTTATGGAAGAGTCTCGAATTTCTCGAGTTCGATTAGTTTTTGAGTTTCGCAAAAATTTCTGTTTTATTTGTATGAGAGTCCGTATCCCCCTACCACAGGGGTGAGAGGTCTCTAACTATCGTAAAATAAATTCAAGACTCCAAAATCTCCCACATGCCAAATTTGGTTCCATTTGCTTGATTAGTTCTCAAGTTATAAGGAAATTTGAATTTCATTTGTATGGGAGCTCCCCTCTTAAAAGGGGAAGGGGTCGTAATTCACCATAGAAAAAAATTCTGCCATCTAAAACTCCCACATGCCAAATTTGGTTCCATTTGATTGATTAGTTCTCGAGATAAGAGGAAATTTGCATTTCATTTTTATGGAAGCCCACCCTCTTAAACGGGAGATGGGTCATAACTCGCTTTCTAAAGAAGATAGGGGTCTCAATTCACCATAGAAAAAAATCTTGCGTCCAAAACCACTAACATGTCAAATTTGGTTCCATTTGCTTGATTAGTTCTCGAGTTATGAGGAAATTTGTTTTTCATTTGTATAGGAGCCCCCCCCCCCTCTTAAAGTGGGGAAATCCATAGAAAATATACCATAGAAAATATTCTTGCCTACAAAAACACCCACTGATGACAAATGCAGGACTGAAGCCAGAAGCGGAAATAAAACACTCGCGGAAACTTCTACAAACGTTTATATTTAGCGGGTAATAATATGTGCGTCTATGCACTACAAAGTGAATCATGTGGAATGAGAAAAACCTTTGACAGTTCGTTGGATATCGTTTTGTACGCAGGGTTGAATCAATAGGCACATTGAAGTGCTAACGGTACAGGGGTGTGAAGAGGTGCACATTGCCTGGCTCAACACCCACATGATAAATTTGGTTCCATTTCCTTGATTAGTTCTCGAGTTATGAGGAAATTTGTATTTCGTTTGTATGAGAGCCCCCCCCTCTTAAAAAGGTAAGGGGTACTAATTCATCATAGAAAAAATGGTTGCCTCCAAAAACACCCACATGCCAAATATGGTTCCATTTGCTTGATTAGTTCTCGAGTTATGAGGAAATTTGAATTTCATTTGTATAGGAGCCCCCCCTCCTAAAGTGGGTAGGGGTCCCAATTCATCATAGAAAAAATTTTTGTCCCCAAAAACACGCACGTGCCAAATTTGGTTCCATTGGCTTGATTAGTTCTCGAGTTATGAGGAAAATTGTGTTTCTTTGGCACAGGAGCCCCCCTCTTAAAGTTGGGAGGGGTCCTAATTCACCATAAAAAATATTCTTGCCCTCGAAAACTTTCACATGCCAAATTTGGTTCCATTTGCTTGATTAATTCTCGAGTTATGAGGAAATTTGCATTTCATTTGTATAGGAGCCCCCCTTCCTAAAGTGGGGAGGGGTCCCAATTCATCATAGAAAAAAAAATTGTCTCCAAAAACACCCACGTGCCAAATTTTCTTCCATTTGCTTGGCTAGTTCTCGAGTTATGAGGAAATTTGTATTTCGTTTGTATGAGAGCCCCCCCTCTTAAAGTGAGGAGGGGTCATTGTTCACCATAGAAAATATTCTTGCCCTCGAAAACTTTCACATGCCAAATTTTGTTCCATTTGCTTGATTAGTTCTTCAGTTATGAGGAAATTTGTATTTCATGTGTATAGGATCCCCCCCTCCTAAAATGGGGAGGGGTCCCAATTCATCATAGAAAAACTACAAGGTATACAGCCCTAAGGGTTGTACGAAAGGGTGACGTAGGACTGTGTCATATAATACTCATTATATTGATAACATGTTTTAATCGATGAAGTATATAACCTTATGTCTGATAATTAAATCAAAGACTAATGTAAACTGCATTTCTGGTATATGCATATTTGAGTATTTGTGAGTATCATTGTTTGAGTGTTTATTTGTAAAAGAAGAGCGAAATATTCTGATTTAATTCTTCATTGAATCAATGGTGGGTTTGAAAAAACCGTTTGAAATTGTTTTTTTTTTAACGAGTTGGGAAATCTGCTGAGCGTCTTAGAAGATACGGTACTATCAGACACCTGAGAAGATACTGTTAAGTAGATATATAAGTCCCCTCGTACCTGAACTAATCTAGATAAGTTTCTTGTATCTTGAGTTTATATAATTATGTTGTATCGATTGTATTTCCGGTTTATATTATATAAAAGAGATTGCGTTGACCTCTTTCACCTTTCGGATGTCGAAGAATAAAGTACAGTTTAAAAGTACCAAGCGTTTTATTGAATAAAGCGGTAATTATCAGATACCTCAGGGAGTGGGGTTTAGGTATCCCGACCCCCCTAATGGGGCGTGAGGATCCCGACCCACTAAAACCCTACTCGAGTCTCCAGCCTCAATCCCCCCTGGTACCACCTTATCGGTATTACTTCAGGGAGGGGCTATTGTGCTTAATGCACTCACTTAGATAACTACTGGACTATGGTAGTTAGGCTGTTTATTCGCCGTTGATCGGCTCTCCAGTGGTTTTGAAATTGTTTGGTGGCCCTGAAAAGAACTATGTTTGAGCTGATAGCACTTCTTAAAAATCAGTACTATAATTACTGTTGCCAATATATAGATGGATGTCGCTATTCGGTCCTTTAGACTCTAGGATGATGGTTACCCGCTAATACAGGAGTGATAGGAAATACCAAATCACTGTAAAGTAGAAATGGATTAGTTTTATCAAAATACTGACCGTCCGTCAGTGCGATCGTGCGGTAAATAGGCAGACGGCGAACCTAGTGTGCGATTGTATATTCACTGGCACTGCCGTTGCTACTTGTAAGCTAGTGTAGGTATGGGAGAAACCAGATCGGCTGCTGCTGCTGCTCAAATAATTATCCGAATGGAACGTTAATCATTTAGAAAGTGTAGAAAAATCTTTCCATTCTTCAATTACTATAGTTCTTATGAGAACTGTTTAAGACCACAACGGCCTACTGCTAAATTTGCTGGCCGTCAGTCGATCCGTTTCCATTTGCCTTCAGTGTTGGTTTGCGAAAATTACCGCCAAAATGCCATTGGTTTTCGATGGTCGGGTCGATGGTAAATACTGACCGTCCGTCAGTGCGATTGTGCGAAGCAGACGGCGAACCAAGAGTACCATTTTATAGTCACTGGCACTGCCGCTGCTGCTTGTAAGCTAGTGTAGGTGGTGGAGGAAACCATATCGGCTGCTGCTGCTTAAATGATTGTCCGACACTGATTGAGCAAGCTATCGAACAACTTCGCATGTCTGTGATAGGGATAATGCAAAATGTAATGTTAAGTGCATCGTGTGGGATTCACGTTGGCCATTGCCCTCTGATTCCACTTGTCTTCGGGGTCGGTGTTGCCGTCAATAGCCATCGATGTTGCCGATTGGATTGGAAAAGGGGTGTGGCTTACAAAGTGGTCTCAAGGTTATCATTTGGATCCAAATCCTTTGGTGTATCTAATTGTCGTCCGTGCCTGTGAAGCTAGGCGATAACAAGGGAAATGTATGGAAAAATTAGACGTTGAATCTTTACACACATTTTCACTATTTAGCCTATAAAAAATTATTATTAGTATGTTACTATAAAATTGCTGGACATTTTATCTATCCAACGACATATTAACTGTTATGTTTCGTTCAGTAGTATAGTAGCTATTAGCGTTTGAAATATTTCATTCAAACGTTACACTTCTATTTCTCGTTTTTACAAAGTGCTACCCAGTCCCAGTACAGTAAACAAAGACGTAGTCCTACGTCAAAAAATTTTGTCTCCAAAAACACCCACATGCCAAATTTGGTTCCATTTGCTTAATTACTTCTCGAGTTATGAGGAAAATTGTGTTTCTTTGGCACAGGAGCCCCCCTCTTAAAGTGAGGAGGGGTCCTAATTTACTATAGAAAATATTCTTGCCCTCGAAAACCTTCACATGCCAAATTTGGTTCCATTTGCTTGATTAGTTCTCGAGTTATGAGGAAATTTGTATGGAAGCCCCCCCTTTTAAAGAGGAGAGGAGTTATAATTCCCCTTATAAAGAGGGGAGGGGTCTCAATTTACCATAGAATAAATTCTTGTCACCGAAAACACCCACATGCCAAATTTTGTTCTATTTGCTTGATTAGTTGTCGAGTTATGCAGAAATTTGTGTTTCATTGGTATGGGAGCCCCCCTCTTAGTGGGGGGAGGAGTTTCTAACCATCACTAAAACCTTTCCTGGCCCCAAAAAACCTCTACATACATATTTTCATGCCGATTGATTCAGTAGTTTTCGATTCTATAAGGAACATACGGACAGACAGACAGACAGACAGACAGAAATCCTTCTTTATAGGTATAGATTTCGAAGGGTAAGATTTTTACTGACGTAGGATTACGTCTTACTGCAAAGTTTCAAAAGGTTTGCGACAGCTCCTGTCGAACTTTTTAAATAAAAAAACGGTTGCAATCGTGGAAAATTCGGTGATTAGCGTTGATTATTCAATTTTTGACACATTTATATGCAATTTTTTGAGTGGAAAAATGGTCTAGATGATTTTGGCACGGTTTAGATTTTGGCAACATGTGTAGGCGACACGCATTTGTTGTCAAATTCGGTAATTTTACTAGGTTTATAGCAGACTTGTTATAAACACCGTCCGGTGCGGCTCGGCTGCTACCCGTCCTGATAGGCGCCGCAACTGGTACTTTTGATAATCGAACGCATTGGTGTTGCTACATATTGGCACGCTCTCCGAAAACGCAAAAACCCGATCGAAGTGCTTTGTCTTCGGCTCAGCTCCGGTGAGCACTGTACCAACGACGGCTTGCATGATTTCGTTCTTTGCTCTCTTTCTTATTCGTATACTAGCTGACCCGACAAACTTCGTATTGCCACAAATTAACCTGTGTTGTACATAAATCATGAATCTCGGATGATCTTTGTCACAATCTCGAGTTTTGCAAGTTTCTGAGGAGTTAAACCTTTAGATGATTTACGTAACTATGAAAGCATCCCAGGTAACCAATAAGCATCACCAATGCTATTCAAATGTAAGCCAATATAAGCATTTAAGTCGCCTTAAATGCTGTATTGGCAAAATATACAGCTACTTTACTGATAACCTTCTTATAGTGCTGACAATGCTAATTTACAGCTAATTACCGACACGAAGAATTTGAATACAATTTTGGATGCCAATTTACAACACCTATGCAGTCAAAAAGCAAATATACAACAACGTGCAGTATAAAATGCCAGATATGCTGATTTGCTGCTTGTGTTCATGCTTATTAGTTACCAGGAATGGGTAGTTTAATATACAAATTTGCAATTTTTCCTCACAGTAAAGTAGAAAACAACTCCCCTGTCCCCTCATTGCATAGCCAGAAAGCGGATAGTAATATTCACCATGATTGTACAACATTTCGCTGAATATCATTTTGCGAAAAACCTTAAGCGGAATGTACCATTTCACGGAAAACTTTTTTGTGGAAAGTACCATTTCCCACAGTGGGAGGCAACTCCCCGCAGAAATCACTACTGTCTAGGTTTATTTGTTTTCCTAGGTCTACCTGGGTTTCCTGGAACGAGCGACAGCGAGTAAGGAGAGGATCGCGAAATGGTACTTTCCACAAAAAAGTTTTCCGTGAAATGGTACATTCCGCTTAAGGTTTTTTTAGTTGGTACTTTCCACAAAAAAGTTTTCCGTGAAATGGTACATTCCGCTTAAGGTTTTATTAGTTCCATTCCTGGTAACTAATAAGCATGAACATAAGCAGCAAATCAGCATATCTGGCATTTTATACTGCACGTTGTTATATATTTGCTTTTTGACTGCATAGGTGTTGTAAATTGGCATCCAAAATTGTATTCAAATTCTTCGTGTCGGTAATTAGCTGTAAATTAGCATTGTCAGCACTATAAGAAGGTTATCAGTAAAGTAGCTGTATATTTTGCCAATACAGCATTTAAGGCGACTTAAATGCTTATATTGGCTTACATTTGAATAGCATTGGTGATGCTTATTGGTTACCTGGGATGCTTTCATAGTTACGTAAATCATCTAAAGGTTGAACTCCTCAGAAACTTGCAAAACTCGAGATTGTGACAAAGATCATCCGAGATTCATGATTTATGTACAACACAGGTTAATTTGTGGCAATACGAAGTTTGTCGGGTCAGCTAGTATACGAATAAGAAAGAGAGCAAAGAACGAAATCATGCAAGCCGTCGTTGGTACAGTGCTCACCGGAGCTGAGCCGAAGACAAAGCACTTCGATCGGGTTTTTGCGTTTTCGGAGAGCGTGCCAATATGTAGCAACACCAATGCGTTCGATTATCAAAAGTACCAATTGCGGCGCCTATCAGGACGGGTAGCAGCCGAGCCGCACCGGACGGTGTTTATAACAAGTCTGCTATAAACCTAGTAAAATTACCGAATTTGACAACATGCGTGTCGCCTACACATGTTGCCAAAATCGAAACCGTGCCAAAATCATCTAGACCATTTTTCCACTCAAAAAATTGCATATAAATGTGTCAAAAATTGAATAATCAACGCTAATCACCGAATTTTCCACGATTGCAACCGTTTTTTTATTCAAAAAGTTCGACAGGAGCTGTCGCAAACCTTTTGAAACTTTGCAGTAAGACGTAGTCCTACGTCAGTAAAAATCTTACCCTTCGAAATCTATACCTATAAAAATGGATTTCTGTTTATCTGTCTGTCCGTATGTTCCTTATAGAATCGAAAACTACTGAACCGATCGGAGTGACAATTTGCATGTAGGGTTTTTTGGGGCCAGGGAAGGTACTCTCGATGGCAAAAGACCCCTCCCCCCACTAAGAGAGGGGGCTCCCATACAAATCTATGCCTATAAAAATGGATTTCTGTCTGCCCTGTGTTCCTTAAAAAATCGAGAACTACAGAACCGATCGGAGTGAAAATTTGCATGTAGGGGTTTTTGGGACCAGGGAAGGTTCTTAGGATTATTAGAGATCCCTCCCCCCACTAAGAGGGGGGGCTCCCATACACATCTATACCTATAAAAATGGATTTCTGTCTGTCTGCCCGAATGTTCCTTATAGAATCGAAAACTACTGAACCGATCGGCGTGTAAATTTGCATATAGGGGTTTTTTGGACCAGGGAAGGTTTTTATGATGGTTAGAATCCCCCCACCCCACTACGAGGGAAGGCTCCCATACAAATGAAACACAAATTTCTGCATAACTCGAGAACTAATCAAGCAAATGGAACCAAATTTAGCATGTGGGTGTTTTTGTAGGCATTTTTTTCTATGGTGAATTGAGACCCCTCCCCTCTTTAGGAGAGGAATAATGACCCCTTTCCCTTTTAAGAGGGGGGGGGGGGCTTTCAAATAAATGCAATACAAATTTCCTCATAACTCGATAACTAATCAGGCAAATGGAACAAAATTTTACATGTGGGTGTTTTTGGGGATAAGAATTTTTTCTATGATGTTTTGAAACCTCTACCCACTTTAGGAGGGGGGGGGGGTTCCCTTTACAAATAAAATACAAATTTCCTCATAACTCGAAAACTAATTAATCAAATGGAACCATATTTAGCATGTGGGTGGTTTTGGAGACATGAATTTTTTCTATGATGAATTAGGACCCCTTACCTTTTTAGGAGGGGGGGGGCTCCCATAGAAATGAAATAAAAATTTCCTCATAACTCCAGAACTAATCAAGCAAATGGAACCAAATTTAGCATGTGGGTGTTTCTGTAGGCAATTTTTTTTCTATGGTGAATTGAGACCCCTTCCCTCTTTAGGAGGGGAATAATGACCCCTCTCTCTTTTAAGAGGGGGGGGGGCTCCCATACAAATGAAATACAAATTTCCTCATAACTCGAGAAGTAATCAAGCAAATGAAACCAAATTTGGCATGTGGGGGGTTTTGGAGGCAGAAATTTTTTCAATGATGGTTTGAGACCCCGCACCCCGTGGTAGGGGGATAAGGACTCTCATACAAATAGAACAGAAATTTTTGCGTAACTCAAAAACTAATCGAACTCGAGTAATTTTAGACTCTTTCATAAAATATTTATCAATAACAAGACCACCAAAAACTATCAATAGTAACATTAGATAATTCAACGCGAGACGGCCACATGCCGCGAGTGTTGCCGGCGACCTGCCATCGGAAGCGCCAGCCACTGCGGGGGGCATCCCCCCGTAGAGATCTCCTCAATCTAGGTTTATTTATTTTCCTAGATCTACTTACCTATATTACTTTTCTTCAGTTGGGTCACCCCTGCGAAATGGTACTTTCTGCGAAAAGATATTCCGTGAAATGGTACATCCCGCGTAAGGTTTTTAGCGAAATGGTATTCTGCGAAACTCTATATTCCGCGTTATGGTCAACCGAGAATTGGTGTTCCGCAAAATGGTACTCGGCGAAATGGTTTGTAATGATGGCGAATATTTAAATGCTATCCGCTTTATTTTATCAGGCTAAGCAATGGGGGGAGTTGTTTTCTACTTTACTGCGAGCAAAATTTGTATATTAAAACACCCATGAGCTCCCCAGAAACTTGCAAAACTCAAGATTGTGACAAAGGCCATCCGAGATTCACGATTTATGTACAACACAGTTTAATTTGTGGCAATACGAAGTTTGTCGGGTCAGCTAGTCTATACTTATAAAAATGGATTTCTATCTGCCTATATGTTCCTTATAGAATCGAAAACTACTGAACCGATCGGAGTGAAAATTTGCATATAGGGGTTTTTGGGGCCAGGGAAGGTTCTTATGATGGTTAGAGACCCCTCCCCCACTAAGAGCGGGGGCTCCCATACAAATAAAACACAAATTTCTGCATAACTCGAGAACTAATCAAGCAAATGGAACCAAATTTGACATGTGGGCGTATTCGGAGACAAGAATTTTTTCTATTGTGAATTGAGACCCCTCCTCTCTTTACAAGGGGTAATTATGACCCCTCTCCCCTTTAAAAGAGGGGGCTTCCATACAAATGAAATACAAATTTCCTCATAACTAGAGAACTAATCAAGCAAATGGAACCAAATTCGGCATGTGGGGGGTTTTGGAGGTAGGATTTTTTTATGATGGTTTGAGACCCCTCACCCCTGTGGTAGGGGGATAAGGACTCTCATACAAACAAAACAGAAATTTTTGCGTAACTCACAAACTAATCGAACTCGAGAAATTTTAGACTAAAACATTAGTCAATAACAAGACTACCAAAAACTATCAATAGCGACATTAGATTATTCAGCGCGAGACGGTCACAGGCCGCGAGTGTTGTCGGCCACTGCGGGGGCCAGCCCCCTTGCAGAGATCACCTCTATCTAGGTTTATTTATTTTCCTATATCTACTGACCTCTATTACTTTCCTTTAGTTGGGTCATCCCTGCGAAATGGTACTTTCTATGAAAAGATTTTCCGTGAAATGGTACATCCCGCGTAAGGTTTTTCGCGAAATGGTATCCTGCGAAACTCTATATTCCGCGTTATGGTCAACCGAGAATTGGTGTTCCGCAAAATGATATTCGGCGAAATGGTTTGTAATGATGGCGAATATTTAAATGCTATCCGCTTTATTTTATCAGGCTAAGCAATGGGGTGAGTTGTTTTCTACTTTGCTGTGTGGAAAATTTGTATATTAAAACACCCATGAACTCCCCAGATACTTGCAAAACTTGAGATTGTGACAAAGGTCATCCGAGATTCACGATTTATGTAAAACACAGTTTAATTTGTGGCAATACGAAGTTTGTCGGGTCAGCTAGTGTTGAATAAACCAAAACTCGAAATCACGCTGTACTTGATAAACTACGTATACAAGTAAACTACGTATACAAGTTATATTACGTATTTTTTAATGAATGGTTTAAATTTTTGAAACTAATAGACCAAATAAATTTTTTATGACCTGGAAATCGTTTCAACCGTATCTGAACAACAGCTAATAATAGATTTCCAATATACAAATGAAACACACAGATACCTATAGCAACACATATTAAAACAATTAGACATTGTTCAATTGTTAGGCTTAAACAAGACCCTCGGCGAATGTGATCGATTTCATATTTTACAAACGACTTTCATAGAGTATAAGGTAAAAGTTGTTCAACCCTTCCTATTAAAAAATAGCAGTAGTATAGTTGTACTATTAAAAAAAAGATTCTTTGTTATTATTTTGTTTATTTACGTAGAAGCAGTGGCGACTCGTCCGCATGTTCAACCTGTTCATAGGACAGGCAAACAAAATTCAGCCCGACCAAATTTCGTTGGCGGCGCTTCCGACGGCGGGTCGCCGGCAACACTCGCGGCCGTCTCGTCCTGAATGATCTAGTTTTTGTGGTCTTGTTATTGACTAATGTGTTATGGAAGAGTCTCGAATTCCTCGAGTTCGATTAGTTTTTGAGTTTCGCAAAAAATTCTGTTTTATTTGTATGAGAGTCCATATCCCCCTACCACAGGGGTGAGAGGTCTCTAACTATCATAAAATAAATTCAAGAGTCCAAAATCTCCCACATGCCAACTTTGGTTCCATTTGCTTGATTAGTTCTCAAGTTATAAAGAAGTTTGAATTTCATTTGTATGGGAGCCCCCTTCTTAAAAGGGGGAAAGGGGGGATGGGTCATAGATCGCTTTCTCAATTCACCATAGAAAAAAATCTTGCCTCCAAAAACACTCACATGTCAAATTTGATCGATTAATTCTCGAGTTATGAGGAAATTTGTATTTCATTTGCATAGGAGCCCTCCCCTCCTTAAGTGGGGAGGGGTCCTAATTCATCACATAAAAAATTCTTGCCTCCAAAAACACCTACATGCCAAATTTGGTTCCATTTACTTGATTAGTTGTCGAGTTTTGAGGAAATTTGTATTTCGTTTGTATATGAGCCCCCCTCTTAAAGTGGGGAGGGGTCCTAATTCACCATAGAAAATATTCTTGCCTCGAAAACTTTCACATGCCAAATTTTGTTCCATTTGCATTAGTTCTCGAGTTATGAGGAAATTGGTTTATCATTTGTACAGGAGCCCCCCCCTCTTAAAGTGGGGAGGGGTCCTAATTCACCATAGAAAATATTCTTGCCCTCGAAAACCTTCACATGCCATATTTGATTCCATTTGCTTGATTAGTTCTCGAGTTATGAGGAAATTTGTATTTCATTTGTATGGAAGCCCCCCCTCTTAAAGGGGAGAGGAGTCATAATTCCCCTTCCAAAGAGGGGAGGGGTCTCAATTTACCATAGAATAAATTCTTGTTACCAAAAACACCCACTTGCCAAATTTTGTTCTATTTGCTTAATTAGTTCTCGAGTTATGCAGAAATTTGTGTTTCATTTATATGGGAGCCCCCCTCTAAGTGGGGGGAGGGGTATCTAACCATCACTAAAACCTTTCCTGGTCCCAAATACCTCTACATGCAAATTTTCACGCCGATTGGTTCAGTAGTTTTTGATCCTATAAGGAACATCCCGACAGACAGACAGACAGACAGAAATCCATTTTTATATATAAGACAAACTGACCCCACAAACTTCGTATTGCCACAAATTAACCTGTGTTGTACATAAATCATGAATCTCGGATGATCTTTGTCACAATCTCGAGTTTTGCAAGTTTCTGAGGAGTTCAACCTTAGATGATTCTTTTTGGCAGTTACGTAACTATGAAAGCATCCCAGGTAACCAATAAGCATCACCAATGCTTATGCCAATAAGCATTTAAGTCGCCTTAAATGCTACTTAAATGCTATTTTGGCAAAATATACAGCTACTTTACTGATAACCTACTTATAGTGCTGACAATGCTAATTTACAGCTAATTACCGGCACGAAGAATTTGAATACAATTTTAGATGCCAATTTACAACACCTATGCAGTCAAAAAGCTAACATACAAGAACGTGCAGTATAAAATGCCAGATACGCTGATTTGCTGCTTACGTTAAGGCTTATTCGTTACCTGGAATGTAGTTTAATATACAAGTTTGCCAATTTTTCCTCACACTAAAGTAGAAAACAACTCCCCTGTCCCCTCATAGCCAGAAAGCGGATAGTAATATTCGCCATGATTGTACAACATTTCGCCGAATATCATTTTGCGAAAACCCTTAAGCGGAATGTACCATTTCACGGAAAACTTTTTTGTGGAAAGTGCCTTTTCGCGATCCTCTCCTTACTCGCTGTCGCTCGTTCCAGCAAACCCAGGTAGACCTAGGAAAATAAATAAACCTAGACAGCAGTGATTTCTGCGGGGAGTTGCCTCCCCATAGTGGGCGGCGCTTCCGACGGCGGGTCGCCGGCAACACTCGCGGCCGTCTCGTCCTGAATGATCTAGTGTTACTATAGATAGTTTTTGTGGTCTTGTTATTGATTAATGTTTTGTGGAAGAGTCTCGAATTTCTCGAGTTCGATTAGTTTTTGAGTTTCGCAAAAATTTCTGTTTTATTTGTATGAGAGTCCATATCCCCCTACCACAGGGGTGAGAGGTCTCTAATTATCAACAAAAAAATTCAAGACTCAAAAATCTCCTACATGCCAAATTTGGTTCCATTGGCTTGATTAGTACTCAAATTATAAGGAAATTTGTATTTCATTTGTATGGGAGCCCCCCTCTTAAAAGGGGAAAAGGTCGTAATACACCACAGAAAAAAATTCTGCCATCTAAAACTCCCACATGCCAAATTTGGTTCCATTGGCTTGATTAGCACTCAAATTATAAGGAAATTTGTATTTCATTTGTATGGGAGCCCCCCGTCTTAAAAGGGGAAGGGGTCATAATTCACCATAGACAAAATTTCTACCGTCTAAAACTCCCACATGCCCACAATTTGGTTCCATTTGCTTGATTAGTTCTCGAGATAAGAGGAAATTTGCATTTCATTTGTATGGAAGCCCACCCTCTTAAAGGGGAGATGGGTCATAACTCGCTTTCTAAAGAGGAGAGGGGTCTCAATTCACCATAGAAAAAATTTGCCTCCAAAACCACTTACATGTCAAATTTGGTTCCATTTGCTTGTTTAGTTCTCGAGTTATGAGGAAATTTGTTTTTCATTTGTATGGGAGCCCCCACCCCTCCTAAAGTGGGGAGGGGTCCTAATTCACCATAGAAAATATTTTTGCCTCCAAAAACCTCCACATGCCAAATTTGGTTCCATTTGCTTGATTAGTTCTCGTGTTATGAGGAAATTTGTATTTCGTTTGTATAGGAGCCTCCCCTCTGTTAAATACCTTCCAGGAACGAGATGGCGGACGGACGTCTTCAGGATTGAATACACACGACCGTTCTATATAAACTTTATTACTTGATGTCCAAACAAGGAAAGAGACTTACTCTAGGTTTACAATTGTATTTATACTATATCTACCGGAAGTTGACTAACAATATAGTCCACAGAAAACTATTGATTTTCAAGTTACCTCAAGATAGCCATAATATCTAGATCAGTAAACGAGGGATCTTAACTATTGATTTAACACTTCCCTCCTTAATGAAATTCCCATCAAATTTTAGAAAAAATAAATCTTTCAGGAAGCTTTCTTATTCGCCTACTCCTACGTAATTTTGTTGGCTGTCCTGGAGATTTAATCAAAGGTGGAGACTCTACGTCTCGTGCTCTCTTCTTCGCTCTAGGCTTCTTAGGACTTTTTGTTTTAGTTATATCAATTTTTGGATAAATATAAGTATCTTTTGCTTCATATCTCCTTTTCAGCTGATTTCTACTCGCTAATTTTATGCTCCCGTCGATATCAATATAATAGGTACTACTACTATTTACACCTACAATTTTTGCTTTCATCCATGAACGTGTAGCTCCCTTTATTCCTCCACATGTAAAATAAACATATGTAGCCTAATTTATTCCTAAAATCTTCCAAAACACAACAACTCCCTGAATCTGAATCCCCCACCGGGGATCCACTTTCCACTTGAGGTTTTAAATTATCATTCTCCCCTGCTCGTGGCGTTGCCGCCCGTATTTATAACAGCTTTTAATTGCCCGTAGCAAGAAGTACTAGAGCAGCTGCTGAGAAAAACAAAGAGAGAGTAGAGCGGAACTTAAGTTCTATGAGAGTTTCAGTTGGCGCGCGAAACTTCTCACACATGTACTAAGCTAACTCCCATCGCACGTTCGACGTACAATGTTTGTTATTTTCCATGTGCAAACATTTGCGCGTGCCCCTGAGCCTGGCATAGAACTAAACCTTACAGCCGTACAGAAAGGTAAAACTTTCGCTGTCGCGCAGCTTCGGTCAATAGTAACCGTCGCGGCCACCGGCGGTCAATGTTACCCGTACTGGGCACTGACGCTGCAGATCCCCCTTCCGAATGAGGTCGCAGAATTTGTCAACAGATTTTGCGAGGGTCCGTTAGCTGGAAAATTTTAACTCTCTCTCTTTCTTCTTCGGTGTTAAAAACTTCCCTATTGTGGACTACTGGCAGATAATTTGTTATGTTGTATGTTGTTCAACTATGTAATATAAGGTGTAATATAATATGTAATACAGTTTGCCTTAAACACAATTCTGGAGCTCGTCTCCGCGGTGCTGCTGGCGTCTTCAATTTATTCTTAATTCGGGTCGGAAAAAGGTGCTGTATGGCTTGAGTGGGGAAGAACGGGGAAACATTGAGTGCAGAGCCGCCCGCTGGAGATCGTAAGTGGTTGTTGTGGTCCCATTTCTCCTGTTGCTCACCTTCGCTTCTCACGTTGCCTAATCCTATTCGGTTATTTATCCACGAGGTTGGCGGAGTAATGGCTTCCACTCTGCGTACTTCGTATATCGTACTAATACTTCGTATTATTGATACTGAACTGTGATAGCATTCGTCTATTTGCTGGACGAAATTGTGGTAAGTGGTGTATTAATAATGTCAAGTTCTGTGCTTGACCACCTTTACGTTTTCTGATGCACACTGTATAGTTATAGTGTATATGTGTAGGGTGTATAGGGTATGTTCACCCGACTTGGGAAGTAGATTCCCATCCCACCTGAATTGCGTTTTAATTGCGTCTTGTACTATTTGCCGGGCTGTGGTCTTTGCGATATCTGCATCGCCCCTATTAATTGTTTGGTGTAGTGCGTTGCCCTCACACTGAATCCGGAAACCTCTTGTATTGGAATTCGCCTGGTTCTGGTGTACTGTTACGTATTCCTGGGCCGTCTACACTCGTTGTTCCCCACAGTCCTTTCTCCTCTCGCGCCTGTGAGAGCTCTCCAAGCTTGAGCTCACCGTTACTCGTACTGCAGGCTGTCTTCCCTCGTCTCGGGTCGTCTTCCGGCTGCTGGTCTCACTGATCTTCGGTTCTTATATCTACACTCGCGGAAAGAAAAATCTATACCAATCACAAAAGAAAATTAAAAATTTCTGACTTTGCTGTGATGCTTCGATCGCACCGAATTTTATTGTCCTTCTCTCTGCGATTGGTTTACAATTAAACGTTAATAATGGAATTACGCACTTAATTTAAATTCTTTTTTCATTAATATTTTATGGCGACTTATGGTTTTATCGTACTCTTCACGCCTTTGATATAATTTACTTCTGTTCTTTATTACTTTCAATTTGTTCACCGAATTACATTAAATTACCTTTTATCTACTGTTTCTATTGAACGTTTTTCTTATGTCACTAACCATAATATCACTTTCGATTTTCTATCGGGAGTTCCTCTCCCTCTTTTAATTCTTCTACGGAGTCATACTTGTTACTCTCCTTTCTTTTAATTCTTCTACGGAGTCATACTTGTTACTCTCCTTTCTTTTAATTCTTCTATGGAGCCATACTTGTTACTCTCCTTTCTTTAATCTTCAATTTTCAAAGTATGTTTTAACTTTTACTTTTAAAATATTATTGTAACTTTCTAAAAAAATTTTTTTTCTCTCAAATCTACTACACAACAAAAAAATGCCAAAAATAAAAGAGTAATAAAAAAAAAGGTGCAAACTGTAAGGCTTCGGAGAAAAACAAACTATCTTATTTTAAAACTTTATAACCTTAAAACAAATTAGCTTCCGTTCTATTTAACTCTAACTAATTTATTTTTCTCCTTATGCCAAAATATACTCTACCTTCCTTTCCTAGCCTTAGCCGGAAAGACTTACTTACTCTTCTCCGTTTGCATAGTTGCATCTCTCTCTCCCCCTTCCGAACAGAGGTTCGCGCGTCCGCTTCCCTACTCTGAGGATTTCCTGGAAAATATAAACTGTTAGTAAAAGTATAGAAAGGTTTGAAATCCCCCTTCTCGTGAAGGTTAAGCCATTATTATATGTTCGTTCCTGTCTATCCGGTTTCGACTTCTCCTCGCTCTTATCCATCCCGTAATTGTCTACTTTATAGATATTTATATTCCTATTTTATCTTATCAATTGCATTGTCCGCAACTGTCACAAGAATTTTATCGTCGTATGAAATTCTTTCTCCATAACGATACTTTCCGTACTGTTACGTTAAACCATTGAATTTGACCACTGCCGTATTACCACCTTAAAAACGAGGTACTTAATTTCGCCTACTACCAGAACACCCTCCGTATAGGTATACGGTTCGTTCAACAACATGGATAAAGCTTTGAATTTGCTTGTACTGTTTCTTTCACAGATTTCGTACTGCTATTTCCATTGATGTGTTCAATATATATGTTTCGTTTACGACTTTAAAATTTTGAATTTACTACTTTTACTCCGAATTTCAGCTACCATCTGTCATTTTATTAGCGCTCAAAATTATGTAAAGTTTACTTATTCTCAAAATTTCTAAAAAAAAATTTTTTTTTTCCATCATTAATTTTAAAATTAAGCGAGACTATTATTTTGATCCTTCTGTTGGACTACTCTTTCTCCGATAAGTTAACAATGGGGAGTTAGTCTGCCTTCCCTTCTTCTACTATTAAATTCCCCCAAGTTTGTTTCGTATTTCTAATATAGGTTTGGGTTTTTAAATTCATTAAAATTGCTTAATTTTACGCGCTCCGTCTGTATACTCATATTTGGTTTTAATCCCTGGTTTAGGCACCAGTCAGAAATGGCGTGGGTTCGGATCCCACCGCTGTCACTATATGTAGCTTCCTTTATTCCTCCACATGTTAAATAAACATATGTAGCTTAATTTATTCCTAAAATCTTCCAAAACACAACAACTCCTCCACATGTAAAATAAACATATGTAGCTTAATTTATTCCTAAAATCTTCCAAAACACAACAACTCCCTGAATCTGAATCCCCCACCGGGGATCCACTTTCCACTTGAGGTTTTAAATTATCATTCTCCCCTGCTCGTGGCGTTGCCGCCCGTATTTATAACAGCTTTTAATTGCCCGTAGCAAGAAGTACTAGAGCAGCTGCTGAGAAAAATAAAGAGAGAGTAGAGCGGAACTTAAGTTCTATGAGAGTTTCAGTTGGCGCGCGAAACTTCTCACACATGTACTAAGCTAACTCCCATCGCACGTTCGACGTACAATGTTTGTTATTTTCCATGTGCAAACATTTGCGCGTGCCCCTGAGCCTGGCATAGAACTAAACCTTACAGCCGTACAGAAAGGTAAAACTTTCGCTGTCGCGCAGCTTCGGTCAATGGTAACCGTCGCGGCCACCGGCGGTCAATGTTACCCGTACTGGGCACTGACGCTGCAAACGCATGGTTTTATGTTCACATTTGTACCACACTAAATCTCCTACTACGAATCGTTCTTGTTTTACTAAATTTTCATTGGTAGCTTTTTCGTCTAATTGAAAAGTCACTTTTTTCTTTTTCTCTAAATTTGGTTTTAAAAAAGTGTCCAAATTCGTTTTCGGTGTAAACTTAAATACCTTGCTCGCAGATGTACAACCAATCGCCTGACAGTAACTATTGCGGTAACTGAAAAGAAATATTTCCAATATTTTCTTTAAACTTAAGTTATTATATTTGGGATCAATCAAAAGCTTCTTAATTCCTTGCTTAGCTGTTTGGACGGCTCTCTCCGCAAGTCCATTACTCTGTGGAAAATATGCAGGACTTTGATACTTGAAAACAGTTTTCAATGCCTCAATTAGCCCATCCGCATCAGTACGGTTCATCAAAATGACATCCATCCATTTCGAATATGCATCAATTAATATGAGAAACGTTTTTCCAGCCAAATGGAAAAAATCCAAGTGAACTCTTTCGAATGGATGGTTCGCATCAGGCCATTTAGAATATTCCTTCCGATTAGCTTTTCCCAGACTGCTACACACCTCGCATCGTCGCACAAATTCATCAATGTCTTTGTCCATACCCTGCCAAAATACGTATTTTCTAGCTGCTTGTTTCATCCGAATAATTCCTAGATGACACCCATGCAGAAGCTCTAAAATATGCTTTCGACAGAGTACAGGGACAATTACTTTTTCCGAATAAAGCACACAGTTGTCATAAGGTCGAAAGAAAATCGGTTGAGCATCCTCTTTCACATTAATACAAGCTTCAACCCCCATCATTGGCTCTTCTAGACTTTTAGAAAACACTTCTCTGTGCTTTTCACTTAGATCTGCAATCAACCTAGAAGCCGCGCTTTTCAAACTATTATCACTTTGTGTACTATCCCCGACAGTAATCATTTCATTTACGAAAAACTCTCTCCACTCTGGGTAGAGCACGTCTAACCAGTCTCTTCCCAGCAGGGGCGCAAATTTCCTTTCTCCCTCGATAACGATTAATGTCAAGCAAAATGAACGGCCATTTTGAGACCTAACCACAAATTCTACACAACCAGCTACTTTTAGAATTGTACCGGAAATCACACGCAATCTAACCTTACTTTTACGCAGCTGTATACTAGAAAAATTGTCTTTATAATCACTTTTGCACATCACGGTATAAGAAGCGCCAGAGTCTATCTCAAACTCCACCCGCTTACCATTTAGTCAGAGCGTCTTGTACAGCGGCACATTGACCACGTGGTTGATATCAATGCCATGATTTAGGTCCGCCATATTGTTGTCCTCCTCGTCGCTACTGACAGCGTTCATTTTGCGTTTGAACCAACAGTTCCGAGCCATGTGCCCCATCTTAGAGCAGTTGTAGCATCGGACCTGCTTACCACGTTGCCGTCGTCTCCTGGATTTGGATCTTCCTCGCGATTCCGATTGATCTCTCGTACGTTGTTCCCGGCCACGTGACTTTGATCTACTTCCTCGGTAATAATTTCCAGCGTTGATTCGGTTTGTATACTCTTGTTTTTCCTTCATTTTAGCCATATCTGCCTCAATTTGTTCCAGGTTCTTTCCTTTGCTAACAGCTTCATCAAACGACGTCTCATCTGCGCAGTTCATTAGCTCTCCTTGGATTTTGGCGCTTTGGAGGCCTGCTATGAATTTATCTCTTAAAGCCTTATCGAGAAACTCTCCGAAGACACAATGTTTGGATAGGGCCTGTAACTCGACTGCGAAATCAGCCACCTTTTTATAGTCTTTTTGATTCCGCTTGAAAAATTCTACTGATTGCGCTGATTCTGTTTTTCTTTGGACTGAAATATGATTTCAGTTTTTGTATCACTGTTTCATAAGTCACATCCTTATGAGTTTTAGGGTACAGCAAATGCTGCAGCTTCTTCAGAGCTGGTAGGCCAATAAAATGAACGATTAACTTCCGCTTGAACACGTCGTCCGTTATATTATTCAGCTCGAAAAAATTTTCTGCTCTTTCCATATAGTCGTCAAAATCCGCACTAGGCACAAAATTTTCTAGTGTGCCGATTAACTTTGAACCGCTGTGCGCAGGTTCCTTCACTTCTTCGGATTTCTGCTGCATATTCTAGCGGCACTATACTTTCTGTACGTAGTTTTTAACCTTACTTCTGGTTAAATCACAGTGCGGCACTGTAACCACACGGTTTCACATCACTTACGCGTTACCAGCAACTCACGTTGCTATTCTCCAATCGTCGCCAATGTTAAATACCTTCCAGGAACGAGATGGCGGACGGACGTCTTCAGGATTGAATACACACGACCGTTCTATATAAACTTTATTACTTGATGTCCAAACAAGGAAAGAGACTTACTCTAGGTTTACAATTGTATTTATACTATATCTACCGGAAGTTGACTAACAATATAGTCCACAGAAAACTATTGATTTTCAAGTTACCTCAAGATAGCCATAATATCTAGATCAGTAAACGAGGGATCTTAACTATTGATTTAACACCCTCCTAAAGTGGGGAGGAGTCTCAATTCGTCATAGAAAAAAATTTTGTCTCCAAAAACACACACATGCCAAATTTGGTTCCATTTGCTTGATTAGTTCTCGAGTTATGAGGAAATTTGTGTTTCATTTGTACAGCAGCCCCCCCCCCTTAAAGTGGGGAGGGGTCCTAATTCACCATAGAAAATTTTCTTGCCCTCGAAAACCTTCACATACCAAATTTGGTTCCATTTGCTTGATTAGTTCTCGAGTTATGAGGAAATTTGTATGGAAGCCCCCCTCTTAAAGGGGAGAGGAGTTATAATTCACTTTATAAAGAGGGGAGGGGTCTCAATTTACCATAGAACAAATTCTTGTCACCGAAAACACCCACATGCCAGATTTTTTTCTATTTGCTTGATTAGTTCTCGAGTTCTGCAGAAATTTGTGTTTCATTTGTATGGGAGCCCCCCCTCTTAGTGGGGGAAGGGGTCTCTAAATCCATCCTCTCCATCACTAAAACCTTTCCTGGTCCCAAAAACCTCTACATTCAAATTTTAACGCCGATTGGTTCAGTAGTTTTCGATTCTATAAGGAACATACGGACAGACAGACAGACAGAAATCCTTTTTTATAGGTATAGATAGAAGATTCGGTGTACGTGACTGAGTTGTCAGGACGTTCGGGCTCCGTTCTCTTGCCGTGCTTTTGTCGTGCTCTAGCAAGTGCCGGCTGGTGTAAGCTGGCACGCGGTTTCGCTCGCAAATCCACCTAGTGGTGAAAGGAACCTTTGTTATACGGTCTTACTTGCTATTTAAGATAGAAATCGACACGTCTTCGGAACATAATTCATTTATTGGTTAACGTTGCGTGAAACAAAGTGAATTTTTTAATCGAGCAAAAAAAAAACATGGATTTTAAGAATTTTTATTTAAGGTTTAAACGCGAAACCGAATCTATTCTTGCTTATAATATATACGTTATTATTTTCTATGCAAAAATATACGAAAAAAGACAAAAACGAAGGAAATTTTTTTTGACGATTTTCGGAAATTCCATTGTTCGAATTTCCAGTTCTGTTTCGTGCTAGAAGCGTTAATTCCACTCGGCGACTCAGTTTTCGAGTTTTTCAGACTATGTAGAGCCCACAGACAATTGGAAGTGGCAACACGGCTAGCTGTCTGTGCACGATTCTGGTGTCCGTCATTTTATTACTTTTAAAGTGTAATTTCAGTGTAATTGTGGCTGAAAATAGCGGAAAACATTTTGATTAAGTGTGATGAATGAGAGGAGAGTGAATTTTTGTCCGAAAAAGTGAAATCAAACGGTGAAAATTAAATTGGAAGATTTTGCTTCGTGGCTCCTATTTGCTGTGTTATGCTTGTATAGCTCACAGGGTGTTACACACACTTGTGCATGTTGATGCTCTGTTTCGCTTCGCGACGTGGACTGTTGGGAGTGCAGACCAATGGATTAGAGAGGACAGCTACCAGAACGGTTCAGCTAAGTACACTTGGATCCTTGTATCTCAAAACATATAGACATTCAGGTGCGATCAGCGTAGTTGCATTCGCCCAAATCAGCGTCAGTGCTTGGTTTGACTTTTCCGGTCAATAAGTGTTGATTTCGACATGTTTGCATTCGTATGACAACCTTTATTGTTGTTGTGTGGGTGAGAGTTTGGCTGCTTTTGCTGCTGTCAGCATTATGTTTACTGGTGCTCGTTGGTTTTCGTTTTGGAGCAATCCGACTGCAGCGCGATTCTAATTGGAAATTATATGTGATGAAAGAACTTTTTATTTTCATACCCGGAGTGATTCGCGATAGGGGCGCAGCTGGCGAGGTGTAAACAATGAGGAATATCACTGTGATAATTTGCCAGTACATTTTCAAGTCTTAATTTAAATAAAAGTTACAAACATCAAGTTTAAAGACATAAATTGGTGTAGAATAAATCAATCTTCTAATTTCACAACATTACTGCATAAAATTTGTGCACTCAAGCTCAAAATCTAAGTTTTATACTTGAACCCTTTGGAATGAACCTCAAAGCATTTAGACAATTAGATTCGCCCAGCCCTGTTTTGATTTTTTTATTTAGTTTCGCCTGTTTACAATGCGCTGTGTTTTGAAAACAACGCAGTTTCGCTCTTTACTATCGCCTGTTTACAAAACGATTTGCAAATAAGCCTGTCACTTCATAACAATGCAAGGGGCCAAACTGCAAATTGTCTTTTGTTTTAATTAAACACTTCTATCGCCCATCACTAAAAACTTGTTTTAAATAATTCTAACGATTAAAACAGAAGAAAGAATTCTTGCCAAGGATATTATCAGTCTTTTTAAGGCTGATGGTGTAATAAACCGATTTGTTTACATTTTGCCGGTTGGTGGGCCCCAGTCGCGAATCACTCCGGATATACATTGATACAAAATGACATATTTTTCCAACGTTTCTCATATTTTATAGTATATGAATTTGATTGTGATACATAAATAGAACATTGCCAAATCGGCCTTAACAACAAACCGGGTTGATTAAATAATTACCATTCATTTAATTCCCTTCCAAAGACAGTAATACGGTTGCCGACTGCCACAGGCCGAAGATGATCTGAAATTATTATTTTTGAAAGGCCTTAAGGTCGTGCGCGTGCTTTACGTGGGTATATTCTATGCATCGGGAAAAATAGCAAAGCTCCTGAATTCAAGGCCTTGCCTCCGAGGGGTTTTTAGCAAGGCGTATAAGTGCGTGCGTATAACCGGGGACTGCTTTTGTAACCTTTTACGTCTTAGTTGAGTAATCAATGGTAACCAGTGTGATTATCAATGTTGGTCTTGGGTAATCATTGGTAGTTATTGTTAATTTTTGATGTATTCAAATAGTATTCAAAAGTATTCAGGGGTAATCAAGGGTGGCTTCTTTGAAGGTGCGTAGTAGTCGGGGCTGTTGGAGGCCCCTTGATCCCTCCTTTCGCCCATTTATTGTACTTTCGAAAGCTTATTGCAGGGTTTTTATATCGTGGATATGAAAATATAGCAAAACTCTCTACGGCCGGCTGTTTGGAGTTTAATTTGCTACTAATAATGACAATATATATCGGACCCAACAATATTTCGACTGTTGGTTTAAACTATCTCCAAACATAAATTTGTTCACATAACTAAATTATCTTAAACAAGATTCTCGAAACAGCCGGTTCAATAAAAGTCGAGTATAAGAATAACGCTAAAAAAATACATAATATCTTTATAACAAAACAACCGATCACATCACTTATCAAGGTGAATCCCGATTCAACGAAGCCTACCTTACTAACAAAATTCAACTCCTTCCTGTAATCTTTGCTGGGATGCAGAGGTTAACACGGTCCCTAAAACAACAAAGATTACATTAACACTCCTTCCCCAATCCCACCTGATTGCAAGGACGTGGCCGGCGCAGTTATTGATCCTTCATATATCGAGTCACTGAATTTTGCACAGTGAGAATGACCGGTCACTCCCAACCACATTCGTTTGATTCATTGTGCAATTTCACTGATTCGGATCAATCACTGAGTGCAACCATTGATATGTGCAATCAGTCTAAGCTAAGCTAAGCTAAGCTGTGTAGAGCCCACAGACAATTGATTTTATAAAAAGAAATTTGACTCATATCCTACAAATTATTTTTTTGCCCCCCAGATTTTTCAAGCCAATTTCCAAGGGGGGGTGACAAAAACTTTAAATATGATTTGCAATGGCCTTATTTTTGTAAAATTAAAAAAAAGATCAAATTCTTCGCATAACAAATTAGAGTGCTCTAAGCAGGCTACCACTATGGCCGAGAATAATTGAACAAATTACGTCATGTAAACTTATTTCTTAGGTTCAGCCGTTCTGAAGTTAGGCCATTACAAATATTTTATGAAGATTTTGATTTTAAGATGTCAGGCCACTGAAGGGGATGCGGAGGGCGGAGGGGGGGGGGGGAGCGAGAAACAAACAATGAGATTTTTTTAAATCAGGCAAATCAGGGTTACATACAGTGAGATGTCTAACGATGTTTCCATTTTTGAAAAAAGCGATTTCTTAGATTACTAAGATCATGAGCTGTGAGTAGCGCAAGATACAACCCACACAAGTACATTACATGTACGCTGCCGCCACGCAGTGAGACACTTCTGAACTATATTCCCTCCTATCAGCAAGGCTGCTATTATTAAAACCGTTTTCCCGAAGAAAGTAATATTTTTAGTTACTCATATCATGATATATAACGTATACGCATATACGCTAGCCCCGCCGATGACAAAATTCTGAACTATTTTTCATACCATCTTGAAGGTGACAATCACTTGTATAAGCTTCTCGAAGACCACTACTTTCAAGGTAATCAGAAGCGTAAATTACAGCGTATACTTTAATATTACAAAGACGGTAGAGCCACGTAGTGAGGCAATTCTACACTATTTTCTATACCATCCGCAAGGCTGCTATTACTCCCTAAGAAAGTAATACCTTACGTTACATGGATTATAAGCTATAGCAAATAAAACGAGTTCGCATATACACTAGCGCTGCACGTTGAGAATATTCTGAACTATTTTCAATGTCATTTTCGAGATGACAATCATTTGAACAACCTTCCCGAAGATTTCAACTTTCTAAATAGTCAGTAGCGTAAGATACAGCCTATACAAGAATATTACTTCTGCACTAGCGCCACGTAGCGAGAAAATCCTGAACTACTGCTGCCTGCTCGCTAACCTACCTTTCAGTGAAGACGATTGTAATTTGATTGAAAGATTTGCACTTGCACCCTTTTCACTCCAAGTAGTAATTCGCTATAATTGCTTGGAATGAAAGGGGTACAAGTGCATAACTGAGAAGGAAAGGGGTGTAAGTGCAAATAACATTTTCAAAACTATCTTATAAGTCCCGAAAATCAAAGTGGTTTTCCAAGATTTCAATAGAATTTAATAAAGTAAAGTTAAAACAACCATAGTGCGTCATTAGTTTTCTATTATATAATCTGACGAATTTTCTAGACGATGTTAACTTTGGATCTGATTTTCTCGAAATTTACTTTTTGTCACTTACACCCCTTTCCTTCTGACCCACTCATATGACATTCGGCCCGCAGGACTTTCTTTCTATTTCCGGTTTTCCGAGTGATTTCTATACCTTTATAGTATATTTTCATATCAGTCGCTCTTCAGCTGCGAACAGCACGAGACGTATATCTGCGCGTTCGTAGTGGCGAATATTATACGGCAAAGTTAACCCGTTTATACCGGCTAATTTTATTTGTGAAAGTTAGTTATCTCCACTTCGTCAGATAGTGAGAATTACGAACCATTTTCATCTGGCTTTCAATAACCAGAAGAAGGCATAAACATATAGTGTATCCATCAGTGGCTTCCTCAGTAGCAGCGTACTCAAGTAAGCACCTATTGTCTGCATAGAAACCGAACGAAGCAGTAACAAAGGTCGTGCGAGACACACAGCGAGGACCGCGCCACCCTGGACACCAAAGATTGATGAGGCGCCGCGGCAGCCTGGAAACTAAATATTTGTGAAGTATTCAATTACTATACACATTTTTTTTTTAAATTTAGTTCTTTTTTTACTTTTATTATTATTTTTTATAAATTGTTTTTTTTTAACACTGCTGATTGACCCCCCCCCATTGCATACGAGTTCATTACAGTATTCGGCGGAAGAGCTTATTGCTCCCGCTCAAAATGAACAACTCTAATGTTGATTTGATCAACGATGTTGACTCAAACGGTGAGGAAATGGAAGAGGAGTTCCGAGGATTCCCGACTCCCGACCCTTCCCAACTTCCGGCACCTACTGCACCGCCATCGCAACCCCCTATAAACCAGAGGAAGAAAGCTTACCCAGATGGCTCAAAAGGACCGTTTGTTGTCTACTTCCGGCCCATAAGTAAACCATTGAACATTATTCAAATCGGCAAGGACCTGGCAAAACATTTTTCGGACGTAACCGACATTACGAAGGTGAGACCGAATAAATTGCGAGTTGTCGTGAGGAGCTTGAAGCAAGCAAACGAGATTGCTAGCTCTGAGTTCTTTACGAGAGAGTATCGCGTGTACATCCCTGCCAAGGATGTAGAAGTTGATGGTGTAGTCACCGAAGGGAATCTCACTGTCGAAGATCTTCTACGTTGTGGAGTTGGCTGCTTCAAGAACCCTATAATGCCGAAGGTAAAGATACTGGACTGCAAGCAATTGCAGTCAGTATCAATCGAAGAAGGGAAGAAGAAATTCTTTCCATCGGAATCCTTTCGTGTGACTTTCGCTGGATCTGCTCTACCGAACTACATTCTCTTGGATAGGGTTCGTCTACCTGTACGCTTGTATGTACCGCGGGTCATGAACTGCCAGAATTGCAAGCAGTTGGGTCATACAGCCGCCTTCTGTTGCAACAAGGCACGCTGCATCAAATGCGGCGGAAATCATGGAGAGAGCACCTGCAGTGAAGAGACCGTAAAGTGTCTTTACTGTGGTGAATTTCTTCATGATCTTCTGGCATGTCCCACGTACAAGCAACGCGGGGAAAAATTGAAGCGCTCTCTAAAGAACGCTCAAAGCGATCTTTTGCAGAGATGCTAAAGAGAGCTACGCCACCTATGCCAGGAAATATCTTTAACCTTTTGCCATCTGATGAGGGTACATCTGATGATCCCGTGGCAGGACCCTCTTGTACCTTGCAAGATAGATCTAGAAAGAGAAGAAAGAGCAACTCACCTAGTCCTTCTCGCAAGGGACGCAAGATACCTCCTGACGGGACAACGTATAGCACAAAACCACAAAAAGGAAGCGGTTTACAAAATCCGAAGCAGGTACCTCCTGGTTTGCAAAATTTTAAATCAAATCAGGAATACCCACCGCTTCCTAGAGCACCAAGAACCGCAAGTGCACCTCATTCTCAGCTAGAGAATAACGCAGGATTCTTGAAATTCTCGGATATCGTGGACTGGATACAAATAACTTTCAATATCTCGGATCCTCTTAAAAGTCTTCTGCTTACTTTTCTCCCTACAGTAAAAACATTTTTGCAACAACTAGCAACACAATGGCCCCTTCTTGCTGCTATCATATCCTTCGATGGCTAATACATCGAGAAAAAATGGGAATTCAATAATGGTGTTACAATGGAACTGCAGAAGTATCATCCCCAAGTCTGATCTTTTTAAGCAATTAATTAACATATATAATTGTGACGCGTTTGCGCTTTGCGAAACTTTTCTCACTTCAGATAACGAGCTCTATTTTCAAGATTTTAATATAATTCGTCGGGATCGAGGATCACATGGCGGGGGAGTACTTTTAGGGATCAAAAAGTGCTATTCCTTCTTCCGAATCGACCTCCCCTCCTTCCCAAACATAGAAGCTGTCGCCATTCAATCTATCGTAAATGGTAAAGACATCTCTATAGCATCGATTTATATTCCTCCAGCAGTACGGTTCGAACAGAGGCAACTTTACGATATAGCAGAGTTGCTCCCAGCACCATTTCTGATTTTAGGAGATTTTAATTCTCACTGCACACAATGGGGGTCGCTATATGACGATAACCGTTCTTCTTTAATTTGTAGTCTGATTGACGAATTTGATATGACACTTTTAAACACCGGGGAAACTGTCAACACTGTCTGTCTGTCTGTCTGTCTGTCTGTCTGTCTGTCTGTCTGTCTGTCTGTCTGTCTGTCTGTCTGTCTGTCTGTCTGTCTGTCTGTCTGTCTGTCTGTCTGTCTGTCTGTCTGTCTGTCTGTCTGTCTGTCTGTCTGTCTGTCTGTCTGTCTGTCTGTCTGTCTGTCTGTCTGTCTGTCTGTCTGTCTGTCTGTCTGTCTGTCTGTCTGTCTGTCTGTCTGTCTGTCTGTCTGTCTGTCTGTCTGTCTGTCTGTCTGTCTGTCTGTCTGTCTGTCTGTCTGTCTGTCTGTCTGTCTGTCTGTCTGTCTGTCTGTCTGTCTGTCTGTCTGTCTGTCTGTCTGTCTGTCTGTCTGTCTGTCTGTCTGTCTGTCTGTCTGTCTGTCTGTCTGTCTGTCTGTCTGTCTGTCTGTCTGTCTGTCTGTCTGTCTGTCTGTCTGTCTGTCTGTCTGTCTGTCTGTCTGTCTGTCTGTCTGTCTGTCTGTCTGTCTGTCTGTCTGTCTGTCTGTCTGTCTGTCTGTCTGTCTGTCTGTCTGTCTGTCTGTCTGTCTGTCTGTCTGTCTGTCTGTCTGTCTGTCTGTCTGTCTGTCTGTCTGTCTGTCTGTCTGTCTGTCTGTCTGTCTGTCTGTCTGTCTGTCTGTCTGTCTGTCTGTCTGTCTGTCTGTCTGTCTGTCTGTCTGTCTGTCTGTCTGTCTGTCTGTCTGTCTGTCTGTCTGTCTGTCTGTCTGTCTGTCTGTCTGTCTGTCTGTCTGTCTGTCTGTCTGTCTGTCTGTCTGTCTGTCTGTCTGTCTGTCTGTCTGTCTGTCTGTCTGTCTGTCTGTCTGTCTGTCTGTCTGTCTGTCTGTCTGTCTGTCTGTCTGTCTGTCTGTCTGTCTGTCTGTCTGTCTGTCTGTCTGTCTGTCTGTCTGTCTGTCTGTCTGTCTGTCTGTCTGTCTGTCTGTCTGTCTGTATGTCTGTCTGTCTGTCTGTCTGTCTGTCTGTCTGTCTGTCTGTCTGTCTGTCTGTCTGTCTGTCTGTCTGTCTGTCTGTCTGTCTGTCTGTCTGTCTGTCTGTCTGTCTGTCTGTCCGTCCGTCCGTCCGTCCGTCCGTCCGTCCGTCCGTCCGTCCGTCCGTCCGTCCGTCCGTCCGTCCGTCCGTCCGTCCGTCCGTCCGTCCGTCCGTCCGTCCGTCCGTCCGTCCGTCCGTCCGTCCGTCCGTCCGTCCGTCCGTCCGTCCGTCCGTCCGTCCGTCCGTCCGTCCGTCCGTCCGTCCGTCCGTCCGTCCGTCCGTCCGTCCGTCCGTCCGTCCGTCCGTCCGTCCGTCCGTCCGTCCGTCCGTCCGTCCGTCCGTCCGTCCGTCCGTCCGTCCGTCCGTCCGTCCGTCCGTCCGTCCGTCCGTCCGTCCGTCCGTCCGTCCGTCCGTCCGTCCGTCCGTCCGTCCGTCCGTCCGTCCGTCCGTCCGTCCGTCCGTCCGTCCGTCCGTCCGTCCGTCCGTCCGTCCGTCCGTCCGTCCGTCCGTCCGTCCGTCCGTCCGTCCGTCCGTCCGTCCGTCCGTCCGTCCGTCCGTCCATCCGTCCGTCCATCCGTCCGTCCGTCCGTCCGTCCGTCCGTCCGTCCGTCCGTCCGTCCGTCCGTCCGTATGTTCCTTATAGAATCAAAAACTACTGAACCAATCGGCATGAAAATATGCATGTAGAGGGTTTTTGGGGCCAGGAAAGGTTTTAGTGATGGTTAGAAACCCCTCCCCACACTAAGTGGGGGGGCTCCCATACAAATGAAACACAAATTTCTGCATAACTCGACAACTAATCAAGCAAATAGAACAAAATTTGGCATGTGGGTGTTTTCGGTGACAAGAATTTATTCCATGGTAAATTGAGACCCCTCCCCTCTTTATAAGGGGAATTATAACTCCTCTCTTCTTTAAAAGGGGGGGCTTCCATACAAATTTCCTCATAACTCGAGAACTAATCAAGCAAATAGAACCAAATTTGGCATGTGAAGGTTTTCGAGGGTAAGAATATTTTCTATAGTAAATTAGGACCCCTCCCCACTTTAAGAGGGGGGGCTCCTGTACCAAAGAAGCACAATTTTCCTCATAACTCGAGAAGTAATTAAGCAAATGGAACCAAATTTGGCATGTGGGTGTTTTTGGAGACAAAATTTTTTTCTATGATGAATTGGGACCCCTCCCCGTTTTAGGAGGGGGGGATCCTATACACATGAAATACAAATTTCCTCATAACTGAAGAACTAATCAAGCAAATGGAACAAAATTTGGCATGTGAAAGTTTTCGAGGGCAAGAATATTTTTTATGGTGCATAAGGACCCCTCCCCACTTTAAGAGGGGGGGCTCTTATACAAACGAAATACAAATTTCCTCATAACTCGAGAACTAATCAAGCAAATGGAACAAAATTTGGCACGTGGGGGTTTTGGGAGATAAAATTTTTTTATATGATGAATTGGGACCCCTCCCCACTTTATGAAGGGGGGCTCCTATACAAATGAAATGCAAATTTCCTCATAACTCGAGAATTAATCAGGCAAATGGAGCCAAATTTGGCATGTGAAAGTTTTCTAGGGCATGAATATTTTCTATGGTGAATTAGAACCCCTCCCCACTTTAAGAGGGGGGGGCTCCTATACAAACGAAATACAAATTTCCTCATAACTCGAGAACTAATCAAGCAAATGGAACCAAATTTGACGCGTGGGTGTTTTTGGAGACAAAAATTTTTTCTATGATGAACTGGAACCCCTCCTCACTTTAGGAGGGGGGTTCCTATACAAATGAAATACAAATTTCCTCATAACTCGAGAGCTAATCAAGCAAATGAAACCAAATTTGGCATGTGAAAGTTTTCGAGGGCAAGAATATTTTCTATGGTGAATAAGGACCCCTCCCGACTTTAAGAGGGGGGCTCCTATACAAACGAAATACAAATTTCCTCATAACTCGAGAACTAATCAAGCAAATGGAACCAAGTTTGGCACGTGGGTGTTTTTGGAGACAAAAATTTTTTCTATGATGAATTGGGACCCCTGCCCACTTTAGGAGGGGGGGCTCCTATACAAATGAAATTCAAATTTCCTCATAACTCGAGAACTAATGAAGCAAATAGAACCAAACTTGGCATGTGGAGGTTTCTGGAGGCAAAAATATTTTCTATGGTGAATTAGAACCCCTCCCAACTTTAAGAGGGGGTGCTTCTACACAAATGAAATACAAATTTCCTCATAATTCGAGAACTAATCAAGCAAATGGAACCATATTTGGCATGTGGGTGTTTTTGGAGGCAACCATTTTTTCTATGATGAATTAGGACCCTTACCTTTTTAAGAGGGGGGCTCTCATACAAACGAAATACATATTTCCGCATAACTCTAGAACTAATCAAACAAATGGAACCAAATTTATCATGTGGGTGTTTTTAGGGGCAAGAATATTTTCTATGGTATATTGAGACCCCTCTCTTCTTTAGAAAGCGAGTTATGGCCCATCTCCCCTTTAAGAGGGTGGGCTTCCATACAAATGAAATTTCTCTTTCTCTTATCTCGAGAACTAATCAATCAAATAGAACCAAATTTGGCATGTGGGAGATTTTGGAGTCTTGAATTTATTTTACGATAGTTAGAGACCTCTCACCCCTGTGGTAGGGGGATATGGACTCTCATACAAATAAAACAGAAATTTTTGCGAAACTCAAAAGCTAATCGAACTCGAGAAATTCGAGACTCTTCCATAAAACATTAGTCAATACAAGACCACAAAAACTATCTATAGTAACACTAGATCATTCAGTACAAGACAGTCGCGAGTGTTGCCGGTGACCCGCCGTCGGAAGCGCCGCCCACTGGGGGGCTTGCAAAACTCGAGATTGTGACAAAGATCATCCGAGATTCATGATTTATGTACAACACAGGTTAATTTGTGGCAATACGAAGTTTGTCGGGTCAGCTAGTTGATTTATAAGATGGGTTAAAGACATTGAACTTTTAAATGATAACTAGTTTTCCATTTTGAAATATCGCATAAGCGACGGTGCCAACAATTTCAATGATTTTTAAGTAGAAACTCATAACTTGCTGGTTATTATTTATCCCTGTTAGAAAAAGGTACTGATAAGATATTTTAAAGAAAAATATTTCAAACTTGGATTAATATCATGAAACATAGAAAATTTCACTGACACACTTTGCTCCGTGACACATTTTGCCCCGTGCTACCTTACTAAGAAATTGAAAATATAATAAATGGGGCTGTAGAAAGGCTAAGTTACACCGCTAGGTAGATTAATTCAGATTTTTATTACTTACAGAACATTAGGCTCTGTGGCTTGCGTGATTCCTGAAAAGCAACAAGTTCATCACGCAATTCGGAATGCTCTAGACAGCCATGATACTGTTGAAGTAGAAGCTGCGATCTATGCTAGCGTGCAGTTTGCAGCACAATCAAAGTAAGTATTGAGAATTTTCAGATGAAAGCAGTAAACGGTTCAACTTGTCCCCCTGCCCGATTTGAATGTGTCTTTCAACATGTCTTCACTGAAGGAAATCATTATTTTTATACTGATTAGCAGACCGTTTTAACTCGACTAACCTTTTAAAAGAAGGTTTATGTTTTCACATATGAAATTACCAAAAAGCCAGCTCGAAACTATAGATTATAGCAGAGTTGTGTTTAAGGAGAAGTTGTGTACAATCTATTAAACTTGTTTTTACACATGTTCGGTAAAATAGCAATTATGTTGGTAATACTGTCTTGTCCTCTGGCCCCTCGCTATCTTGAAAGGTAACAGTTATTTTAATTTTTTTGTTACTTCCGTTTTCAGTTTTCTAGAAGAGCTAGCTTTAAGGTACCATTACACAATTTGCACCCGACCCCGCACTGTCCTGTATTCTACTGGTTGCGAAGTCTGTCGTATAAAACAGAAGGTCAAATTTCGATAACGGAATTAGCACCCAGGCTTTGCTTTGCTTTTTTACACTATTTGCAGTATAACAAAAATTGTCCAAATTTATTAGCACACCTGTGTGAATGGCCCAGCAAATCTTTGATCAAACACAGTTTACCGTAAGTTTGCCAAAGCAAACTTTATACTGTTTGTCAAATAGTGTGACCAAATTATCAAACCATGTTTGTACTCGTAACGCTTCACTTCGTCAATTATTTTTCCGGTAGATTTGTTGCCAAATTTGACAAGCGATTTAGTGAGAGTTGATCAGCATCAGTGTACCCAGATATATTTTGAGTTTCATCAGGATTAGTTTCATTTAAAAGTGGCTATTATCGACAAAGTTGTTCAGCTGAAAAAGACGAGTATGCTAATGAATAATAAGTTCGGGATCGTCTCGCTAGATCGCGCAGGCCATCAAATTAAATTATTTCGGTGATATCTCAGGGAAGGTTGCTGTTTTCGACAAAGTTGTTCAACTGGACAAGACCCCAGCTAACATTTTCGTGCGTATATCAAAGTAACAAATATGAAATACTAGCTGAGTGCCCAGTCTTACTTCGGGACGCCTTTGTCTCACAGCCACTTGTGCTTGTAATGCTTATAAAGCAAAAATATTAAAATATTGTTCCTCTTTTGGAAGTTCCTCCCCATTTGTCCCATTTGTTTGAATGATTGCCCCTATAACTCAACAACACTTGCTCAACAACACTCAACAAATAACACTTGCATGCTTTGTAATACTTGCAGTTTCATGATCGAACACTTTATACGGGTCACTTTGATTCGGTGCATAATTACACTTGACAAACCTACAGCTGCGGCATTGCAGTTTAGTGTTTCGTATTGTGATTTTTTTCTGTTGAACGGATAAATTGTTACAGTCATGCGGGCGCAACTCCCTTCCCCCCTTCCTGTCATCAATCTCCGGTCATCAACTACCCCTTTTGTCCCACTTTTGTCAACTCCTTTAATTGTGATTCCCTTATGTCAAGGAGCATGTATGCCAAGTGTGATAAAGAACGGTCAAATCGTTTCGGAGTTATGGTCTCCTTTCTTATTAGCCCCCCCTCTTTGTCAACCCCTGGTGCTGATTCCCTGATGTCAAGGAACATGTGAGCCAAGTTTGACAAAGAACTGTCAAGACGTTTCGGAGTTATGCCCCCCCCTCTTCCTATCAGGGAACCTCTCCCCTCCTTTTTGTTACTCCCAGTGCTTTTTTTGTCAAGGAACATGTGTGTCAAGTTTGATGAAGAACCGTCCAGGTTTTTCGTTGTTATGGCATCACCCCCTGTTGTGAATACCCCATCCCCCTTTCTTCTTATCAACCTATCCGTGCTGATTCCCTCATGTTAAGGAACATAGGAACATGTATGCCAAGTTTGGTGAAGAATCGTCCATTTAGGCATTTAGGAGTTATGGACTCCCTCTGTTACGACCCCCCACTCTTACCAATTCCCCAGTGCTAATTTCCGTATATCAAGGAATATGTGTGCCAAGTTTGGTGGCAATCGGTCAAGGCGTTCTGGAGTTATGGTGGAACATACATTGTTTGGGACTACGCCCGCACTAACGGGGACTTACTGTCACGATACTGTGACTACGCACAATCGACGCCGCTTGCACGCTTTCACGCTAGTGCAACAATGTGATAGATAGCCTTTTTATCCTCCCGACAATACAATATTGTCCGGGAGAATCCATAAATAGCCCGTGCAGCACTGGGTTTGAGTTAGTTTGGCGTGATAACCGTTAACCGTCATGTGGTTTAAGTACAACGTTTGTAAATAATGTATAAATGTTAAGTGTTTAATATAAGTAGTAAATGGACAAGGAATACAGTGTATTAATTTAAATCCATTCGGCCAAAGGAAGAGAAACGATTCCCGTGCGCAACATGACTGTGGAAGTGAATCCTTAGAACAAATGAGTTTAAAATAGGAAAACGTGAGCCCCTACCTACCGTCCTCTCTTCGGAATACCAAGTTGGAATATTCATCTCATGCAGTCCACCTTGCTCTCCGCTGGCTACCGAACATTGGTCCTTCGAACCGGATCGGTAGCAGCGGCTTATGGATAGAACATTAGGAGGAAGGCTACGCTTAAAAACGCTCAATCACTATTTGAATTCGGTTTAAACCCATATCTCAACAATTGGATTACCATACGCGAACAATGCCGCTTATCTGCCACCACCAATTTTGCCTACGCTGCGTTAAGTAGGACTATGTAACGCTCAAGGTATCAATATATCGCTCTTTTAGTTTGCCTAAAATCCAATAAATCTTATCGCCGTTTTACTGTCCGTATGCACTGCACAATGGTAGCGCTCACCTGCATTAATTGCAAAATTGCCTTCAATTCAGTATTGCCTATTATGTTACATCATGCCAATCCAATCCATAAGTTATTATCACTCCCTGAGAAAGGGATAGTTCTCTTACGGTCGTCATAGGGACAGAGCCGTAGATTCTGAACATCGCATTTTGCATGTTCCACCATCAGGTAGTGTGCATTTTAAGTATTTTACCCCAGCAACACTAATGCACAAGGAGATGATCACTGTGAAAGTTCTCTCAATTCCCGAATGCATGAGATAAGGTAAAGGAGGATCTATCAACTACGACCCAATCTAAACCGGTTAGGTTGTCTATAGCTGAATCGGTTATCATACATAGTTTGCGCTAAAAGAGATCCGAGGAAGGATCGATCGTAATGCAATCGAAGCTTTAAGCAGTACAAAATTCAACCTGCGATCAGGGTTGCCACATGCACAGATTATTCTGTGTTTGACAGATATTTGAAAGAAATCGCCTGTACAGAATCTGTATGCACAGAATACAGATTTTCGCCAATTACACAGAATAAACAGATTTTCGAGCTTTCATATGAGAGTGAAAGAGACGGAAATAGTCAGCAAAATGACTCTTCGTCTCTTTCACTCTCATTGTTTTGCATTGGACAGATTTTTGCACAGATATTTTTCCTCGGTGCACAGATGGCCAGATTTTTCCAACAAAAAACACAGAATTTTATGTGGCATCCCTGCCTGCGATTATCACGATCAATCATAGAGATGGAGGGGTTGGTAAATGGTTGGATAACGCGTAAAACAGACCCCATTGTGGTCCCTAGCCTCTTCTCTAGCAACTCCTACCCCTACCTCGACGTGGCACCAACTGGAATACGAGCAACCTAAGCGGAGATCGGGTAACCAACCCCGGTGGAAACTAAGGTCGTATACCAACAGGGGAGGAGGCACAGTGATGGCAGCCCCATCACGAGACATCAATTTCATTAAACTTTGCCGAAGATACTATGTATCTGCATCATATGGTTTGCGAGATATAATTGACTTTCTTTCGTGACCCCCTTAAAATCAGTTTTGCCTTTCTACTATATAAATATATAGTATTGCCTTTCTACTATATAAATATATAGTATAAAGGTATAGAAATCACTTGGAAAACCGGAAATGGAAAGCAGGTCCTGCAGGCCGAATGTCATATGCCATTCGACTCAGTTTCGAAAACTGAGCATTTTCTGTGTGTGTGTATGTATGTGTGTGTGTGTGTGTGTGTGTGTGTGTGTGTGTGTGTGTGTGTGTGTGTGTGTGTGTGTGTGTGTGTGTGTATGTGTGTGTGTGTGTATGTGACGCTTTTAATCTCACTCACTTTTCTCGGAGATGGCTGGACCGATTTTAATGTTCTTAGTGTCAAATGAAAGGTCTAGGTGTCCCATTGGTCGCTATTGAATTTCATACTGATTGGACTTTTAGTTCAAAAGTTATGTATAAAAATATGAAAAATATGGGACTTCATTATCTCATAGGTCCCTTAACCGATTTGAACAAAATTGATTGCATATGAAAGAGGAGCATTGCAAACCCTTAACTTCCAAATTTCATGACGATTGGGCTTGTAATTTGAAAGTTACATAAAGAAATGTGAAAAAATAGTATTTAAAACATATTTTTGTAACATATAAGCATTAATTCAATGAAAAACATCACACATTTTATTATTATTTGAAAATTACTACTGAGATCTATCAAACGAAACCGAGTTATTTAAAATCGGACGGTTCATTCAAAAGTTATTTAAACTTTAACATTTAAGCACCGTATATTAAACCGTTAAAACGTGTGAATTCAAAACAATTGTTGATTGTATTCAATGTGTGTGATGTATGTGTGTTTGTATGTATGTATGTATGTATGTATGTATGTATGTATGTATGTATGTATGTATGTATGTATGTATGTATGTATGTATGTATATATATATGTATGTATGTATATATGTATGTATGTATATATGTATGTATATATGTATGTATATATGTATGTATGTATGCATGTATGTGTGTGTATGTGATCCCAAGCAACAATGTGAGTTTGATTGTACTCTTATGGTGGTTTTCATGACCAATTTTGGTCTTGAATACCATCATAAGAGTTTAATGAAATTCAAATTGTTACTTGGGATGACAATTTGCAATTTTTAAATTTGCATTGAAATTCAAGAAAAGATGTTTCTCACTTTTCTGAATCAATTGTCTGAAATTTTTGAAGCCTCTCAGTGGAATACGAAATTTGAAATTAAAGAAAAGAAAAAACTTTTACGACTAAATTCCACTATTTAATATTTATTCGCGACAGATACGTATACGCTTTGAAATAAGACACTGCTGAAGCCTGCACGTCGTAGGCGAACTACGTATCTGTTGCAAATAAATATTAAATAGTGGGATTCAATCGAAAAGCTTTTTCTTTTCTTTGATTTCAGATTTCAATTGTCATTTTGTTCACTTGCTGTTACTCACAATTGTACACAAAAAGCAAACAGCGAAGAAAAGCAGTTAATTTAAGCATGTAGGTCTTTTTAATCAATAGATACTAGAGCATAGAAATGTTATATGAAAAATAGGAAGTAAACGTTGCACGGTAGTAATTTTGTAAGATTTGTTTTCGTTGATGACATTTTAAAGGACAGATGTCTTATGTCATGTATCATGTTTCAACAAATAAATCAAAAATGACAAGCACTGGAAATCATATCGATCATATTTCTCATTCTCAAGCATGTTTAAGGCGCAGCTTGCACTATTTTTCGACCTCATCTTGTTTTCCTAACCCTCTAACATTGTAAAAACGATGCGATCAAGTTAATGACTATCTTTTCATGAAAGTACATTCAAAAGAAGCTTAAGTTTTGATTTTCATGCAAAAATAATTATCTGAAAAATTTCTCTTTTTCATATCTAATGCTCTATTCAGTTATTTTTTCTAATTCAGATATATCGCAAAATTGAAGCCAAGCAAACTAATAGTAAAATTTTGAGATTAATCATTTTGTTGTCGATATCTTTTGTCTTCAAAAGCGAAGTATAATAATAATTTTTCTGAACTCTTGTTTTTCAAAGATGCTAACTTTTGAACGCATGGTATTAATTAATTATCAAAAAATCTGTTATGAACACATATTTCATATTGTCAATTCAAAACAAGTTTCGTATATGGCTCTGAAGCCCAAAAGTTAAGGCCGACCGATTATAAAACTAAATAAGGTTTTACAAGTATTTACGCACCCAAGGAAAGAAAATTTAATTATTCTACGCAATACGTTGTGAATTTTACTGGCAAATAAGGATTTTGAGGAATACGGAACGGATATTTAAAAATATAGTCAAGTTAATTATACATAGACGTTCCTGAGAAATTAAATAATGATTATTATGGCAGTAGAAAGGCTAGGTCACGCCGCTAGGTGGATTAATTCGGGTTTTTTAAACTTCTTGTACACAAAACCTCATTTAACAGGTTCGACATGTTCTACAAACTTTTGGATAATATCAAAATACGTAGCTTTCTAGAAGGTGTATATATCATATGTTGCTTTATTTGCTTTGAAAATGGATTTGAAGCATAAATTTTAATAAGATAATTCTGCAACAGATAGCGAAACAGACGTGGACGAGGTCCTGTGAAATTATTATGAACATGTACGAATGAAAAAAACCCTGATAACTTATTAAAACCAGCATATATGTATGTAATTGAAATAACCAAAATGCCCGGCCAGACCCGGCCAAAATTTTTTGGCACACTTATACTACATTCTATGGCGGTTCAAGCGATGCTAACTTTAGCTGCCAGTAGCTGCCTATTTACGGAAAAAATTAGTTGTAAAAACGGTAAAATTTATGCCTCAAATCCATTTTTAAAGCAAATAAAGCAACATATGATATATACACCTTCTAGAAAGTTACGTATTTTGATAGTATCCAAAAGTTTGTAGAACATGTCGAACCTGTTAGATGAGGTTTTGTGTACAGGAAGTTTAAAAAACTGATTTTAAGAGGGTCCCGACAGAAAGTCAATTATATCTCGCAAACCATATGATGCAGATACTTAGTATCTACGGCAAAGTTTAATGAAATTCAAAGTTCTACAACTTTGCCGAACACATGACCATGCTATCTAGTTTCTATAAAAAATTAATTTTTTCAAATTTGTTATCCCTTTAATATCCAATTATATGAAAATGTCATTAGATGCAGAATACTTTTTTATGAAACTTCTCCTAAGACACCTAAGCTCGAAAACGTCAGGAAAAGCGAGAAAAGACTTTTGACCGCCTTTTTCCAGAATGGTCCCACTGTGTACCGACTCGTCGCTTATGGCAACTGTGAATAATTTATCTGTGGCTACCTTGAACATACCGGAATGTAAGCCCAGAGAAAACGAAGATGAGATCGATAAAGGGCCTATGAGAGCTGGAAAGAATTACTAGACGCGTCAATACAGCTAGTTGGTGTTTCGGATGAAATTGCTATGATGAATATATTCAAAGTTAAAGCTGGTTCTAAATTATTAGACATTTTGGAATGTACTTTTTCTACAGCAGACTCGCCAGACGCAGTCATGGCTCCATTCTCTAATGTAATAAGTCGTTTGGAAAGCTATTTTGGATCTCGTGAGTACAGCCTTATGCAACGGGAAAAGTTACGTTCAATGTTTCAAAAAACGGGTGAGTCAGATACAAACTACGTCAAGCGAGTGATTGCCACAGCTAAATTGTGTAACTTTGAAGAACAACAATTAAATGAAACCGTAGCCGATGTAATACAACAGCATGCCCTAAACTCGAAAGTTAGAGAAGCTTGTCGCAAAATGTTGCGTAAAGAGGGAACTCTAATTAAATTGGTTAATAAGGTACGCTCGCACGAGTTCGATAAAACAAGTGAAGAAATTTTTGCTAAAAATCATCCTGAAGAATCAAAATATGCTGAAGTTGCTGCCGTTTCTTATAACACGACTGGGTCAAGTCAACCCCGTCGTATTGACTCCCAATTTAAATATCAAAATGTACATAAAATGAACCATAGCAATATTGGATACAACTGGCAAAACACAAGAGGCAGAGGAGCGTTTCGTCGTCGTGGTACAGGTAAAAATACTGTATCACCAAGCAATCCGTGCTGGAGATGCACTGGCAGGTTTCATCTACCATCAATGTGTCATGCTATTAGTAAGGTTTGTCACAACTGTCAGACAGTTGGACATATCGAGCGTGCTTGTCAAAATATACCTGCACCAATTCCACCGAAACGACGGAATACCGACGAAATAGATAACATCAAACCAAGGAAGATTGCGGCAGTTATCAAGGACGATGACGACAAAGAGGAGAATAATACAGTTGTAAGTGAATAACTTACTACTATAAATTAAGTTGTTTTGCGATTTAAATTTTGTTCGAACGAACTAATACGATATTTCTTTGCTTGAATATGTTTGTTATACCAAAATTAGAGGTTTATCTTATCGTTTAGTTATCGCTATTACAATTGCTTGTTTGTACAAACGAATATATGCTCCATTCATTACTCACTTTAACAGAACAATTTGGCAAGTAGTCAGTGCTCAAATGTCAATTTACAAGACGGTAAAGTTATCGGCAGAATCGCTGGATTAAGTGTAGTTTTCCTCATTGACTCGGGGGCAGAAGTCAACACCATTGACAAAGGGATTTTTATTCTGCTTATGCGAGACCAGCACACCAGAGAACAGCTCTACTCGGTAACTAGCGGTACAGACAAACCGCTTAGAGCATACGCCAGTTCAGGTGAAATAGATGTAGTGGCCACTTTTGTTGCTGAATTACACATTTCTGATGATCGCCCTAGTTTTTTGGAAAAATTCTATGTCATCGAGAATGCCAAACCATTGTTAAGCAAAAATACCGCAATCCGTTATTGTGTGCTTCAGATAGGACTTAATGTACCAATCCATCATGCAAAATCACAGCGTTTTCAGTCAAAATTGCTTCCTGGAGAAGTTCTCGCTTTGACAACACCAAAGGAGTTCCCGAAGTTTAAAATACCTGCCGTTATTTTGAGTTATGACAAAGAAAAACCACCATCTAGAAATGTTTACACCAACATCCCTCTAGCATTCAGAGTGGAAACCGAGCGTAGACTAGACGACTTACTATCTTGCGGCATTATTGAGCATGTCAACGATTCAATGGATAATTCCTTTTGCTCTTCTCTGCTAGTCGTTCCCAAAGGAAAAAACGACATTAGACTGGTAGTAGATTTGAGAGGACCCAACAAATCTATTATACGTACTCCATTTAGAATGCCAACCCTTGAGGAGATATTGACGGATTTACATGGCTCGACATGGTTTTCTACAATTGATCTGAGAAGCGCTTTCTTCCACGTAGAATTGGCTGAAGAGTCAAGACATCTCACAAATTTCTTTGCGGGAAACGCAACTTTCCGCTTCAAGAGATTGCCATTCGGACTTTGCAACGCGCCCGACATTTTCCAGGAAGCACTCCAAACTAAAATTCTTGCTGGATGTCGGGGCGTTCGTAATTATTTAGATGATATCATCATATACGGAAAAACAAGAGAGGAACACGATCAGAATTTGCAGGAAGTAGTCTCACGACTTCGGGAACATGACGTGAGCATCAACGAGGAAAAATGTGTGATCGGAAAACAATCAGTAAAATTCCTCGGGTTTTTACTGGCACACGACGGTATGAGAGTAGAGGAGGACAAATTAAAGGCAATTAGGGATTTTCGTAGACCCGAGTCTCAATTGGAAGTTAAAAGTTTCCTAGGCCTTATGAACTTCACGGAAAAGTTTATTTTCAGAAGAGCTGACAAGACAGAGAAACTAAGGCTTCTGGCAAAATCGAATTCGTTTTACTGGACAGAACCCGAGGAAGCAGAATTCCAGTTTTTGAAGCATGAGGCACTAACCGCAATATCTAGATTAGGCTATTTTAGTCCAAAAGATGAAACGGAATTATATGTGGATGCGTCGGCTATTGGCTTAGGAGCAGTGCTAATTCAATTTAATAAAGCCAAAGTTCCCAGAATAATATGCTGTGCATCAAAAGCTCTGACAGATGTCGAGAAAAAATATCCTCAAACACAGAGAGAAGCCTTAGCCATGGTATGGGCCGTGGAAAGATTCGCTTTTTATTTAACAAGTAAACGTTTTACAATAAGAACGGACTCGGAAGCAAACGAATTTATTTTTGGCAAAGGCCACAAAGCTAGCAGGCGCGCTGTATCTCGCGCAGAGTCATGGGCTTTGAGGTTACAGTCTTACGACTTTATTGTGAAACGCATCCCAAGTCATTTAAATGTGGCAGACGCGTTATCCCGTCTGATAGCGAATCAACTAGACGAGCCGTTCGATGAGGACAACGATAAACATTTGCTTTATGCTATTGATGGAGGACTCATGAACAACATCTGGAAAGACGTCGAGCTTGCTTCCGAATGCGATACAGATCTTTTACAGATTAGAGCGGCTATACATTCTGGAATATGGCCAGAAAATTATCGTCAGTACGAAGCTCAGGCTAGATTGCTGACAACGCTGGGTTCCATTGTGTTTAAAGACGATAGAATAGTATTACCGTTACGACTCCGTTCAAGGGCAATGGAAACAGCACATCAAGGTCATATCGGTTGTGCGGCCATGAAACGAATCATGCGAGAGTATTTTTGGTGGCCTAGTATGGGTAAGGATATTGAGTCTTTTGTTAAAGTGTGCAAAATATGTCTGGTTATATCAAGAAAAAACCCACCTATTCCAATAACCAGTCGTCTATTGCCGGACGGGCCATGGCAGATGTTACAGATTGATTTTTTATCTATTCCTGCTTGTGGTTCTGGTGAACTGTTGGTCTGTGTGGACACATACTCTAGGTACTTGTCGGTGATCGAATTAAAAACTATAGACGCCAAAAGTACTAACATGGCTCTCTGTAAAATCTTTCACACTTGGGAGTTGCCACTGTCGATACAAAGCGACAATGGCCCACCACTTCAAGGAACAGAATTTGTCAACTACTGGGAAGAAAAAGGAGTTAAAATTCAAAAATCAATTCCGTTGCATCCACAATCCAATGGCTCCGTAGAGAGGCAAAACCAAGCAATTATAAAAGCACTCGCAGGTGCTAAGCAAAGTGGTGCAAACTGGAGAGAAGCCTTACAGGAATATGTCCATATCCATAACACAATGAAGCCACATTCACGACTGGGAGTTACCCCTTTTGAGCTTCTCGTAGGGTGGAAATACCGTGGAATATTTCCAAGTTTGTGGGATTCGAGAGGAAATGCTGATATTGATAGAACTGAAATAAGAGATCGCGATGCTCTGGCTAAATTAATTAGCAAAAAATACGCTGATAAGCATAGAGGAGCGACGGAAAGTGATATAATTGCCGGAGATAAAGTTGTAGTCGCTATGCCAAGAAGAAATAAAACAGATCCAACATTCTCTGAAGAAAAATATACTGTGCTAGCAAGACATGGAGCAAAAGTAGTAGTACGGAGTGATGGAGGAGTTCAATATGCCCGGAAAATTCAGGACGTAAAGCGGGCTACAGAAACAAACAATGTTTGCCTGGAAGATCACGAGGATATCAATGATTTACCGATAGAAACGGATACAACTACTCAGCAAAATCAGCAAGCATTCACATTGAAAGACACTGTTCAGCCGATTACAAAACCATATCTTAAACCAAAAAGAGTTATTAATATGCCAAGCCGGTTCAAGGATACGGTTCTTTATCAAGTTTATCAATAAATGTCAACAGAATAAGTGAGAGGAAAATCATGAATTATAAAAATAGTTGTAAAACAAAATAATAAACATAATGTGTAAAATTATTTGAATAAAAAGAATTGCTTCAAACTAAAGTGAAAGTTTTAGCCAACTAAACCACAAAAAAAAGTGAAAGTTATACATGATACTTAGGTTTATCATTAACTTCCTTACCTAATAGTATATGTTATCCACAAAACTTTAGAAGGACGTCGCAGTCTTTCGTAAGAGGAACGAAGTTCTCGGATTTATAACGCCAGATCATTGATGCAAGAATAAATTGCTACAGTCCGAACATTTTTAGCAAAACCATAAATACTGGAAGCTGTCCATGCAAGGATGTGAGTGCCCAAGTAACACACAAAACATGTTAGAAAATAATATTCGTGGAAAGTAGTGGCTTAAGAGTACTATAAACGTACTTTGAAAACATATGCCGTTATTATTAAGGTTTTGAGATGTTTTGTGATAACATGAATTTATTTGACAGCTCATATCAAATGAATAATGTTTGTTTTGTCAACATGTCAACACGAAGTTTTTATTATGTCGCCATTACTAAATTTAAACTACTGGAAGAACAAGTTGTAGTTTATGCTATAATAACGTTTTAGATTGGTATGAAATAACCTGATATATACTTCTTTCAATACTTGTTTCATTAGACTTCAATTTTTTGCGCTTTTCAGGTAATAGAGTAGTTCTGATATATGTAATATTATACTGTTCTATAACAAGCTGTGTTGCTTGGGTGACCAGTATCCACTGTCCAAACTATTTGGTGAAACTTTAATATGTATTTCAAACGTAAAAATACGAAATACGTTATAAATCGTAACTTTTAAGGCTCTCAAGAATTATAGTCTCGTATACGGTTGATCGTTTGCCGACACTACCAACAAGACCAAAGTAAACATTACAAGGGGTTCGGGGTTCCCAATAGCAGTAATTACAATGCGCCATAGAAAAACTCGAATAAATGAGCAAAACGGCCTCAGTTAAACTAACGTATTGTCTTAGGTAATGCACACATAAAAATCAAATTATCTAATAACGAATTAAATAAAAAAAGTCATCATAATTCGAAACGGGTTGAATAAACAAATTCCTATCATAGCTAAGAAAAGGTAGGTTTAAACTAGGCAATTTTTTGGCAACATATGGAATGCAAGATGTGGTATGCGACATATTACTAGTCGTTGCTCAATGTTGCTTCTGTTGCCAAACTAAACACACCTTAACCATAGAGAACAGACCACCAGGTAATCGACAAAAAAGTGTCGTTTTATGTAATCTACCAATAGAGTAATAGAGTAATCCTTCAATAGAGCACCCCTCGAGCAGTAAGTGGCATACTAAATCTCGATGTCGCTGCCATCGCTGCTATGTAACTCCAGCACAAAGAAATATTGATAAAGGTACATGGATATTTTTTGATGCGTTTGGCAAACTATTTCTAGAGGGCGCCATCGACAGATTTTACACTAAAAAAAATCGATTACTTTCTTTGAGCCTGTTAATCTGTTCTCTGTGCCTTAATAGAGTAGCGGAGAAGGAAATTGTAGAGTATAAAGTGTAATGTGTTAAAACATGTTAAGAATACAAAAAAAAATTTGGCGTGTTAAAAGACAAAGCAAGCTAATTTTCAACATGAGAAAAACCGAATGTGAATTCTTCCTCTTTCTGACGATAATTGGTAGCAGACGGACGCAAGTTTAAAAAGCTGCGTGAAAATGGAAAATCACTACAGTGCTCTTCCAGATTTTGCTGCGTCGTCTATCCCCAATAGCAAGAGAATTCGCAGGGCAGTATCAGGCGGGCTTTATGGGGGCCCGTGCTACTACGGATCAAATTTTTACTCTCCGACAAATCCTTCAGAAATGTCGAGAGTACAACGTGCCCACGCATCATTTTTTCGTGGATTTCAGAGCAGCATACGATACCGTTGAACGCGAACAGCTATGGTAGATAATGCACGAGTACGGTTTTCCGGACAAACTGACGCGGCTGATCAAAGCTACTCTGGAACGAGTGATGTGCTACGTGCGCGTTTCGGGGACACTCAAGCCCTTTCGAATCGCGGACTGTCCTGTATGTTATTCAATATCGCTATTGAAGGTGTGATCCGGCGAGCGGGCATCGAAACGAGGGAAACGATCTTCAGTAAGAGTAGCCAACTCCTAGCCTTTGCAGACGACCTCGACATCATTACTAGAAACCGTGGGACGGCGGAGGTAATCTACGCCAGACTAAAAACGGAGGCTAGGAGGATAGGGTTACAAATTAATGCGTTGAAAACCAAATATATGGTAGGAAGAGGCGCCCGAGAAAGTAAAGTTTGCCTCTCACGAACAGTGACTATTGACGGCGATGAACTGGAAGTGGTTGATGAGTTCGTATATTTGGGATCTCTGGTCACCGCCGACAATAATACGAGTAAGGAGATTCAACGACGCATTCAAGCTGGAAATCGAGCCTACTTTTCCCTTCGCAAGACGTTTCGATCAAGGAGCATACGCCGCCGCACAAAGCTGACGATGTACAAAACGCTAATCAGACCGGTAGTCCTCTACGGACTTGAGACAGTAACTTTACTTAAGGAAGACGTGCACGTGCACTTGCCGTTTTCGAACGAAAGGTGTTGCGGACTATTTTTGGCGGAGTACAGACGGAAAGCGGAGAGTGGCGGAGGCGTATGAATCACGAGCTACAGGCACTGCTTGGAGAGATTCCCATTGTACACCTGGCGAAAGTTGGGAGACTTCGGTGGGCCGGCCACGTCGCAAGAATGCCGGACGACTGTGTAGTGAAATCCGTTCTCTTCAAGAACCCCACCGGCACCAGGAATAGAGGGGCTCAACGTGCTAGATGGCTCGACCAGGTTGAAGCCGACTTGCGTGTGTCGAGACGCGCAACGAATTTGCGACGAGTAGCCCAGGACCGAGTACAATGGAGAGGAATTCTTGATACGGCAAGAGCCACCCCGGCTCTCGGCTGAATTAGTAAGTAAAGTAAGTAAAGCATAGAGATGGAGGAGGGAATATGGAAACGATCCGAACAAGTATGGTTGTGACTAGCCAGTGGTAATAAAGAAATAAATGATCAACGCTCGCGTAACGTGTACGCTAACCTTACAGTAAGAAAACGTCAGTCGATCGTTGCGGTTGTCTTCACAGCTAATTACCGTAAAAGCACCTAATTCCGATCACTTAAGACATGATTCATCTTTGAGTCCCTACTGAAAAATATAGCTTTGATATTTATTAACACAGTATGTGTCTTTAGCAAGTATTTTCAATTATGTTTAATGGAAAAATACTAAAATGCCTAAATTATTTACCGAAAGTTAAAAAAATGCATCATAGTATGATGCATCAGTGCACCTAATTCCGATCATCAATTATAAGGGGTGATTCTAATTCCGATCACAGGTGTATCTAATTCCGATCACGTCATGATGAGCTGTTAAAGCAAAAAACTTTTGTCAACTCGTACCAAATGGATCTAAAATGTATTGCTTGTATGTAGTTTGACGACAATCCCCCTACCAGTCATCTTCTGCTTGCGTTAATGATCATTATTTTCATTAGCTTAATATTCATAAAATTTGTGTACTTAAAAGATCGACAAGCGGATTATAAAACTTTCCTCTTCTTTTATCTTTGTTCAACTGTTACAATTACAATATAATTGGGTCATTTCGACGTTTTCATAAAGCTTTGATCATAAATAATAGTAAAAATCAAATCAGAAAGGTTGTGTTCCAGACATGACCACGTAGTTGGCGTAGAACTACGTGAGGCTGGCTTTCGCGAAGAAACCTCGAATATTAAAGAAAACTTTTTACACCATATTGGTATATATATGTGTAGCATAAATAACGTAAAGTGAGAAAAAAAACAAACAATATAATAATAATATTATCTTGCTGTACCGTATTTATGGTAGGTGAGCTATTTTGTGATATCACAAACGAATATTTTTACCAGTGCCAAAGTCGGAGTATTTCAGTATAGAAATTTGCCTCACGCATCCAGCTATTAACAAAGTTCTAGGAGAAAACTTAAGTTCTCAAAATAATATGTTATTGTTATATTAAAAGAACACGCATTAATAAGATAGTTCATAACTGCGCTGCGCTGTCGCTTGTTTGCAGCGTTAGAAAAGCAAAACGTCTGAGCAGTAGAATCAATATATATAGAATGCCAGTGTCGCTGCAGTGCTCGTGGTAAACATCACACATTTGAAAATTATGTATTTACATTATATGCGCATATGTGTGAGTGATCGATTCGAAACGGGAATCTGATTGTCAAACTAAAAAGGCAACCCAATAAAAAATCTTTCTGCTTTTTCGTAAATCACGTAGGATAAATCACCCGATTTGGTCGTTTTAAGGTATTTCGTCGGCAGGAAAATTTTCTATTGGGCAATTTGACAATGTAGTTCCCGTATCCAAGACACGAACCAGCAACATGTTTGCCACCAAAATATCCATGAAACACCAGCGACACTGGCATTCTATATATATTGATTATACTGTCTGAGCCTTTCAGTTGGCTTGGAGGTACGGCGCTGGTTTAATAACCCGAACATATGAATATATCAAATTTATAACAGGATGAGTTCTAGATAATAAGTATTTTATAACAAAGTCTCCTTTGCGTTTTGCTATAAACTTGGTCTCGTTAGCAGTTGAAATAACTAAAATTGTAACAAAATTTTCTCAAGACATATCACAAATATATCAAATTATGATATAATTTTATCTAGTTTATATCCATATGAGTAACAGAAATCAGTATTCTGTCTTGCTGTATAACCGAATTGTGGCAAAGCGATTTATAAGTAACAGGACGAGATAGAATCTTGGTAGAAACATTTATAACAAAGTTTGATAGAAATATCAACTTGAGCAACAATTCTGTAAGATTTTTGCTAGAATCATCTGATCAGGAAGCTAGACATCACATGTTCGAATCTCGACTGAAAAAGTCAAAGGATTTGTAGCATAATTGTCCCGTATTCTTACAGGCTACGAAGTCTGTCGTATAAAAACAGAAGGTCAAACATTCCAAATCGGAATGTAGCACCTAGGCTATGCTGTGCTCTGTAGTAAATAAAAAACACGCAAGTTTATTTTGCTTCTTTGTCTTGAATCAGCAGCAGCCACAAGCTTGGCGTCTGTATTGATCAGCACGCAGAGACCTGATAAGGTTGCACAAACAGGAACAGTGCGCTGTCCTAAGCATGCTTTTTCCAGCCATCATTTTGCAATTTTCATCGGTCCTGGTCAATAACGAAGTAGCAGCACACGTGCGGAATCCTATGCTTGTGCCTATGCTTATGCTTGCTAATGGTAATCAGTTCCAGCCACAAGCTTGGTGTGTGTAATGGTCGTCCGTGCCTGGGAAGCAAGACTATCATTTTTAGCCATTTTTAGCTAGAAAGCTTTCATTAATTTTCACTATTTAGCGATTAACAAACAACCTTTTCAAGAAAGCCGTACAATCGCTGCATTGTTTATGATAAAAATCCGTTTTAAATTGGAAGAGCTATTAGCGTTTAAGATCTTTCATTCTTTCGTGACGGTGATTTAACTCCAAATTTTGATTGACAGCCTGCCGTAAGACGTAGTCCCACGCCAAAAAATTTCGATAATCCTACCATGTTATCACGTTGGAATCAATCGTAAAATCCAAATAGTAACTTCGTTAACTTACATTTTGCCAGTTTATAACTTTGATATAGTGATCGGAATTAGAAGCAGAAAAAAAATTATGTTCATAATTCCGATCAATTACTTCAATAGAATAAATTCCGCAAATTCAGCATTTTTTCAGCCAAATTTGATACAGAACGGTTATATATGCTTGTATCTATTCGTTATCATAGAATACCGAAGAAGGTAATATGTTTTCACGCTGCTATGACCTTAGCAAATTTGATCGTGCGCTTAGCACTTCGGCTAAGAAAATACATTTTGATGGCGTTTTTTGCTTCTGCCTGTCGAATTTAATTTATTTTGAAGTACATGGTGCCCCAAAGGCAGTCATTTTTCAACAACTGACACATAAACACATAGCACAATAACTAAGCGTGCTCATTTACTACAGATTTTAGCTCAATTTACTAAAAATTGACCATTTAGGTTGAGTGATCGGAATTAGGAGCTGATCGCAATTATGTGCGGTCACGGTATATAATTCAGGATTTTTTTTTTCTTCTTGTGATGGCCCCAGGCCCTATATGGTCTTTGCCTCCACCCCATACGCATCTTTGGAGTGGGAGGGACGTTTATCTCTCGGATATTTAAATATAGTTACTTCACATATTGTTGCTTATCTATTTATCAGCCATACTACTTGTTGCATCACTCTCCCGCGTATGTCCATCACAATTAGGGTTGGGAGTACCGCCAGGATTTTTGAGAACCGGTATTTCGGTAGTGGAAGGATCAGTACCGGTAATACCGGTACTGGTACCGGTACCCAAAGTTTTAAAAAAAAATCCTTGTTCTTTGAAAAATCTGCTAATACTTTCATTTGAGGTCCAATTCTTAAGTCACTTCACCTCACCTTGCAGTTACCATTTCATTTGTACTGTCACTTAGGTAACAGGAGTCACCCAGGTACTTTCAAAATCGCTAATTGTATTCTCATCCAAGATCTATGAGAATAGGGCCCTTGTAAAAATGAATAAAGCTAGCGATTGCAGAAATTGGAGTGATTCCAAACGACATCTGGCGAAAGTCGGGAGGCTGCGATGGGTCGGCAATGTCGCAAGGATGACGGATAACTGTGCACCGAAATCTGTTCTTTTCAAAAAACCCGGCGGTACCATAAATAGAGGGGCCCAACGACCAGGTTGAAGCCGACTTCGAGAAGCTCAATGAATTGGTGACAAGTAGCCTAGGACCAAGTACAGTGGAGATAAGTTTTTGATACAACACAACTCTCCGGTTGTATGCTGCTAGAGGAGAAGCTTGCAAAATTCAACTTTAAGATACACAGAATATTCAATGCACTGTTCATCATGCGAAAACGAACCTGCCAGATGCTGAAAATACTTTCTCAGCATGTATCGCTGAAGGACAGGCTGTACTCAGGGTACCGAAAAGCATACTTGCTCTTCAATCCTTGAGTTACATCGAAACGAATTCATTCCGCAGAGTGTTTTGGTATACAGGTATAATCGAACTTTTTAAAGCTTGAACAGCTATAGGCGACTGAAGTCCGTTCTAATTTTTCCTTCATGATCAGCTAGCCATATTCATTCCAAAAACTAACGCTCAACAATTTCCTCAATCTCGTTACTGGTGTTAAATCGTTGTAGTAACTCATCCGCTTGCTTTATCAAACTATAGCGCGTAGGTTTAGAAATTATTTTAAAATTTTTATCTTCGATTTTACGGCCGAATGTTAGAAAACATGCATAATTGATCAGTACCGAAAGTACCGGTTTTCTCTTGGGCCAGTACCGGTAGTTCGGTACTGGAAAATCAGCCGGTAGTACCGGTATTCCCGGTTCCGGTACTCCCGGTATCCCAACCCTAATCACAATACTATTAAATTCTGATAATCGTATTTTCTATGATTTCATATAGATTGGGCTACCATTACTTTTCATCTGTCTCACCTTCGCAAGCAACAGGACCATTACTATTTCACCTGTCTCACCTTCGCAAGTAACAGGATATTCCCTAATAAAAAACGGTTCTTCCTTAGCAGACAAGTTCACAATAATCGTTGATTTAAAATTGGCTTTTCACTGTTTCAATAGCCATGCGTTTGAACTGGGTCAAATGCGTTGAACATTTGGCTTCCTGTGGCAAACTATTGTATATTTGAAGTCCTTTATAGAAAAGCGATCTCTGAGTCGTCTGTTTCAAAAAACGAGGCAGTCTAAAGTCAGAAGCACCTCTAGTGTTGTGTCTGTGTATATCTCTACCAAACTGTATTTCTTGTGTAAGATATTCAGGCAATATACCAATTTTCATTTTATGTATAAACATCAAGCTGTTATATATTATTCTTTGTTTCACTGACATCCATTGGAGCATATCTAACATAAGATTCGTTGGTGTTAACCGTCCACATCTGAGCAATAGTCTCATTATCTTATTTTGCAACCTTTGAAGCCTTTGCACTTGCGTATCTGACGCCAGCAACAGCACCGTTGCGCAGTAATCAAAATGCGGCAATATAACTGATCTTACATATGTTAGCTTGGACCAAAACGTTAGATATCTGTTTATCCGACACAGTACTCCATACTTTATGGCAATCTTTTTTACAACGTAATCCACGTGTTCAGATAAATTAAGCTTTTCGTCCACTTGTACTCCTAGATACTTAGAAACAGTCACTCTTTCTATTACCTCTTCGTCTATTTTGAGTTCAACATTCTGAGCAAATTTTTTATTTCCTATAATCATCCACTTTGTTTTTGATACATTCAAGCTTAGTTTTTTCCGTTTCAAATACTCTGCGATCTGCTTGAGGTCAATTTCAGCTTCTCGAATTGCCGTGTCTAAGTTGTCACTGGCCCAATAAATTGTGGCATCATCTGCAAAGAGTTTCAGGTTTCCATGTCTCAAGCAAGTTTTTAGGTCATTGATGTATAAAAAACTACAAGGTATACAGCCCTAAGGGTTATACGAAAGGGTGACGTAGGACTATATCAGATCATCAGGTCAAAGACTAATGTAAACTGCATTTCTGCCATTGCCTCCCAGTTGGCTTCGAGGTATGACGCTGGCCTAATAAGCCGGTCGTCGTATGTTCGAATCTCGACTGGGAAAGGCTGTTAGAGTCAATAGGATCGTAGCAACTGGCTCTGCAATTGTCCTGCACTCTAACAGCTGGTTGCGAAGTCTGTCGTATAAAAACAGAAGGTCAAGTTTCATTAACGGAATGTAGCACCTAGGCTTTTCTGTGCTTTGTGTGCCATTGTCTAAGTGAATGTTCAAAAGAGAAAAGCGAAATATTCAGATTCAATTCATCATTTAATGCAGTGATGGCCAAACCGCGGCCCGCGGGCCGCATGCGGCCCTTCGTGATGATTCGTGCGGCCCGCGGACTGGTTTGAGGGATGGCGGACTTATGAATATTTTTTGACGTAGGACTACGTCTTTGTTTACTATACTGGGACTGGGTAGCACTTTGTAAAAACGAAAAATAGAAGTGTAACGTTTGAACGAAATATTTCAAACGCTAAGAGCTACTATACTACTGAACGAAACATAACAGTTAATATGTCGTTGGGTAGATAAAATGTCCTGCAATTTTATAGTAACATATTAATAATAATTTTTTATACGCTAAATAGTGAAAATGTGTGTAAAGTTTTAAGGTCGAATTTTCCCATACATTTCCCTTGTGATCGCCTAGCTTCACAGGCACGGACGACAATTAGATACACCAAAGGATTTGGATCCAAATGATAACCTATGAGACCACTAACTATCGTAAAATAAATTCAAGACTCCGAAATCTCCCACATGCCAAATTTGGTTCCATTTACTTGAATAGTTCTCAAGTTATAAGGAAATTTGAATTTCATTTGTTAGGGATCTCCCCTTAAAGAAAGCAAAGGTTCTAATTCACCATAGAAAAAATACCGCCCCCTGTTAAAAGACGGATGGGTCTCAATATACCATTGAAAAAAATCCTGTCTCCTAAGACCCCTACATGCCAATTTTGGTTCCTTTTGCTTGATTAGTTCTCGAGTTATGAGGAATTTTATATATTACTAGCTGACCCGACAAACTTCGTATTGCCACAAATTAACCTGTATTGTACATAAATCATGAGTCTCGGATGATCTTTGTCACAATCTCGAGTTTTGCAAGCCCCCCAGTGGGCGGCGCTTCCGACGGAGCTCCCCTCTTAAAAAGGGAAGGGGTCGTAATTCACCATAGAAAAAATTTCTGCCATCTAAAACTCCCACATGCCAAATTTGGTTCCATTTGATTGTTTAGTTCTCGAGATAAGAGGAAATTTGCATTTCATTTGTATGGAAGCCCACCCTCTTAAAGGGGCGATGGGCCATAACTCGCTTTCTAAAGAAGAGAGGGGTCTCAATTCACCATAGACAAAAATCTTGCGTCCAAAACCACTTACATGTCAAATTTGGTTCCATTTGCTTGATTAGTTCTCGAGTTATGAGGAAATTTGTTTTTCATTTGTATAGGAGCCTGCCCCCCTCTTAATGTGGGGAAATCCATAGAAAATATACCATAGAAAATATTCTTGCCTACAAAAACACCCACATGCTAAAAGCAAATGGAACCAGCTTGATTAGTTCTAGAGTTATGAGGAAATTTGTATTTCATTCGTGTAGAAGCACCCCCTCTTAAAGTTGGGAGTATTCACCATAAAAAATATTTTTGCCTCCAGAAACCTCCACATGCCAAATTTGGTTCTATTTGCTTGATTAGTTCTCGAGTTATGAGGAAATTTGTATGGAAGCCCCCCTTTTAAAGAGGAGAGGAGTTATAATTCCCCTTATAAAGAGGGGAGGGGTCTCAATTTACCATAGAATAAATTCTTGTCACCGAAAACACCCACATGCCAAATTTTGTTCTATTTGCTTGATTAGTTGTCGAGTTATGCAGAAATTTGTGTTTCATTTGTATGGGAGCCCCCCTCTTAGTGGGGGAGGGATTTCTAAACATCACTAAAACCTTTCCTGGCCCCAAAAAACCTCTACATGCATATTTTCATGCCAATTGGTTCAGTAGTTTTCGATTCTATAAGGAACATACGGACAGACATACAGACAGACAGACAGAAATCCTTCTTTATAGGTATAGATTTGTATGGGAGCCCCCCTTCCTCGTAGAAGGGGAAGGTGCTTCAGTACACCATAAAAAAATTCTTACCTCCGAAACCCCCCCACATGCCAAATTTTATTCCATTTGCTTGTTTAGTTCTTGAGTTTTGAGGAAATTTGTGTTTCATTTGTATGGGAGCCCCCGCCCCCTCTTACGCCCTCCTTAAAATTGCTCTCTTACACCTTATAAAATTGCTGGTAATTTTATCTATCCAACGACATATAAATTGTTCAGTTTCGTTCAGTATTTTAGTAGTTATTAGCATTTGAAATCTTTCATTCAAACGTTACACTTCTATTTTCGTTTTCACAAAGTGCTACCCAGTCCCAGTATAGTAAACAAAGACGTAGTCCTACGTCAATAAAAAGTAAGGGTCCTAATACGCTTCCCTGTGGTACTCCCAAATCATTCCTACGCGAATTCGAAACAGCGTTTCCGTATTAATCCTTTGACTTCTATTAGAAAGATAACTGTTAAACCACTTCCAAACAGTTCCCCGTATCCCTACGTTATGTAAAAGATCTAACAACTGCGATCTATCAATTGTTTCAAATGCTCTTTTGAAATCCAAAAAAACAGCTACAGTGAATTTTCCTTTTTCAATATTAGTCTTCCAATTATGCAAAATCAGATTTATAGCCGTTTCTGAGGAATGAGCTTTTCTAAATCCTGACTGCTCAGGTATTATAATATCCTGAGAATTGACAAAACTCATTAATTTGACAACGATTTCCAGTGTTTTCTCTTGGAGCTCCAACATATTAATTGGTCTATACTGCGTTGCATTCTTTGTATTACTCACTTTCGGAATTGGAGCTATGGTTGATTCCTTCCATGCACTTGGCACCAAACCCGTTGATAGACTAGTGTTAATAAATCGCAATAGTATGTCATTGGTTTCCAAAAATGCATCCTTGAACACTCTGGTAGACACATTGTCAATTCCTGCCGTTTGTTTCAGTTCGTTCACAATATTACGCAAATTCGTCATTGAGATAACCTCAAATCTATACATACACCGGTTGCATGTTATCTGTGACATAGCTGGTTGACTACTGTTTGTGTTTGGAATATTGTTTCGTATCGCGTATATACTATCTATAAAGTAGTCATTAAATTTGTTAGCAACTGATAGTTCATCTGATTCCTCTATCCCATCGAATATTATTGTACTCGCATGTTCAATTTTCGGATTTGTGAGTCTTTTTATAGTTTTCCACATCTTTTTACCATCATGCTTATTTCTGTTTAGTTCATCTTGAATAGATTTATTTTTAGCATCTCGAATTGCCCTAGAGTATTTGTTCCTGGCCAAAATATACTTGTTCCAATGATATTGTGTTTTGTGTCTTCTGTGTTCTCTATTTAACTGAATACACTTTCGCTTCATCTGGGCTAATTCATTAGTATACCAATAGGGCTGTCGGTTTTGGGCGCTTTTGGTGAAAACCGGTATTTCGGTATTGGCGTAGAAAATACCGGTAATACCGGTAAAATACCGGTATTGGCAAATTATTCGAAATCAATAGAAATGTCGAAGTTTTTCAGTAAATCTTTTTATTTTGAAACTTTAGCTTCAGTATTATTGCTTAGCAAAGTAGAATTTAAGCAGATATAATACTCTTAGCGATTTAATTTCCTTACTAGAACGAGTCTTATAGCCAACACTTCCAACAATTAAAAAAACTTCCGCTTTCATCGATGTCTGGCGAACGGCTCTTAGAACATCAGGAATTTTCCTTTCATTTCTTCAAATTTATAGTAGGGCAACCCGCCTTTAATTATTTACAAAATATCTTGTATTGTTGCTTCCAACATAATTAATGCCCCGGTCTCCTACAGCCTCTCAACAACTTTTTCTCCATCCCCAAACCGGAACTCCTGCATAACGTCATCCTCTTCATCATCGTTCACTAATACTTTCTTTATTCTGTTATCAATAACACTATTCGAAGATAGTGGAATCCAAATTTCATCTCCTTGTTTAATCAAATTATCACTCAAAAGACTTTAAAAATATTCCAAATTCTTTTCTGGCAGATCCTTTGATGGCAAGAATGCTCAAAAATCGCAAAAATCCCCGTATCCTGATCAGAGTCCGGTATCGTCGAAACAAATAAATGAAGCTAACTTTTCCTTAACTTCGCTTCATACATGAAGCGACTTGTTTCATTTGTTGAACAGAACATTTCAAGTAAGCTTCAGCTGAAGCTACTGACTGTGTCAAATGACGACGATTGACAGTCAGGCACGATTTGTCGATGTTGAGTAGATTAATCATAATATGCGTTAAATTGTAGGATTGCATTCAAAGTCTAGACCTTTTTCTAAATATTTGATAGAGAAATACAAATGAAAATGATGAAAACCGGTCGTCATGATGAAGTGAAAATCGTTTCAATGACGCTGATTGAAGCCAGTTTTGAAACGAAGCGGTGCTACTTCAGTTCAAACTGAAGCTTCATTACTTCATTGTTGAATAACTATAGTAAGTGACGTTTTTGGGCCCTGTTCTTGTTTCCTAAATTCGTTATTTGAGAGCTTCGAATAATTTGGTGGCTTTTGAATATCAAGTTGTTTAAAAATAAATTGAAACGCGACGTCTGGCTCACACAATGAAACATTTTTACAGCAAAGTTACTCTACTGTGCCTTAAATGGGTTCAAGAGCTATAATTATTTGACCCACAATTTCACTCTCTCCATTGTTAGTAGTCGAAGAATCTCGTCGGCATTAATACCAAGTTGTGTTTCTAAGAGTTTTATAATCTTTTATCAAATTTAGTCCTTTTTCGAATAAGGAATTGGAAAAAACAAGCAGATTAGAAAATACCGGAAATACCGGTTTTTTGCCCTTCCAAAACCGATATTTCGGTATCCAAAAATTGGCCGGTATTACCGGTTTCGGTACTACCGGTACTACCGGTTAGACAGCCCTATATACCAACCATCACACCGATTTGTGTTTAAAATTCTGTTGTCTAGTAATCTGGCTACATTGTTTTTAAGCATTAGGTCATAATTTTGGACACAATTTTCAAACGTTTCATGTGTACTACAATTCAAGCACTGATCTATGACAAATATCTCATCTCTATCTTGCCTGTCTCGCCTTTGCAAGCAACAGGAAGAAGCTTGTGTGTCAAGTCGACTCTGCCTTAGCAGACAACATAAATCAGTTTGATTGTACCTTCTCCAACATTTCACTTTCGTGAATTCATCATCTAATGCCGCTGTATTGTCGATTGCAACACATATCGTTTCATGGACAGTAACACATAAGTTTGGCTCAATACTAGCTTCCGCTTCATTAACATAATTAACAAAAACTAAATCTATCCTTGTGCTGCTTTGTTGCGTAACACGTGTATCTTCTTTCACAATTTGTTTAAGTCCATATACATCCATCACTCTTCTTAATTCTCTACTATCATTACTTAAGTTGTAGTCGATATTAAAATCACCACAGATAATGCTATCAATAGTATCATAACCCGACTTAGCACGACATTCTCGACCAATCAGATTGACGCAACTTAGACTTGGCATCATGGTTGATAAGATTAAGCCACGCCTCCAGCAATACTTTGTAAACTTATTAAGACTTGGAAATAAGTTCAGTAGAATAAAACTAACCTGTTGATGAGAAAAATAGATGAATTCGTAGATGGTAAGTCTAGCGACAAGTACAAAACTATTGTAATTCTAAAAGAAACCAGTCCCCATAAGAATACGTAGGAAAATCCTTTGGCTAATCATGAAAAGTTTTGGCTCGAATAACTATGGTGTGATTCACTTTGGTCTTGTAACTTTGATTCAAGGAAGGCAGTTGAAAAGGGTAAGGTGAGTGCAAGCCATTCGCACGGCGAATACCAGGTAACTATAATAAAGAGCATAGGCAGGTGTGAGGCAGCGGATTTGATGATAAGCGAGGAAAAACCCTCCGGTACGACAAGCAAGTCACCTAGCAAGGCAGGTGAAGATGTAAAATGACAAGATAATATGGAAAACGTAAATAACATTTGAGCACTATAGTTATTGGTGATATTTGGGATATATAGTTCTTCGTTAACCATTTACAAGCACAAGGGAGCTTGGAAAAGGAGAATGGTAGTAGTGTGGCAAATTGGAACGACGGCGGTTTTTAATTGCAATTTGGCTTGAGCAGTCGATATTTCTAATTGACAACAGAGTATTTATTTGGACTTGGAGCATGGTTTAGCACGAGCAGTACGCGGATAAATGCTGGAACGTCTGCAGTATTGCAACGAGATACCTCTTTGGAGAAAGGGATGGACAAAACGTCGTGGAGCAATAATCGTTTACGAATAATATGCAAACGGCATATCCGAGAAAATTGTGTGTTATGGTTAATAATATTTCGGCTTCGGTTACAATAACGGTTACGGCGTCTGTGGTCATTCGAAACAAGATAAGATGGAATTGGTTGCAGTTCACACTGGAGCGGCCGTACTGCAGTTCGTTGCATGGGAAGCGAAGTAAATCACCAACGCGCCAAAGCCACTAGTCCAAGGTGGTCAGGCGGTTCCAATCGAGGAAGGCATTCAGGGGTAGCGCGTTCAGGTGGAGTATTATTCGTTCCTACAGCTACAACTCATCTGCTTCACAAGCGAGCAGATTTCGTATTTTGGTTATTCGGCGGCTTAATAATTAGACACATGGCTACATGTCGCTTCAACCAACATAGCGTGTCGCATGTCAGGAGCGACCTGGCCGTTCCACCGGTTAATGCAATTAGGGGCTGCGCGCTCTGGTTAACTAGGCGATTCAAGATAAGTAGAATAAAATCAATGCTATTGGAACAGTTGTACGCGATTAACAATTTCAGCGACAATTTAGCCGATTTAGTTCGGCATGCAATGGCATACCAAGCGGACGAAATGGTTCGTCTGCTAGAATCAGCAGCATAATGGAGGGCAGTTGGTTCAGGGCGGGGCAGCAATGTTCGGCAGTAGTGATCGGACTTTGCTACCTACCACGTAAGCGACAACCTTCGCAGAGCCGTGCGTACCGATTGAGTAGTAGGATACTGCTGATCGAGAAATCGTATCTACATACTAGTGCGGTAGGACCTTCAATACTGGAATATGGTTTACTAAACAAATGGAAATTTCGTTGGATGGATTTTGGATTCGGAAGGCACAGGGTCTTCCAGGTATACTTCCACGGGGAAATTAAGCTGCAAGGAGCAGTTTCATCGATTCGGATAGGCAGGTATCAGGTATCAGGTATCAGCATCTTTGGCTCGAGCAGCACGTTCCTCACAATCATGTGGAAGATTTGTGCCTTGCTCATCTTGCCCGTGTCATCATTTACCTGATGAGGACGGGAAGGAAAACAGGAGGAATAGGAAGGGATGGATGAGGAATTTGGAAAAACACAAACACATACATACCGAGAGATTTTTGTACCCCCGAGGGGATACTGCAATCCTTGGTAGTTAACTTATCAATAGTACACCCCTGGGGGGTATACTCATGATAAATCTATACCTATAAAGAAGGATTTCTGTCTGTCTGTCTGTCTGTCTGTCTGTCTGTCTGTCCGTATGTTCCTTATAGAATCGAAAACTACTGAACCAATCGGCATGAAAATATGCATGTAGAGGTTTTTTGGGGCCAGGAAAGGTTTTAGTGATGGTTAGAAACCCCTCCCCCCACTAAGAGGGGGGGCTCCCATACAAATGAAACACAAATTTCTGCATAACTCGACAACTAATCAAGCAAATAGAACAAAATTTGGCATGTGGGTGTTTTCGGTGACAAGAATTTATTCTATGGTAAACTGAGACCCCTCCCCTCTTTATAAGGGGAATTATAACTCCTCTCCTCTTTAAAAGGGGGGGCTTCCATACAAATTTCCTCATAACTCGAGAACTAATCAAGCAAATGGAACCAAATTTGGCATGTGAAGGTTTTCGAGGGCAAGAATATTTTCTATAGTAAATTAGGACCCCTCCCCATTTTAAGAGGGGGGCTCCTGTACCAAAGAAACACAATATTCCTCATAACTCGAGAAGTAATTAAGCAAATGGAACCAAATTTGGCATGTGGGTGTTTTTGGAGACAAAATTTTTTTCTATGATGAATTGGGACCCCTCCCCGTTTTAGGAGGGGGGGGGGATCCTATACACATGAAATACAAATTTCCTCATAACTGTAGAACTAATCAAGCAAAGGAACAAAATTTGGCATGTGAAAGTTTTCGAGGGCAAGAATATTTTCTATGGTAAATAAGGACCCCTCCCCACTTTAAGAGGGGGGGGGGGCTCCTATACAAACGAAATACAAATTTCCTCATAACTCGAGAACTAATCAAGCAAATGGAACAAAATTTGGCACGTGGGTGTTTTTGGAGACAAAATATTTTTCTATGATGAATTGGGACCCCTCCCCACTTTAGGAAGGGGGGCTCCTATACAAATGAAATGCAAATTTCTTCATAACTCGAGAATTAATCAAGCAAATGGAACCAAATTTGGCATGTGAAAGTTTTCTAGGGCATGAATATTTTCTATGGTGAATTAGAACCCCTCCCCACTTTAAGAGGGGGGGGCTCCTATACAAACGAAATACAAATTTCCTCATAACTCGAGAATTAATCAAGCAAATGGAACCAAATTTGACACGTGGGTGTTTTTGGAGACAAATTTTTTTTCTATGATATGATGATGATGATGATGGTCCCACCTCATGCCCCTACAACGGTTTGAGCGAGACGATTTATCTATTAAGATATTTATGTAATAACAATGTAGCCAGGTGTAAAAGCAAATAACGAACTGGCTTCTAATACAAACATATCAAACTTTCAAGTGAATATCACAATTTCAAACAATGTCCAAGGCTCGTCCAAAACGTTTCCAACCCGAAAATTATCTGGACTTGATTAGGAATTGAACCTAATATTTAGGAGCTCAAGCTAGTCAGAATTGGTTCTAGATAACGATCTAGAACTACGAGGGAGATCCTGCAGAACTTTGGTGCTCGATATACCACTCGGCAACAAAGCGATGGTATACGAGTTCCAAAGTTCACAAGCAAACCCAAGCCCGTCCAGCTTCCGCTCTAAACCCTTTGTTCAGGACTTTAACCTGATCATTCATTTTCCAGATTGTGTATGTCTGTTCCCGCGCGCGTGACTCAAACACATGTGTAGCCTTCTCTATACTTTTTTAATTAATAATAACAATTTCAAATCCATCATCATCAGTGAACATGATAACTTAATATATCCACTAAATATACAAAAAATAAATAAATATACAATCTTCTTTAAGTAATACAAAAAATCATCAAATTGTGTCTATAAAGTAGATTTTATGTGTGAAATGCAAAGCCTCTTGAATTCCGCCATTGTTGCTGCACGTTTTATTTGTCTTGGCATCGAATTGAAAAAATTTATTCCTTTGTACAACAGAGAGTTCTGTGATGTTCTAAACAAAAAATGTGGTGTTCTTGCATCTTCCGCGTTTCTAGTGTTGTACGAATGTAAATCTCTTCCTCTTTCAATTCGATCACACAAATATCGAGGTAGCATCCCATTAAGAATTTTATATAGAAACACCATTGTCAAAAAATAAACTAAATGAACTGGGACCCCTCCTCACTTTAAGAGGGGGGGCTCCTATACAAATGAAATACAAATTTCCTCATAACTCGAGAGCTAATCAAGCAAATGAAACCAAATTTGGCATGTGAAAGTTTTCGAGGGCAAGAATATTTTCTATGGTGAATTAGGACCCCTCCCAACTTTAGGAGGGGGGGCTCCTATACAAATGAAATTCAAATTTCCTCATAACTCGAGAACTAATCAAGCAAATAGAACCAAATTTGGCATGTGGAGGTTTCTGGAGGCAAAAATATTTTCTATGGTGAATTAGGACCCCTCCCAACTTTAAGAGGGGGTGCTTCTACACAAATGAAATACAAATTTCCTCATAATTCGAGAGCTAATCAAGCAAATGGAACCATATTTGGCATGTGGGTGTTTTTGGAGGCAACCATTTTTTCTATGATGAATTAGGACCCCTTATCTTTTTAAGAGGGGGGGCTCTCATACAAACGAAATACAAATTTCCTCATAACTCTAGAACTAATCAATCAAATGGAACCAAATTTGGCATGTGGGAGTTTTAGATGGCAGAAATTTTTTCTATGGTGAATTACGACCCCTTCCCCTTTTAAGAGGGGAGCTCCCATACAAATGAAATTCAAATTTCCTTGTAACTTGAGAACTAATCAAGCAAATGGAACCAAATTTGGCAGGTGGGAGATTTTGGAGTCTTGAATTTATTTTACGATAGTTAGAGACCTCTCACCCCTGTGGTAGGGGGATATGGACTCTCATACAAATAAAACAGAAATTTTTGCGAAACTCAAAAACTAATCGAACTCGAGAAATTCGAGACTCTTCCATTAAACATTAGTCAATACAAGACCACAAAAACTATCTATAGTAACACTAGATCATTCAGGACGAGACGGTCGCGTGTGTTGCCGGTGACCCGCCGTCGGAAGCGCCGCCCACTGGGGGGCTTGCAAAACTCGAGATTGTGACAAAGATCATCTGAGATTCATGATTTATGTACAACACAGGTTAATTTGTGGCAATACGAAGTTTGTCGGGTCAGCTAGTAAATAAATAAATAAGAGCTTATAGCTCAATACTCGTAATCTCGTAATTTTAGTTTCCTAAAATTTGATTCATTTAAGACGTAGGATCCAACGATCCTGTTGGCAGGGGACAAGAAAATACTGAGATTTGATAGCTTCCGTTTATTAGTGCGCTTTAAAGCTGGAATTATTAATTGATATCTTTAAGAGATTGCATAAATTGGGATTGTGTAACACTCACAATTCAGTGTTTCCTGCACTACTTGGGGTATCCACGTACCACCGAAATTAGGCTTAGCAAATTAATTTTCCTAAAAGGCGGATTATGAATTTAGAAATTATCGAAAAGGAGCAACGGACGCTTACTTAGTTGAGAACAATGGATGATAGGCTAACCTAAGCTCCGCACTATGTGCTAAACTATATCCACCTGTTATTGTATAGAACTGTTATTATATAGAAATTAGCGTTAATTCTTTTGTAGAACTTACTACCTACTGTAAATTTTACACTCAAATCGTAAAGAAAATATTTCAATGTTTCATGGCAAATTGGCTTATCATACTACACTTATTCAGGCGGTTAATTCTCGTAGTCGTAGTGACGCAGCAGCCTCGATGATGACGATCTATGACGATGACAGTGTCGATGATGATGACAGTATCGACACCTTCATGGGCAGTGTCAACTGCGTTGTCCGAGTTGCCTATTATATTTTGCGGCGGCAACATCCTCTCCCCGATGAAACCTTCGGTTGTCGAAGTTACATTATTTCCACCCAACTCCAAAACCGCCTGTTTCGATGATGGGCGCCTTAATATTCCCCCAGAGGATTGTATAACAGCTTGTCTTACAGCTCCATCTGCTACAGTAATAACTTCCAAGACTCGGCCTTTGTTCCACTTATTCCGTTTCGTATCGTCGATAATCAATACCAATTCGCCGGGTTGAATATTTTTCGTTTTGCCAAACCACTTTGTGCGCTTCGTGAGAGTTGGCAGGTATTCTCGTACCCATCTTTTCCAGAATCGGTCCAATTGCCTTTGCAGAATACTCCAGGATCTCCTTAGTTCTGGAATTTCAATGATTTGTTGTACTGGGGGCTGCTTGACTTCTGTTGAACTACTAAACAAAAAATGGTTAGGTGTCAAAGCTTGCTGTTCGGGTGACTTACTTACTTATGTGTCCATGTCCGCCGGTCCGGCAGAACAAAGGGTTGAAATCAGAGATCACCACTGCTGACGGTTACCCACCATGGCTTTTACCTGTCGCCAGGACAGGTTCTCTCCGTCGCCATGAGCCTCTGAGTCTGCCTCTTCTACGCTGTCCTTGTGGATTCCAGTCGAGTGCTGCTCTGCAAACCTCGTTCACTCCTTTCCTCAAGGTGTGTCCGATCCACTTCCACCTACGTTCACGAATTTCTGTGGCTATTGGTCGTTGATGACACCGACGATGGAGTTCCTCATTGGATATCCAATTATCAGGCCACCAGGCACGAATGATGTATCGCAGGCACCGGTTAATGAATACCTGCAGTTTTTGCGTAGTCCCCGCTGAGACGCACCACGTTTCGCAGGCATACAGCAGTACGGATTTAACATTTGAATTAAAGATTCGGGTTTTCGTACGTAGAGTGATCTGGTTTGAGCGCCAAATGTTTCGCAGACCTGCAAAGGCACCCCTGGCCTTCCTGATCCGTGTGGCTATATCAGTCTTGGTACCACCATCGGGTGTTGTTTGGCTACCAAGATATTGAAAGGCGTCTACCTGCTCAACTTGTTGTCCCGCTACTGTGAAGTTGGTGGCATTGTCAGTGTTCACTACCATAGACTTAGTTTTCGCTACATTGACTGTGAGATCTGCTGCTTGGGAGCTCTCGGAGAGGTCATCTAACTTGCTCTGCATATCGTTTCGGCGTTGTGCGAGCAAGACAATGTCGACGGCTAGGTCGAGGTCATTTAGCTGCTCCATCGTTAGAGGATTCCAAGGCAATCCTCGATTTGGTCTACTGTCAATTGCTCCAACTCATCCATCCACAATATCTCATCCATAACGATGAGAAACAGAAGCGGTGATAAAATGCAGCCCTGTCTCACGCCAGCAGTAACCCTTATGGGGTCGGACAAGACGCCGTCGTGTAAAACCTTGCACGAGAACGCCTCGTACTGAGCCTCGATGAGATGGACTAGCTTATCTGGAACTCCACTACGCCTAAGTGCGCCCCAGATGTTTTCGTGATTGAGTCGGTCGAACGCCTTTTCGAAGTCAACGAACACCAGCAGAAGAGAGTCCTGGAACTCGTTGATCTGCTCAAATATAATGCGGAGCGTTGTGATATGGTCTACACATGATCGGCCAGCACGGAATCCAGCTTGCTGCCGCCGGAGAGTAGCGTCGATCTTCTCCTGGATCCGGTTGAAGATTACCTTACAGAGTACTTTGAGAGTAATACAGAGCAACGTGATGCCACGCCAGTTACCGCATTCCGTTAGGTCTCCTTTCTTAGGGACTTTGACCAACATGCCCTGCATCCAGTCTACCGGAAAAGTTGCGGTTTCCCAAATATTGCTGAAAAGCTGATGCATCATCTGGGCTGACAAAGATGGGTCAGCTTTGAGCATTTCGGCTGAAATACGATCTATCCCTGGCGCTCTATTGGATTTCATACTCTTGATGGCTGCTACAATTTCATCCAGCGATGGCGCCTCCGAGTTCACGCGATTTATTCGACGAACTGTAGGCGTCGTACGCTGCTGGTTTTGTTGGTCTCTGACATTTGAAACTCGGAAGAGTTGTTCAAAATGCTCAGTCCATCGCTTAAGCTGTTCTGTACGGTCAGTCAATATCTGACCAGCTCTGTCCTTTAGCGGCATCTTTGTATTCATCCTGGCACCACTAAGGCGGCGAGAAATATCGTACAACAAACGGATATCACCATTGGCAGCGGCGGTTTCTCCTTGTTCGGCTAGGGAGTTAGTCCAGGCTCTCTTGTCCCGCCTACAAGCTCGTTTAACAGCCCTCTCCAGTTCGGCGTATCGTTGACGGGCAGCTGTCTTAGCCGATCTGGTCCGCGCTCGCTCAATGCCGGCTTTCGCCTCTCTCCGCTCGTCGATCTTCCTCCAAGTTTCATCCGAAATCCACTCCCTCCGTCCACTGCGCGCTTTGCCGAGGGTTTCATCACTGGTCGTGATAAAGGCGTTCTTGATGCCGGTCCATTGCTCTTCGACGGTTCCACCAGGTGGCAACTCCGAGGCTCGAGATTCAAGTTGTTCAACAAAGGCCCTTTTCACCTCAGGATTCTCCAATCGGCGAACGTCGTAGCGGCACCCAACTTTCTCCTCCCGTCGTTGGACACGTGCGACGCGCAGACGTATCTCAGCGATAACAAGATGATGGTCGGATGCAATGTCAGCGCTGCGTTTGTTGCGTACATCAAGAAGGCTCCTTCTCCATTTCCGGCTGATGCAGATGTGGTCGATTTGGTTTTCTGTTCGGTCGTCACGGGAAACCCACGTGACTTTATGTACAGGTCTATGGGGGAAGAGCGATCCACCAATGACCATGTCGTTATTACCACAGAATTCTGTAAACAGCTCCCCGTTTTCGCTCATCTCTCCTAGGCTATGGCGTCCCATGACGCGTTCAAGGTCTGCGTTGTTTGAGCCAATCTTCGCGTTGAAGTCGCCCATGTGAATTTGGATGTCCCCCTTCGGGATTTTCTCAACCACGCTGTTCAGCTGGCTGAAAAAACTCTCTTTCTCCTGCAGGTCGGCAGTATCTGTTGGCGCATAGCACTGGATTGCCGTAAGGTTCCTAACCCGTGTTCTGAATCTGGCAACGATTATTCGCTCATTTATTGGTTCCCACTTCATCAGGGCCGCATGTGCCCCTGGGCTCAGTAGGAATCCAACTCCTCTTTCTCGAGTAGTATTTTCACCTCGTATGCCAGAGTAGAGCAAGACTTGCCCTGATGATGTCCTGTGTTCGCCAGTACCCGGCCAGCGGACCTCGCTCAGCCCCAGGATTTCAAGCTTCAGGCGGCTAACTTCCCTTGCAATTTGAGCCAGCTTGCCCTGCTGGGCAAGGGTCAGTATATTCCATGTTCCGATTCGTGTCCGTGTTTTCATGCTAAAGGTCGTTGCCAATAATCCGGAGAGATTTCTGTTCGGGTGACCGTAGAGGTAAATACGTTAGTGGACGACTATTAACTATCGATTCGGCCTCTACTAAGAGCGTTTGAAAAGCCTCATCGTCTAAATCCCCATAAAGATATCCTGGTGATAATGCAGCCTTGACCGATCTTACCATATGCTCCCAGCACCCCCCCTCCCCATATGTGGGGCGCCTGGAGGGATGAACCATGAACCGCTATATTGTGGCAGTGTTAGTGAGCGTAGCGGATAACCCGTCAAATATTGGTTTCCGCAAAATTCTTTCTGCTCCCTGGAAGTTCGTCCCGTTGTCGCTATGCAGTTCGACCGGTGCTCCTCGACGGCTGACAAATCTACGCACGCTCAAAATAAATGCTTCAGTCGTGAGACTGCAGATAATCTCGACATGTATTGCTCGTACCGTCAAGCAGGTGAACAGAGCTACCCATCGTTTCATCTGGCTTCGGCCTCTTTTTACTAAAATCGGGCCGAAGTAATCCACGCCAACATACGTAAATGGTCTGACAAATGGTGATAAGCGTGCTTCGGGAAGTGGGGTCATCTGTGGTATGATTGGGCGTGGTTTTCGTATTTCACATGTCAAACAGCGGCTGGCGATATTTCGTACAACCCGTCTCAAATGTGGAATACAAAACCGCTGACGTTTCCGTGTTTAAAATTCTGGTGCAGGTCTTCCAGAATCAAATTAGTAATGTGATGTTTTTGAGGAAGTATTATTGGAAATTTAATGCCATAGCTAACTCATTTGGCTGCTCCAATTCGGCCATCCACTCGTAGTACTCCTTGCCTATCGGCCTGTGGATTGAATTGGTAAATGGGACTGTTCCTTTCTACTGTATTTTTTGCAGCTTGTTTTGAACCACAGGAAACAGGACAGGAAACGCCTGTCAGCAAATTTAATTCTTCCGGATACGATTCCCACTGTATCATCCGGAACAATGTCGTTTCTGCCTTTCGCAGCTCCCTCTGATTAAGATGCCCAGTACGACGGTGAGCAATGTCCGTACGAGCATTCGTGATGAATCGATGTACCTATGCCATAGCACGCCTAAGCCTATTCCACTATGGGAATCGATTAGCATCTACGGTTATTCCTGGCACGGGCACTTGTTGATGTATATAGCGTAGCTCTTCTTCACCGAAATCCTCTGGTTGTGCACGTGCCCACTGGTTTTCTGGATAAAGCAGAAATTTAGGGCCATTGATCCAATTGCTGTCTACACTGAAATGCGGCCCGACACCCCATTTTGTTGCTTTATCCACTGGATTTATTTCAGACCGCCATCGCCATTCTTCGCGTTTCGTTGTTTCCAGTATCTTTTCCACACGATGAGCAACGAACGGGCGATATATATGAGGATCTTTGTTAACCCAAGTGTGAGCGGTACTAGAGTCTGTCCAGAAGTACCGTCGTGTGACGGTGACGGTGACGGCTATCCAGCACAAGTTTCATCATGCGCGAACCCAGCACACAGGCCTGGAGTTCCAGTCTGGGGATATTCATATGTTTGAGTGGGGCAACTTTGCCATTGGCTGCAGCTAGCGATACCTCCACTACTCCCTGAGCGTTAACTATTCGAAAGTAGCATACGCAAGAGTAGGCTACTGGACTAGCATCTACGAAGATATGAAGCTGGACATTTTCTAGACTGATATCTGATGACTGATGACTAGAGATGTCAGAGTGACGAAAGTAACAGCGGGGGATACGAATTATATCTATGTCACAAAGTAGTTTAATCCATTCACGCCAGCGCTGAAAAACATTGTCATCTACTTGTTCATCCCACTTTGTTCCAGCCCGCCATACGTCTTTGATAAGAACTCTACCAAATATCAAATACGATGTTAGGCCTAAGGGATCGAAGAGCGTCATCACGCATTGCAGAACTTGTCGTTTGGTAGGCTTCCTGTCTCCTTCAATACGTGCCTGACGTTCTCTCGCATGGTCGTCTCAAAATGGATCATATCCTCGCCACTGTTCCACAGCATATGCCAAGTACCCGTTCGGGTGTCCCAGCATTTTCTAGATTCAGGTCTTTCTCTACTGCTCGTATGTTCTCCCAAATGTGCTAAAACTGCCGGACTATTGGAGCACCAATTGCGGATCTCGAATCCTCCTCTCCTGTGTACCATTGCTAGTCCATTTCAAACACAGTGGCTTGACATATCCGTCGACTTTCAGATCATCAGCCAAACTGCTTTCTATCATTGTAAGTGCTGAGCCTTCATCGATAAAGGCAAACGTGTTCATGCTACCGCTTGCTCCGTAAAGTGTAACTGGAACAATACGAAAGAGAAGTTTAGACATATTAACTCGATGTATGTTATGGGTTTCTGCATGATTTTCCCCCGCAGCGGATTTTGCTGTAGAGGGAGAATGCAACAACGGATGGTGGCGATATTGGCAGCCAGCCACACCGCAACGAGTGCTGGTACGATAGGAGCGACGTCCGTGACCATAGAGGCAAGTACGACAGAGTGCTTGGCTATGAATCTTCTTCCAATGCTCATCAATCGACATCGCCAAAAAATCCCAACAATCCTTCGCTCGATGTCCGTATTTATAACAAACCGAGCGTTCCATTCTCGCAGAATCAACTGGGATTTCAGTTTTTTCTGAGCTTTCTTGACTATCAGTGTTGCGTTCCCCGCAAGCTTAGAAAATTTATTTGCTTCGCACAAAACGACATCGCATTAGCCAAAACACGACCGGACGTGTCCGGCTATGGAAAATTTCCAAATCCAACAGAGCAACGCAAACGGACGTGTTTCGACAAGTTATGGAAAATTCCGACATCCAAAAGGACCAGCGAAGGACGATGAATGGAATATTCCATCACGCACAAGACGGCAACAGCGCGCGCCGTATTTCATTATGTACTTATGTATTAAACACATTCTCACGCACGTACATCCAATTGCGCATGCGCGCCCCACTCCAGACAGGGACGAACAGGAAAAGGATGAACGAAAATCGACATGTATAAAAGGACGACCACCATTCCATTCCATTCAGTTCAGTTTCAGCTTTCATTCAGTGTTACAAATTAAAAAAATAAAGTTTTGTTAAACCTACGAATACGAACAAGTTTTTACACGTTCAGCCGCTAAGTTTTCCGACACTCAGTATCCTCCAAATACAGTCCACCAATTTTGATTCCCGACCGAACAATCAGTGTAAACAAAACTACGATCAGTGAGTCTCTGTCTTTTGTGCTCAATTGATCGTTCCTTTACGGTTACGGATGACACGCTGTAGGCGTCCTCCATAAATTTACTACAGGTTTCTAGATTAACAATTGTACTCTGTAATGTGCCCACTTCATTTTGTAGTCCGCTGGAAGTTTTCCAACTAGATCTTTCAACAACGTTGGATTTGCTAAATGCTCTAATAAGTTTGCTGCGATGATGTGGTCACAGAGTCCTTGGACCATCGTTCCGAACTCAATCAGCGTATCGAGCTTATCGGCCTTCGGAGCCGGCGAGGATCATACTTTTTCAATAAATGATTCAATCAGTAATTCGTGGCGGCCAAACCGCATGCGTAGGGACTTAATCGCCTGAGGCACTGACAATGGCAGGATCAACCGACGTACGGATTCCCAAGCACTACCCTTTAGGCAACGTTGGAGGCGAATCATATTTTCGCCATCGCTGTAGCCACAAGCACTTGTGGTATAATTATAGTTACTTATAAATACGGGTCAATCCGCAGGATCACCTGTGAATGTAGGCAAATCACGTGGGAGCACCTGCCTGGCCGCAAGTTGCTCTAGTGATGGTCCAAACCTTGTCATAGAATCCCCCCAGGGTGGCGTGTATCCCGTTGCAGCTCGGTTATTGCATTCAGTTTGAGTCGAGTGCGCGGGGTTTTGTTGTTGTTGCTCTGGTTGGGGAAAATTGAACTATGGAATTCGATTTGCTGGAAAGGTTAATGAACTGGTATTCCGATGCCCCAGAGGCGCGTGATTTCGCAGCTGCTCGGGGACGTCACACTGGTGAGATACGTTTTGTTTGACGCTAATAACTCGAGCGCTGCTGCTTCTTTTCTCTGCAACGTTTGATTGTTGCTCATGAGTAACGGGTAAACAATTATTACCAAGAGAAAGAGTGCCCTCTGCTTGCTCATTAACGCGTGTGCTATTTCGCGTCTGTATTGAAACTGCTGCTGAGGGTGTTGGTAGCTCAGCTTCCACTGGAGAAATCTCATACTCTACACAATTGAGTTGAAATTTAGATCAGTGCATAGCTCTAGAAAAATTAGTATGGTTTTTGGGAATAGCTCCAGTGGCTGCTGCTAATGGGGGGGATTGATCGTGTTTCTTAAGCTGTTGCAGTTCGAACTGGACCTGATTCAATTGTTTCTGCAGTGCATTGATGGTCTGCTGTGATTCCTCTTCACGACGCCTTAATTTGTCTCGTAGCTTCCCGACAAGCGAAGATTCTGTGAAATCCGGCATTACTGACGGGTTGTTCGGTTTCTGGTAGGTTTGAGCACCTAACGTATTTTCTGTATTAACAGCAGTTCCTCCCGCGGCACCTTCATTTTCCACAGCTAGTATGGGTACCTCTACATGTTTCTCCACCCATTGATTAGTACGTGTGGAGTAGGGCTGTCTAACCGGTAGTACCGAAACCGGTAATACCGATCAATTTTTGGATACCGAAATACCGGTTTTGGCAAAGCGAAAAACCGGTATTTCCGGTATTTTCTAATATCTTAGTTTTTTCAAACTCCTTATTCGAAGAAGAACTAAGTTTGATGGAAGATTGTAAAACTCATAGAAAAACAACTTGGTGTTAATGATGACGAGATTCCGCGACTACTAACAATGAATAAGGTGAAATTGTGGGTCAAATAATTATAGCTCTTGAACCAGTTTAAGTCACAGTAGAGCATCTTTGCCGTAAAAAAGTTTCATTGTAAGAACTAGACGTCGCGTTTCAATTTATTTTTGAACAACTTGATATTTAAAAGCCAGCAAATTATTCTCAAATCTCAAATAACGAATTTAGGAAACGAGATATCAGCGCCCAGCAACGTCACTTATAAGTAAATCACTACTCAACAATGAAGTAATGAAGCTTTAGTTTCAACTGAAGCAAGGCCGCTTCGTTTTAAAACTGGCTTCAATCAGCCTCAATAAAACGGTTTTCACTTCATCATGTCAACCGATTTTAAAGTTTCATTTGTCAAATCAAATGTCTATCAAATATTTAGCAACTTTGAATGCAATTGAATTGAATTTAAGTAACATTTCCAACAATTTAGCGCTATAATTAACCTACTCAACATCGACAAATCGTGCCTGACTGTCAATCGTCGTCATTTGAAATAGTCACTAACTTCAGCTGAAGCTTGCAAACGTTCTATTTATCAAATGAAACAAATCGCTTCATGTTTAAAGCGAACGTAACAGAAAGTCAGCTTCAGTTGTTAGTCACACCTAGTGCATCATAAAAACACATATGACATCATCCTAACACCCCCAAAATTTCGAGTTATTGCAAAAAAACGTTTTTTGGCTAGGTGTACACATACTATCATGAATAACTCAATAATTTTCCAAGCAATTTTAAGTTTTTATACATTTTTGGAAAGCTTAGAGGATAAGCTTCCAGGATATATATAATATACATTCACTATGGTTCAACAAAAGTTAGACAAGATTTTTTCAATTAAATATGAAATTTAACTAAAAAATTAAAAAATTTCTCATTTTAGGGGTCCTTAAAGTGACCTAAAACATGACCCACATTCCTAAACTCAACATCACTTATTTTATATTCAATCTTAAGACTTTGGTCAAAATTTCAGCCAAATCGGTCAACATTTGGAAATTTGAGACCATTTTTAAGAGTTGTTGAATTTGTTGCTTCTCATATACTGCCTACAAAAGCATAACTGTCCCATATGGAAAAATGTGAAGCGTGGGAAAATGAGATTGAAAGTTGCTAACTGATTTATATATTGTGCATCATTATACAAGAATTATTTTACTTTATTCGACAAAAACATCACGTTACACTAGTAATTGAACTATCCACATAAATTTTGTTGTAAAATTAAACACCAATGCAATATTTTTTTCAAAATTTTGAAGATGGGACGGTTATGCTTTTATTTAGAAGCGCAAGTTGCTGAATAAAAGCATGTATGTCCCATATTTTTTTTCAATTTTTGCCAGTACATAGCGAAAGATAGTTTCGGTGCTAAAGTATGCGCTACAGAAACGCTCGTATAATATTCCAAGATCTCAAGGTCGTGATTAAAGAAGGCAAGAAAGCCGTCGCGGTGTTGGACATAAAGTCGTCGATCTTTTTCGAACCAGTGATGCTGGCTTCGTAATCACAAATTATAAATCCTAACCAAGGCTATACCTCGAAGATATTTGAGAAATAATATTCAAAAAGAGCAGCCTTGCTGTTAAAGATAACAGCAAACTTGATGAAGTTCGAGTTTCGAACTTCTAGTATGTGCTGCTGTTGAAAAAACAACACTAGCTATTGTTTTGAAAACTTTTCAATCGAAATAAAACATCAGCATAAAGGATATCGTGGAATCAAAACGAAGAGAAAAGCTGCTCTATTAAATACTCTTTTCCCTGACACCGCCGAAGAAAATTGTGCCAGTGAAAGCTTCGCCGATTAAGAAAAGACCATAGTGCCATAGTGAATGTATATATATCTTAAAAGCTTATCCTCTAAATTGCTTGGAAAATTATTGAGTTATTTATGATAGTATGTGTACACCTAGCCAAAAAACGTTTTTTGCAATAACTTGAAATTGTGGGGGTGTTTCAGGAAGATTTCAAATGTGTTTTTATGATGTACCAGGTATGACTAACAACGTACACTAGGTCATTTGAGAAGTATTTTTTCTGTGTAACACTGTGTAATAGAGAAGAAAAGATATCTGTGAACGATGATGGAGAGTATAACGCTATGCAAGGGTTCTGCTCTGGGGATGCAGGAAAATTCGTGAAGAGACAATACGAAACCGGGGCATTTAATATGCTGGAAGTTGTAATACCGGGACATTTAAAAATAGTTAAAAGCGGGGTTCCCTACTATAAATCTGAAGAAATGAAAGAAAAATTCCTGATACGCTTAGAGCCGTTTGTCAGACTTCGATGAAAGCAGAACTTTTTTCAATCGTTGGAAGCGCTGGCAATAAAATCTAGCAACGGAAATAAATCACTAAGCGTATTATATCTGCCTTAATTCTACTTTGCTAAGGAACAATACTGAAACTAAAGTTTGAAAATAGAGACATTTACTGAAAAACATCGACATTTCTATTGATTCCGAATAATCTGCCAATACCGGTATTTTACCGGTACTACCGGTATTTTACCGGTACTACCGGTATTTTCTACGCCAATATCGAAATACCGGTTTTCACCAAAAGCACCCAATACCGACAGCCCTAGTGTGGAGGAACTAATAATACTGTGGAGGCTATGAACGCTGCGATTTTCGTCCTCCTGCATGCTCAATAGCTGATGTTTTTCCTCCAGGTGCTTTTTCTGCAGTTCGTGTTCCCGAAGCAGGTGTTGTCTCTCTAGTTCTTGTTGTTCAGCCAAGTGGACTAAATATTGCTCTTGTCGCGATTTACGGCTATTAGTTGTGAATTTTACTGACGTCACACTATCGGGTGGTCGTTGACCAGGTAAGCATCTCGAACAAATCCAATCCCGATTTTCTATGGAAGCTGTGACTCCGGCACACGAAAAGTGCCACCATCCGTCGCACTTGTCACAGCAGACGAAGTTATCTTCGCTGCTGGGCCTTTCACAAGCTACGCAGCCTATCTGAGTTCTTTCAGGCGTCTGGACGGTATCGTTACTAGCCTTGAATTTTTTGAAGAATTTTGGCAGTGGACAAGAAAATACTGAGATTTGATAGCTTCCGTTTATTAGTGCGCTTCAAAGCTGGAATTATTAATTGATATCTTTAAGGTGACACGGTACTGAATCCAAAACAATCAAACAAAAAACAAACAAAACAGTCTATCAATGTATTGGTCAACACAACTCACATGGTGTGTGTGAAGGAATTACATATTAAAGCATACACATAAATCAGTACTGTCAAACTGATGGTCATGAGGTGGATATGATCAATTCACATATTGATACAAATCAAGATTTTCTTACCAAACTTAAACTAAGAGTGACATAATAGCAGGTTAACGCAACCTCAAGAAACCCTATTTATATTTGTAAAAAAAAACAAGTGGCTTACACTTGAGAGAGAGAGAGAGAAGCCGGCTCGATGACAGATTGATTGATTGTTTTCGTTTCCTTCTTCCTCTTATATGTTGTGCAGACAATTCAAATGGTACCATTTAAATCAGTTTAGCATGCTCAGATTTGCGAGGGGTTTGAAATTTCATCGCAAATAAATACTTCCCCTGTTTTATTCAATCAAGCTAGCCGATTCGCAGTGACAGTTCGATGCACAAAAACCATCCCAGCTGGCTCCTCTCTCTTAGGATTACACCACTCTTTTTAACAGTACAGCTCTTTTTAACTCTAAAGATACTTTTTTCTTTCTGTTGGCAGAAGCATTTTTCATTTTGCGACAAGTGCAATACTTATTTTTACGATTATCGTTCTTATTATGGTTACCTCTTCTCAGCTCATTCGGTACAATCAGGGTAGCCAAAAACCCGATCGTATCGATAATTGGCATAATGGATATATTTAAAAGCTTCAGTTAAGCGTCAAAATCATTGCAATTACAACTGTTAACAAATAATATCAATTAAATCAAACATACTTTATTTTAATAGCCACTGAGGAAATAAAAAAAACTTCTGTTCAATGCATGCAACAAAAAGGTTGTTATGCTGTTTCTCATGTTTGTACTTACAGCACTGTAAATAGGCCGACATTGACATAGAAACGATCAACAGTGAAAAAAACAGTACCCAAAGTTTCGAGTGGTATTTGGACAACATCATTCAAACGTATAATTTAAGATAAATATTAATTTTTTTGCGTCTAAAGTGTCGTGAAGTGAAACGCTATTGTGTCGCACAAGTCGTGAAGCATTTTTCGGATTAGCTGCAGTGTTCAGTGATTCAGAATTATTCTATGAAAATCGCTAGTGCAATCGAGCTTGTGTTCGTCGATTCGACATAATAAAGTTATAATTGTCGAAAAACCTGATGATAGGAAGCCTGAAAATAGGATATTTTACAACAATGTGACCTTGCACGCTGCGTGAAACTAATATCCAAAGGTTAGTTATGTTATTCAGATAGTTCTTTTGGGCCAAACATTTTCCGGCTGCATCGGTGGATGAGGGGCGGAAATCCAAGGGGTGAGGATATAAGTGCCATCGATTCGGCCATGTTGGGATTCAGTACCGTTTCACCTTAAGAGATTGCATAAATTGGGATTGTGTAACACTCACAATTCATTGTTTCCTGCACTACTTGGGGTATCCACGTACCAACGAAATTAAACTCAAAAAAATCGGCACGTCGCATCCACGTGAAAAATCATGTAAACTTCTGTACAGCAACTTACGTGAGCTTCATGTACTAGTTGATGATGGGAAAATTGATACAACTTGCCGGGAGCGCACGTAAATTGGTTAATATGAGTGCGAGTTACCAACAATTCACGTGAATGTTACATGAAAAGTGTGATGGATGAGAATTACCTATGTTTTCACGTAAACTTGACGTGCTGATTTTTTTGAGCGTAGGCTTGGCAAATTAATTTTCCTAAAAGGCGGATTATGAATTTAGAAATTATCGAAAAGGAGCAATGGACGCTTACTTAGTTGAGAACAATGGATGATAGGCTAACCTAAGCTCCGCACTATCTGCTAAACTATATCCACCTGTTATTGTATAGAACTGTTATTATATAGAAATTAGCATTAATTCTTTCGTAGAACTTACTACCTACTGTAAATTTTACACTCAAATCGTAAAGAAAATATTTCAATGTTTCATGGCAAATTGGCTTATCATACTAAACTTATTCAGGCGGTTAATTCTCGTAGTCGTAATGACGCAGCAACCTCGATGATGATAATCTATGACGATGACAATGCCGATGATGATGACAGTATCGACACCTTCATGGTGCAGTGTCAACTGCGTTGTCCGAGTTGCCAATTATATTTTGCGGCGGCAACAGATCCTATGACGTAATTGCGCTACTGCAGGACAGTTGCAAATTACGTGATATGGTGTACCATAGTTGGATTCACATAAATTACAATGAAACGATTCAGCTCGCTGAACCGTAGCCATATGATAATTTAGTCTGCAGTGATCTGACAAGAACACTGCAATTTACCTTTGAGTGTTGCAAAAGAAATTTCGCAACCTTCTCACAAGGCTTAACAATGAAACTTTTCGTTTGACGACAAGTTTCAAGATTTTCCCAATAACGTTCATGTTCAGATGAAAACCAAGATCGAATCTTTTGTTTTATCCAACGTGCCGCAATTGGTAAAGCAGGTTCCGGTCCGAAAACCAACTTTTCTGCTCCAGATCTTGCTAGTTCATCAGCCCATTCACTTCCGGTTATACCAGATTGGCCAGGAACCCAAACCAGATGAACGGCATTTAGAATGCTTAGTTCTTCTAATTGGGTGTGGCAGGCGATGACTGTTTTAGATTTAGCATTAGCCGCACAAAGGGCTTTTCTAGCAGCTTGATTGTCAGGAGAGAAGTAGATAATCTTGCCTAGCAGTTCTTTCTGAAGTGCAAACTGAGCTCCGCACATAATTGCAAAGATTTCAGATTGAAAAACGGTGCAGTAACTACCCAACGAATAGGATTCCTCCAATTTCACCTCACGGCAGTAAACACCAGCACCCGCGCGACCTTCGTACAAGGAACCATCGGTATAACAGACCACATAGTCGGAAATTTTCCTTTCCATGTAGCCTGACATCCACTCCTCTCTAGGGAGAAAGTCACTTGAGAAAGTCCTATACGGAAAAGTACGCATGAGCATTACATCACTAGGAGCAAGGGCAAACTTGTCCTCAGCAACAATTTGCGACCACAATCGAGTATGACCAGTGGAACCGTCCACAGACTGCCAAAGGCCAATCGTGTGTAGTCGATAAGCACATATTAGAGCCCCTTGCTTCAGGTGGAAGCGTAGAGGTTTAATATTGAAAATAGCTTCTAGGGCGGCAGTAGGAGTTGTAGTAAATGCACCAGACATTGCCATTAAACACATCCTTAGAAGATGGTTTAGCTTTGTCTGGACAGTCTCAACTTCCCCTCTCTGCCACCATATAAGACAACCATACGCCAGTATTGGACTGACAACGACCGTGTATAACCAGTGTATGTATTTGGGTTTAAGCCCCCAAGAGTTGCCAATTGCTCGTCTACATTGCCTAAAGGCCATGCACGCTTTTTTAATTCGGAAATCAATATTTGTGGACCAGTCAAGCTTGGAGTTGAGAATCAACCCCATGTACTACACTTCGTTCACAACATCAACATCCGAATCGTAAAAGCGCAGAGCGCGAGCTCCATTGGTATTTCTACGTCTTGAAAATAAGACGATAGATGTTTTGCTCGGATTTACCGAAGGAGCAGTTTCTCGGCACCACGTTTCCACGACGCGTAGTGTCTGCTGCATTAAGTCAAATAATATGATTATGCACTTTCCAACTACTAGGATGTGATAGTCATCCTCAAAACCATATGACGGTTAGCCTAGACCATTGAGTTTCCTCAGTAGGCCGTCTGCCACAAGGTTCCATAAAAAAAGGCGAGAGAACGCCACCTTGTGGACATCCACAAACACTTTGCTTCCAAATGCTTGCTTGCCGTAAGGACGAAAAAAGCAATCGGTTACTAAGCATTTGTTCTATCCACTTTATGATTATTGAAGGCACATTATGATAACGAGCGGCCTCCAAAATGGAAGCGAAAGATACGTTATCAAACGCACCTTCAATATCCAAAAAAGTTCCTAAGCAAGATTCCACCACCACATCATGTAATAAAGTGGTTGTAGACTTGCCACTTTGATAAGCATGTTGTGCTGAATGAAGAGGGACTTCTACTAAGCTTGTTTCGCGAATGTGGTGATCAACCATCCGCTCAAGTGATTTAAGCAAGAAAGACGTTAGACTGATTGGTCTAAAACTTTTTGCTTGCTCGTATGTCGCGCGTCCACCTTTAGGAATAAACTTAATGGTTATTTCCCGCCAGTGAGTTGGAATGTACCCAATAACAATACTACACATAAACATCTTTCTCAGAATGTGTTTCAAGTACTTGAATCCTTTCTGCAGTAGAATAGGGTATATTCCATCTGTTCCAGGAGATTTGTATGGAGAGAAGCTGTTCACGGCCCACTCAATCGCTTCAGTTGTGACAAGTCTCCGAGTAAAAGCCCATGAGTCTACGCCACCTAAAACGATTTCTGCATCGTTTCGAACATCAGGTTCCACACAGCCTGGAAAGTGACTATAAAAGAGACATTCGAGGATTTCATTATCATTCGAACAGTATTCACCGTTCGAACTTCGAATGTTATTAACCTGATAATCTTTCGATTTTGACAGTATTTTATTAAGTCGACTTGCCTCGCCGAAACTGGAAACGTTGCTGCAGATCTGTGCCAGCTCGTGCGTGCTGAAGATCGTAGAGCCTTTGCATAGGCTTTCCGGGCCTGCTTGAAAGACTCCACGCCATCCCTACGACGTCTGTTCCAGGCTTTCCTGCATCGTTTCTTTAGTTCCGCGAGATGAGAGTTCCACCATGGTGTTTCTCTAGTTGTTTTAATAGTTTTTAGCGCTACTTCAAAAGCTTCCGCAATAAAAGATATTGTGACATCTACAGCCACATCCAAGTCGATCGATGACTTAATCGTCGGTTCGAATTCTTGAAATTTCGTCGCCAGTTCCTGCTCAATGAGTTCCCAGTCGGAAAATCTCGGATTGCGAAATATTGCAGCGTTCAAGGAGACACCCAAATGATCAAAATATATAAAGCAATGATCAGATATTGGTGTCTCATTTGAAACATGCCATTGTGCCAACTCATGACTGATCCTGTTAGAGCAGAGTGTTATATCTTACACTTTCTCTCTACGAGCTCGTAAGAAAGTTGGACAATTGCCAATGTTGAGTATTCCAAGGTTGGTACTACTCAAATATTCCATCAAATCAGAGCCTCTCAGATTGATATCCGAGCTGCCCCAAATGATGTGATGGGCATTGGCATCACTGCCTACAATGAGCGGAAGCCCGTTAGATCGGCAGTATCTCACCACATTTCTGAAATCGTCGCTGGGAGACGGTTCATCGTGTGGTTAGTATTTATTTATTTATTTATTTATATTCTGTTAAATTCATCTGACAGTGTCTACATGAATACTAATTGCTAATTAAAAATTTCTGTTACGTAGTCTTTGTACAAACTTATGCGATGGTTGTCCGAAATCGAATAGCTCTTCCACTGTCGAAAATGTTCTAATGCAAGCAGTTATAGGCTCGTTACAACCGAAAGCAGTGCGATGAAATGGTGCTTGCAGTAATCCGGTCGATCTTAGATTACGCTGTGAAGCGCGAAAATCCATGAGTAACAAAAGCTGGGGAGAGTCGATTTCACCATTTATGACTTTAGCCACAAACACTGCCTGCTGGATTCTACGTCGGTGTTCAAGTGAATCTAGGTCAAGAAGACGGCAACGATCCAAGTATGGCGGGAGCTCCTCTGGATTACGCCACAGTAGATGTCGCAAGGCCATCCGGATAAATTTTCTCTGCACTCTCTCGACACGTAAGTTCCACTATACTTGCTGAGGATTCCAAACTAAGCAACAGTTCTCAAGCAGCGGTCGAACTAGAGCGCAGTATAGCGACTTGAGGCCGTGGGGATCCTTGAAGTCCCGACCAATTTTTGCAATAAATCCAAGCTGACGCATTGCTTTCGAGATAATTGATTCGCGGTGTAAGTTAAATGTGAGCTTAGTGTCCAGCAAAATTCCAAGGTCAGTAACATGGTCGACTCTGCGCAATTCAGTTCCATCTATTCGATAATTGAAAAGAATCGGAGTTTTTAAGCGGTAAAAACTCATCACCTCGCATTTCGCAACACTTATTGTAAGCCAGTTTTGTTTACACCATTTAACAAATACGTCGAGCAAAGCTTGAAGGCGGCGACAATCCTCCATTTTTTCAACAGCCACAAACAATTTCAAGTCATCTGCATATACAAGTCTGCAACCAGCACCCAATAGGAACGTAACATCGTTGAAAAACAGCGAGAAAAGCAGCGGGCCCATATTGCTACCTTGCGGAACTCCAGACATGTTCGTAAACTGCGAAGAAATACAGGATCCAAGCTTCACACGCAGCACTCTTCCACGCAAGTATGAGCTTAGCCAACAAATCATCTGTTGAGAAGTTTACGCAACGATATGGTATGGTCAATTCTATCAAAAGCAGCTTTCAAGTTCGTGTAGATTACATCAATTTGCTTCTTGTTCTCCATTTCCGAAATACAAAACGAAGTAAATTCCATCAGATTCGTGCAAACGGAACGACCAGGCATAAAACCATGCTGCGCTGTGGATATATAGTTCTTAGTACGGGACAAAATCACTCCACTCACGATTATCTCGAACAGTTTTGACGCAGCAGAAAGGCTCGTAATTCCGCGATAGTTTCTTACGTTATGACGATCGTATACAGAATAGTAGACATAGCGCCTATGGACATCATCCGCGACGAGTTCTACTGTGACTGCACAAATATCTCGAGTAGTCAGAGATAAGGCATGCACTTATTGACCTATGCAACAATATGCATGCCCTGGGCATCAAACGAGGATTTGTCATACCAGTTTTGATGAAAACAGCAAAGTTCTGGTTTCCAATATCCGTCGAATGAAAGTACCCCTTGCGAAAATATGTCTCCTGAACCAATGCGATGGTGACAGAGCCATTAAAAAAATTTTCGCATAAATACAAATTTGCTGCCCGTTTGTGTTGAAGATTTATTTGTGCGACTCTAACTATTTGACTAGCGGAGTATATACACAAACAATCTCCAACACAGATCAGACAGCAAATTGTAAGCGAAGCCAATTATGTTGGCCAGAACGCACTTGGCGTAAAACCCATAAGGGAAATTGGGCAGGACTCCTATGTTATTCCCACAAAAAGCAAGGGACAACAAAGATCGACTGTACCAGAGCCCCGCATGGTACAGTAGGGGCAAGATGCCCAAAGCACTCCGTTCGCGACTGGCATGTTTTCACTCCTCCAGCCATTCAGTCATCGGCACGGAGTTAGACCTTGACTTAGGGGCTCCTGATTTGCCGACTCTCACGGCAGGATCAGGTCCCGTGGCTCAATTTTTGCCCAAACGTACAATTCGGCACCAACCGCCAAAGGGCATAACTGCAGATTGTGTAAAACAGACCGATTGAAAGTCTCTCTCTCTCTCTGTACTAAGCCAGCTGAGAAAATAATTCTCTCCCGGAGTGCCCACACCCCGCAGCCATGCCCTCCGAAAAACCGGCGCCGAACTGCATGATTAGATAGCTGGAAACCACACAGCGAGTGATCCACCTTCTCTGTCTCCGTACGACAATCAAGGTTGTGTACCACCAAGTGCTCAACTTTGGTTGCCGTATCCCACCTCGGCACCTCGTAGAGGTAAAGATAGGAGTTAGGAAACAGAGGTGATATATTTGCACATGTTCACTCATTTGCCAGCCTATTAACGTTCTATTCTGCTATATATGCCAAACCCAAAACATGAGTCAAAACGCGGGTTTAATTATTTGCAAATAGCAAAAAATATGAGCGGTAAATGGCATCCATGTGAGCGGTGAATAGATCCTCATATTTCAAATGAGCGGTAAAAGGGGTCATGAGGTTCCATTACTCTTTTCAAAAATAGTCACTATTATTAAATATTTAGAAACCAAATAAATTTTTCTTGTAAACACAATTGTTTTCTCTATCTTATGACGAAAATTGGGTTTCGATAGACCTCAATTTAGCTTTGCTATGGACAAACTAACTTAGAATCGTTTTTAAATGAGAGGTAAATGGCGATCATACGGTACATTGTGTTTCAAAATCAATTTTTCACACGCGAAACTTACAAACATATTAAACTAATTTTTGTCAAGTTTGTTTGGGTGGATTTTTTCTTCTATTAGTCGAACTACACTATACCCTACTAGCACGGTTGTAACAAAGTTATTGTGGTAACCGAAATATGACTAATTTTAGTCGTAATTCGGTTGCTTCAACTAAATGGACCTGAAGTGTGCTAGTTGGGTAAAGAAACAGTACAATTTATTATAAACTACTAGGTTAGTCTAACTTTGAAAATTCAAATTTGAAAACTGACGAGCAATAACTTAGGCTGTGAACCATTTCGCGAATTTTTTAACTTTTTGGTTAAAATTTGACAGTTCGATGGTTTTTCGAAAAAAAAACCCTGCTCAGGAGCATGGTTAGTTTTGACAGTTCGATGGTTCGCTTCTGAGAGTCAATGAGTATGCCACCGGTGAAGAAAGAGCTTCGATGTGTTTCACTGATTTTTCCTTGAATTTTTTTCATCAATGTATGAATGTTTAACATGTAATAAATTTGTTTATTCAACCCGAAATGAAATGAAAATAAATTTTATCTTTCAAATAGGAGTAAATGAACACCTATTCCAACCTGGACCGAATAAATAAATTCGCTATTATAGAAACATATCTTCATCCTCACCTTATATATGCTCTCATTGAGTAAAATAACTATCAATCTGTCAAATATGAAATGGTTCGCATTCTGAACTGATTTTAACCACTCGAGGAAAAATAACCATCGAACTGTCAAATTTTAACTAAAAAGTTAAAAATTTCGCGAAATGGTTCACAAACTCAGTCATTCCTGTACACAACACAGTACGGTTATGACTTTCAGGGAGCGTCAAAATGGAGAGTAATATTTCAGCCTGATTTCGAGAGTGTGCGTCATTGTGTGAGAGACCGCAACATGAAGTAATTTGCGGTTTCGTCACTAACGAGAATGACATTAGCTGCGGATCGTTTTTGTAGGAGTGAGAGGGAAGCGAAGAGCGGAGGAGAGGATCCGGGAGTTTGATATTTGATGTTTTTGATATTATTCCTACTGCAAACAGCCTCAGCGAGGTCCACAGCTAATGTCAAAAAATCTTTATATGTGTGCGTGGTGGAATACTTCATACCAGAATAAGCTATATGCTCAAGTTGTTAGTGTCTGTTCTGTAGTTGATTGCAGCTCTGTCACAAGTAATATGGCACATTTCAAGCACTTGTAACGCTTGAATTCTGTCGTCGGAGCTTAATATTTTTGTGCTGGCTAAATCAAACTTGTGTTGTTTCTCGATCGCATGTTTCATCACGATGGTCTTTTTGAATTCCTCGTCTCCGTCCGTGCGCTCAGTGTCTGAGGTTTTATACTCTTCATAGCGTTTTATGAGAGAGCGGTGGCCGGCGATCCGATTTTTCAGCTGCTGTGTAGTCATACCAATATAAGCACTATCACAATTAGCGCATGGAATACGGTAAATTACGTTTCTTATTGCAAGCTGCGGTGAGGAATCTTTGAGTTTCGTAAATAGTAATCTATTGGTTTTCACGTATTTGAAACTCAGAGTGACATTTTTGAAGTTTTGTTTAATACTTCTTGCCAATGCAGGGGTGAGGGCATCAACCGAGTTCACTTCTTCACAATTTTGTCTGCTTTGGTTGATAAACCTATTGATCAGCCAGTTGATCAGTAAGCTCGGATGGTTATTAGAAAGCAATTGCTTACGTACGATTGTGCCTACGATAAGGTTCAGTTTCCTTGTCGTGGTGTAGCGCCTTTTAACTAATCAGTAAATGAACAGCGGTCACGTTTACTTCTGAATGTGGGTGTATGTCAAAATACTTTTGTGATTTCAAGTGGGACTCGGGGTAAAAATTTACCAAATGTGATTGTTGCGTTGTTCAGAAAGTGCTTTTATTTCGTTTAAGAATAAGGCCAGTACGAGGATCTCTGATAATTAATAGATGAATATTACTGGGGTTCATCTCCCCCTACGATAAAACTGAACCTTGACGTGGTGTAGGGCTTTTTAACTAATCAGTAAATGAACAGCGGTCACGTTTAATTCTGAATGTGGTTATATGAAGTATTCCACCACGCACACATATAAAGATTTTTTAACATTAGCTGGGCCCTCGCTGAGGCTGTTTGCAGTAGGAATAATATCAACAACATCAAATTTCAAACTCCCGGATCCTCTCCTCCACTCTTTGCTCCCCTCTCACACCTACATAAACGAGCCTCAGCTAATGTCATTCTCGTTAGTGACGAAACCGCAAATTACTTCATGTCAAAAAATCAGAGGGGTTGTGCACAAGAGACGACCGCATAGGTGACGTAGGACCACGTAAGTCTCTTTGTAGCGATAGTAGGATGTATCCATGTATGTAATAAAACGATTCTTCATGTATACAAGCTACATACGTAAACGTAACGTTTATCAAAGTAGAAACATTGTATACATTCAATCCTCAACCGATTTTGGAGTTATATCCATGAATTGATTGAATATATTTTATTAAAACGAAACCAAGTCAGTAACTAAACCAGTAAATAAAAACCCGATTTAATCCACCTAGTGGTGAAAGGAACCTTTGTTATACCATCTTATATGTCATTTGTTATGGGCATTTCCAGCTCAAATATTATTTTTGCTTTGTATTTGAATTTGTAATTTACATAAAACTGACAGAGTCAAGTTATATACGTATCACTTTGAACTAAATTCTTATATAAACTGTTTCTTAGGCCCAGCCGTTCTCAAGTTATTCAGATGTGAAATCTAAAAATTATCTATTACACATGCAAAGTATCCGATAACCGTGTAATCGGATTTGAACCAAATTTTGTCAGATTGTTCATTTTAGGAAAGAAAGCAAAAATCTTGAATTTGGTGCCGATTGATACGATTAGTGGTAGTACCCCCTTTTTAACCGTTATGTGTGCGACAAAAAAAAACACCTTTAGCAGGGCGACAAGGGTACCCGGGTACCCAAAATTGATATTGTTATAACATCAATAATTTTAAACCGATTTTGATGAAATAGGTGTCATTTGATTCGTTAATTTATCTAATTCTTTGGCTATTTGGCCATTAAAAGACATACGGGGCCCGAAAATCCGGAATTTCGACAGACTGTCCGCTGTGAGGTAGAGAACTGATTGTATTGCAGGAAAATCAGTCATGCGGATATAAAAACTCTAAAAATTCATACAATGAACTATTTCATATAATGAGATGAATCAGGTTGGTCATTTCGGAGTAGGTTCCTGTGGGGTCATGGGTGGCCAGTCTAGGATTGGAGGTAAAACCTAGCAATATGGGTATCAAAGTTCTTGGAATTAGTTCGGTAGGTGATATTTTTTACATTTCGTTGTATTTTGATTGGTTATTTCGAAAATGGTTTCTACGGGGTCACAGATGATACCGCAGGATTCAAGATAATGCTTAGCATTATCAGAACAGTTTAAAACGTAGAACCATCCGTTATACATTTGGAACCAGTTCCGAAATTATTAATCAGTACTAAACTGGCCATATCAGTTCAAAACATCTAAAAGATCCGCCAAACCAATTCTAATATTGGATTAGGCACCCAACTGGCCATCTGTAACCCTACAGGAACCCAATTCTGGAATTGCCAATGTGATCTAAAGTCACCAATTTATATAATAAGATGAAAAAAGGGTCCACAATGTCAAGTTCAAAGCCAATAGCTTTGCTGAAAGCTGGTATTCTTTCAAAACAAGCGGTTTCCCTCGTTTTACCGGACGTTGCTCCGGAATTACCGATTCCCGGGAACTACATGTCATTTGTGTAATATATATACAGTTCGGTTAATAATCAAGTAGAGTGTAGAAGTTGATCTCTAGTCTAGTGGGCATAGATGTCCGAACCCATTGATGATCCAGCTGTCATTTCGATTGCTATTGATATTGTTCGCTCTTCGGTAAGAATTTAGCTGAAAGCTAAATTGGTTCGATATGTTAGAATAAACTCGATCGTCAAAGTGGAAAGTTGACTTTTCCCTTCGTTCCGCTATAAAAAGTAAGTCCGTGAGTTTTTTGCTAAGTACTTTAAAGTGGCGACGAGCCAAAACGGTTAGCTACGCGTGTGTTTGAATAAGTGCATAAAGTGGCATTTAGTGGTAGCTGAAATTTCGCTACACAGTGTTTTGTACAGGGCGATAATTTGGTGCCGTTCGGTAGCGTTTTTGAACGCCGAATTTGGGCAGAATCTAGAGCAAATTATCAACTTTAAATCAGCGCAAGTTTTGCCAGTCGGTTGCAAAGCAACGCTCTCAGCATCGGCAACATAGTTGCATGCTACGGTATAGAGTTGTATAGAGTACACTAACGCAATCTGGGCTTTTCTTTCGCCGATTGCCGGTTCGTTGTGTTTACCTTTTTCAAGGTATAAAAAGTTGGCGATTGACCGGGTTTTTCGCGCTAGAGGCGGGCGGAATACGGTATTACGATTTCGGACGGAGCGTTCAAAGGATCCTGGAGACGGGCTTTGTTGTACCAGCTACACAAAGGCGGCCGTGGCCATTTCGTGTACGACAAGATTCCGGACAAAGGCTGTGACCATTTCGTAGGTCTGAATAGATTGCGGACAAAGGCGGAGGTGACCATTTTTTTTAGGATCCCGGACAAAGGCGCTATTCTGTGGAGCACACAAAGGCGGAAGTGCCTTTTCAAATCCGGTGGAACGGACAATAGCGAGGAGCTTCACGGTTTTGTTTAACAACTGATTAGACAAGGTACGTTTTTTTTTTTGTCTATTATTTTTAAATTGCCTTTTATATTGATTATAAAAATATATCTTTAGTCGCTTTGATCTGGTGCAGGTATCGCGTTAATGGGGACAATAGACCCATACGTCTTTGGCACGTCTTTTTCGAATTATGTAGAGCGACTAGAGTATTTCTTTTCGTGTAATGACATACCGCAAGATAAAAAGAAAGATATTTTTATGAGTTTCTCGGGAATGCATGTTTTTGAGGAACTCAAATTACTTTATCCCGGTATAGAGCTGAGAACTCTTACCTATGAGGCAATTACAAAAAAACTAAAGGAGCGTTTTGATAAAATAGAATCAGACACGATTTTGAGGCATAAGTTTAGGTCTAGGAGACAAGGTGCAACAGAAACTGGTGAAAATTTTATACTTGCCGTAAAGCTTCTCGCAGAGCAATGCGATTTTGGAGACTTTCGCGATTCCGCTATTAAGGACCAATTGATATACGGGATTTACGATAAGAAATTGCAAAAAAACATTCTTGAAATTGATAATTTGACGTTGAGAATTGTGGAACAGAAGATTAAGAATAAAGAAATTATAATGTCAAGTACAAGTGCTTTAAATTCGGATTATAATACTGGTGTTAACGCTGTTCGGAATCGTTTAGGAAATCGTGAATCGGATTATAGGCCGCGGAATTCAGTTGATAGAGGTCGTGACAGATTTAGAGGTAGAGATAGGATGAACAATAGCTATCATAGAGGTAATGATAGAAGGCGCTCACGTTCGGGGCGCAGGAATTCCAGTCGTGGAAGATATGCCAACTTTATTTGCAATTTTTGTAATCGGAAGGGTCACATCCAGAAAAATTGCTACCGTTACAAAAATCAGAGGAAGAATTCCGTAAAGTTCATCGCAGAGACGCCTAGTTCTGACAATGTGTACGACTATTTTAAAAAACTGAGGGTCGACTATGACAGCGATGATTCTCCAGGTGATTATCCATGTCTTATGATTAGATCCGTTAATAGGATTGCTGAACCTTGTTTCCTAGAAGCTGACATTGAGGGTAGATTGATAAAAATGGAAATTGATAGTGGTTCATCAGTTTCGGTGATGAGCAAATCTGATTTCTTCAAACATTTGCTAAATGTTCCATTGAAAAATAACAATAGAAAGCTTTTGGTGGTAAATGGATCGACATTGGAGATACTGGGCAGTGCTTTTGTGAGAGTTTCAACCAATAATAGAGAGGCTTTGCTAGAACTTATAATTTTAAACAGTGAACATCGCTTTACTCCACTAATGGGGAGAGACTGGCTGGATGTTTTTTGTGAAGGTTGGAGACAGCATTTTTCGAATATATTTTCAATAAATGCTACTTTTCCAAAGAATCGTTCTGAAATGATAGTAAGCAATATAAAGGACAATTACAAAAGCATTTTTGATAAAAATCTATCTACTCCTATTATTGGTTTTGAGGCCGATTTGGTGTTGCGGGAGGATACACCGATTTTTAAAAAGGCGTATCAAGTCCCTTATCGTTTGAAGGAAAAGGTTGATAATTATTTAATAAAACTTGAGAAGGATAAAATCATTTCTCCCATTAAAACCAGTTTATGGGCCTCGCCGGTGATAGCGGTTATGAAGAAAGATAACACGATTAGACTTGTCATAGACTGCAAGGTGTCTATAAACAAAGTTTTGATTCAAAATACGTACCCATTACCTTTAGCGCAAGATTTATTTGCATCCTTGTCTGATTGTAGTTGTTTTTGTTCCTTGGACTTATCTAATGCTTATACACAACTTAATTTATCGGAGAAATCACGGAAATTTGTCGTTATTAATACATCAAGAGGACTTTTCACTTACAACAGGCTTCCTCAAGGTGCTTCTTCAAGTGCTGCAATTTTTCAGCAAATAATGGACACGGTTTTAAAAGGACTAAGTATGGTCTTTTGCTATTTAGACGACGTGTTGGTTGCTGGAAGAGATTTTGAGGATTGCCATAAAAGGCTTCTATTAGTTTTAGACAGATTGCATGAAACTAATATCAAGGTTAACTTTGATAAATGTAAGTTTTTCGTGAAAGAGTTGCTTTATTTGGGACACGTAATACCAGGGGAGGGCCTCAAGCCAAACCCAGAGAAAGTAGCAACTATTCAGCAAGCTAAGAAACCAGAAAATGTTACCCAATTAAAAGCTTTTCTTGGCCTCATAAACTATTATGGCAAATTTCTTCCTAATTTATCTACAATTTTAAGTCCATTGTATAAGTTATTGCTAAAAGATGTTAAGTATGTGTGGAGTTCTATATGTGACAAAGCCTTTAATGAATGCAAATTACAGCTGCTCAATGCTAGTTTATTAGTTTTGTACGATCCCAAAAAACCAATTATAGTCTGTGCTGATGCTTCATCCTACGGATTAGGAGGAGTGATAGCTCACACTATCGGTGGAGTAGAAAGGCCGATCAGTTTCACCTCTTTTTCGCTGAATACAGCACAAAAAACTTATCCGATCCTGCATTTGGAGGCACTGGCAATAGTATCAACGATAAAGAAGTTCCATAAATACCTGTACGGCCAGAAATTCACGGTATATACTGACCATAAGCCGCTTTTAGGAATTTTTGGTAAATCGGGACGTAATTCAATTTTCGTGACTAGGTTGCAACGTTACATAATGGAGTTGTCCATTTACAATTTCGATATTTTGTACAGACCGTCGGATAAAATGAGCAACGCCGATTTTTGTTCCAGATTTCCTTTAAGCAACGAGGTTCCTAAAGTTGTTGATAGTTATAGCGTGAATAGTTTAAATTTTTCTATTGAACTGCCTCTCGATTCTTCCGTAATAGCTAAAGAGACTCAGAATGATCAATATCTTCAACAGGTAATATATTTTACAAAGCATGGTTGGCCAGAAAGATTAGAGAGAAGTTTCAGAAATATTTATTCACAACATAAGGATTTAGAAATCACGGACGGTTGTTTAGTTTTCCAGAACCGTGTAGTAATACCATTTTCGCTCCAAAATAAGATGTTGAAGCTACTCCATGCAAATCACGTAGGGATTATCAAGATGAAACAATTAGCTAGAAGATATTTATACTGGTTTGGCATTAATTACGACATTGAGCGTTATGTTAAAAAATGTGACGTTTGTGCAAAAATGGTTTCTGTGCCAGGGCAAAACATTACATTTAAATGGACGCCAACTACTCGACCGTTTAGTAGAATCCATGCGGATTTTTTCTACCATGAAAGAAATGTATTCTTGCTAATTGTAGACAGTTTTTCGAAATGGTTGGAAGTAATATGGATGAAGTATGGAACGGAAGCCGAAAAAGTTATTAAAAACATGCAAAGTTTATTCACTCGTTTTGGTCTACCGGATGTTGTGGTGACGGATAATGGACCACCGTTTAATTCCCAACAATTTATTTCTTTTCTTGAAAGACAAGGGATCAAGGTGATGAAAAGTCCGCCTTACCATCCACAAAGTAATGGTCAAGCGGAACGCTTAGTACGAGTGGCAAAGGATATTTTAAAGAAATTTCTCCTTGATCCCGAGATAAAGAGTTTAAGTATCCAGGATAAACTGGACTACTTTTTGTTTGGTTACCGTAATACTTGTCTGACAGAGGGAGGAGATTTCCCGTCTGAAAGAGTTTTGTGCTATAAACCGAAAACGCTTTTAGATTTGACAAACCCTAATAAAAACTTCAAAAAAATGATTAAGCAATCCAAATTTGACGATGAAGAAAAGCATGTTCAGTTTGAAAAGGCACTTAAAGATCCGTTCAATAAACTAGTTTCAGGAGACAAGGTTTATTACAGAAATCATAATATGAAAGAAACACAGAAATGGTTAGAAGCGACGTTTGTTAAAAGAATCTCTTTGAATACTTTACAGATCTCGATCGGATCAGCCTTGATCTCGGCCCACAGGGGGCAGATTAAGCTCAGTGAAACTGAACGCAGGCGCAATACGGCGCTTCAGTTGGACCGGTTTACACCTACGCTATGCCGGGGTTCAAAAAGGCGGCATGAAGGCTCCGATGACGACGAACCATTCCGGGGATTTTCGCCGAACTTGGAACCACCTGTACCAACTAGAAACGAAGTACACCCGAATGTTTTACGATCAAAGGATTCAAGAGTTCAACACGATTCTTCTCGAAGCAACAGTGATAAAGATCTGCGTAGATCTAGCCGAGCTAGAAAAAAGAAGTTCGATGGAAGCTATGTTTATTATAAATGAAATGTTCAATATTCGATTGAATTCTAATGTTATAATTTCAATAATTTCGAATTTATTATGTTGTAAATAGTTGTAAAAATATTAAGCATAAGTTCGATCCTAAGGGTGAAGGCATTGTAATATATATACAGTTCGGTTAATAATCAAGTAGAGTGTAGAAGTTGATCTCTAGTCTAGTGGGCATAGATGTCCGAACCCATTGATGATCCAGCTGTCATTTCGATTGCTATTGATATTGTTCGCTCTTCGGTAAGAATTTAGCTGAAAGCTAAATTGGTTCGATATGTTAGAATAAACTCGATCGTCAAAGTGGAAAGTTGACTTTTCCCTTCGTTCCGCTATAAAAAGTAAGTCCGTGAGTTTTTTGCTAAGTACTTTAAAATTTGATGGCCAAATGCTTTATCTAATCAAAACTAGATAAATGTACAAATCAAATGCCACTGGTTTCGTCCAAATCGGTTCAAGATAGCCAAAGTTATGAACATAGCAAATCATGGGTACCCGGGTACCCTTGTCGCCCTCCTACGTAATAAAAAAAATTCAAGGGCCTCCCATTGCTAATCCCCTTTATGGATATGCACCAAAAAAACCTCAATTACTTAAGATCAACGAGTTTTACGATGTCACAAAATTTTAAAACATACGTTTTTGATTGAGTTATAACTATTTTAAAACTGAAAAGGTACCCGGGTACCCTGTTGCACACATAACGGTTAAAAAAGATCCGTTTTGTCAAACCTTTTTATTTTTTACTTACAGATAAACTTGGAAATTTCGACTAACATGTCAAAAGGTCCAATGTGCAAATGAGAGATTCTCTTTGCGTTTCCTCTCTTATGCTTATTGCGGTGGCATAAATACATTTCAACCCAATTATTCTAAAGGTTAAGCTTTCCAATAACAACAGTAACCGTTTCATGCAAAATAGACGCATTCAAGTGCATTTATGCCGCCGTAATAAGCGTAAAAGACGAGATGCAAAGAGAATCTTTCATTTGCACATTGTACCTTTTGAAATGTTGCTCGTCAAATATTAGGTTTAGAAAGAAACTATTTTCGCATTCAAATTCCAATTCCAATCGAAAATAGTCAAGTAAAAAATGCCTTTTTTAGCGTTTTGAGCTGGAAATGATCATACAGATATCGAGATATCGTCTTCGGAACTTAATTCAACTGTTTGTTAATGCTGTGCTAGTTATCATCCATATGCATCCTAGCGATAAACAATCTTCAGTGTGTATTTTAACCTACTAAATAACTTTATAGAACATATGAAAGCAATGAAAACAGCGTGTACAGAATTTTTGAGCAGAACTGATTTTAAAGTGACTGTTAGCCTCGGGGTACAATGCTAGCCTAACAAGCCAATCGTCGTATGTTCGAATCTCGACTGATCGGTGCCGTTACAGAGTTAATAGGATTTTTGCCCTAGCCCGTAATTTTCCTGTACTCTAATAACCGGCTGCGAAGTCTGTCGATAAAGAAGGGTCAAGTTCTGAAGGACGTTTACACCCATGGCTTTGCTTTGCTTGATTTTAAACTGGTTTCTTTAAACAAATCATTAAATTTCGCAACCAGTAAGAGATAGATAGTTACTATTTGCAACAAAGTTGCTTTTTTTAGTGTGTTCTACAATTTTTGTGAAGACGCTATTTTTTGGACGCGTTTCAAAAATAAAAATTTGTGTCACCCTTTTAAGCGGATTCACGGTCACCCTAAAAGTGTAAGAAAATGTGCTATATTTTAATAATTAACTGCTGCAAAGAAACAGCCGTTGAAAAATTACACATTTTTACTATATTATTCTGTTTTTGAGGTTTGGTCCCATTAAAGGTTTCTTCATTAACGTTTTCTTGAATAAATTTCATCAATCATTTTTAAATATCTTTTGACCAGTAGATCCAATCCTTATGAAATTTGGTAAATACATTTGCAGTGTTAAGACCTCTCGTTTAATACTAAAACAATTGAAAGTAGATACATTATCTTGGTTAAAATCGCTATAAAGTATTGTAAATTTTAACGTGTAACTTCAATTGCTCATAACTTTCAAACTAAAAGTCCAATCAAAAAACCATTCAATAGTGATCTATCCGGCTATATTACCTTTCAGATGAGACTAATAGCGCATAAATCGTCTAGACCATCTCTGAGAAACAGGCGATAATTATTACCTTGTCAAAACACGTTTTTAAGCATAACTTTTAAACTACTTGTTTGTTTTCAATAAAACTTTCTGAAAATTTTTATAATTTAGCAAGAGCTTTCATTTGGTACTAAGATCATTGAAATCGGTTGCGTGGTTCCGGAGAAAATCGTGTCACGTAGTTTTCACATTTTTGCTTATAACTTTTAAACGAAACATCGGACCACGAAGCAATTCAATAGTGATATACTAGGCAATAATACCTTTCAAATGAGACTAATAGCGCATAAATCGGTTCAGCCATATCCGAGAAACAGGCGATAGAAAATGAGCTGCACGCACACACATACACACACAGACATTGCTCAGTTCGTCGAGCTCAATCGATTGGCATATGTGATTCGGCCCTCCGGGCCTCGGATCAGTTTCATGTTTTTCGACCAATTTCTAAACCAACCAATTTCAAGTATATAACAAAACTATAACAAAGGTAAAAAGTAAATAAATTTTTATATGTTTCTACGTTGAATAGTGCTTTTCCTATAGTAATCGGTAGACGGTACGCGCGAGTTTTCAAGAAGTTGAAATTTTGCGCAACTTTTCTGCGGCTTAAAAAAGAACACTGATAAAGCATTTACAACCTGCAGACGTTTTGGAAGTCGCAGAAAATGTCGCCCGTGACCAGAAAACTGATTTCCGTCATTTGTTGGTCGTCCGCAATGGCGAAAAATTCAACTTTTCCCTCGTTGCCTGTGTTATTATGGTATTAACTGAGCAAGAAAATATAATAAACTCGTCAATCGTTGTGTGGCCCTTAAAAGGACCGATTGTTTGATTACCATAACTCCAGCTTGCAATAAACTTGCACTAACGCACCTAACGTAATTCTCTGTTCGGTAAATTGGAATACCGATAACCGCAAACCAGGCACGGCTTGTTGCAACGGACCAACCGGAAAGCCTCAGCAGCTATGAGATCAACGAAACCGTTCGTGTATGGTCCTGAATCACGATGAAATACCACTCCAAGTGGCCAGCTGCAAGTAACGTGGGATGCTTCTGGTCGTTTTGCTGTCGCGTGCAGCATATATACCGCCAATTCCAGAACTTCGGCAGCCAGATATTTCATCACGGCAGCGAAACGAGTGCTCCAGCTCCAACACACTGCAAAAGCGCACGAGTCGAGCGTGACTTTCGTTTGCCCTGGCAAACGACGTTGGCAGTAGCTCAGCTAGCGTTTGAATAATTCGCTGTTCGCCGGCTTACTCCGTGTTATGTACCAGAGCAAGCGACAAGAATCGACCTCACCTATTTTTCATGGTCCTTCATTCTATCATGTACGTAAAATAAAACAGAACATTTCAATTTCAGTCTGAACAAAAGAGCAAAGTTACCAGCCAGCCAAAGTTACCAGCAAAGCCAAAGAAAAATTACGCTACGTATTATTACTGTAGCATTGGTGATGGATAAATTTGTGTTGCTAAAGTAAACCGTGTGGAAAGCCCTAAGTTCCAAGTTTCCTAGGTTTCATCAATTACTGAAAACCGTTCTTTGAAGAACGAACAAATTCTTATATGAAGATGCAAAAGATGTTACTAAATCTCTTTTATTTTATTAAACCCATGGTTTCATTCATTTTGACGCTTGACCGAAAACATTTACTTGAAGCTGGTATATTTGTTGGCTGTTTTGGTACCTTCCGAGACGGCCAACTCAACCAGCAACAAGCGAACAGAAGCGCGAGAGGTGATCGGTTAAAATTATTTGATAAGAAGCGAACAATCAGATCAATCTAAATTAAATAGAATTAAAATCAGTGAGCGAAAATTCCTTAAATCTTCATGAACATATGTTTCGTTCTTAAAAGAACGGGTTTTCGACGTGATATGCTGGAAATTTAAGCCTTCTTTTCCGTCTTCTTTGGCAGCAACAAAACAGTTTAGACGTGCCATCACGGCAATGAAATGAACCACCAGCAACAAGCGAACAAAACCACGAGAGGTGATCGGTAAAAATTATTTGATAAGAAGCGTACATTAGAATCAATCTAAATTAAATAGAATTAAAATCAGTGAGCAATAATTCCTCAAATCTTCATGAACATATGTTTCGTTCTTAAAAGAACGGTTTTTCGACGTGATATGTTGGAAATTTAAGCCTTCTTTTCCGTCTTCTTGGGCAGCAACAAAACAGTTTGGATGTTCGAAGACACTTCTTATAGCAGTGGTGACACGGGACAGCAATTTGTTCAACTCTTCGTTGTTGCGGATGGCCAGCTGCAAGTGACGATAATTCTGATCGTTTCGTTGTCGCGAGCAGCATATGTCCTCCCAGTTCCAGAACTTCAGTAGCCAGATATTCCTTCCGTGATATGGTCTACGCATGATCGGCCAGCACGGAATCCAGCTTGCTGCCGCCGGAGAGTAGCGTCGATCTTCTCCTGGATCCGGTTGAGGATTACCTTATAGAGTACTTTGAGAGTAATACAGAGCAACGTGATGCCACGCCAATTACCGCATTCAGTTAGGTCTCCTTTCTTAGAGACTTTGACCAATATGCCCTGCATCCAGTCCACCGGAAAAGTTGTGGTTTTCCAAATATTGCTGAAAAGCTGATGCATCATCTGGGCTGACAAAGATTTCTTTCCGCTCTTCCCCTCCTTCACCAAAATTTTCATTTCTTTCCCCTACCACCCCTTCATCAATTGTAGAACCATCGTTTCAAAAAAATATTAAGGGGGCATCCATAAAGTACGTCACGCTTATAGGGGGGAGGGGGGGTTGACCTAATCGTGACGATTTGTGACGTAGGGGGGAGGGGGGGTATGAAGTTATGTGACGTCACATGAAAAAAAATCATATGGAAAATTTATTCGGGAAATTATTATTTAGCCTTCATTTTAAGATACAACTATTGAAGGCTTCTATAAAATTAACGTACTGATGGATTTTAAAACAAATAGTAAAATTTTTGACGTAGGACTACGTCTTTGTTTACTTTACTGGGACTGGGTAGCACTTTGTGAAAACGAAAATAGAAGTGTAACGTTTGAATGAAAGATTTAAAATGCTAATAACTACTAAACTACTGAACGTAACTGAGCAATTTATATGTCGTTGAATAGATAAAATGACCAGCAATTTTATTGAGGGGTAAGAGAACAATTTTAAGGGGGGCGTAAGAGGGGGGGCTGCTCTACAAATGAAACACAAATTTCCTCAAAACTCGAGAACTAATCAAGCAAAAGGAACCAAAATTAGCATGTGGGGGTTTTTGGAGGTAAGATGTTTTTCTACGGTGTACTGAAACCCCTTCTTCTAAGAGGGGGGGCTCCCAGACAAATGAAATACAAATTTCCTCATAGCTCTAGAACTAATCAAGCAAATGGAACCAAATTTGGCATGTAGGAGTTTTAGAAGACAGGAATTTTTTCTATGGTATAATGAGACTCATCCGTCTTTTAACGAAGGGAGGATTTTTTTCTATAGTAGATTAGAACCTTTGCTTTCTTTAAGAAGGGGATCCCATACAAATGATATACAACTTATGAACCCCCGTCCACGTATTTTCAAAGCCACCATTGCATTGCATATTTCGCTCTTCTCTTTTAAACATTCACTTAAGCAATGGCACTCACAGATTCTTATAAACATACATATGCCAGAAATGCAGTTTACGTTAGTCTTTGATCTGATGATCTGATATAGTTCTACGTCACCCTTTCGTACAACCCTTAGGGCTGTACACTTTGTAGTTTTTGAATGAACACTTTCATTTTTCTCATTTCTCATTTATTCTATGTAGTATGAACTCTCCATTAAGGCTTTACAGAATATGCAGTACACCGCTGAAGAGCTGCTTGAGTACCGTCCTGCCTAAAAGATTTTTGCAACCGCAAATAGCAGTCGCACAAACTCCTGAAGGGTTACTGGAAGCTGCCAGAGACCCATGGCAATGTTTTACCTTGATATTCGTGCTGAACTCAATCGAAGAACAAAAACTCATACCGAAGTTCCACGGCTGCTTTTAAGGTTTTTCGGTATAATTTATACTGCCCCTCACTCAAAAGCTCTCTGAAAGATAGAGTTTAAGCCACTTGCGGATTAAATTTCGCATCTAAGTTAGTGTTGAATGATTACACGATTGAAGAAATACACAAAATGACAAAATCCGTCAGAAAAGTTCTTCCAAGGTGTGTTGCTGCAAGACGTCAGCAGGAAGTCCTGATTCTTTCAACTAGATCAGACGAATTTGAGTGGATGAATGTGAAGGGCGTGGATATGCGCGAAACATTAATCGACGGCACATCAGCGACTTCTGAAGCCTATCCGATTGTAGCAATTGAAGATCATCTTCAAAATCCGTGAATCGATGACTTATAAGCTCGAAAATTTTCCTTTTTTTATTCGCTGAATTTCATTTGATAGCTTTAAATAAAAAGGTTGGAATGAATATTTTGAAAATGAATGAAATTTTTTTTGTTGTGAAGGGGGGGGGGGGGGTTTCCGTGACGTGACGTACTTTCTCAGGGGGGGTCACGAATGTGTGACGAAATGTGCCAAGGGGGGGAGGGGGGGTTGATTTTGGTCAAAATTTGCGTGACGTACTAAATGGATGTCGCCTAATATATATATGTATGACCGCATTTCAAGGTCAAGACTAAAAACTTGAGATTAGTTTCATTTCATAGGCCTTCCCTCGAAAACCGGCGGCAAGAAACGCGGCTAACACACGCTGATAGACGACGCTTGCAAGTCGTAAGGGCCGGCATAGTGTCGTCGTCCTGCCAGTAAAAACCAGTTAGATTAAAACTTCTCGCTCGGTGGTAATCTGCAATAGATGTAGGAAGAGGCACAATATGTGTCGATAACCCAACCAAACGCGTCGCTATCTTGATAAGTGGATTTTGCAGTCTTCTTTTGTCCAGCGCCTCTATCGTTCAAAGGTACAAGTACCAGCGAACCACATGCCCCGGCGGGTGTTGTGGGTTCGAATCCGGTTATAATCTCAGATTATAGCTTGGTTCGATTCATGCACCTTCCAGCATTGGACAAAAGGTAGGAGTCAAAATGACTACTTGTCAAGCGTAGCTACCAATATCCCCCCCCCTCTCCTTTTCTTTCCGCTCTTCCCTTCCTTCACCAAAATTTTCATTTCTTTCCCCTATCGTCCCTTCATCAATTGTAGAACCATCGTTTCAAAAAAATATTAATATATATGTATGACTGCATTTCAAGGTCAAGGCTAAAAACATGAAATTAGTCTAAAGATGGGTCAGCTTTGAGCATTTCGGCTGAAATGCGATCTATCCCTGGCGCTCTATTGGATTTCATACTCTTGATGGCTGCTACAATTTCATCTAGCGATGGCGCCTCCGAGTTCACGCGATTGATTCGACGAACTGTAGGTGTCATACGCTGTTGGTTTTGTTGGTCTCTGACATTTGAAACTCGGAAGAGTTGTTCAAAATGTTCAACCCATCGCTTAAGCTGTTCTGTACGGTCAGTCAATAGCTGACCAGCTCTGTCCTTTAGCGGCATCTTTGTATTCATCCTGTTTGTTCTTCTTCGATAATGTCACTGGTCTGTTTCTTTTTATAACAAACGAAGGCACAATCGTCAAAGTGCACTATCGTTATTCGATAAATTAGACACGCACTTGAGTAACAGAACGACGCGATCACGCTTAACGATTTATTGATACTAAACGTGTAAGAGACAAAGTAGTTTGGTCGATCTCGCTATTCATAGAAAATCGTACCCATTGTTATCGATAATGCTATTTATCTACAGATCGAGAATGAGTTCCCGCACTCTTTTGATCATCAGTGAAGCTGATGGTTATTACAGAGTGGGCCGGTTGAACGAAAGCTTTAATTATATTAAACATACCGGCCGCCTTAGAAATATGCGGTATTTCTAAATTAAACTAATCTACTGTCTATCTATTTGAATATAACTAACACTATTACAAAAGTTTCTTCCACAATGATACAAAAATTTAACACCTTTGGTTACATAAATTTTTTGGTTTGGTTAGTCATATAGTCGAGAAGTGTATACGAAACTTCTTATTCTGCAACTTCCTTGTAGATCAGTAGTGTGCTTGGTACTGGTGTCCATCCTGGATGAATACACACCGGCCTTGTACCGGTATCCAAGAGCGAATTTTTATTTCCTTGCGATGCCTTGCTTACGATGCGTTTGCGATGAGTTTGCAATGAGTTGCGACGAGATTGCGACCATCCTGGGAGTGCACTTCCCGGCCGCCGTGGATACACAGCGTAATTCCCTGGAGGCGTCCCTCCGCGGGCGCCTACGCCGATGACTTCCCATGCTTAATGTAGACAATACATTGAGATGATGAACATGAAGTGCGATGCCTAGCGCGGCATTTTTATGAGTCCAACGGAGTCGTGATGACGAGTTCAACTTTCGGATAGATGATACAACCGTGTAGACGTCCTCCTTTCTTCAGCGTGTTGACAATTGCTTCGACGACCACCGTCCTTGGGCGGACGATGACAGCTATGGGATACAAAACATTCCTTAAACCTTTTGCATATTCATTGAAAACAAAAACTTAACTGGACTGCGGGAGCCCCCTGGCTTAGAATATGGAGCCGTGCTAATTATTCCGTTACTCGTAGCTGCTGCGCTGAGGGCCGCCACTTTATCACAGGTACAAGCTCCGTCTAATAAATGCAGTGGCGATATCACGTCGTGAGAACAAATGCACTACACTTTGGAGAATGTTCACTGTTCAGGTTCAGGATGTCTTTCGGACATCCGGCTCGAAGGACCAGAAAATGTTTGTTCTTCTTCGATAATGTCACTGGTCTGTTTCTTTTTATAACAAACGAAGGCACAATCGTCAAAGTGCACTATCGTTATTCGATAAATTAGACACGCACTTGAGTAACAGAACGACGCGATCACGCTTAACGATTTATTGATACTAAACGTGTAAGAGACAAAGTAATTTGGTCGATCTCGCTATTCATAGAAAATCGTACCCATTGTTATCGATAATGCTATTTATCTACAGATCGAGAATGAGTTCCCGCACTCTTTTGATCATCAGTGAAGCTGATGGTTATTACGAAAGCTTTAATTATATTAAACACATCCTGGTACCACTAAGGCGGCGAGAAATATCGTACAACAAACGGATATCACCATTGGCGGCGGCGATTTCTCCTTGTTCGGCTAGGGAGTTAGTCCAGGCTCTCTTGTCTCGCCTACAAGCACGTTTAACAGCCCTCTCCAGTTCGGCGTATCGTTGACGGGCAGCTGTCTTAGCCGATCTGGTCCGCGCTCGGGCAATTCCGGCTCTTTCTCTAAGTTTCATCCGAAATCCATACCCTCCGCCTGCTGCGCGCTTTGCCGAGGGTTTCATCACTGGTCGTGATGAAGGCGTTCTTGATGCCGGTCCATTGCTGTTCGACGGTTCCGCCAGGTGGCAATTCCTAGGCTCGAGATTCAAGTTGTTCGACAATGACCCTTTTCACCTCAGAATTCTCCAATCGACGGACGTCGTAGCGGCATCCAACTTTTTCCTCCCGTCGTTGGACACGTGCGACGCGCAGACGTATCTCAGCGATAACAAGATGATGGTCGGATGCAATATCAGCGCTGTGTTTGTTGCGTACATCAAGAAGGCTCCTTCTCCATTTCCGGCTGATGCAGATATGGTCGATTTGGTTTTCTGTTCAGCCGTCGCGACGTGACCCACGTGACTTTATGTACTGGTCTATGGGGGAAGAGCGATCCACCAATGATCATGTCGTTATGACCACAGAATTCTGTAAACATATCCCCGTTTTCGCTCATCTCTCCTAGGCCATAGCGTCCCATGGCGCGTTCAAGGTCCGCGTTGTTTGAACCAATCTTCGCGTTGAAGTCGCCCATGTGAATTTGGATGTCCTTCTTCGGGATTTTTTCAACCACGCTTTTCAGCTGGCTGTAAAAACTCTCTTTCTCCTGCAGGTCGGCAGCATCTGTTGGCGCATAGCACTGGATTGCCGTAAGATTCGTAACCCGTGTTAATATGGGTGTGCTGCCATCTTAATCTGGGTGGGAGCCACTGTGCCCCCATTCCTGTTAGCATACGACAACCGAAGTTGCATACCCCAGCCGGCACCTCGTGGAGGTAGGAATAGGAGTTAATGAACAGAGGTTATGGAATGCGCATATTCACCCATTGCCAGCCCGGGGAAGCGGGTGCGACTCTACTATATTTTAAAGTTTCTGTCGACTACCACTAACGTCCAAGTCATGTTGCGCTCAATTTAATTTGTAGACCTATCTTGGGATAGTGCATAAATGCTGGGGGGAAGTAAGATGAAATTTGCCATGATAAGTTCATAACCACTAACGGTTCAAAATTTGGCTTTCTATTGGTATATTTGTAGTTTGTATTGGAAAATTGATAACACAGGTCTGCATCAAAAAAACTGCATAGGATTTTTCAACTGATTCTTATAGATTTAGGCCACTGAATGCAGAAAAAATAACAAAAATTGTCCATCACGTCACGTTTTTATGCAATACTTGTTGAATAATCTTAAAAGTTGGTTTTCGACATAAAGCAGCAGAAATATCCCGGATGTAATTTACATTAAAAATTTATTTTTACATCAGAATTGTATTTATTAATGTAAACCATTCCATGTTTTGGGAAAAACCCATATATGATGGAAACTATAGAGAATATTATTTTAAAGCAGATTTGGTGCGCTCAAATACGCCCACTTGTGCTCAGTCAACTGTATTGCCTTATAGAAGCAAATTCGATAAAAGTCAAGTATGAAACATTTGTAGAGCTGAATGCAATCTACAATATTTTTGAACTGAGTACTCCATTATCTGTTGCATTTACGCAGTAACAGTGTTGCAACTTTATCCTTAACACGAAAAAACATTCTATTTATATAATAAGGTTTAAAGGCCGTTTCTATTATAAATGGAAAAAATAATACACTCCTCTATTCAGCAAAATTGTAGATTACATTCAGCCAAACAAATGCTTCATACATATTTTTTACAGATTTTGCTTCTATGAGGCACTGCAATTGAATGTGCGTAAGTAACCCTGTATTGAATATTGAATAGAAAAAAATAGTAGAGGTAAAATATTTCAGTCCAGTAGTATTTTTCCTGTATTTATTAAGTAAAAATTTACAAAAATAATAAAAAAGACCTTATTTAGGGTCTTTATTACGAATCTGTGATAATAATTTTTCCACCCAATTAATGACTTATCCATATTAGAACCATAATTTGCAAAAAATCTGTACGTAATGGAGAGAAACGGAAATCAGTTTTAGATTCAGCACCTCAAAAAACATATAATTCACCTAAAGTATCTCATGCATCTGGAAAAAAATTATTTTTTGCAGATCTGTGTAATAGGCGCGCGATTGAGGACCGGTGTTAGGCGGGGCTGATGAATCCTCCACTTCTTCACTATACTACATTTTACAACTCAAGTAGTACGAAATATCCAAGGCTATGCTTTACAAATTCTATCTATCATTTTTCTTCTCATCATCATCATCATCATCATTTTATTTAAAATACAGGGATACCTCGATATAAGACAGCCTCGTTATAAAACAACCTCGATATAAGACAATTCGATATAAGACAATTTTTGTTTTATATCGAACAAATCCCTTTGACATAGTTGGTAAGGATACCAGAACGTGAACGTTCCGTGGGGCAAACCATAGGCAACATGAGGGAACTCCAATAGGGAATCCGCTGTCTCCAGCATTGGCTGATCTTGTAATGACCACATTACTTGACGATGTGCTGACCAAGATCGATATCACAGTTCCGTGTATTAGAAAATATGTCGACGATTTGTTCACCGCTCTTCCAGCAGACAAGATTGAATATGCAAAGAACGCTTTTTTTTTGCTATTTTATACATGTTTATCGTTAGTTTCATTGTTCATAATTCGTGCAAAGTGTAATTAAAGGCTTTATTAGGCGTTTCATTGTCGAAACAACGCTTCTGGAATTTAATCGGAGTGATTTTTTGTGATTTGTGGCTACATAGTTTTGCTGGATTTGTTTGTTTACATTGTGCACAGCTGCTGATAAATTGGGCGATACCGTATCGTTACCCGCTATATCGATATTCGCGCACGCAACTAAGGGCATACCTACTGGTACACTCCTAACACGATTTTCGTTTTTGTTTGTCAAAAATGACAGAGTGTACCGCTTGCGATCGTTGCGCGAAAACGATAAAGAAGGAAGAGGACCTTTTAAGATGCATGGGTTTTTGCGACCAAGTGTGTCACACTCGGTGCGCTGGCTTGAACGCTACTTTCATGAAATTCGTCCGGTCAAACAACAATTTGTTTTGGATGTGTGATGAATGCGTTAGGCTTATGAAATTCGCACGTTTGAAAAGTACCGTGTCGTCCCTGGGAAACGTGATAACGTCAGTCGTAGCAGGGCAAATGAGCGGAATCTCGGAGCTAAAAAACGAAATCGTGCGGAACAACAACGAGGTTGCCAAACTCGCCGATAAGGTCAATGCGGCAACCCCAATGCGAATACCAGCTCGCGATCGTCCTGCTAAACGTCGTCGCGGCGACTCGGAAACCCCGAATAAACCGACTACTGGCACCAGACTCGTCGATAACCCCGAAAATCTTGTGGTCGGCACCCCGCCTAAGCTATTCTGGGTGTACCTCTCGCGTTTCCACCCTACCGTGACCTCTGAGGTTGTCGAGCGGCTTGTTCGAGATGGTTTACGAAACCAGGAGCCCGTTCGTGTGATTTCACTGGTGAAAAAGGGGGCCGACCTCCAATCGCTCAACTTATTTCGTTCAAAGTTGGCATTCCCCTGGCGTACAAAAATGCGGCCCTGAACCCAGATACTTGACCACAGGGAATTGTATTTAGGGAATTCGACGATGCGCGAACGAATTCAGCGGTATGGATGCACCCCACCGCTCCCGACCCTCTCGCTACTCCTTTAGTTGGACACAATGATAACTCCGGTGCTGGCTCATCATCTGTAACTCCAATGGTGCTAACTCCAGTCCCTTTAGAACTTCCTTCGACTGCAGCTCCATCGCTGACCCCTGCAGTAGAGGGACCATAGTTCCCGTAACACCGACGACACTTGACTACACCGAGTTTCTACTGGCCGACTGTCAACCCGACGCTATTGCCATCTTCAAACGACCGATTATTTCACCAAACATAACACTGGGACGCACTGTTGTTAGTATTATGGATGCCCCCGACCCCCCCACCGTAGTCGCGCTATTGCCGCCAGCGTTCATCAGTCGTTCCGGTCCTACGCGTGAGTGCGGGGAAAGGGGCTTCCAAAATTCTCTTCACGGCAAGTACACATTTGTTAATATACATTCGGCGACTGACTCGTACCGTGTTTCCAGTACTAAACATTTGCATGTTCCGACATCGGTCCTTACTGAACGACACGTTGATGACGACACTCCAACTGCTGAACTGACATTCCACCAGAATGACCGTGACCTAAGACATCCGCATGTCTCCTCGCTCAACGTGATATTGGGACGCACTACAGATGGAATTATGGACGCCCCCGACCCCCCCGCCGCAGTCGAGCTCTTCCAGCCAGCGACCAGCAGCCGTCCCGGTCCTGCTGGTGGGTGCAGGGAACGGGGCTTCCAGAATCGCCTTCCAGGCAAGTTTGAAATCGCTGATCCCAGCCCCACTGCTGATTCGCTCTCCACTTCTAGTTCATCACCATCGAGCCTCTTGAAATTCCATCCCGTTCACGTCTATTACCAGAACGTTGGTGGTATGAACACGAGTGTTCCTGACTACCTGCTAGCATGCGCCGACAGTCCGTACGAGATAATTGTGCTGGCTTGACAATCGTACGTGCTCTCGGCAGATATTTGGGCCGAACTACGAAGTCTTTCGCTGTGATCGAAGTGTGCTCAACAGCCGCAAAGCTACGGGAGGCGGAGTCTTGATTGCGGTCCACCGCCAGTTTCAGACCTTCGTCATCGAAAACGTCGAGTGGTTACCGGTCGAGCAAGTATGGGGAAATATCAAACTTTCAGACCGTAGACTATTCTTGTGTGCTATCTACGTTCCTCCTGACCGCATCCGAGACCCGGTTATTCTGAATGCACATATTAATTCAGTTAACCAAATAGCATCGATGGCATCTGCGTCGGATGACATTATTATTCTGGGCGATTTCAATCTACCAAGCATTAAGTGGCGTGAACGGGTACCTGTACGCTGACATGGGTTCGTCAACTCTATCGCCTATCAATATTGAATTGCTCGATTGCTATAGTACTGCAACCGTTCAACAAATAAACGATATATGAAAATGGGCTTACTACCAGCCTTTATTGGTTATGTACAAATACATTGCCAGGTATGCTCAATATGCCCCTTGCAGCTATGCCAATCAAAAATAATTGTAATAATGCGATAAAACAAAAGATTATCTCAATTATACAAAGTGATTGTTCATATATTGTAATAGTAACCATATATGGAGTGGAGAAGTCCATAGCACACAACAAATGGCATATAAAGCTTATTTTATGGGTTGCAATTCTTATGATATTTTTACAATCCTGAGTTGGCTCGAGTTTTTCTCAATATCCCAGACAATCAACATCAACAAGTTCATTAAACAAATTAGCCAAATTGATGTGCTAATATGCCCAAATGAACGGTGGCCTGTTTTGCCCCGTATGCTCATTATGCCCCTATCACCCCTATGTAACTAAAAAAGTAGATCTGTGACGATGGCGCCTACCCCGCTTGTCAAGCATGTTCTGCATCATCCAGCTCTGCTAATTACTACAAGCCAACAAATTATCCGTGACGTAAATATTGCGCCTCCGGCCGTCTTCTACGCCTACGTCTATGCTGATTTTGGGGATATTTTAAATGTTTTAAGCAGCATCAACTGGAGCACAGTTTTAAATAATGACGATATAAACACTGCTGCCACAACCTTCTCCAATATCTTGAACTACGTTATCGATCGTCACGTTCCCAAAAGAACTGCTCCCGCTCAGTACCAGACACCCTGGCTAAACACTATGTTGCGACGTCTCAAATCCGAAAGGAAAGCGGCTCTAAAGAAATTTACGAGGTACAGGACCCTACCCCTCCGCAACCACTACCTGTCGATTAATACAAGATACAAACGCCTGAGTCGTTCCTGCTTTCGAAACTACCTGAGAAATGTCGAGCGAAGATTGAAGCGTAACCTTAAATCTTTTTGGACATAGGTCAACCAGCAACGGAAAGATGACGGTCTACCCTCGGTTATATTCCTGGGTAATAAAACGGCGAGCAACTCTCAGCAAATTTCTGAACTGTTTTCGATGAAATTCTCCAGTGTATTTACTGATGAAAGTTTGACGATTGCAGAGATATCCACAGCGACCGAGTGTGTTCCTTTTCTGGGTCATTCATTGAACAACCTCACCATCGACGAAGTGATGGTTACATCGGCCGCCGCGAAGTTGAAACTTTCTCGAGCCGTTGGACCGGACGGTATACCACCTGTGTTCCTGAAAAAATGCATCCACGCTATCGCTGCTCCAATGAGCCATCTTTTCAGCTTATCCGTTAACTCAGGTTCCCCTCAGCATGGAAATCGGCCTACATGTTCCCTGTGCATAAAAAGGGAAATAGGAAAAACGTAGATAACTATCGAGGAATCTCTGCTCTAAACTCAATTTCGAAACTGTTTGGGCTCGCCCTGTTTGAACCAGTATTTGCATTTTTCAAACCGTACATCTCTGATAACCAACATGGATTTATGCCCAAGCGCTCCACGACTACCAATCTCTTGACTCTTACATCCTACGTGATAAATAGTTTCGATGCTCGGTCGCAAACAGATGTCATTTACACTGATCTTTCCGCAGCTTTCGACAAATTGAACCACCAAATCGCTATTGCTAAACTGGATAAACTTGGCATAGGTGGTCCGTTGCTGCGTTGGTTCCGTTTATACTTATCCGATCGCCACTTAAAGGTGAACATTGAGGGCAGTCTCTCTGGATCGTTCACTGCTCATTCTGGAATACCACAAGGCAGCCATCTTGGTCCTTTAATATTCCTTATCTACTTCAATGACGTCAACTACCTGCTTAAAGGTCCGCGACTCTTGTTTGCTGACGACCTCAAGTTATACTCAAAAGTTGAAAATCTATCCGACGCCGCTGTCCTTCAGGAGGAACTATCGACCTTTGACAAATGGTGTGTCGACAACCGAATGCTGCTTAACCCCAACAAGTGTGAAGTCATCACATTTTCCAGAAAGCTGAGCCCGTTCGCTTTTGACTACAAGCTGTCAAATACGCCATTACGTCGTGAAAACTGCGTCAAGGATCTGGGGATACTGCTCGACTCTAAACTCACATTCAAACAGCACATCGCGTACATCGTGGACAAAGCCTGCAGAAACCTCGGCTTCATTATGCGCATCGGCAAGAACTTCAACGATGTTTACTGCTTCAAACCTCTTTATTGCGCATTAGTCCGCTTCAAGCTTGAATACTGTGCTCCTGTTTGGAGCCCATACTATCAAAATGGACTTAGCCGAATCGAGTCAGTGCAGCGGAGATTCATTCGTTTTGCTCTTCGGAAGCTTCCGTGGAATAACCCTTTCCAGCTGCCAAGCTACGAACAACGCTGTAGGCTCATCGACCTAGACCCCCTTCATGTTCGTCGCGATGTAAATAGAGCAACAATTGTCTCCGATTTATTGACCTCATGGGTGGATTGCCCGTATATATTGCAAAACCTTGATATTCACGTCCGGAGTCGTACATTGCGCAATAGCCACTTTTTACACGTGCCGAATCGACGGACTAACTACAGCAGCTTCAGCACGATTACCGGTCTCCAACGCCACTTTAACCGCTTTTACTCCAGCTTCGAATTTGACGTCAGCCGTAACGTGCTGAAAAATCGCTTTTTTCAATAGCGCGTAGTTTTTAGGTTAAATTATCATTTGGGCCACAAGGCCTGTTGATGTACAAATAAATAAACAAATAAACAAACAAATAGAACGCTCTCAACAGCTATGACTCGCATGTTTAATTCACCAACAAGTCAGAAAAAGACAACCGATTACCATACTTAGATATGATTGTAATAAGAACCGGGAAACAAAAAATTCTCACTGATTGGTATCAGAAATCTGTGGCATCGGGTAGAATTTTTATCTCACTCCACCCGCTGGCACAAAAATTAAACACGGCTACCGGCTTCAGTGGCAGAGTATTTCAGTCATCCACGAGCAAATCGATTGATGAGAAAAAGACAATCGTACGTAAGCTATTACTTACTAATAACTATCCGAGCTCACCGATCAACGGGCTGATCAATAGGTTTATTAACCAAAGCAGACAAAATTGTGAAGAAGTGAACTCGGAGTAAAAAGTATATCTATCGTTGCACCATGTTGATGCCCTCACCCCTGCATTGGCAAGAAGTATTAAACAAAACTTCAAAAATGTCACTCTGAGTTTCAAATGCGTCAAAAACAACAGATTACTATTCACGAAACTCAAAGATTTCTCACCGCATCTTGCAATGAGAAACGTAATTTACCGTGTTCCATGCGCCGATTGTGATAGTGCTTATGTTGCGCCCGTGCGCTGCACCAGTTATATGAGACTAACCTGGATATTTGAAAATTTTCTTGTAAAGCCAGTTACATAAATTACGAAAATTAAGATATAAAAAATAGCTTTTTAACAAATTTAATATAATGCCAATGGTGCTCATATACAACCATAATTTAATTTATATCTAAAATACTATGCACATGCGAGATTTACGGCTCGAAAACTACGTAACAACTTGAACTTATACCTGAAAATATAAATCAGAGATACTGAAACGAGCCAATACAGTCTCTAAGTTAATAAGCATTTCCTCTTACCAACACTAATATGCAGAGATATAGCGCCCTACACGCTTACTTTCCAGCATTTATTGGTTATGTACAAATACATTGCCAGGTATGCTCAATATGCCCCTTGCAGCTATGCCAATCAAAAATAATTGTAATAATGCGATAAAACAAAAGATTATCTCAATTATACAAAGTGATTGTTCATATATTGTAATAGTAACCATATATGGAGTGGAGAAGTCCATAGCACACAACAAATATTTATGGGTTGCAATTCTTATAATATTTTTACAATCCTGAGTTGGCTCGAGTTTTTCTCAATATCCCAGACAATCAACATCAACAAGTTCATTAAACAAATTAGCCAAATTGATGTGCTAATATGCCCAAATGAACGGTGGCCTGTTTTGCCCCGTATGCTCATTATGCCCCTATCACCCCTATGTAACTAAAAAAGTTACTCTGTTCAGTTTTCTCTATAAATTGTACTATAGAAATATTACTATTATAACATATTTGAGACGAACCAGCCTATGGCTGAAAGTCTCGTTAATAAAGAAAATTATTATTATTATTTATTATTATTATAACATATTCGCATAATAACTAATGTAAAAGGTCTACTATGACTATGATTTGACGACTAAATAAATAGATAAATATACCGTATGTTAGACCTTTGCAAGGGGCCGTGCAATAATTACGTAAGGGCTTTTTCCTCATTTTTGAACCCCCCCTCCCCCCTATATAAGATTTTGTAAGATTTTGGCCTATCCCCCCTCCCCCAATAAAAAAATCTTAGTAAGATTTTTTGAAACATCAAAACTCAAGTTTTATTTAAAAAGTTAGACATTGAAAGAATATTAAAACAATTAACAAAGTTTAAACAAGTTTATAAAAACCAAAGTCCAAAAAAATTAATAAAAAAACAATATCGATTATCTGTTGTAAATCCCTTTATGGCCAACTCACGAACAGAACGTATTTCAGCATTGAGGTTGTCAATAAATGTTGGTGTATGCTCAAAAACTCACTAGTGTTCACTTAATTCGCATTGATCCACTCTAAATCGTCTAAATACGTGTCCTCGTCAAATAGCGTACAAAGAACTTCTTTGCCTCTTCTAGATGCCACGCGACATGGTCTTATGTTGGAATTGGCACTCCGTTGCGTCTAATGTACAGATCTGTAATGATCACTCGCGGTTTCCTTGGAAGCAAAATACTGACCCCACACTGGTCACATGCGGCATTCAAGATCTTTAGGAACAGAAGAACAATACATCCCAAGAAACATTTTTGTTGTATAGTAGCTTAGCACTAGTTCCATTGGTACAGCTATACATTAGTTGAATAAGCTACTTTTAAACAAAAATGTTTCTCGTGATAGCATAAGGGATTTTGCGGCTGCCTGGCGGGATTGAGATAAGCAATTGCAACGAAATATGTTGGAATAATCCAGCTTTCCACGAGTGATAATGGCGGCTGATGGGTACAACTTTCTGAAGGGTGTAGTTAAGTTATGACATTCAATGCAGGAGCGGTTACTGCGGTTACTATGGAAGCCACTACGGTTGTTTGGTGATTGGTAAACATTGTTTAGTTTTCGCAGACCCGCCGAAGAGGAATTTAGTTGAAGAGAATCGAATTTTGTGCTTTCTTAGCTATTATTTTGTGAAACAGTCTTTGCATTGGGTCAATGTGACAATATTTCAGCAAAGAATAGTTACAAAGCTGCGCTTCCGTATAACTAAATTCCTTTTCGGCAGGTCTGCGAAAACTAAACAATGTTTACATTTTTCCACTCAACCAGCAAACAACCGTAGTGGTTTCCATAATAACCGCAGTGACCGCTCCTGCATTGAATGTCAAAACCGAGCTGTGCCCTTCAGAAAGTTGTACCCATCAGCCACCCTCATCGCTCGTGGAAAGCTGGATAGCATAAACCGATGACATCAGATGGCTCAAGAACAAGTAGCCCAACTGTTGTTTCCCTGAGTGGGCAAGGCTAAAATACTCAGCAGGTTGCTATGCCTTTCCTTGCAGTATGAAGGATTTCGACACTTCAAAACTTATCTATTTGAAATTTTTAGTAACAAGTAATATGGGTTGCTATTGAAAATGTGAATTTTTCATAATTTTTTCGTGTGTGAAAATCTTACGTAAGAAATGATTAAACCCCCCTCTCCCCCAAATAAGATTTTGTAAGATTTCGCGGAACACCCCCTCCCCCCATTATGCCTTACGTAATTAGTGCACGGCCCCCAACGTGGATTTTCTTTTTACCAAAATCAAATCAAAGCATTGCCAAATTTGCGATGCTGACCCATTTACCGGTTAGCGTTAGCTTTCGCTAAATTTCTGGTTAATTTAGAGGTTATCATGCTAAAGTTTTGAATTAGTGGATGGGCTTTTAATGAAGCTAAAACCTGTGGTCTTGACATCGATTTTAAGTAACAACAAGCAGTCATAACTCATATCACATCACATCGAAGCTCATTTTGCGAATAAATTTAATTATGTATTTACCCATATTTTAAAATTTTATTACTATTTTTCAGATCTTTTGCTGTTGGGATGTGTTCGAAAGTCGCGTCAATGATCGAATCTTTACAAACACCAGTTAGCATGAAGATATTACTGATTCCGGTACTTCGTCACATGTATCATGATGCCAATACAGCTGCGCTTGTTAGAACATTATGTAGAAATTTATTGCCAAAATATCCTTCAGAACAGTTTGTAATTGCTATTCTTCAATCATTGTCACATTTGTCATATGTTACATCTGTGGATATACCAGATCAGGTAGATTTATTACTGGTGTACCTGAACGATCCGAGAAGAAGAGTACAATTTGCAGTTTTAAATGCTTTAAACAAACTTGCCGAAAAAGGGGCATATCTTTGGTCGAACGAATCCATTAATAAGTTACTAAAACTAGCTCTAAAATGTAGTTTTCCTAATATGACATTAGACGTGATAATTACACTTACTGGTTGTCCCACAACCTGTTCAACTATGTTGAATGACGAGCAAGATCAAATAATTCAGATGTGTAAACGCTGTTTGACATTGGATCACAATATCATGGGAAAGGCGTTAACTATTTTGACGAGTTTGATTACGTATTGGTAAGTAAGAAGAAAAAACGAGTAGCAGTTTTTACAATAATATTTCTTTGTTGTAGTGACTCTGAAAACATTTCTTCGCCGAATTGCTTTCAAGAATACCTCACATTAAATCTGGAATACTTAATTAATTCGGCATTACACAAAGAAGCCTGCCTGAAAGACTTTCGAGTATATCTAAAATGCGGTATACATTTAGCTAAATTGGATGATGAGTTTTGTTTAATTTTTGCTGAAACGATTTCTGAATTATTGTTAGAGGATTGCGGTAAGTTCTGTTTTATATAGGATAAGGGTAAAATGGGTCACTTAAAGAAAGCATTCGATGTTTTTCTCTAAGTTTTCATTCTTTACTTTAACTTTATTTAGATAGTCAATAATGATCTCCTCCAAAAAATCATCAAGTCCGATTTTTCCGAATTTTTATGTTGTACACTAGCTGACCCGACAAACTTCGTATTGCCACAACTGTGTTGTATATAAATCGTGAATCTCGGATGACCTTTCCCACAATCTTGAGTTTTGCAAGTTTAGCATTTAAATAGCATTTAAATATTCGTCATCATTACGAACCATTTCGCCGAATACCATTTTGCGGAACACCAATTCTCGGTTGACCATAACGCGGAATATAGCGCTTCGCAGAATACCATTTCGCGAAAAACCTTACGCGGGATGTACCATTTCACTGAAAATATTTTCGTAGAAAGTACCATTTCGCAGGGGTGACCCAACCGAAGGATAGTAATAGAGGTCAGTAGATCTAGGAAAATAAATAAACCAAGATAGAGGACATCTCTACGGAGGGCTGCCCCCCGCAGTGGCCGGCGTTTCCGACGGCAGGTCGGCGGCAACACTCGCGGCCTGTGGTCGTCTCGCGCTGAATTATCTAATGTTGGTATTGATAGTTTTTGGTGGTCTTGTTATTGATTAATGTTTTAAGGAAGAGTCTAAAATTTCTCGAGTTCGATTAGTTCATAAGTTACGCAAAAATTTCGGTTTTATTTGTATGAGAGTCCTTATCCCCCTACCATAGGGGTGAGGGGTCTCAAACCATCATTAAAAAAAATTCCTGCCTCCAAATTTGGTTCCATTTGCTTGATTACTTCTCGAGTTATGAGGAAATTTGTCTTTCATTTGTATGGGAGCCCCCCCCCCCTCCTGAAGCGGGGAGAGGTTTCAATTCTCCATAGAAAACATTCTTGTCTCCAAAAACACCCACATGCCAAATATGGTTCCATATGATTAATTTTTTTTATAGTCGCTTTAACAGCTTGGGTCATTCGTGACTTCTGCGGGGTTGAGATTTGAACGCGGGTCCTCGGCGTAAGAAGCGTGAATGCTAACCACTATGCCAGGACTGACCCCCATTTTGATTAATTAATACTCGAGTTGTAATTTGTATTTCATTTGTATAGGAGCCCCCCCCCCCCCCTCCTAAAGTAGGGAGAGGTTTCAATTCACCATATCAAAAATTCCTGTCTCCAAAAACACCCACATGTCAAATTTGGTACCATTTGCTTGATTAGTTCTCGAGTTATGAGGAAATTTGTATTTCATTTGTATGGAAGCCCCCCCTCTTAAAAGGGAGAAGGGTCATTATTCTCCTCCTAAAGAGGGGAGGGGTTTCAATTCACCATAGAAAAAAATTGCCTACAAAAACACCCACATGCTAAATTTGGTTCCATTTACTTCATTAGTTCTCGAGTTATGAGGAAATTTGTATTTCATTTGCATGGGAACCCCCCCTCCTAAAAAGGTAAGAGGTTCTAATTCATCATAGAAAAAATTCATGCCTACGAAAACACCCACACGCTAAATTTTGTTCCATTAGCTTGATTAGTTCTCGAGTTATGAGAAAATTTGTATTTCATTTGTATAGGAGCCCCCCCCCCCTCCTAAACTGGGGAGGGGTCTCAAGTCACCATAGAAAAAATTCTTGTCTCCGAAAACAACCACATGTAAGATTTTGTTCCATTTGCTTGATTAGTTCTCGAGTTATGCAGAAATTTGTGTTTTATTTGTATGGGAGCTCCCCCTCTTAGCGGGGGGAGGGGTCTCTAACCATCATAAGAACATTCCCTGGCCCCAAAAACCCCTATACGCAAATTTTCACGCCGATCGGTTCAGTAGTTTTCCATTCTATAAGGAACATACGGGCAGACAGACAGAAATCCATTTTTATAGGTATAGATTGCTGTATCGAATATTATCTTGTTCTCACTAATACATTGAAGGTATGCTTATCAAACTAGGAACAGGCTTCTGCCGTGCCCTGCAAAAAATCTCAATTCTCGGCGTTTTATAGCCAAAGCGCAGAAGACGAAACGATTTGCTTTTTCTCAGTCGGATGTTACCTTCTCCGATGCGACGAGTTTTTTGTTGCTTTTGCTGTACTTTGTTGCTTTGCTTTGCCGCCGAGTGAGCATCAGTTTGGTTTCATCTTTCTTTTTCTGTCGGAGCGCTACCGAACGCATGCTCTCAAGTTCACTGAGCAAATCGTTCCAGTCCATATAATTGCATGTAGCATATTCTCTTTGGGACACGGAGCAATAATAGTCTCGTGTCTCCAGTGCGCGACGAAAGGATTAGCTCTGCTTGTCATTGTGCTCCTTCTGCGCAAGATGAGTGGTCGTAAGAGAAAACAATATTCAGGCATCGTTCGGAGGGAGAGGAAACGGTTGAACAGAAAATGAAAGCACTTGATCGTTGCGAGAAGCAAATTGCTCTGCCTCTGTATGTATAAGACGAGCAAAACGAAGCCTGACTAGGAAGAAGATAACTGCCGTGGGAAGCGTATTTGTCCCATGTTACAAAACACGAAGATGAGAAAATCGCACACAAAGTTGAAAAACGGATTTTTCTGAAGTTTTGGTTTTGATGCTAATAATACAAGCCCCAGTGGAATTATATTCCTTTTAAGGGGCTTGTTGGCTTGAATATATAGAGAACAAATTTAATTAGGGTTTATTTCTAATTCCCGTCGTAGTAAGGCACTCTAATTTTCATCATTTCTAAGGTGGATTTAATCAATAATCCAAGAGCTCTGCTGCTGATTTGACTCAAACGCACTTACCTTCCGATCCGTGCCCACTTTGAATTCACTAAAGAATTTGATTGAAATTACGCAACTGACTTTATATCTTAAATTCGTCGTACCGTTTTAAAATCCGTTCATCAAAATTTTTCATAGTCCGAACTAAAAATCACAATAATGTTTACGAAGCTAGCGCGCATGTATTTGTGTACGATTTGTTTGAATAGTGCGTAGTGTTTTACTGTCATCGGCACATGTCTGCTGTCTTTAGTACATGTTAGTATCACAGTGGGATGTGGCATGTGGGACGGGTGATCTAAGAAATAAATGTAGAAATTTTGACGTAGGACTACGTCTTTCAGGAAGGTAGCTGGTACAGGGGGTAATTCTAAAAAATCGAAAAATGCGAGCGTCACGAAAAATTAAAGATATTGAGCGCTAATAGCTTAGCGGTTTCCAGATCGATCCAGAAAGTTGTGAACCTTGCTACAAACAACTGGTTGTCTTAATCAGTTAATTTCATTGCAGACCTAATTTTATGAATGTTTCTTATAGCATTTTTTCTCAGCTTTCCAATGGTTTCTTAAAATGAAAATCGGTTGGGGGGCTCATGATGAAAACGGCCATTTTTTGATAAAATCCAATATGGCGACCAAATCCAAGATGGCGGCCAAAATTTTTTTTGCTCCATTTGAAAGCCCTGTTCTTTACAGAACCGAGCCATTTGTTAGTTGTTTCATGGCAAATTTATGAAATATCACATGATATAGATCTCAAGGTTTGCTCAAAAATCAACTTTTTTTAAACTGTTAGGCCCCTTGGCGAACGAGGGGTCCACTATTTCGAGGTATCAAAAGTGTAATTCTTATTTTTGAATCATTTTCAACCAATTAAGTGCAAAAGTTCCGATATTTGAAGACCTCGTGTCAGTACACACGTCACACGCAGCACTTTGCACGTCGTAAGGGCCTACATAGTGTCGTCGTCCTGAAAATAAAACTAAGTTAGATCAAAACTTCTCGGTCGGTGGTTTCTACAGTTGACGGAGGAAGAGGCACAATCTGTGTGTCTAAAAATAACCCAAAAACCAGATAGGTCTCTATATTAATAAGGGGGGTTGCGCGGTCTTCTGCGGTCTGTCCAGCGTCTCTATGGTTCAAAGGTACACGGGTACCAGCGAGCCATACGCCCTGGCAGGTGTTGTGGGTTCAAATCCGGTTATAATCTCTAATTATAGCTTGGTTCGACCCATGCACCTTCCAGCATTGGACAAAAGAAGGAAGTCACGACAACTTGTTAAGCGTAGCTACCTATTACCCCCCCCTTCCTTTCCACTCTTTCCCCTACTTCCCAAAAAAAAATTTCATTACTTTCATCTACCGTCCCTCCATTAATTGTAAAAACCACTGTTTCTAAGGCCAGGCGTTCTCAAGTTATTCAAATGTGAAAACTAAAAATTTTCTATTAAAGTCAACTTATGGAAAGTATCCGATAACCGTGTAATCGAGCTTCACGGATTTGAACCAAATTTTGTCGGATCAGGTCAGAAAGCAAAAATCTTAAATTTGGTGCCGATTGATGCTCTCACGATTAGTGGTAGTACCTCCTTTTTAAAAAGGAAAGACCCGCTTTGTCAAACCTTTTTATTATCATTCACTTATAGATAAACCCGATTTAATACACCTGTTGGTGGAAGGAATCTTTGTTATACCATCTCATTTGTCATTTGAGATAGAATTCGATACGTCTTCGGAACAGACTTTTTGATAAGACTATGGTTATCATCAATATAATATACTGAATAAATTTGTAGAATATTTGAATATAATCAAAAAATCGTGTGTAAAGTTTTGGGTAGAATTGATATCTAGGAGGGGACACTACACTGGAAAGTCGAGAAACTCCTTTGTTTTTAGGAGGCCTTCAGAAATGTTGAGCCCAAAGAATTTTTCGATGCGTGGTATCGTTGAAAATTTACAATAAAAACCCGAATTAATCCACCTAGCGGTGTGACCTAGCCTTTCTACTGCCGCAATAATTATTTTTTAATTTCCTAGGAACATCTATAATTAACTTGACTATATTTTTAAATATCCGTTCCTCAGAGATGGGCACCGCTAATCAGCTAACCGCTAACCTTTTAGCCAGCAAGTAGTGCGTTCGCTAGGTTTGAAATCTGTTAGCGCTTTCATTAGCTTTCGAGAAGTTAAAGTGCCACTAAATAAACTACTAGCCGCTAATTTTTGAAAATAATAACAAAAATAAGTGTGCGGTTTTTTACAAATTGATAAAATTGCTCGCTGCTGTTCGCGACGCGAGCAAATATAGTTCATTCATGGCTAGTTGAACTATTTCCAAAAATTATTTTCAAAAATTAGTGGCTGGTAGTTTATTTAGTAGTACTTATGTTTATCGGAAGGTAATAGAAGCGCTAACACATTTAAAACCTAGCGAACGTGCTACTCGCTAGCTAAAATGTTAGCGGTTAGCTGATTAGCGGTGCCCACCTGTGCCGTTCCTTATTATTTAAAATTCTTATATCTGAAAAAAAAAGGTAATATCTGAATCTGAAAAAATAACTGAGTAGAGCATTAGATATGAAAAACGAAAAAGTGAAATTGGACTTTTTCTTAGTTGGCGCTCTTTCAGTTAATTATTTTTGCATGAAAATCGATACTAAAAATAATCATTAGTTTGATCGTATCGTTTATATGATATTGCCCTTTAGATGTTTTAGGAAATGATGAGATCAAAGAAACAAAAGCAGCGCCATAAACATGCTTGAGGTTGGCGATATGATCGACATAATTTTCGGCGCTTGTTATTTTTCCTGATATGAGTGGACCCATATTAATTTATGTATTAAAACATGATACATGACATTTGATATTATCTTTTAAAGTGTCACTAGCGTAAACAAATTGTACAGAATTATTAGTATTTCTTCCTCTTTTTCATATAAAATTTCTAAGCTCTAGCATCTATTGATTGGAAAAGCATCTATTGATGCGCAAAATTTGTTTGAAATTGGCATAAATTTATTTGAGAAAATAAACTCATTAGTATTTTAAATACTATACACCACTATACCTATATGATTAAATCAAATACTTTTCTTCGCTTTTTGCTTTGCTCGTCCGATTGCGAGTAACAGCAAGTAAAGAAAATGACAATTGAAATGTTTCTCACTCTTCTTGTATTTCTATGCAAATTTTAAAATTGCAAATTACATATACATACATACACACATACACGCATGCATACATACATACACATACATAGCACATACATTGAATACACATACAGCACATACATCGACCCTTGATTAATTTCAGGGTGTCGATTTCCTGGAAAAACCTGGAAAATCAGGGAATATCAGGGAATTCATTTTTGGATCAGGGAAATCAGGGAATATCAGGGAATTTCGAAATTCAATCAGGGAAATTTTGTTTACCCGGCCAACTTTCGAATCAAATCAATTTTCGTGGAAAATATACGCAGATTGATCGGTTGAATTAAAACTTATTACATGTCTAGTGGCGATTCGATTATCTTTCAGTTTGCCGTAAATTTTTTATTTGTTTTGCGCCGTACAATTGTCAGACTTCACTCGCTGTAGTGCTCGAAATCGGCAATGGCAGGTCTCACGCACTTCACGGTGCAGACATCAAGAGCACAAAGCGGGATACATACTGTTATTTACACGCGATCTACAGCGTTTTCACCAATTGCAGAATTTTACACTCAGAAGTCCCAAGCATTGATCATCTTCCTTCAGTGTCCATGATTCATATCCGTTAACGGTTACCGGGAGCATTAACGTTCTGTAAAATTTGCGTTTATGCGAGTTGGCAACCTTCGGGACTGGTTCAGCTGGTTACGTAATACGCAGAAAGCTTACATGTTTCTCTGTTCTGACGTGATCCGCAGTGAGCATGCGACTCTTGGCCTAGTTCTTCTCATTTGTCATTTTCTGGCATTCGACATCAAACAAGCTGTTACACTCACCCTTATTCTGCGAGACGAGTGACGTAACTAATTTGGAGTCATCGCGAATGAGGTGACAATTGTCGCCTGGGTGACACGGTTTGTCACTTAGGTGACACGGGGTTGTTACCTAGGTGACACGGTTGTCACCTAGGTGACAGCACTCAATTCGACTCGCCGTGGCGAGTCACGGCGAGTGACAATTGTCGTATTGAGTCACGTGACTCGCGGAATAAGGGTGATTGTCTTCCCCACGTCGTGCCTATCACTTCCCTCGTAGTTGTTGGCGCTATGGCGGATCCTCCACAGCCTACTTACGTCTTATTCCCTTTCGTCCTGCTGTTCTGCGATTCGTTGATCAAGCTTTCTGGTGTACTCCACTGCAACGTCATATGCCGTAAACCGCTAGATGTTGAAATGCAACATCCTCTCAGTGCGAGCCTTCGCCGATTTCGATAACCTTGCGTGGATCTTACGTCGAGATAGTGGTCAAAGTCACTAAGAAAAGACTGTATATTGTGACTTCCAAAAAGTTTTGACCGTTAAACACGATCGATCTGGGAGCTAGAGTCTTGAATTTTCAAGTCGTGCGCACCCCATAAATCATTTCGAACCTGTCATAGAATTCGTCCCTAGCAAAGCAAAGCAAAGTCTTGAGCATTAACCGTCACTAGACATTATCCTTCTTTATCGACAGACTTCGCAGCCTACTGTTAGAGTACAGGAAAATTACGGGGTCAGTGCAACGATCCTACTGATTCCGTCTAACAAAAACCAGCTAGCCGAGATTCGAACACAACTGGCTTGTTAGAACAGCATCGTACCTCGAAGCTAACTGGGCGGTTCAATTCATCCCTAGTACCATCGAATTTATGATTTGTTGGTGACTATACGTTGATTAAGCTGTAGTTGAAGAATTTGCCTTAATTCTCAACACCCATATACGGTCATCGGACCGAACGGCCGGCCACCGAACTACCTTCGAGTCAATGTTGCTTTCAAGCCTCGATAGTTGCAATCCGAAATCATGACACACAGCTTTAGTCTTAACTGTCCACCATTGAGGGTTAAAATATTTGCCATTTGGACATTTTCCAATAATATATCTGGCTAAAGTTTTGCCGTACCTCGAAGCCAGCAAAACGCACATTTTTGTACCAAAGATCTTTGGGGAATCATCTCCTTAACCCCATGCTTTTTGCAGCAAAGATAACAAGCTGGAACTTCCAGGAAAGTTTTGTTTTAGTTTAACTGAAAACTCGCAGACATGTGTCCACCTTCCAGCGGTAAAGTTACTAGTTTGAGCTGACTGAAAATTAGCAAGATTTGTTATGTTTACACGGCTCTAATTTTTTTTGTATGTAACATCTAAGCTTTGTGCAAAAACAGGTCGATTAGATTATTTCTCAATCTTTGTTTCTTTGGATTCAAGTTGATACCTCAAACATAACTGTCCCTCGATACTCGATAGAAGAGGGCGTTTTCGAAACGTTGGTAAGAAATAGGTTAAGAATCTTTGATATGTGTTCGTAAAGCATGAAGAAATCTAGCTTTAGTTTTCAGCAGCTCGCATAAGCCATGCTAAAGGATTAAAAACTTAAGCCAGAAATCACCCAAATAAGCTTGATATTCGAGTTTTGAGGGTCAGGGAAAAATATTTGAAGCATCAGGGAAAATCAGGGAAAGTCAGGGAATTTTATTTTTGGATTTGAGTCGACACCCTGAATTTATTTCGATTTTATACATTTTAACGGTTTAATATACGGCGCTGAAGTGTTAAAGTTTGAATAACTTTTGAATCAATCGTCCGATTTTCAGTAACTTGGTTTCGTTTTATAGATCTCAACAGTAACTTTCAAATGATAATAAATTGTAGGATGTTTCCTATTGAATTAATGCTTATAAGCAACAAAAAGCAGTTTTAAATACATTTTTTTCACATTTCTTTATGTAACTTTCAAACCACAAGCCCATTCGTCATGAAATTTTGAAGTTAAGGTTTTAAAAGACTCCCTTTTCATATGCAATCAATTTTATTCAAATCGGTTAAGGGACCTATGAGATAATGAAGTCCCATATTTTTCATTATTTCATTATTTTTTGGCTGGTAAACGGCTGAATAATGCGTACCGTCGGTGCCTTGTGCACGTGTAGGCATAAAATAGACCCTACAGTGGTTCATAGCCTCTTATTCAGCAACTCCTATTCCTACCGCCTCGTGGTACCAGCCGGGATACGAGCAACTTTAGTGGAGATCGGGTAACCAACCCCGGTGGAAGCCAGGGTCGTATGCTGACAGGAAAGGAGGGCTCTTTCGAGCTTCGTTGGCCCTCCGGCGAAACAGGGGGTTGGTGTAGCAGGCTTTGCAAGCCGTCACCACGAAAAATATTAAAGCATGGAACGAAGAACAAATATATTCTTACTGGAACAATCGGAATAGACCCACGCGACGAAAAAGGACTATGGATTGGAAACTCGGGACGTGGAACTGCCGATCTCTCAACTTCCAAGGGAGCACTCGAGTGCTCTCCGACGTATTGAAGAGCCGCAAGTTCGACGTCGTAGCGCTGCAGGAGGTGTGCTGGAAGAGCTCAACGGTACGTACGTTCAGAGATGGACATACCATCTACCAGAGCTGCGGCAACACACACGAGCTGGGTACAGCTTTCATAGTGATGGGCGAGATGCGGAAACGGGTGATTGGGTGGTGGCCAATCAATCCTCGAATGTGCAGGTTGAGAATCAAGGGCCGATTCTTCAACATAAGCATCATCAACGTGCACAGCCCTCACCTCAGAAGTACCGATGACGACAAGGATGAATTCTACGCGCAGTTGGAGAGTGAATACGACCGCTGCCCAAAACATGATATCAAGATCGTCATCGGGGATTTCAATGCTCAGGTCGGCCAGGAGGAGGAATACAAACCGGTGATTGGAAGGTTCAGTGCACACCAGCGAACCAATGAAATGGGCCTAAGACTTATCGACTTTGCCGCCTCCAAGAATATGGCCGTACGTAGTACCTTTTTCCAGCACAGAATCCACCATAAGTACACCTGGAGGTCACCAAATCAGACAGAATCACAGATCGACCACGTTTTGATCGACAGTCGGCACTTCTCAGACATTATCGACGTCAGATCCTATCGAAGCGCTAACGTTGACTCGGACCACTACCTAGTGATGGTTAAGATGCGCCCAAGACTCTCCGTTGTGAACAACATTCGGTACCGACGCCAGCCACGGTTAGATCTCGCGCGGCTGAAGCAGCCAGACGTCGCCGCAAACTACGCGCATTCACTCGAAGCTGCACTGCCGGAAGAGGACGAGCTGGACGAAGCCCCTCTCGAGGACTGTTGGAACACTATCAAAACAGCCATCAGCAGTGTAGCGGAGAGCTCCATCGGGCATGTGGCCCGGAATCAGCGGAACGATTGGTTTGACGATGAATGTAGGAGGGTGATGGATGAGGAGAACGCTGCGCGGGCGGCCAAGATGCGCAGTGCCACACGTCAGAACGTGGAAAGACACAAACAGAAGAAGATGCAGCGAAACCAAATCTTTCGGGAAAAAAAAGCGCAACCTGGAAGAGCAGGAATATGCGGAGTTGGAGCGGCTGCATCGTTCTCAGGAAACGCGGAAGTTCTACCAGAAACTGAACGGATCCCGCAAAGGCTTTGTGCCGCGAGCCGAAATGTGTCGGGATAAGACTGGCAGTATTCTGACGGACGATCGTGAGGTGACGGATAGGTGGAAGCAGCACTTCGACGAACACCTGAATGGCGCCCAGGCGGAAAACCATGGCGGCGGGGAAAGCGATTTCGACGGTGCAGCAAACGGGGAAGAGGTGCCAGCCGCAACGATAGGCGAAGTTAAGGAGGCCATCATGCAGCTAAAGAACAACAAGTCAGCTGGAAAAGATGGCATCGGAGCGGAGCTTATTAAAATGGGACCAGAAAAGCTGGCCGTTTGTCTACACCGACTAATTGTTAGAATTTGGGATACGGAACAGCTACCGGAGGAGTGGAAAGATGGGGTTATCTGCCCGATCTACAAAAAGGGCGACAAGTTGGACTGTGAGAACTATCGAGCGATCACCGTTCTCAATGCCGCTTATAAAGTGCTGTCCCAAATCATTTTCCGCCGTCTATCACCAATTGCGAATAGATTTGTGGGAACTTATCAAGCCGGCTTCGTCGAAGGTCGGTCTACAACGGATCAAATATTTACACTGCGGCAAATCCTCCAAAAGGGCCGTGAATACAGAGTTCCCACGCATCATTTATTCGTTGACTTCAAAGCCGCATATGATACCATCGACCGGAAAGAGCTATGGAAAATCATGGACGAAAACAGCTTCCCCAGGAAGCTCATCAAACTGATTAAATCTACGATGGATGGTACGCAGTGCTGTGTTCGGATTTCGGGTGGATTGTCAAGTTCATTCGAATCACACAGAGGGCTTCGTCAAGGTGATGGTCTTTCATGCCTGCTGTTCAACATAGCGCTACAAGGTGTTATGAACCGAGCGGATATCAACACGCGGGGCACGATATTCAACAAATCTAGTCAATTCGTCTGCTTTGCCGATGACATGGATATTATCGGCAGAACATCTGTGGCGGTGGCTGAACAGTACACCAGACTAAAGCGCGAAGCAGAAAAGATTGGGTTAAAGGTAAATACGTCTAAAACAAAGTACATGCTGGCCAGCGGAACCGAGGCCGAACGACACCGCTTGGGCAGTAGTATATTGATCGACGGCGATGAGTTTGAGGTAGTCGATGAATTTGTCTACCTTGGCTCACTGGTAACGGCGGACAATGATACCAGCCGTGAGATTCGGAGGCGTATTATCAGCGGAAGTCGTGCTTACTATGGGCTCCACAAGCAATTGCGGTCGAGCAGACTAAGTCCCCGTACAAAGTGCACCCTGTACAAGACGCTTATTAGACCGGTTGTTCTCTACGGGCATGAAACATAGACAATGCTCGAGGAGGACCTGCGAGTGCTCGGAGTTTTCGAACGACGAGTGCTAAGAACGATCTTCGGTGGCGTACAGGAGAACGGAGTATGGAGGCGTAGGATGAACCATGAACTCGCACAGCTCTATGACGAACCCAGTATCCAGAAGGTGGCTAAAGCTGGACGGATACGATGGGCAGGGCATGTTGCAAGAATGCCGGACAACTACCCTGCAAAGATGGTGTTCGCCTCAAATCCGGTAGGATCAAGACGACCAGGAGCGCAGCGAGCAAGATGGTTAGACCAGGTGGAGCGAGATCTGACGGAGAGTACTCGGTGTCCGAGGAATTGGAGAGCGGTAGCCCTCAACCGAGTTACATGGAGAAATTTTGTTCAACAGGCTTTGTCTTAGGACGGCAAGCCACCTAACCAACCAACCATTTTTCATATTTTTATACATAACTTTTGAACTAAAAGTCCGATCGGTATGAAATTAAATAGCGAACAATGGGACACCTAGACCTTTCATTTGACACTAAGATCATTAAAATCGGTCCAGCCATCTCCGAAAAATGTTGGCTCAATCAAAAGCGTTCCACACACACACACACACACACATACACACACACAGAAAATGCTCAGTTTTCGAAGCTGAGTCGAATGGTATATGACATTCGTCCCACTAGGCTTTCTTTCGATTTTCGGTTTTTCGAGTGATTCCTATACCTTTATACTATATTTTCATATAGTAGAAAGGCAAAACTGTGGGATCGTCTGAAGGGGAAGTGCATAGCTGTGCAATACTTTAAACGCGCTTTCCTCGAAATCATGTGATGGATCAGCACTGTTATACGGTAGTTTATTTTGCTGCAGGAGTGCCAGCGGGCATAATAACTCAGTGAGTAGTAGCTCAGTTAGTGAGAGAGTAGTTTTGGGTCCATCATATCACGAGGATTTGGTTCATATTCAGTAAATGCTCGAACACATAATTCTTCAATATCGGAACACAACGAGTATTCGGATTCGGTATAGCTGCGACATCAATCACAATCGGTCACAACATCTGGTGCCGTGACCAGGATTGTGATAGCAGCGATTAGACGATCAAAAGGGCCATCGCAGCTGTTCCCTACGCCGAAATTTTGTCAATTACCTGGTAGTCTGTTCTCTGTGTAGGCACTGCAAGAATGTGTTCCAAACTGTTGTCTGGCATTTGTGCATGTGACGTGACACAGAATTCTCAAAGCGAGGAAAATCAGCAACTCTCTTATCCGAAAATAGTTTTAAACGTTGCATTTGCTGCTTTGCATCAGTTAGTTGCTGGCAATTCTTTACACAGTTTCCATAGTCAAGCATTAAATTTAGATTATTTTCTTTCGAAAATGATGGACAAGACAAGGCAAGAGGGATCCGTAGTGATGCTAATGTTTATTTGACTGTCAACTCAGTATAAGGCAGTAAGGTACAAAACATTTTGCAAACAATTTTAACTTATTTAGTATTTAGTAGTATATATCATGATAATGAATAAAACGCTGTAAACAATTATCGACTTGCAAAAATTTAGATTTTCCAACCTGCAGCACAATCAAACTATTTTAACATAACAATTTTTCGATATCATCAAATCAAATAGACTTACGTAGTCCTGCGTCACCTATATGCGGTCATGTCTTGTACTCAACCTCTCTGATTTTTTCCTCCTCTCAAATCCTTGAAATTATCCAGGGACGTGAAGTTAGCGATTCTCGTGATCGTCTGCACTCAAAAAAATCGACACATCGTATCCACGTGAAAAATTATGTAAACTTCTGTACAGCAACTTACATGAACTTCATGTACTAGTTAATGGGAACGTTGATAAAATCTACCGGGATCGCACGTAAACTGTGAGTGCGAGTTACCAATAATTCACGTAAATGTAACATGAAAAATGTGATGGATGAGAATTACTTATGTTTTCACGTAAACTTAACGTGCCGATTTTTTTGAGTGTACCAGCACTTATTACATTAACGTTGCGTTGTCCTACGTAAAACTTGCGGTGTCTTGAAAACAACTTTCCACTTTTTGTTTCTCAAGACTGGGGCAAAACTGTAAAAATATTAAAACATCAGAGGGCAAACTAACGTCAGCAATAAACTTAGGTAGATGATTTGTTTACGACACTGTCGAAGCAAAGCACAATATGTTAACGTTAGTTATGGTACAACTAGATAACGAACGAGTGGAGTTTGGTGAGGGAGGAATCAGACAAACTGCTACTTTTCGAGAGAAAAAAAAATAAAATCACATCAGAGGTCAGAATCACCCCTACCTACCCTACAACCAAGAGTGTCACCAAGCATACTGTTTATTTCTGTTTATCTTCTGTGGAGTAGGGAAAAGCCCTCGAGAGTGATACTCTATGTCGTTGTATCTTCTCCCGTGGGCACAAAACCTCTCATCTTTTAATTGTACAACAGATAACATGACATCCTACAATACAACATTGCTTATATATATATACTATCCTATGCGCTAATACACAAACAATACACCTAATTTATACACACTGATTAAATACTTATGAGGCAGATATAACAAGACGAAATTTCTTCTTTCACGTAGCACGAGAGACATTTAAATCGAATTCTTCTTTACAAAGGTTAAACACGCGACATACCGTCATCCGGCGATACTTGCAACACCGGGGTTACTTGCAACACTTGCAACACAGCTCTAACGCATTCGTTTGTTAACATAACCATTTGTAGTCAATGGCGTTTTAACAACGGGACATTTACCTATTGTTTAGTTAAGTTTAATCCATTATTTCACTGATTTGCTTGTTTTTATACAATTGGAAAGTAATTTTACTTTCAGAGTAGGAAAAATGGATGCGCAAAGTTGCGTCAGTGCATTGACATGAAATTATTTTTTATCGTTTGGTTCCTGTACACAATTAGTGCATCATATAAGCTAACAAGTAGCAACTTTGAGCTTTATTTATATTTTGAACTTGGGGAAGTAACGATGAATTCGCGTTGTTACTTCCAATATGGTGCGGCTTGCAGCACTTGTAAAATAGATAATTATAGTAATAGACAGTATGTAAACAGTATGTTTGCATCTGTACGATGTTATTTTGTCTACTGCCATCTCCGGAAAAATTAAAATTGTGAAATATACCACGTGCCTTGAAACGCCAATTTGAAGTTCGCCGACATCCTGCATTTTCACCGAATATCTTTAAAAAAGCGATAGTCAAAATTGGGAAACAAAGCATGCCTCTAGTATCGCTTGTTTTACTAGAAATATACTCAAAATATCTAAAAATACTTATTCGCGGTTTGAAATCAAATTTAAAACCACAAGAAACGCAAAATCAGAAAAGTGTTGCAAGTAACCCCGTTTACTGGGTAACTTGCAACACCCCTATTTTCGGTTCATTCTACAGGCTCATTTAGTTGATAATTTTTCTCATAATCATAAATCAAAAGTACTGACCACTATTCAAGTTTTGGCTACTTACACTTGGATCTAAACGGTACACTTCGAAAGTTATACTAAGTCAAAGTTCAAAAGTGTTGCAAGTATCCCCGGATGACGGTATACTTACTAACGGTTCATTGTAGCCGTAGCTTGTGTGAGGGCCAGGGATGAACAGAAGATTATTACGACGTAAATTTCGAGGCCTCACATTGAAATTGAGACGGTTAAGCAAATCGAGGCAGTCAATATCCGAGCGAATTAGATCGGCAACAAAGGTAGCCTTAGCAACATCGCGACGGACGCTTAGCAGGTCACGTCCAGCTAGCTGACATCTACTCTCATAAGAAGGTAAATTATTAGGATCATTCTATGGAAGGAAGCGAAGGGCAAACCGCAAGAATTTGTGTTGAATTGCTTCAATTTTCTTAATGCCATTTTGGTAATATGGTGCCCAGATAATAGATCCATATTCCAAAACTGAGCAAACAAGAGAACAGTCGACTGATTTAAGACAATGAACGTTTTTGAATAATTTAGTTACACGAAACATGAAACCTATACAAAAATTAGTTGGGGAATTCTGGATAAAATTCCCATTTGGGGAAAAACGCGCCACTGCAATATTATACGCATACCTATACACTTTTCTACAGTAATTATGGTGCTATCCGGTTCTATTTCTCATTATAAACTCGTGTGTATCATTAAAGTTTCCTGTATTACATAAATTACACGAAAAATGGAAAATTTATTACAGTAGCGCGTTTTGCTCCGACTTGGCATTTTAGCACCAGTTCCCCTACATGTTGCATAGACGCAGTGCAAAAATAGGCGCGAAATCTAAACTCACAGTCGCCGATGGTACGCACTAGAGATGGTCGGGTTTCATATTTTCCCAGCCCGAACCCGACCCGGGCCCGAAAATTTTTTTTGCTGTCAAACCCGGACCCGACCCGAACCCGAATTTTTATTTTCTGTCAAACCCGAGCCCGAGCCCGACCCGAACCCGAAATTTTATTTTCGGTCAAACCCGAACCCGACCCGAACCCGGATTTATTTTTTTCGCTAAGCCCGAACCCGACCCGAACCCGAATTTTTTTTCGGCCCAACCAAAACCCGATCCGAACCCGAATTTTTATGTTATGTTAAATTTGATCCCGCCCTGAACTTGAATTTCATATTTATTTTCATAAAACTCACACCTCGATTTAAATCTCGGCAGTTTTCTTTTCGTATTCTCTATAACGTTCGAGCTCTAAAAGCTCTAAAATTCATTTGAAATTAGGTTTTTTTCACCCTTCTATTTCTTTTGGAACCGAATTGAAAATTCTAAAAAACTAGAATCGTTTCTTTTACTTTTTACGGGAATATCTCTTAAGTTTTCTATGAAACCTGTGAAAAGCGAAAAGAAAAATTTACATGAAAAATTATTTTGAAATGCTTGGATCTTGCTTCATTATGTAATACCGGTATCTAATAGCCGAAAGCTAGTTGTCTAAACCACTAGCACCCTGGTTTAAAGGTTTAAAGGCAAACATAAAAGAGGTTGATTTTAACACAAAACATACCGACTTCACTCTACGAATATTTTTCGCGAGCAGACCGGAAATCCCGCGATTATCAATAGATTAGCATTAATATTTTTCTCGATAAAAAAGAAATAGTAGAGCACCAAACTTTGCATTAAGTTTTAAATATATTTTCTAATAAAAGTAGCTAAACAGAATTGTGTTATAACGCCGTGAAAATGAACCAAAAAAGCAATGGGTCAAATGACCCCTTCACGGCAGAGCTGCCACAAATACAGATATTTGTGCATGCATAAATTCAGGACCCTACCGTTTTCTCCTGAGTATTTTATTTTCTCGATCTAATCTTTTAAATAACATGAATAGTTTATGAAGTACTTTAAAATTCAGGACCATTAGTAGAGCCAGAAATCACAGCAACTGAAATAATTGATGGGTCCCAAATTTATGCATGCACAAATATCTGTATTTGTGGTAGCTCTGCTGCACGGTATGTTGTGTGTTAAAGACAGCTAAACTTACAACTATTCCAAGGCACGAAACTTTTTGGAAATCGGAATAGAATTTATGATAGCAGACAATTCTAGTCTTCTGTCAGTCCACCCAACTTGTTTGGGCGCAGTTATGACATGATCCAACTAACGAATTCTGGCGAATTCTGGAATATATAACTTTTGGCCTAAATTCGATCTATATCTGAAAACACTAAAGCCAGTTCAGTGTAGCTGATATCTGAGTCATACTAAATATCATTAAAGTACTGCTTATTTTATTATGTTAAAATAATACTTTTACGAGAACTGAATGTGGAGATGGTTCGGCTTCTTATTACCCAAACCCGAAACCCGGACTTAATTTTTTCGCTAAGCCCGAACCCGACCCGAACCCGAATATTTTTTTTTTGGCCAAGCCCGGACCCGACCCGAACCCGACACCTGCTAAAAGTATCAAGCCCGAACCCGTTGGGTTCGGGTTTTTTTCGGGTTTCGGGTCTGAAAACCCGAGACCCGACCATCTCTAGTACGCACAAATTCACTTCACGAACTAACAGACCTAAATTAAATACGCATTCTGCACGGAGTTACATAAGTGCGTCAATGGTTCACTGGCTACACTAGCTGCAAAGCATGCGACATGACATAGGTTCGAATCCCTGCACAGACGCGTGTGCGCATTTTTCTTTTTTTTTTTTTTAAATTTGCTATACATGCGATTTTTGCTTTGTTTTGCCTTTCTACTATATAAATATATAGTATAAAGGTATAGAAATCACTTGGAAAACCGGAAATATACCATTCGACTCAGTTTCGAAAACTGAGCATTTTCTGTGTGTGTGTGTATGTGTGTGCGTGTGTGTGTGTGTGTGTGTGTGTGTGTGTGTGTGTGTGTGTGTGTGTGTGTGTGTGTGTGTGTGTGTGTGTGTGTGTGTGTGTGAGTGTGTGTGTATGTAACGCTTTCAATCTCACTCACTTTTCTCGGAGATGGCTGGACCGATTTTACTGTTCTTAGTGTCAAATGAAAGGTCTAGGTGTCCCATAGGTCGCTATTGAATTTCATATTGATCGGACTTTTTGTTCAAAAGTTATGTATAAAAATATGAAAAATATGGGACTCAATTATCTCATAGGTCCCTTAACCGATTTGAACAACGTTGATTGCATATGCAAGAGGAGCCTTGCAAACCCTTAACTTCAAAATTTCATGACGATTGGACTTGTAGTTTGAAAGTTACATAAAGAAATGTGAAAAAATAGTATTTAAAACATATTTTTGTAACATATAAGCATTAATTCAATGAAAAACCCGAATTAATCCACCTAGTGGTGTGACCTAGCCTTTCTACTGCCGCAATAATTATTTTTTAATTTCCTAGGAACATCTATAATTAACTTGACTATATTTTTAAATATCCGTTCCTCAGAGGTGGGCACCGCTAACCAGCTAACCGCTAACCTTTTAGCTAGCGAGTAGTGCGTTCGCTAGGTTTCAAATCTTTTAGCGCTTTCATTAGCTTCGGATAAGTTAAAGTGCCACTAAATAAACTACTAGCCGCTAATTTTTGAAAATAATAACAAAAATAAGTATGCGGTTTCTTACAAATCGATAAAATTGCTCGCTGCTGTTCGCGACGCGAGCAAATATAGTTCATTCATGGCTAGTTGAAATATTTCCAAAAAATATTTTCAAAAATTAGTTGCTGGTAGTTTATTTAGTAGTACTTATGTTTATCGGAATGTAATAGAAGCGCTAGCACATTTAAAACCTAGCGAACGTGCTACTCGCTAGCTAAAATGTTAGCGGTTAGCTGATTAGCGGTGTCCACCTGTGCCGTTCCTTATTATTCAAAATTCTTATATCTGTAAAAATAACTGAGTAGAGCATTAGATATGAAAAACGAAATAGTGAAATTGGACTTTTTCTTAGTTGGCGCTCTTTCAGTTAATTATTTTTGCATGAAAATCGAAACTAGAGCTTCTTTCGAATAAACTTTAATGAAAAAATAGTCATTAGTTTGATCGTATCGTTTATATGATACTAGCTGACCCGACAAACTTCGGATTGCCACAAATTAACCTGTGTTGTACATAAATCATGAATCTCGGATGATCTTTGTCACAATCTCGAGTTTTGCAAGCCCCCCAGTGCACTGCAGTGGGCGGCGCTTCCGACGGCGGGTCACCGGCAACACTCGCGACCGTCTCGTCCTGAATGATCTAGTGTTACTATAGATAGTTTTTGTGGTCTTGTATTGACTAATGTTTTATGGAAGAGTCTCGAATTTCTTGAATTCGATTAGTTTTTGAGTTTCGCAAAAATTTCTGTTTTATTTGTATGAGAGTCCATATCCCCCTACCACAGGGGTGAGAGGTCTCTAACTATCGTAAAATAAATTCAAGACTCCAAGATTTCCCACATGCCAAATTTGGTTCCATTTGCTTGATTAGTTCTCGAGTTATGAGGAAATTTGTTTTTCATTTGTATAGGAGCCCCCCCCCTCTTAAAGTGGGGAAATCCATAGAAAATATACCATAGAAAATATTCTTGCCTACAAAAACACCCACATGATAAATTTGGTTCCATTTGCTTGATTAGTTCTAGAGTTATGAGGAAATTTGTATTTCGTTTGTATGAGAGCCCCCCCTCTTAAAAAGGTAAGGGGTCCTAATTCATCATAGAAAAAATGGTTGTCTCCAAAAACACCCACGTGCCAAATTTGGTTCCATTTGCTTGATTAGTTCTCGAGTTATAAGGAAATTTGAATTTCGTTTGTATAGGAGCCCCCCCCTCTTAAAGTTGGGAGGGATCCTAATTCACCATAAAAAATATTCTTGCCCTTGAAAACTTTCACATGCCAAATTTGGTTTCATTTGCTTGATTAGCTCTCGAGTTATGAGGAAATTTGTATTTCATTTGTATAAGAGCCCCCCCTCCTAAAGTGAGGAAGGGTCCCAGTGCATCATAGAAAAAAAATTTTTCTCCAAAAACACCCACGTGCCAAATTTTGTTCCATTTGCTTGATTAGTTCTCGAGTTATGAGGAAATTTGTATTTCGTTTGTATAGGAGCCCCCCCTCTTAAAGTGGGGAGGGGTCCTTATTTACCATAGAAAATATTCTTGCCCTCGAAAACTTTCACATGCCAAATTTTGTTCCATTTGCTTGATTAGTTCTCGAGTTATGAGGAAATTTGTATGGAAGCCCCCCCTTTTAAAGATGAGAGGAGTTATAATTCCTCTTATAAAGAGGGGAGGGGTCTCAATTTACCGTAGAATAAATTCTTGTCACCGAAAACACCCACATGCCAAATTTTGTTCTATTTGCTTGATTAGTTGTCGAGTTATGCAGAAATTTGTGTTTCATTTGGTACAGGAGCCCCCCTTCTTAAAGTGGGGAGGGGTCCCAATTTAATATAGGAAATATTCTTGCCCTCGAAAACCTTCACATGCCAAATTTGGTTCCATTTGCTTGATTAGTTCTCGAGTTATGAGGAAATTTGTATGGAAGCCCCCCCTTTTAAAGATGAGAGGAGTTATAATTCCTCTTATAAAGAGGGGAGGGGTCTCAATTTACCATAGAATAAATTCTTGTCACCGAAAACACCCACATGCCAAATTTTGTTCTATTTGCTGATTAGTTGTCGAGTTATGCAGAAATTTGTGTTTCATTTGTATGGGAGCCCCCCCTCTTAGTGGGGGGAGGGGTTTCTAACCATCACTAAAACCTTTCCTGGCCCCAAAAAACCTCTACATGCATATTTTCATGCCGATTGGTTCAGTAGTTTTCGATTCTATAAGGAACATACGGACAGACAGACAGACAGACAGAAATCCTTCTTTACAGGTATAGATTGCCCTTTAGATGTTTTAGGAAACGATGAGATCAAAGAAACAAAAGCAGCGCCATAAACATGCTTGAGGATGGCTATATGATCGACATAATTTTCGGCGCTTGTTATTTTTCCTGATATGAGTGGACCCGTTTTAATTTATGTATTAAAACATGAATCATGACATATGATATTATCTTTTAAAGTGTCACTAGCGAAAACAAATTGTTCAGAATTATTAGTATTTCTTCCTCTTTTTCATATAAAATTTCTAAGCTCTAGCATCTATTGATTGTAAAAGCATCTATTGATACGCAAAATTTGTTTGAAATTGGTATAAATTTATTTGGGAAAATCAACTCATTAGTATTTTAAATACTATACACCACTATACCTATATGATTAAATCAAATATTTTACTTCGTTTTTGTTTTACTCGTCCGATTGCGAGTAAAAGCAAGTAAAGAAAATGACAATTAAAATGTCACTCTTGTATTTCTATACAAATTTTAATATTGTAAATCGCGTATACATACATACACACATACACGTATACATACATACATACATACTTCCATACATACTTACATACATACATACATACATACATACATACATACATACATACATGCATACATACATACATACATACATACATACATACACGCATGCATACATACATACCCATACATAACACATACATTGAATACAATTGACCCTTGATTAATTTATTTCGATTTTATACATTTTAACGGTTTAATATACGGCGCTGAAGTGTTAAAGTTTGAATAACTTTTGAATCAATCGACCGATTTTCAGTAACTTAGTTTCGTTTTATAGATCTCAACAGTAACTTTCAAATGATAATAAATTGTAGGATGTTTCCTATTGAATTAATGCTTATATGCAACAAAAAGCAGTTTTAAATACATTTTTTTCATATTTCTTTATGTAACTTTCAAACCAGAAGCCCATTCGTCATGAAATCTTGAAGTTAAGGTTTTAAAAGACTCCCCTTTCATATGCAATCAATTTTATTCAAATTGGTTAAGAGACCTATGAGATAATGAAGTCCCATATTTTTCATATTTTTATACATAACTATTGAACTAAAAGTCCGATCAGTATGAAATTAAATAGCGAACAATGGGACACCTAGGCCTTTCATTTGACACTAAGATCATTAAAATCGGTCCAGCCATCTCCGAGAAATGTTGGCTCAATCAAAAGCGTTCCACACACACACACACACACACACACACACACACACACACACACACACACACACACACACACACACACACACACACACACACACACACACACACACACACACACACACACACACACACACACACACACACACACACACACACACACACACACACACACACACACACACACACACACACACACACACACACACACACACACACACACACACACACACACACACACACACAGAAAATGCTCAGTTTTCGAATGGTATATGACATACGTCCCACTAGGCTTTCTTTCGAATTTCGGTTTTTCGAGTGATTCCTATACCTTTATACTATATTTTCATATAGTAGAAAGGCAAAACATCACACATTTTATTATTTTTTGTAAATTGCTGCTGAGATCTATTAAACGAAACCGAGTTATTTAAAATCGGACGTTTCATTCAAAAGTTATTCAAACTTTAACACTTAAGCACCGTGTATTAAACCGTTAAAACGTGTGAAATCAAAACGTATCAATCAAATGTTGATTGTATTCAATGTGTGTGGTGTATGCGTGTATGTATGCGTGTATGTATGTATGTATGTATGTATGTATGTATGTATGTATGTATGTATGTATGTATGTATGTATGTATGTATGTATGTATGTATGTATGTATGTATGTATGTATGTATGTATGTATGTATGCATGTATGTATGAGTGTGTATGTGATGACAATTTGCATTTTTTTAATTTGCATTGAAATTCAAGAAAAGTGAGAAACATGTCAATTGTCTGAAGTTTTATAAGCCTCTTCGTGGAATACGAACTCTGAAATCAAAGAAAAGAAGAAACTTTTTCCGACTAAATTCCACTATTTGATATTTTTTCGCGAGATACGTATACGCTTTGAAATAAGACACTGATGAAGCCTGCACGTCGTAGGCGAACTACATATCTGTTGCAAATAAATATTAAATAGTGGGATTCAATCGAAAAGTGTTTTCTTTTCTTTGGTTTCAGATTTCAATTGTCATTTTCTTCACTTGCTGTTATTCACAACTGTACAAGAAAAGCAAAAAGCGAAAAAAAGAAGTTAATTTAAGCAAAAATACTAGTGAGTTGATTTTTCCAAATAAATTTATACAAATTTCAAATAAATTTTGCGCATCAATAGATACTCTTTTCAATCAATAGATACTAGAGCTTAGAAATGTTACATGAAAAATAGGAAGTAAACGTTGCACGGTAGTAATTTTGTAATATTTGTTTTTGTTTGTGACATTTTAAAGGACAGATGTCTTATGTCATGTATCATGTTTTAATAAACAAATCAAAAATGACAAGCACTGGACATCATATCGATCATATTTCCCTTTCTCAAGCATGTTTATGGCGCAGCTTTTGCACTATTTTTCGACCTCATCTTGTTTTCCTAACCCTCTAACATTGTAAAAACGATGTGATCAAGCTAATCAAGACTATCTTTTCATGAAAGTACATTCAAAAGAAGCTTAAGTTTTGATTTTCATGCAAAAATAATTATCTGAAGGAGCGCCAGCTAAGAAAAAGTTCAATTTCTCTTTTTCATATCTAATGCTCTATTCAGTTATTTTTTCTAATTCAGATATATTGAAAAATTGAAGCCAAGCAAACTAATAGTAAAATTTTGAGATTAATCATTTTGTTGTCGATATCCTTTTTCTTCAAAAGCGAAGTATAATAATTTTTCTGAACTCTTGTTTTTCAAAGATGCTATCTTTTGAACGCATGGTATGTATTATTATCAAAATATCAAAAAATTTGCTATGAATACATATTTCATATTGTCAATTTAAAACAAGTTTCGTATGTGGCTATGAAGCCCAAAGTTAAGGCCGACCGATTATAAAACTAAATAAGGTGTTCATCAAGTAACATAAATGACGCTTACAAGTATTTACGCACCCAAGGAAAGAAAATATAATTATTCTACGCAATACGTTGTGAATTTTACTGGCAAATAAGGATTTTGAGGAATACGGAACGGATATGTAAAAATATAGTCAAGTTAATTATAGATGTTCCTGATTATTAATGATTATTATGGCAGTAGAAAGGCTAGGTCACGCCGCTAGGTGGATTAATTCGGGTTTTTCTGAATGTTTCCAGAACCCAGTAGTTTTGAGAAAATCGAGAGTTTTCCTCAGTACTGGCGATATATACATGACTTAGGTCACTTGTACGTAGTTTGCTCCGGTTTAAGGAATTTACCAAACATGAAATTTTCCTGAAAGTTGGGCCACTAGTAGGTGAACATTCGCTAGTACTCAGAATTTTCCCAGAACCCGGCAGTTCTGGGAAAATCGAGTGTTTTTCACCTAGTGCCATAGTTATATGAATTACCCTGCAACTCCGATTGCAGCGATTGTTAAGAAAAAACCTGATTTAATCCACCTAGTGGTGAAAGGAAACTTTGTTATACGGTCTTACTTGCTATTTGAGATAGAAATCGACACGTTTGGTTTACTTGAAATTTTTGGAAATTGAATAAGTTTACAAAATTTGAACCAAATAGAAGCACTTATAAATTTTGATAGTTCCTTTTCTCATGAAATTGCTGAGTAAGTTGTTACTAATGAGGATAAGTGCAAGTAAAAGTAAGTTGTAAGATGAAATATTATTCTTTAACATATACACTGCGTAGTAGTTTACAGGTTTTTGAACTATGCATAATTTCCTGTAATGCCATTCTATTTGATTCACAACAATAAAGTTTTCTTGAATAAAGTTCATCAATTTTTGTTAATCTTTGGTTACTCACGCTGTTGTATTTTGTACACCATGTGTAGGTTTTTGAATGCCATATTGTTATAAAATTACAAATCGTATATTACGTATATACTAATGTATATTCTTCAATAAACTTGTTATGAGCAAAATGTCAGAATTACTCAATGCATTAATACTCTCGTTTCTTCATATGGAAAAATGGTGTCTGTATGCAGCAAAACTACCAACAAATGTAAAATGTTTAAAATCTATCCGTCTGTTGGTAGTCGAGGAATTCGGAGTCAAAATCAGGGTATTTTTTATAATCAAAGTTCTACAGTTCCTAAACATGCAAACATAGAGGTATACTATGTTCAGCAAAGTTGTGTATTATTATTATTTATACAACTTTGTAATACCTGAAAAAATCATACAACAATTACAAAAATAGCAGAAATAGAAAAACTGATTTTACAAATTCATATACAATGAATAAGATTTTTCTATCTTCGTTGAAGAGATAGAAGATTACTGTCTTCAGCAAAATTTCTTGTAATAATATGCTCTAAAAGTTTGCATAACACATCAATGTGTTATATTGAAACTGAAGGAAAATATGTTTTGCCTTTCTACTATATAAATATATAGTATAAAGGTATAGAAATCACTCGAAAAACCGGAAATGGAAAGAAGGTCCTGCGGGCCGAATGTCATATACCATTCGACTCCGTTTCGAAAACTGAGCATTTTCTGTGTGTGTGTGTGTGTGTGTGTGTGTGTGTGTGTGTGTGTGTGTGTGTGTGTGTGTGTGTGTGTGTGTGTGTGTGTGTGTGTGTGTGTGTGTGTGTGTGTGTGTGTGTGTGTGTGTGTGTGTGTGTGTGTGTGTGTGTGTGTGTGTGTGTGTGTGTGTGTGTGTGTGTGTGTGTGTGTGTGTGTGTGTGTGTGTGTGTGTGTGTGTGTGTGTGTGTGTGTGTGTGTGTGTGTGTGTGTGTGTGTGTGTGTGTGTGTGTGTGTGTGTGTGTGTGTGTGTGTGTGTGTGTGTGTGTGTGTGTGTGTGTGTTCGTGTGTGTGTTTGTTATTCGCTGGAAATATATTTAGTCTTGAAATCTCCCATGGTGACTAGAAATTTTCAAAACACTATATTTCGCAGAGTGGCGCATGGTGCCACGTAATTCTTTCATAAGTTGATAGTATATACCTGAGATTTAACCCAGAAGGAGGAATTAACCTGGAGATATCTGGAGAAAAAAAGTTCTCGACTAACAAAGCAGAAAATTCTCTAATTTTACCATATTTTTCTTCTTCTCATGCTTTTTATCACTATTATTTTTACTCTAGCCATCTAAACCATTTATTTTTCGGAAAGCGCATTTCATTACCTTTCTAATGATATATGATGCTTGAGATTTAATTTTGCAAATATTGCTCAAAAATTGATTTGAAACTAAACGTATTTTAATGGCAAAAAGTGTATATATCATATCGTTTTTCAACTTTGACAGCCTCTATCTCAGAAACAACATCGACTAGAGACTTGCTATTTTGGATTTTTCTTAATTGAAGTGTTTGCTATCAATAGAAAATGTCATTAGGCGGATTAATGAAAGTCAGTTTTCTGATTTTTGTCCGCCTGATATCTCATAGTGCTTCGGAGTATAATCCATCTATTGGTTAACGTTGCGTAGTGCGTTGGTTTACATAAAATTTTTGAAAATTGAATACGTTTACAAAATTTGAACAAAATATGACCACTTATAAATTTTGATAGATCCTTTTTTCATGAAATTGCTGAATAAGGATAAGTAAGTTGTTAATAATTTGAGTAAGTGCAAGTAAAAGTAGGTTGTAAGAGCAAATATTATTCTTTAACATATACATTGCGTAGTAAAGGTCTAGTTTATAGATTTTTAAACTATGCATAATTTCCTGTAATGCCTGTTTGATTCACACCAATAAAGTTTTCTAGAATAAATTTCATCAATGTTTAGTAACCTTCGGTTGCTCACGCTGTTGTATTTTGTATAACACGTGTAGGTTTTTGAACGCCATATTGTTATAAAGTTACAAATCGTTGTGTAACTAACGTATATTCTTCAATAAACTTGTTATGAGCAAAATGTCATAATTATTCAATGCATTAATACTTTAAATTGTTGAGAAAATTGATCAGCATAAACTGACATCACAGAAATGAAGCAATCAGCATATGAGGTGTACCGGAATTGGCCTGGAATTTTCTCTCGTTTCTTCATATGGAAAAATGGTGTCTGTATGCATCACAACAATCAGCAATAATGTAAAATGTTTAAAATGTATCCGTCTGTTGGTAGTCGAGTAATTCGGGGTCAAAATTAGGGTATTTTTTATAATCAAAGTTCTACAGTTCCTGAACAAGCAAACATAGAGGTATACTATATTCAGCAAAGTTGTGTATTTTTACTATTTGTGCAACTTTGTAATACATGAAAAAGTCATACAACAATTACGAAAAGAGCTAAAATAAAAAAACTGAATTCACTAATTCATATACAATAAATAATATTTTTCTAGCTTCGCTGAAGAGATAGGGGGTTATTGTCTTCAGCAAAATTTCTTGTAATAATATACTCTAAAACTTTGCAGAATACATCAATGTGTTATATTGAAACTGAAGAAAAATAATTTTTTTATTCCACTTTTAGGGGGATTAATCAAAATTTAAATTGCACCAGACGATAGAATTTTCAATTTCAAGAAATTCTTTCAAAGGTTCCATAAACCTAAAACCAAGTTTTCCCAGTCAAAACTCTAGTGCGCATGTCTTTTGGCTTTGGGCCATTGTGCGTGCGAATAACCCGTATTACAAAAGTTGGCGCGAGTGTTGGAGGGTTAATATCTTTTGGTCGGCAAAACCAATTCTACTGAAATTTTGCAGATATATTTGCAGCATTAAAATCTCTAATTTGATGTCAAAATAATTCAAACTAGATAAATCATCTTAGATGAAATGGTTATAAATTATTATAAATTTTAATGTGTTGTATTCAATTGCTCGTAACTTTCAAATTGAACGTCCAATCAAAAAACAAATCAATAGTGATCTATTAGGCTATGTTACCTTTCAAATGAGACTAATAGCGCCTAAGTTGGTTTAGCCATCTCTAAGAAACAGGCGATAATTATTACCTTGTCAAAACAGTGTCCGATCACGGACAATTTTATGGTTAAAAACACGACGAAACGATGACACTAGAGACCTCCGTGGAGCAATCTCTATACCGGCCAGCAGACGATTTTGCGGTTGAAAATCTCCGCACAGCGACGATAGGAAAGTAGCTCGAATATAGTGGGTGGACTGTAAACCCAGTGAGAAATATTTTACTCTTCTTTACCATTCGTCCTTTATTGCTACCTTTACAACGTTTGAAAATACATTGAATGCTGAGTGCGATAACGACACTGTATTTATAACAAATTTCTTAATCTAGAATGTTCGCTGCTTTCTGATTGGCCCACCAATCAGCGTCGCGCAAACCACCATCAGCCAGAGAAATGAAAACGTGTGTGTACGTGTTAACGCGTGTAAATGCCAAGGTATAACAAAAAATGAATATGCATGACCGTACATGATGATTCGAGAAAGTTCGCGGATTGCTTTGGTTTCGTTAGCGTTGAACATACTCGTTCGCTCGCATGATAGCGAACATTCTCCCGCGGGCGGAGTTCAAACCTACTGAGTTTCAATTGGAAGTGGAGCAAGCTTAGACACCGGGCGACGATAAACTCCAGTGGATGTTTTGACTTTGGCGACTCTAACTGTTGAATTCGATCCTGTATAAACCTCAACTATTTTCCTAAGTTTCCATGCTTGTGGTGGTAAATTATCTTCCTTGAGGAGCACGATAGTTCCCGGCGTGATGTTTTCCGTCTTCTTAGTCCACTTCTGCCTTGATTGCAGCGTGTTCAAGTATTCTCTGGACCATCTCTTCCAGAAATGATCCCGCATTCACTGTAGCAGCCGCCAACGTGACAAACGGTTTAGATTTGTATCTTCCAGTGTGGGCTCCGGTATTGCGACAAGAGGACGACCGATAAGAAAATCTCCGGGTGTGATAGCTTCTGGCTCATCAGGATCGGTAGAGTGTGCAAAGAGTGGGGTTGAATTCAGGATAGCTTCTATTTGTGTTAATATGGTATAATACTCTTCGTACGTTAGAATGGTGTTTTGCAAAACCTTTTTTAGATGCGTTTTCATGCTCTTGACTCCAGCCTCCCATAATCCTCCGAAATTTGGGGCTCTGGGTGAGATGAATTTCCAGCAAATCTCCTCTGACAGAAATCGTTTAGTTTCCCCTTCATTTGATCGCTCTTGAAAAGTAGGTATAGCTCGTGCAGCTCGGATTTGGAACCGATAAAGTTAGTACCATTATCTGAATGGATTTATTCAACAAGTCCTCGTCGCGCCACAAAACGACGAAGGGCAGCTATAAATGCCTCCGACGATAAGTCAGATACGAGCTCTAAATGTATGGCCTTTGTAGTCATACAAACAAATAGTGCAATATACGCCTTCACATGAACGGATTTTCGAATTCCCTGACGTATTAGAACAGGACCAGAAAAATCAACACCGCTTTTGGAAAATGGAGCGCTTGGTACGACGCGTACCTCCGGTAAGTCACCCATAAACGGTTGATTAATTCTAGGGTTCGTACGGAAACAAACTACACAGCGTCGGATAATCTTTTTCACTATTGAACGTGGTCTCAGAAGCCAATACCTCTGACGGATAATCGATATCAAACCAGATGGTCCTATATGCAAGTGTTCTTCATGCAAACAACGTATGAATAGTTCAGTAATGGGATTACGGTCAGGTAAAATTATTTGATGCTTAGTATAGAAAGGTAAACGCGAATTTTTCAGTCTTCCTCCGACTCTGATTAGGCCATTTTCTATTACCGGATCCAGACTAGAAAGGCGAGGTGCCTGTTTTCCAATCAACAAGCAACGGATATCCTCTAGAAGTTCAACCATTTGAACATACTTAACAATCACAGTCATGGAATTTTTCAATTCTTCAATTGTTAAATATTTCGAAACAACTCTGGACTGAACTGTTTTCATTCTTGCGTTGTTTACGAATCGAAACAGATATCCAACGATTCTCTGTAATTTACGAAATGAGCTGAAGGCAGTCATAAACTCCAGATGTGTTAGTGGAATTATGGAATGCACATATACAGCAGGTTTCCAATCCGGCAATTCACCATCTCGTATGATTTCTATCTCTTTAGTTTTATATTCCGTGGCCCGTTCCACCACAACGTATTTGTTGATAGCTGTTCAGGTAGTGCGCCACGGGATACAATATCGGCAGGATTTTCATCAGATCGTACATATTTCCATTGGGCTGCATTGGTTGTGCTAACGATTTGTATTACACGGTTACGTACAAACTGCTCTAACTGATTAGCAGGTTTTTGAAGCCAGGCAATAACTATTTGGCTGTCTGGCCATAATGTTATATCACGAAAATCCATTCGGATTGCTCTGACAACCTTAAAAATTAATCGGGTGAGTAGAACAGCAGCACAAAGTTCAAGTCGTGGTATTGTTAGTGGTTTAATTGGTGCAACCTTCGACTTACTGCAAATTAAAGCTACCCTCACACGATTTTCAGACATCGTCCGAAGATAAACACAAGCTCCATAAGCTAGCTGTGATGCATCAGCGAAACCATGTAGTTCATAGTATAACACATCCTTTGATGCAACGTGTCGTGGGATTCTCATTAAATTAATATGTTTTAGCGAATTTCGAAACATAAGCCAGGCCTTTAACAAATCTGCCTCCAACGGGTCATCCCAGTTTAGCTTACTCTGCCAAATTGTTGCATTATAATTTTTGCAAGCACAACAACAGGAGACACTAAGCCTAGTGGATCAAAAATCTTGGCGATTTCCGAAAGGACTAAACGTTTTGTTGGAGCTTTCGTAAATGTGTTGTCGATTTGAGAGGGGAATACAAATACATCATCCTTGGGGTCCCAAAGCAAACCTAGTGTTTTAATGACTTCGTTAATATTGGCATCCTCGAATGTGAGAAATTGTTCTCTATCCTTGATTGGGATGGGTTCTAAAATAGTTTCATTGTTTGCACACCATTTGTGAATATGAAACCCTCCATTGTTCAGCAATTGCATCAACTCTAGCTGGCAGTGTATTGCCTCATCAATAGTGTCCGCTCCTGACAGGACATCATCAACATAAAAATCTTCTAATACGATTTTTGCAGCAGTTGGATATTTTTCACCTTCATCGAGTGCGAGTTGCTGTAAGGTTCGAGTTGCAAGATACGGTGCACTGGAAGTACCGTATGTTACAGTTGTCAATTCTAAGATCTCCAATGGATCCTTGGGATTTTCTCTCCAGAAACTTCACTCCGTTGTAGTGAAGTTTGAGTTTCATCAATACGAATCTGACGGTACATTTTTGAAATGTCGGCAGTGTAAGCATAACGGTGCTTTCAAAATCGCAATATAATAGAAAAGAGATCATCTTGGACGACTGGTCCAGTCAACAATATATCATTCAAGGAAAGACCACTAGATTTGGAGGATGCATCAAAGACAACTCTGAGTTTAGTTGTAGAACTGGTTGGTTTAAGAACCGCATGGTGGGGAAGATAATAGGTCAGCCTGTCTGACAAATCATCGAATTCGGTTACCCTTTTGCAATGATTGAGAGCCTTATATTCATTGATAAAAGTCGTATATAAAACCTTCATTTCAGGGTTTTTCTGGAGACGCTTTTCTAACATTAGAAATCGACGAAGGGCTAAGGACCGATTATTACACAATCCGTCAGTAGAAGACTTCAAAGGTAAATGCACAATGTAACGTCCACTCTCGTCTCGACGAGTAGTGGCAGCAAAGACAGCTTCACAATCTTTTTCATCCTTGGTTAATAAAGCGGGAAGATCAGCTGATTCAACAGACCAGAATCTTTCAATTGATTTCTTAAGAGGATCAAGGGAAACGGTATAGCAATATTGTGAATCGCAAATTGGATTAACATCCTTCACAGCTCCGGCGACAACCCATCCTAAACGAGTTTCTTGTAAAATCGGAAGATTTCCAGATATTTTTAGCTGTCCCGGTAGCAACAACTTGAAGAAAAGATTTATTCCAATTAACAAATCGATTGCCCCAGGGATATTAAACGATGGGTCAGCGAGTTTGATTCCGGACGGCAGGTTCCAAGATGACACAGCAAATTTACATGAAGGCATTTGGCTAGTGACTTGTTCGGGGACAAAACACTCTAGTTGTTCTTGGAAATCAGAATAACAGGATCGAATTTGCAACTTCACCATTTCAGTCAAGGTAGATTTCATTCCGTTGGCTCCAACAATTTCAACGTTAGTTGGAATACGGGGAAGATTTAGTTCGTCAACGAGAGTACGAGAAACAAGATGTGTTTGCGACCCGCAATCTAAGAAAACGCGGCAGGTTTGAAACTGATTATTATCATTCAGCACCCTAACTACTGCCGTCATTAAAAGACTGTTAGTGAAATGCGGAGCATGATTTACGGAACAAGTATTTGAAACCTTAGCAAGTGATTCGGCATTCGATTGCCTTTCACTGGATTCAGATTGTAGCTTCCCTACATCAAGTGCAGGTTGAAGCTTAGCAGATTTATCAACATGGAGTAATGTATGGTGTTTACCTTGGCATTTGAAACATGTTCGATTAGATGTACAAGAACTGCTTTGGTGCCCTTTGCGCAAGCAGTTAAAACACGCTTTCAATTCTCTTACCTTGGCTTGACGATGCTGAATGGCCATAGCTCGAAAAACTTCACACTTGTAGATTGGGTGGTTATCTTTGCAGAAATCACACGACGGGTCATGTTTCCCAGTGACAGCAAACGTCTTCGTTGAAATGTTTCTCGGAGAGGGTGTTGGATACTTAGCAGGAACAGATGACTTCTGGTGAACAGCAGACTTCGATGATTCTTCACACCGCGCGAGTATACAGCAACGCTTTTTCAAGAACTCTAGAGTCTCGTCGTAGCTCGGTAGATGTTTGTGTGGTATGGATGATTCCCACTCCTTACGAGTATCCTTGTCCAAAGCGGTAGATATTAGATTCACGACAAATCGTTCAGAGACTCCAATCAACTCTTCCTTCATTAGGTTGAGTCCATCGACGTGCCTGGTTACCTCGTCAATCAACTCACGTAAATCCTTACTGTTTTCGCGGCTTATCTTTTTCAGATTCAGTAGGGCTTGAATGTGGGTGTCAACAATTAAACGTTTGTTTTCAAAACGCTCCTCCAGAATTTCCCACGCATGTTTGTAATTATTGTCGTTCAACGTCTTGGCATCAATAACGCCCGCAGCAGCTCCAATCAACGATTTATCCAGGTGGTAAAGCTTAATTGCATCTGAATCGGTCGATGTTCTCATTACGTCTTGGAACATCGCCTTAAAACGTGGCCAGTTTTCAGGTTTACCTTCGAAAATTGGAACCGGTGCTTTTAAAGGTTGCTGCTGCACAATGATGTATGACGTTGGCGAAGGCAGAATCGCAGGTGGCAAATTAGGAGCACCAACGGTTTGTAGTGATTGAATCATGCTTTCAACCAACACACTAGTTTCGGTATGATGCATCTCAAAGGCGAGGTATGTTTGATCCTGCTCATCAGCCTTTTCTGCAGGACACAATCCTATGATTTGATGATGCAAACCCAAATATTCTTGAAAGTGATTCTCTAAATTACGAGCGTAGATTTTTAACTGCGCCAAATCCAGTCGCATGGCAGCAGCTCCAGCAGTGTCTTCAACAGCCTTCCGAATACGTGTGACCTTCGCCTTCGCTTGGCCACGCAAATGAACGAGCACCTTCAGATCCGCCATTCTTTCCTTATGGTCTTCCTTCACAGGTGTGTGTTGGATCGGCATCATAGGAACACTAATACCTTCTTTTATCCCGTTTTTCAACACAAAAACACAAATGTTTTATTACTTCACTTGATGCGGTTATAGGTTCTTAAATTTGTTGCTTCTCACGATAGTTTTTACTTTTGTCTTTACAACACGGTAAATACACGGTGTGATTGTATATTCACTCTTCATACGCGAAAGTGCAGCCCTTTGCATGCACAAATACACAACACGACGAGTCCGATATAATAAGCGTGCACGAAACTTCTAAAATGCAGCCCTTTGCTTGCACAAATATATGGCACGACGAATAAAATACTACTTAACACGATAAAACGATAATGCAGCTTGTGTTTGCACGATAGGGTAAACTGTACGTGTGCGAAAGTTCGAGAAGCCACCTTTTGTCTTCCCTTGCTTGCTCGCGGCCACGTGCAACACACACCTACACGGCGCGACTATACGCTCGCTGCGCGGGCGCGAGAGTTCTAGAAGGCACCCTTTGTCTTCTTTGCTTACTTGTGGCAACGTGCCACACACATACACGACGCGAATATACGCTCACTGCGCGCTTATAAAATCACTGTGCGTGCGCGAAAGTTCGAGAAGCCACCTTTTGTCTTCCCTTGCTTGCTCGCAGTCACGTGCAACACACACACAAACACGACGCGATTATACGCGAAAATTTAAGAAGGCACCTTGTGCCTTTCTTTACTCAATGTGGCAACGAAGCGACGATCCAAAGCAACGAATTGCTTCTCTCCTCTGTTGGGTACTCTTACCACTGCGTCCATTATTTTGAACTATTGTGGTATGCCCCGTTTTATTATTATACTATACGCTTCAAGCTTACCTATCACTTATTGAGGAAGTGACAGGCTGGTAGCTGGAGCGAGACATGTGCCAATCAGGGATGACTAGGTTTATGAACCTAGTATCCTGATCGGCGACGCCAATCAGATCTCCCCGTTTTGAGATACTGCAGTCTGCGTACTATTTGTGCTCCACGATAGCAGAGCAAGTGTTCCGAAGTTAAATATCATCTTGTATGAAACTGAGATTCCGAAAATGATATTTACTCGGAAAATGTCCTGTCACAAGACCGGTAAGCTTGCTGAGATCTCTCTTATTGAGACTCAGCAACTTTTGAGTAACCTAGGGGTGGATACTAGACGTTATATATTCTTTTATAGATTGTTTGAGCGATTGTACAGCCATCCTACTGGCCATAACTGTTCGGCTCTCCTTTTGTTTCAGCCCACCCTCCAGCACACAGTCTAAGATCAGGCAGAGTGAATCTCGACCCGTGAGTAGAGAGTTGGAGCCACATATTCGTTTGTCGACTCACAACGAGTCGACGTGTTGAGGATAGACGAGGATCAGGACTGAACCTCTGCTAGCGCATCGTTCAAGTCCTGCTCTTCCACTACTCTCCTCTCCACCTCATTCGTTTCTTTGTTTTTCGGCAGAGAGAGCTTGCACGGTAAGAAATCGTCCACTGCATCAGTGACCGGCTTGATGCAGCAAGGGCAAATTGCTGTGGAGGGCGCCCTGGTACTCCACAGGCTCCGTTGCGGCGAGAGAATTTATAGAACCCCCTCCACCATTCATCCCTCGGCACGGGTCACGTCACACCTTGGATTAGGTGTTTATCCATTCAAATTTTTACGTAATAGCCATAGATAACAGCTATTACAACCATCAGCAGCAGCGAATCGCTTAGCAACAGCGCGGCTTCGACTATCCGGTTCGAAGGACCAAAAAATGTGTCCGATCACGGACAATTTTATGGTTAAAAACACGACGAAACGATGACACTAGAGACCTCCGTGGAGCAATCTCTATACCGACCAGCAGACGATTTTGCGGTTGAAAATCTCCGCACAGCGACGATAGGAAAGTAGCTCGAATATAGCGGGTGGACTGTAAACCCAGTGAAAAATATTTTACTCTTCTTTACTATTCGTCCTTTATTGCTACCTTTACAACGTTTGAAAATACACTGAATGCTGAGTGCGATAACGACACTGTATTTATAACAAATTTCTTAATCTAGAATGTTCGCTGCTTTCTGATTGGCCCACCAATCAGCGTCGCGCAAACCACCATCAGCCAGAGAAATGAAAACGTGTGTGTACGTGTTAGCGCGTGTAAATGCCAAGGTATAACAAAAAATGAATATGCATGACTGTACATGATGATTCGAGAAAGTTCGCGGATTGCTTTGGTTTCGTTAGCGTTCAACATACTCGTTCGCTCACATGATAGCGAACAAACAGGTTTTTTTAGGATAACTTTTAAACTACTTGTTTGTTTTCAATAAAATTTACCCGAAAAATTTAGCGTTAACAAGAGCTTTCATTCGATATCAAGATCGTTGAAATCGGTCACTTGGTTCCGGAGAAAATCGTGTCACGTAATTTTCACGTTTTTACTTATAACTTTTAAACGAAATGTCGGACCTCCAACTAATTCAATAGTGATATACTAGGCAATAATACCTTTCAAACAAAAGTAATAGCGAACAAATCGGTTCAGCCATCTCCGAGAAACAGGCGATAGAAAAGTTGTGCCCCGCACATACATACACACATACACACACACACACAGACATTGCTCAGTTCGTCGAACCCTGTCGATTGGTATATGTGGCTCGGCCCTCCGGGCCTCGGATCAATTTCATGTTTTTCGACCAATTCCTAAACCTTTGTTATAGTATAACAAAGGTAAAAATACGAAAAATATGGGACTTCATTTTCTCATAGATCCCTTAACCAATTTGAACAAAATTGATTGCATATGAAAGGGGAGTCTTTCAAAACCTTAGCTTCAAGATTTCATGACGAATGGGCTTGTGGTTTGAAAGTTACATAAAGAAATGTGGAAAAAATGTATTTAAAACTGCTTTTTGTTACATATAAGCATTAATTCGAAGGGAAACATCCTACAATTTATTATCATTTGAAAGTTACTGTTAATATCCATCAAACGAAACCAAGTTACTGAAAATCGGACGATTTCTTCAAAAGTTATTCAAACTTTAACACTTAAGCGCCGTATATTAAACCGTTAAATTGTATAAAATCGAAATAAATTAATCAAGGGTCGTTTGTATTCAATGTGTTATGTATGTGTATGTATGCATGCATGCGTGTATGTATGTATGTATGTATGTATGTATGTATGCGTGTATGTATGTATGTATATGCGATATGCAATTTTAAAATTTCCATAGAAATACAAGAAGAGTGAGAAATATTTCGATTGTCATTTTTCTTCTTGCTGTTTCTCGCAATCGGACGAGCAAAGCAAAAAGCGAAGAAAAGTATTTGATTTAATCATATAGGTATACTGCTGCTGGAAGCATATCTGTCCCATGTTACAAAACACGAAAATGAGAAAATCACACTCAAAGTTGAAAAACTGATTTTTCAAAAATTATTTAGTTTTGATGTTATTTTTTGTCCCTCTTTGAGATAATGTTGAAAAACTTCACTCAATTTTGTATACAGCTTGAAAACATTTTATATGAAAAAGTATATGCAGCGGAACAAATATGCGTCCATTTTCCCAGTGGGACAAATTGTCATCAAATTTTTTCGAGTTTTTCTAGTATAAACACCATGTTTTCGATTCATAATATAAAAATACATATATAATTATACCGTTTGACAACAAAATGTCGAAAATGACCAGATGTAACATGGGACAGTTATGCTTCCACCGGCAGTATAATGGTGTATAGGATTGCAAATACTAATGAGTTGATTTTCCCAAATAAATTTATACCAATTTCAAACAAATTTTGCGCATCAATAGATGCTTTTCCAATCAATAGATGCTAGAGTTTAGAAATTTTATATGAAAAAGAGGAAAAAATGTTACTAATAATTCTGTACGATTTGTTTTCGCTAGTGACACTTTAAAAGATAATATCATATATCATGTGTCATGTTTTAATAAATAAATAAATATGGGTCCACTCATATCAGCAAAAATAACAAGCGCCGAAAATTATATCAATCATATTTCCCATCCTCAAGCATGTTTATAGCGCTGCTTTTGTTTCTTTGATCTCATCGTTTCCTAAAACATCTAACGGGCAATATCGTATAAACGATACGATCAAGCTAGTGACTATTTTTTCATTAAAGTTTATTCAAAAGAAGCTCAAGTTTTGATTTTCATGCAAAAATATTTAACTGAAAAAGCGCCAACTAAGAAAAAGTCCAATTTCTCTTTTTAATTTTTCATATCTAATGCTCTACTCAGTTATTTTTTCAAATTCAGATATTCTTTTTGGATAAGGATTTTAATAAATAAGGAACGGATATTTAAAAATATAGTCAAGTTAATTATAGATGTTCCTAAGAAATTAAAAAATCATTATTGCGGCAGTAGAAAGGCTAGGTCACACCGCTAGGTGGATTAGTTCGGGTTTTTCATTACGGTAGCAGTGGCAGCGGTACTTTTGTTAAACTTAGATAACTCATGTTGACCAGTACCGCACAAAAAAAACGACACTAATTGCAAGAACGCGTGTTGGAGCAAATAAAAGTACGACCGCACCGTCCAACAGCCAGAACCAGAAGGCAACTCAATATGATCCTGGCTTGGTCGGTATGTGTAAACAGTGTTAAAACTTTTATTTTGTCTGCCATGCTCTTTGAACAAATTTTTGATGGCTTCTGATGTCGATTAGGAATACAAGAAAACCTATAGGAATACTGTTGAGTATTGGGGTACCGCTGAGAAGCTCTATACTCAATATGTAATTTTCTAAATGTTAGGATGTCATTATTGTCATTAAGTTAATGAATGAAACCTTGTTGTATTATATGATTCTGAAATTAATGAATTTTACTTTACTACTTTTCAGGTCTTTCTTTCCCACATCTTAAGTTATTGTGCGAGACGCTTGGTGCAATCTGTTCTAATTTCTTGACAATCTGTGAAGATCGTGATCAGCAGTCTCATCGCAAACTATCTCGACCATTTAAAACTATATTATACCCGATTTTGAAAAAAATGGAGATATATGCAACATTATCTTATCTTGATTCTAATAATACTGTAATAGTTGAGCTGCTTGCATCGATTTGTTTACAAGCGGTTTTAGGATCAATAATGCCAAAAAGAATGAAGCTCATGTTTAGTAATCTCTTGAGGATTTCAAACTGTTGGACGCAATACAGAATTGCCAGATCGGCATCTAGGTAAGGATTTTGAATAAACTTTGAACTGAATGATGTGCAGTGGACTGAGTACTCCTTATACTATAACAAAGGTTTAGAAACTGGTTGAAAAACACGAAGTTGATTCGTGGGCCGAGTCATATATACCAATCGATAAGTTTCGACGAATTGAGCAATGTCTGTGTGTGTATGCATGTGACGCTTGACTTCAGTCGTCTGTTTCTCAGAGATGACTGACCCGATTCGGTTGTTATTACGCTTATTGGAAAAGTGTTGTCACCTTGTTGAACTGTTTTGCGGTCCGTCATTTCATTTAAAAGTTATAAGCAAAAATGTAAAACTTATATGACATGATTTTCTCTGGAATCGTTCAACCGATTTCAACAATTTTGGTATAAAATGGAAGGTCTTGCTACTGCAAAAGTTTTGGGACAGGTGTATCAAAAACTATGAAGACACATTCCAGCGCTACGGGACACAAGTAGCACCCATTATTACCGTGTGAATCGCCTCCTGTTTCACCAATTTTTTGGCAAATATCTTGTAAAATAAGTGTTTTTTCCCTCTTCTGTTGGGTACTCTTACCACTGCGTCCATTATTTTGAACTATTATGGTCTGCCCCGTTGTTTCTTTTGCTGTACGCTTCAGGCTTACCTATCACTTATTGAGGAAGCGGTAGGCTGGTTGCTGGAGCGAGACAGGTGCCAATCAGGGATGGCTTGGTTTATAAATCTTGTAATCCTGATCGGCGACGCAAACCAGATTTCCTTAGGCTCTAGTAGGCCCTTTTTGAGATACTGCAGTCTGCGTCCTATTAGTGCTCCACAATTGCAGAGTAAGTGTTCCGAGGTTTCGCTCCCGGCAGTACACAGGCGACTAATATCATCTTGCACGAAACTGAGATTCCGAAGATGATATTTACTCGGGCAATGTCCTGTCATCAGACCGGTAAACATGCTGAGATCTCTCTTATTGAGTTAACGACGGATCCAAAGTACACGCACCGAACGACAACCAACCAACTCTAACTCAGCGATCAATCACCTGTACAGGAAAACAGTCAGCAGTTTTGATACCCAGCGACACCGGACGATCGAAGGCATCGAATATCAACATCAGTACATGCAACGTGACATCGCCAGGTCTTGCAGGCTTAGCATATTTTAGGCAACAGACTAGGGCAGTGAGTACCATAAACGATTCCAATAAAACCATTCCATTGACGACCACTGTAGCGGGCAGTACTTAGTTTCCTTTTTTTAAAAACTCCTCGTATGTATAACCCAACTCTTAATTTATATATATATATAGATCTATATATATATATATATATATATATATATATATATATATATATATATATATATATATATATATATATATATATATATATATATATATATATGACACATTCCGCGGGCCGGTATACCAACCAGACATTTTATAAAAGTTGCTTTTAGCATTGTTGAATATTTTGTCATGATTGGGCAATGTTTGAACCTTTCAAAACTGCCATGACTGATATTCTAGCATTTTCGGAAGTTACATAAAACGTGTATCGAAAATAAATGAAATTTACAAGAAATAAATGATTTTTCGTGATATTTTTAAAAATACTGCTACAGTGCGCTAAAACATTTCATAATATCATTTGTTTTCGACCAACTTACAAAGGAATATATGCTGAATCAATTCCAAAAATAGTTTGGATGTAATTTTGCAGTTATTTTGTATTTCAAGTGGATGAAATAGGGCCATTTTTTTGCGTTGTAACGTCACGAAAAAGGTGTACTTTTTAGCTTTCGCAGAAAAGTACAAATTCGAACAATCTAATAATCCATATTCTCTTTGTACTCAAAAATACCTTTAAAACGGTGCCTAAAGAATGATGATAAGTTAAGTAGAACCTAAGTTACAACTGATTGAAGCTCGCGTTGTAACGTCACGGCGGGCAGCCGGACGGATTCAAAACAAGTGAGACATAAGTAATAGCATCGAAACCTTAAGACATAGCATTATAGTTGCTTCAAGAAAGTTTCTTCATTTAAAAAGCACTTTCTAGTGGTGAAAAAATATTCGGACATTAGGGTGTCCTCAAGCAGATACAAAAAATATTTTCTCTATTTTAATTCAGAAATGATTGCTGTCTACAGAATATTTGTAAAAAAACTAATTTCAAGAAACTTCGTTGAATACTGAAGATTTATATTTCTAACGTGAAAAAAGTTATAGAGCAAAACTCTTAGGGACACCCTTAAAAAAAATTGTTTTTCGATCTAGTTACTTTTTCTATAACTTTTTTTATGTAAGAAATATAAATCTTTACCATTCAACAAAGTTTCTTAAAATTAGTTTTTCTACAAATTTTCTGTAGACAGCAACCATTTCTGACTTAAAACAGAGAAAATATTTTTTGTATCTGCTTGAGGACACCCTAATGTCCGAATATTTCTTCACCGATAGAAAGCGCTTTTTAAATGAAGAAACTTTTCTGAAGCAACTATTATGCTATGTCTTAAGGTTTCGATGCTATTACTTATGTCCCACTTTCTTAGCATCCCTCCCACAGCGCGACGTAATTTGTGAACAACCCCACAATTACGTAGGCGAAATAGTGAAAGACAAATTAACAACACATTTTTGGATTATCCCTCATGTACAGAGGGCAGCAACAGCGATAATTAACGAATATTAAATGAACAGATTTTTCGTGACGTTACAACGGAGCTACGACCCTCTCTGTGCAAAGCAGAGCGTTGTAACGTCACGAAAAGTAAAAGCTGTTTAAAAATTAACTTCACTAACTATCGGAATTCTGAAAACGGCAAGTTGTTCAGTATTCATCTCTTATCAAATCATAGAAGAAAATCTTTAGATAAAATTTGAAAGAGAGCAGAATTTTCATGTTTTTACCTTTGTTATACTATATAACAAAGGTTTAGAAATTGGTCGAAAAACACGAAATTGATCCGAGGCCCGTAGGGCCGAATCACATATACCAATCGATAGAGCTCGACGAACTGAGCAATGTCTGTGTGTGTGTGTGTATGTGTGTATGTGTGTATGTGTGTATGTGCAGCTCATTTTCTATCGCCTGTTTCTCGAAGATGGCTGAACCGATTTGATCGCTTTTACTTTTGTTTGAAAGGTATTATTGTCTAGTATATCACTATTGAATTGCTTTGCGGTCCGACGTTTCGTTTAAAAGTTATAAGCAAAACCTGATTTAATCCACCTAGTGGTGAAAGGAACCTTTGTTATACGGTCTTACTTGCTATTTGAGATAGAAATCGACACATTTGGTTTACATGAAATTTTTGGAAATTTAATAAAGTTTACAAAATTTGAACCAAATAGAAGCACTTATAAATTTTGATAGTTCCTTTTCTCATGAAATTGCTGAGTAACTAATGAGGGTTACTAATGAGGGTAAGTGCAAGTAAAAGTAAGTTGTAAGATGAAATATTATTCCTTAACATATACATTGCGTAGTAAAGGTCTAGTTTATAAGTTTTTGAACTATGCATAATTTCCTGTAATGCCATTCTATTTGATTCACAACAATAAAGTTTTCTTGAATAAATTTCATCAATTTTTATTAACCTTCGGTTACTCACGCTGCTGTATTTTGTACAACATATGTAGGTTTTTGAATGCCATTTTGTTATAAAGTTACAAATCGTATATACTAACGTATATTCTTCAGTAAACTTGTTATGAGCAAAATGTCAGAATTATTCAATGCATTAATACTTTAAATTGCTAGGAAACAAGATTAGCATAAACCGACATTACAGAAATGAAGCAAGTAGCATGTGAGGTGTACCGCAATTGACCCCAACTGGAATTTTCTCTCGTTTCTTCATATGGAAAAATGGTGTCTGTATGCAGCAAAACTACCAGCAAATGTAAAATGTTTAAGATGTATCCGTCTGTTGGTAGTCGTGTAATTCGGGGTCAAAATCAGGTTATTTTTTTACAATTAAAGTTCTACAGTTCCTAAACAAGCAAACATAGAGGTATAGTAAATTCAGCAAAGTTGTGTATTTGTATTATTTGTACAACTTTGTAATACATGTAAAAGTCATACAACAATTACAAGAAGAATTAGAATAGAAAAACTGATTTTACAAATTCATATACAATAAATAAGATTTTTTTACCTTCACTGAAGAGATAGAAGGTTACTGTTTTCAGCAAATTTTTTTATAATAATATGCTATAAAAGTTTGCAGAACACATCAATGTGTTGTATTGAAACTGAAGGAAAATAATTTTTTTTTTCACTTTTAGGGGGATTAATCCAAATTTAAATTCTACCAGATGATAGAGCATTCAATTTCAAGAAACTCTTCCAAAGGTTCGATAAACTTAAAATCAAGTTTTCCTAGTCAGAACTCTAGTGCGCACGTTTTCTTTGGTTTTGGGCTATTGTGCGCGCGAGTAACTGTGTTGCAAAAGTTGGCGCGAGCGTTCGAGGATTAATATCTTTTGACCGGTAAAACCAATTCTTATGAAATTTTGCATATATATTCGTAGTGTCAAAACCTCTCGTTTGATATTAAAATAATTGAAATTAGGTAAATTATCTTGGTTAAAATCATTATAAATTATTGTTAATTTTGAAGTGGTGTATACGATTGCTCATAACTTTCAAATTAAACGTCCAATCCAAAAACCATTCAATAGTGATCTATCCGGCTATATTACCTGCCAAATAAAACTAATAGCGCATAAATCGGTTTGGCCATCTCTGAGAAACAGGCGATCATTTGAACCTTATCAAAAATGGTTTTTTAAGGCTAACTTTTAAACTACTTGTTCGTTTTCAATAAAACTTGGTAAAAAGTTTAGTAACAGCAAGAGCTTTCGTTTGGTACTAAGATCGTTGAAATTGGTTGCGTAGTTCAGGAGAAACGCGTGTCACGTAGTTTTCACATTTTTGCTTATAACTTTTAAACGAAACGTCGGACCGCAAAGCAATTCAATAGTGATATACTAGACAATAACACCTTTCAAACAAAAGTAAAAGCGATCAAATCGGCTCAGCCATCTTCGAGAAACAGGCGATAGAAAATGATCTGCACACACACACATACACACATACACACATACACACATACACACACACACACACAGACATTGCTCAGTTCGTCGAGCTCTATCAATTGGTATATGTGATTCGGCCCTACGGGCCTCGGATCAATTTCGTGTTTTTCGACCAATTTCTAAACCTTTGTTATATAGTATAACAAAGGTAAAAATGTGAAAACTACGTGACACGCGTTTCTCCTGAACTACGCAACCAATTTTAACGATCTTAGTACCAAACGAAAGCTCTTGCTGTTACTAAACTTTTTACCAAGTTTTATTGAAAACGGACAAGCAGTTTAAAAGTTAGCCTTAAAAAACCATTTTTGATAAGGTTCAAATGATCGCCTGTTTCTCAGAGATGGCCAAGCCGATTTATGCGCTATTAGTTTTATTTGGCAGGTAATATAGCCGGATAGATCACTATTGAATGGTTTTTAAATTGGACGTTTAATTTGAAAGTTATGAGCAATCGTATACACCACACCAAAATTAACAATAATTTACAATGATTTTAACCAAGATAATTTACCTAATTTCAATTATTTTAATATCAAACGAGAGGTTTTGACACTACGAATATATATGCAAAATTTCAGAAGAATTGGTTTTACCGGTCAAAAAATATCAATCCTCAAACGCTCGCGCCAACTTTTGCAACACAGTTACTCGCGCGCACAATAACCCAAAACCAAAGAAAACGTGCGCACTAGAGTTTTGACTAGGAAAACTTGTTTTTAAGTTTATCGAACCTTTGGAAGAGTTTCTTGGAATTGAATGCTCTATCATCTGGTGCAATTTAAATTTGGATTAATCCCCCTAAAAGTGAAAAAAAAATTTTTTACCTTTGTTATACTATAACAAAGGTTTAGGAATTGGTCGAAAAACACGAAATTGATCCGAGGCCCGGAGGGCCGAGCCACAAATACCAATCGACAGGGTTCGACGAACTGAGCAATGTCTGTGTGTGTGTGTATGTGTGTATGTATGTGCGGGGCGCAACTTCTCTATCGCCTGTTTCTCGGAGATGGCTGAACCGATTTGTTTGCTATTACTTTTGTTTGAAAGGTATTATTGCCTAGTATATCACTATTGAATTAGTTCGAGGTCCGACATTTCGTTTAAAAGTTATAAGTAAAAACGTGAAAATTACGTGACACGATTTTCTCCGGAACCAAGTGACCGATTTCAACGATCTTGGTATCGAATGAAAGCTCTTGTTAACGCTAAATTTTTCGGGTAAATTTTATTGAAAACAAACAAGTAGTTTAAAAGTTATCCTAAAAAAACCTGTTTTGACAAGGTAATAATTATCGCCTGTTTCTTAGAGATGGCTAAACCGACTTAGGCGCTATTAGTCTCATTTGAAAGGTAACATAGCCTAATAGATCACTATTGATTTGTTTTTTGATTGGACGTTCAATTTGAAAGTTACGAGCAATTGAATACAACACATTAAAATTTATAATAATTTAGAACCATTTCATCTAAGATGATTTATCTAGTTTGAATGATTTTGACATCAGATTAGAGATTTTAATGCTGCAAATATATCTGCAAAATTTCAATAGAATTGGTTTTGCCGTTCAAAAGATATTAACTCTCCAACACTCGCGCCAACTTTTGTAATACGGGTTATTCGCGCGCACAATGGCCAAAAGCCAAAATGACATGCGCACTAGAGTTTTGACTGAGAAAACTTGGTTTTAGGTTTATGGAACCTTTGGAAGAATTTTTCGAAATTGAAAGTCCTATCGTCTGGTGCAATTTAAATTTTGATGAATCCTCCTAAAAGTGGAATAAAAAAATTATTTTTCTCCAGTTTCAATATAACACATTGATGTATTCTGCAAAGTTTTAGAGTATATTATTACAAGAAATTTTGCTGAAGACAGTAACCCCCTATCTCTTCAGCGAAGCTAGAAAAATATTATTTATTGTATATGAATTAGTGAAATCAGTTTTTTATTTTAGCTCTTTTCGTAATTGTTGTATGACTTTTTCATGTATACAAAGTTGCACAAATAGTAAAAATACACAACTTTGCTGAATATAATATACCTCTATGTTTGCTTGTTTAGGAACTGTAGAACTTTGATTATTAAAAATACCCTAATTTTGACCCCGAATTACTCGACTACCAACAGACGGATACATTTTAAACATTTTACATTATTGCTGATTGTTTTGATGCATACAGACACCATTTTTCCATATGAAGAAACGAGAGAAAATTCCAGGCCAATTCCGGTACACCTCATATGCTGATTGCTTCATTTCTGTGATGTCAGTTTATGCTGATTTATTTTCCCAACAATTTAAGGTATTAATGCATTGAATAATTATGACATTTTGCTCATAACAAGTTTATTGAAGAATATACGTTAGTTACACAACGATTTGTAACTTTATAACAATATGGCGTTCAAAAACCTACACGTGTTATACAAAATACAACAGCGTGAGTAACCGAAGGTTAATAAAAATTGATGAAATTTATTCTAGAAAACTTTATTGGTGTGAATCAAATAGGCATTACAGGAAATTATGCATAGTTCAAAAATCTATAAACTAGACCTTTACTACGCAATGTATATGTTAAAGAATAATATTTGCTCTTACAACCTACTTTTACTTGCACTTAATCAAATTATTAACAACTTACTTATCCTTATTCAGCAATTTCATGAAAAAAGGATCTATCAAAATTTATAAGTGGTCATATTTTGTTCAAATTTTGTAAACGTATTCAATTTTCAAAAATTTTATGTAAACCAACGCACTACGCTTCTTCTTCTTCTTCAGCAGCATAGAGCCGGGGTGGCTCGTGCTGTTTCAAGCACTCGTCTCCATTCAACTCGGTCTTGGGCCACTCGTCGCCAATTTCCTAGTCGTCTCAGAAGTCGCAAACCGCTCTCGACCTGGTCGAGCCATCGTGCACGTTGGGCCCCCCTGTTCCTGGTGCCGGTGGGGTTGTTGAAGAGGACTATTTTCGTCGCACAGTCGTCCGGCATCCTTACGACGTGTCCGGCCCACCGTAGCCTGCTAACTTTCGCTAGATGTACGATGGGAGTCTCCCCAAGCAGTGCCTGTAGCTCGTGATTCATACGCCTCCGCCACTCTCCGCTTTCAGTTTGTACTCCGCCAAATATCGTCCGCAGCACTTTCCGCTCAAACACGGCAAGGGCGCGTATGTCCTCCGTAAGCAGCGTCACGGCTTCAAGTCCATAAAGAACTACTGGTCTAATAATGGTTTTGTACATTGTTAGCTTCGTGCGGCAGCGTATGCTTCCTGATCGTAGCGTTTTACGAAGGGCAAAGTAGGCCCGATTTCCCGCTTGGATGCGCCGCTGGATCTCCTTACTAGTGTTGTTGTCCGCGGTCACCAGCGATCCCAAATACACGAACTCTTCTACCACTTCTAGTTCGTCGCCGTCAACGGTTACCGTCCGTGGGAGGCGCACATTTGTTTCCTTTGAGCCTCTTCCTTTCATGTATTTGGTCTTCGACGCATTTATTTTTAGCCCAATTCTCCTAGACTCCGCTTTCAGTCTGGCGTAGATTGCCTCCGCCGTCGCAAAGTTCCTGGCAATGATATCGAAGTCATCTGCAAAGCCTAGAAGTTGGCTACTCTTGGTAAAAATCGTGCCTCTCGTTTCGATGCCCGCTCGTCGGATCACCCCCTCAAGAGCGATGTTGAACAGCATGCAGGATAGACCGTCACCTTGTCTCAACCCTCGTCGCGTCTCGAAGGGACTCGAGAGTGTCCCCGAGATGCGTACGAAACACATCACTCGATCCAATGTAGCTCTGATCAGTCGCGTCAGTTTGTCCGGAAAACCGTATTCGTGCATTATCTGCCATAGCTTGTCTCGATCGACTGTATCGTATGCTGCTTTGAAATCAATAAAGATGTGATGCGTGGGCACGTTGTACTCCCGACATTTCTGCAAGATCTGTCGGAGAGTAAAAATTTGGTCCGTAGTTGCGCGAGCCCCCATGAAACCCGCCTGATAATTCCCTACGAAACCTTGTGCTATCGGTGACAGCCGGCGTAACAGGATCTGGGAGAGTACCTTGTAGGCGGCATTTACCAGCGTAATACCGCGATAGTTGCAGCAGTCTAGCCGATCACCCTTTTTGTAGATGGGACAAACCACTCCTTCCATCCATTCCTCCGGTAGCTTTTCCTCCTCCCAAATCCTCGAAATAACCCAGTGTAGAGCCTTTGCTAGCGTTTCTCCGCCATGTTTATAAAGCTCTGCCGGTAAGCGGTCCTTCCCAGCGGCTTTATTGGTCTTCAGCAACCTGATTTCTCGTTTGACTTCTTGGAGATCAGGTGCTAGGACATTACTATCTTCCATGGGCGCTCCTAGGTTAATTTCCGTTCCGCCTCCTTCTGCGACTTCGCCATTGAGGTGTTCATCGAAGAACTGCTTCCATCTGTCGACCACCTCGCGCTCGTTTGTAATTAGATTCCCTCCCTCGTCCCTACACATGTCAGGTTTCGGTGTGTAGCCCTTCCGAGTTTGGTTCACCTTCTCATAAAACTTGCGCGTGTCATTAGCTCGGAATAGTTGCTCCAATTCTTCACGATCTCTGTCCTCCTTTTGGCGCTTTTTTCTCCTCAGGATCGTGGTCAACTTGTTCCTAGCTCGTCGGTACTTGGCCAGGTTCTCTCTAGTGGCAATACTTAGATAATTTTTCCAAGCATTTTTTTTCTCCTCCACCGCTTGTTGGCATTCCCCATCAAACCAATCATTTTGTGTACTCCGAGGCTCAATACCTAGTGCCGTGGTAGCGGCCTCTCCGATGGCCGAGCGTATTCTGCCCCAACCGTCTTCGAGGTTTGAAGCACCTAACTCCTCGGAAGAAGGCAGTGCCTCATTCAGTACTCGCGCGTAGTTCTCGGCAGCTTGTGGGTTATCTAGCTGCCTGATGTTCAGCCGAGGAGGGCGGCTTTGACGTGTCCGGTATACGGTGGACAGCTTTGAGCGCACATGTACTGATGTTAGAGTGATGTTAGAGAAGAACCGGCCCTCTATGAGAACGTGGTCAATTTGGTTCATTGTACGTTGGTCAGGTGATCTCCAGGTGGCTTTGTGGATATCCTTGCGCGGGAAAAAGGTGCTTCGGATCACCAGGCCTCGGAAAGCTGCGAAGTTTATACATCGTTGGCCGTTATCGTTTGTGTCGGTGTGCAGGCTATGGGGTCCTACCACCGGTCTATACATTTCTTCCCTACCGACCTGGGCGTTCATATCCCCGATGACGATCTTGATGTCCCGTGACGAGCAGCTGTCGTACGTTGCCTCCAGCCTCGCGTAGAACGCTTCTTTCTCATCGTCGGGTCTACCTTCGTGCGGGCAGTGCACGTTAATGATGCTATAATTGAAGAAACGACCCTTTATCCTCAATACACACATTCTCTCGTTGATCGCCTTCCAATCTATCACGCGATCCTGCATTCCGCCCAGCACTACAAAGCCCGTTCCCAGTTCGTTGGTAGCGCCACCGCTCTGGTAAAACTGGGCCTTTCCGCCACGTATCTTCCATACCTTCTCTCCTTTGCGACAGATTTCCTGCAGAGCTACGATACCGAGTTTGCGGGGTTCCAGCTGTTCAATCAGCACCCGCTCGCAACCTGCGAAATTTAGCGATCTGCAGTTCCAAGTCCCGAGTCTCCATTCGTCGTCCTTATTCCGTCGCCTAGGTCGATGCCGAATATTCCGCTCCGAATATGCTTGAATGTTGTTAGTTTGTGTTGTTTAGGTGTGTAGCCGTACTGGGGCAACACTACCGAGTCTCGTGATGGGGCTGCCATCTTATAGTGCCGAGACTCACTACCTCCTTCCCGGTTAGTATACGACCTTAGTTTCCACCGGGGTTGGTTACCCGATCTCCGCTAAGGTTGCTCGTATTCCGGCTGGTACCACGAGGAGGTCGGGATCGGAGTTGCTAGATAAGAGGCTACCGACCACTATGGGGTCTATATTCCGCATTATCCGGCCGTTTACCAACCAACGCACTACGCAACGTTAACCAATAGATGGATTATACTCCGAAGACGTGTCGGTTTCTATCTCAAATAGCAAGTAAGACCGTATAACAAAGGTTCCTTTCACCACTAGGTGGATTAAATCGGGTTTTTAACAGAAGAACCAAAAGACGTATTTCTGGCGCGTTGTAACGTCACGCTACATATTTGCTTTCCAAAACAATCTGGGCAAAGCAAATACTATTAATTTGTTCACTTTTAATAGGAAATTTTATGCTCTTTCCAAATATATAATAATATTTGGGGGTTTCTCAACGATTTTCCCAGCTAAAACATAAATACTGTGCAAAGAAAAGTCAAAACGTTGTAACGTCACGGCGGAATGTGTCATCTACAATATGTGTTTCTGACAAACATATCAAAGATGGACGTTTTTCTTCTACAATCTGTCGCAACGCAACGTAGTTTGTAGATAACCCAGCAATATTCAAATATATTATGTCAAATTTATTCACATTTCTCTTAGAGTTTGGTTGCTATTTATCGAAATATAAACTGCCTTTTTTCTGCTCATACAATTTCTTGTAAACTAAGCATGCTGAACTAGATGCTGCGTGGTTAACGTCCAAATTCATTTTACGTTCTTTATTGAATTTAATACAATTAACACATTTCGAAACAGTGGACGTACAATCAGATGTTCTGTGTTGTTCACTGCACAAAGAGCACGTTTCGTCATTCTTACAATCCGTACTTTTGTGACCGAATTCTCCACATTTGAAGCATCTCAAAACATTAATTGCCGGAGCAATATGGCATCGATCCCAACCGACATTCACTTTTTTTGAAGTCAATAAACAGTTGTAAGTCTGTTTGTCAACTTCAATTATCGCATTGAACTTATTATACTTGAAACGTGGATTCTCGTACATTTTAATAATGTTATGTTTTCACTCCGTTGAAGGTTGGATTCAGATTCCTCCTTTATTGTTCGATAAGTTCTTGACAAGGTTCCTACTGGAGACGCCTGAAGCACCGTTCTATGTAAAAGCCATGTACACGATCACCAATCCGTGATCGATGTACATGCGAAAGAGACAAAGATAGAAACCTCGAAAAGCTATGACTGCACACATGGTAACAGCGAGGTTCAGTAAATTTGAAATGCGACACTTTCGTTCGTCGCAGTAAACGCTGACAATTTTGTGCAGGCATTGAACTGAAGGTTCAATGCCGGTTAGTAATAAATTTCTCAGCATGTTTCCACTGGTGTGGTCTGCTGAGGATGTAAGAATTGGAAGGCATGAAAATGACATGTGAAATCCACATGTCACACCATCCCCCTACGGGCCGAAATTGAAAGGTAAATTATTCGGATTTGCTTCAAGTGCCTCTCACAATTTTTTAATGATTTTATATAATATGTTGATTTCGGTTCACGATTGCAAAATAGGTATTATTTAATTATATTGTTATATTTCTGTATCACGCTTAATTTTAATTGTATGTTTCTGTATCCTGCACCCCTTCCCCCTAATGGAAAAGGAGGCGGTTTAGCTGCCTATTTGATTAGTCTTGATATGTGCACTTCCTGCTCTCTATTATCTGCATTTATTATTGTTACGTTTGGCGTGTTTATTTTTGTAATCAAGAAAGGTCCGTTGTAAACGGGGTCTAATTTTTGTCTATTTTCTTTTTTTAGATACACTGTATCGCCTATTTTTATATCTGTTATATTAATGTTATTATTGGCTGCATTTGTTCTTTTGATTTTTTCTTTGTTGAGTGTTTGTATGACATTGTTGTGAGTAACTTGTAATCTATATTTTAGTTCCTTTTGATATGAGTCGAAGTTATATAAGGGATCAACGTTATTGTTACAAAATTCAAAAGTATTACATGTTTTTCCAAAAATTAATTCGAATGGCGTGAAATCGTGTTGTATGTTAGGCGTTGTATTGTAAACAAAGCAATAAAAAGGAAGCCACTCATCCCAATCATTCGTGCGTTGGTTTGAGAATATCCTTAAGTATTCGTTCAAGCATTTATGGTTGCGTTCTAACGCACCGATTGTTTGAGGGTGGTAAGCTGTTGAGCAAGTGTGGTTTAATTGTAGCAAATTGCATATTTCGTCACACTCCTTTGTATTCGGTTCCTTGATCCGTTTTGATACATCTCATGGGACCGTATATAAGGATGCATTTTTCTACAACTGCTTTAGCTATTGTAACAGCTGATTTGTCCGGAATGGGTATTGCAATCACATACTTGGAAAGATCGCATTGCAATGTCACTGCATAGCGGTTTCCTTTTTCAGTGAGAGCAAACGGGCCGATGGTGTCAATGGACACTACATCGAAGGTTTTGTTAGGTGTGGTAGTAACGATTGCTGGCGTTTTTGCTGTAATCGCATGTTTATTTATTTTACAAAGTTCACATACCTTGACGTAGTCTGAAACAGTTTGTTTCATGTTTGGCCAAGAGTATAGAGACTTTAATTTTTTATATAATCTATTTATACCTGGATGACCTCCCGCCGGAGAGTCGTGGTATTGTTTTAATATGTTTTTAATTTCTTCCGATGTTTTTATTTCAACAGGTTTCTCGTAAATTAATATGGTAGCGTTCCTAAGAACTGCATTACCGAAACTTTTAAATGAATTTAAATCAACATGTGTGAATATAATGTCGTTTGTTTGTATTGCTAGCTTTCTTGGATATGTTGCTTTCGTATTTGAATTATCGGCAGGCCTGCCATCGATTATTTTTAAAACTTTTTCTAATTCTATTCTAAAGTTTTCGGGATTTTCTATTGCGAGTGCTAACGTTGGAGTTAGTCTCTTCCGAAATTTTTTATCGTATATTATCATATTTATCGATGTTTTATCATTATTATATGAAAACGTTAATTTTGGCAAGTCGAATGCTTCTAAACTACTGACAGCTTCGTACACGTGAAGTTGATCAGGCTTCTGTGTTTGGCTGGCAGTTGTTGTAGCAGCATTTTTCTTTGCCATAGATCTAGTTACTAAATACATATTTTTTAGTGTGTCTGACGTTATTTGAATTCTAGATAACGCATCAGATAACACATTTGAACTACCTTTAATGTATTCTACCTTAAAATCGTATTCCTCCAAATCCCATCTCATACGTGTGAGTTTGGATGAGGGGTTTTTAAGTGAAAATAAATATATTAGTGGTCTATGGTCGGTACGTATAACGAATTTCCGGCCATAGATATATGGTCTAAAATACTCGATGGCCCAATGTATGGCGGTCAGTTCCTGTTCGATTGTTGATTTGTTTGATTCACCTTTTGTAAAAGCCTTGCTGGCGAATGCAATTGGTAATTCAAAATCTCCAAAACGTTGAGCCAGTACTGCTCCGCAAACTACTTTGGACGCATCTGTAGTGATAATAAAATCTTTTGTGTAATCGGGGAACTGTAAAATATTTGGTGATAATAATGTCATCTTAAGGGTGTCAAATGATTTCTGACACTCCTCGTTCCATTTGAATATTGAATCCTTGCGTAATAATTTGTTTAGAGGGTTGGTTATATCTGAAAAATTTTTGATGAAGCGACGATAGTAGTTGCAAAAAGCAACAAATCGCCGAACTTCATCTGAATTCTTCGGTACTGGGTAGTTTCGAATAGTATCATATTTACTTTTGTCGGGTTGTATGCCATCTTTCGAAATATGGTGTCCTAAATAAGTCACCTCATTCTTGAAGAAATGGCATTTAGATGGGTTTAATTTAAGGTTGAATTTTCTTAAGTGCTGAAATACTTCGCGTAAATTTGCTATATGGTGATTAATTGAGCATCCTACTACGATAATATCATCTATGTAGAGGAATGCACAGTTTGGAGGTAGACCGCTTAACGCGATGGACATCATGCGCTGAAAGGAGTTAGGGCTTATGTTTAGACCGAATGGAAGCCTATTAAATTCAAAATGGCCTTTATCAGAGGAGAAGGCTGTGTATTTTTGGAATTTTTGTCTAATGGGATTTGATGAAATCCAGACATTAGGTCAAGTGTAGAAAAGTATCTTGCACGACCCAATTGATCCAAAATTTCATCTATCCGCGGGAGTGGAAATTTATCTGGGGTTATTTTTTTGTTCAGTTGACGGTAATCAATTACCAGACGCCATTTTTTACTTCCATTTGAATTTGATTTCTTTGGAACAAGTAAAATAGGCGAATTGTAAGGTGAGGTTGAATTTTGAATTATCCCTTCATTAAGCATGGTCTGTATTTGTTCATTAATTTCATTTTTTTGAGATTCTGGCAATCTATAGTTTTTAATATATGTCGGTTTTTGGTCATTGAAAGCTATGCTTTGTTCGTAAAAATTGTTTTCCGAAAGCAAATCACCTTGAAGCGAAAATATGTCATTAAATTCAATGCAAAGGTTTTCAAGTTTATCTCTAATATGAGGATCACTGTTTTCAAGTTTCAGTTCATTTTTCAGTTTCTGTGCTCGTTCACTAATATTTTCTTTGTTTGTGTTGTTTGGAATAGTACAAAGGTAAAAATTTGCTAGGGGTTCAAGTTTGGGATAAAAGTTTGCTGGTAATAAAACTTCCTTAGTTGTAGTATTAATAATTTTAACATTACAATTGCCTTTATTTACCAGAGTATTAGCGCAAAATACTCCTGGGCATATTTCTTCTGAAAAAATTACACTGTCTTCCTGCATGTTAATGTTTTCAAGTTGTTTGATTATCTCACACCTAGCTGGTATAAGATTCGAGTTGACTTGCTTGTTTACTATTGGAATTGTAAATGTTTCAAAATTGTTTGTCAGTTTGAGAAGCCAAGAATCATAATCTATATTGCATTTATGGTTTACTAGAAAATCTCTCCCTAAGATTCCATCAGTGGGAATCGGGAAATCATTTCTTACTATGTGAAACATCTGGGGTATTTTGATATCATTTAATATGATATTTGTTTGCGTAGTACCCATTGTACTTACGTTTCCATGGCCAATTCCAACTATGTCGCATTTTTGGCTTGGATAATAAATCTGGGTTTTTCTTACTAATCCACATTTGACAACTGATATATCAGATCCGCAATCAACAATAAATGATAATTGCACATCGGACATATCAACCATCAATTGGACGTAATTGGTGGCAGACACATTTATTGTATATGCTGCCCCAGCTGTACCCCTAAAGGGTGGATATTTCCATTAGTTGACTGTGGAATATGTTGTTGCTGTGGCATTTGTATGTGTGGATGCAACGGCATTTGAATTGCCTGGTGCGCTGGCAGCTGATATTGTACACCGCCTTGGTGTGCTAAAAACATATTCGGTGGATACCGTCCACGCTGAGTCCAATTGCCTCTTTGATTCGAGAAATTACCTCGATGAGACCAACGACCCCTCTGGTTTGTAAAATTTCCACGATTATGGGGTGAGTTTTGGTACCTAACATGTCGATCAGTAAAAGTAAAAGGTAAAAGTTTGAATAATTACCACGTCTTCTGTGGTTTGTTCCACGCCCTCTTGGGAAGCTTACTCGACCTGTTAAAATTTGAGCATTTGTAGCAGGTGAATTGTTGTTACTGGTGATTTCATTATTTTCCATCACCTTTTGAATTGCATCATTAATTTTGTTGAAGGTCCCAGCCTTCAAAATAAGTTTTGTGTCGGTATTCTTGCTACCGCTTATTAGAGCCTCGACTCCTTTTTTGGTTGCCATTGTGTTGGCTCTGTTTGCTGGGATTTCTTCCCTTACATAGCATGATTTAAGTTGTGTTGTTAAAGTTTCAACTTCGTTACAAAAGGTTTCAATTGAATCTTTTTGTCTGGTTGCTTTTAGCTTGGCCAGAACATTGTCCGAAGTAATTTTTGACTCGCAGTGTTGTTTTACTGCGTCTATGATGCCTTGTAAATCATCGGCTCCTGCAATTACTTGCCGGGCTACGCCTGTTAGCCGTGATTTAATGAGCTTCACTACGGTAACTTGAGCTGTTTGTTTTTGTGCGGCCGTGGCTGCAGCAAAATCACTTTGTACCGTGTCATTGAATAAATTTACGGAGTCAATGAAAGCATCCAAATGCTGTGGTGCGCCATCATACATTTGAATCAGCGTCGTACCCAATTTTACGTCTACCTTTGGGTTTGCCATGTTTCTTTTATGTAAATGTAAAAATGATAACGACACTTTTGCTAAAGTCTTAAATGAAATCAGATGATTTCGATCAAGCTTTGAATCTATTAAAGTTTTTATTTCGCCGTACAGTAACCTTGCCGACTTTAAAAAAAAATTTTGATTGGTTTTCCCAAAGAGATCTATTAAATCTAATATTTCGTTGTAATAGATTCTACTTTGGTTTAGTTTATTCAATAACGTTGCTCTCCTATATCTTCGATTAGGATTTTTCTTAAGGTTAACTAAGATTTTTTTTAAATCTGCCAGTAGTGAATCTACTTGGTCCATAAATTAATATTATTATTTAATTCTGTTTTCTGCTGTCATTTTTGTTACACTATTATTATTTTTTTCTTACTTACAGTTTTCTATAACATCGTCCTACCTCATGTTTGTCGGTTTTGTTGTTGGTTTTGTTGTTAGCCGCTGGCATACTAACTGCGCTTTTGCTCTACTCAGGTTTCCGGTTACTGTGGTGGCTGTCGGTGGGGACGCTCCATGTTGCCGGTTATCCCTTTGTTGGGGCCGCTCCAAGTTGCCGGTTGACCCTTCGGTGGGGACGCTCCTAGTTGCCGGTTATCCCTTTGTTGGGGCCGCTCCAAGTTGCCGGTTGACCCTTCGGTGGGGTCGCTCCAGGTTGCCGGTTAACCCTTTGGTGGAGCGTTACTAGCTCTGTCACTCGTGTACACTTTACTCTTTTGATATTTCGGCTACTGCCACACTGTTCATTTTAGCACTGTTTTTCCGTTTGTCCTTTTTTTTCTCTGGACTTTGCCTTTCTTGTTAGACTTTGTCTAGATCTGCCATTGATTTTACTCTTAGGATCGTTTTTTTCTGGATTCTTTTGTACCAAATTTTGTAAATTACAAACACTAGCTGGATTGTAACTAGCACTAAGATGATGTTCAGTTTGAGCGCATGATCTTCGTGAAAATCGCTATGGATTTCCTGATTGTTTATAATGGTGAGATCTTTATCTCCCGTCACTGATGCACTAGGTTTTGATGCACCTTTTCCCATTATTAGTCGCTGTTCATGATGAACACTTTACACTAGATCACAAATTTCTAACACCTGGACTATTTTCAGCACTTGGTTTTATTTTTCGACACTTGGCTCTTGTCACGGTATTGCCATGTTATGTTTTCACTCCGTTGAAGGTTGGATTCAGATTCCTCCTTTATTGTTCGATAAGTTCTTGACAAGGTTCCTACTGGAGACGCCTGAAGCACCGTTCTATGTAAAAGCCATGTACACGATCACCAATCCGTGATCGATGTACATGCGAAAGAGACAAAGATAGAAACCTCGAAAAGCTATGACTGCACACATGGTAACAGCGAGGTTCAGTAAATTTGAAATGCGACACTTTCGTTCGTCGCAGTAAACGCTGACAATTTTGTGCAGTCCGGTTAGTAATAAATTTCTCAGCATGTTTCCACTGGTGTGGTCTGCTGAGGATGTAAGAATTGGAAGGCATGAAAATGACATGTGAAATCCACATGTCACAATAACCTTGACTTGATCTATGGAAATATCCTCATTTTGACTTCTTAAAAAGTCAATGAAGACATCAGAGGAATACTGATCACTCATGCCCATTACTTTTAACCTTGGCACCGGGGGAATGGGAACAACAGCAGTGTAACTCTCACCAAGATTACTTTCAATGCCTTTTTTCACGTGTTCCACAATATCTTTTGTTGCACACTCAACAATAACCGAGCCATCTTTCCCGTTTTTAAAGTTACTTATCTTGTGTGTTTTTGGATTTAATTTCGATTTTAAAAAATCCCGTGTAGCCTCACTACTCTGGGAGGACTCTTTAGGTTTGATCACTATAACTGGACCAGCCTTACGTTTCTTTACATTCCCTTTCAAAACGCTAGCAAAGGTTACCTCTTCCTCTTCATTATTAGCATTACTACCGCTATCATTTAATTTACGCTTTTTACTTTTCACGCTCAATTTTTCCGAATCTGAAACATGTTCGTTCATAACAACTAATTCCTGATTACGTTTCATTTCAAAAAATGACCCAGCCATATTTTTCATTTTTTCAAGCATAACTTTTTCAAAGCCGAGAAATCTATCAGTTATAGCACCATTTACTTTTAATCCCAACTCTTCCATCCCGCTCTTAAACGCGTTGTCTATCTGAGCAGCAATGTTGTTTTGGATATCTGCGATGGAGTCTGAAATCTTCTTAATCTCACCTTTCATCAACATGATATCCGAAACCGCAAAAACATTCTGCTCGTCACAACTCCGAACTGATAGACAGCCATGACACTTGAACAGTACATTATCGCTTGCACTGATCAATTTTACAGCAGGTCCACTTATTCCACCGCAGCGAGAGTGAAAGCTCCCGCCGCAGCGGTGGCAGCAGACAAGATCATTGATGAATACGTTCCCATTACACTTTGCACATTCCATATTGCCTAGCACGGTGGACGCTACGACAGCGCACACAGGCAATAGAGACAAAAACAAAAGGTTTATCACAATACGGCAGCGGCGAAGCCGGCTGCAAAATTATTTCGTTAATAATTCAATAACAAGTAGCAGTTGCTAATGAACTTCTACTTATCTTGATAATAATCCTTTTAAGGTACACTCTGGAAACAAAAATTCCTCTGTACACTTGCAATTTCACACATAAATTAGTCAAAAAATACCACAGCACGTAAGACACAAACTATGATGTTCGTCATAACAAAGGAATAATTAGGAATAATATTTTTATACTTTTTTTATAAATTTAAATCTGTAATTTAATATTTGTTTGCCATGTTTTATAAATGTACTTTCCTTGACTTGAGTAAAAGCAAGCTGACAGGTTTTCGTCATATTAGTGATAATAAATTAAAAATAAATAATCTCGCCAGAGCATATAACCGTGCTTATATGCCTGGAGTCATTCAACAATTAATTAAATGGGGATTAACGGGAAAAATTCTACACTTCATTCGAAACTTCCTAATGAACCGAACTTTTCAGGTGCTACTTGGGAATTATAGATCTGAAACCAAAAAGGAGGAAACCGGGGTCCCACAGGGATCTGTACTAGCCGTTACACTATTTTTGATTGCCATGGACTCTGCCTTTCAGAAATTACCTAAGGACGTTCACATGCTCGCTTACGCGGATGACATCTTAATCATCTGTATTGGAAAAACTTTACCTGCTCTCCGAAGGAAAGCTCAAGCAGCAGCCCGTGCCATTGAAAAGTGGGCTACACGTACCGGGTTCCAACTTTCACCGGAGAAAAGCTCCCTTATTCACATATGCACTGGAAACCACCGCGTCAACGGTCGCTCAGTCACCTTGAATGGAAATTTAGTTAAACACAAAAATACTATGCGTGTGCTTGGCGTTGCACTGGACCGGAAACTATCATTTAAGCCCCATTTTAACCAGATCAAGGAAGAATGCAAAACACGATTGAACTTAATCAAAACCATATCGAGTAGGCGAGTGGGCGGGGTAACTGTGAGGTTCGACTCCGTGTGGCAAAAGCTATTCTCGACTCAAAGTTAACATATGGTCTTGAAGTAACATGCAGTGAAATCGACACATTAATCGCAATACTAGGTCCAACCTATAATCAAGCACGAAGAGCCGTCTCTAATTTACTCCCGTCGACCCCGACACACGCTGTACATGCAGAACTTGGTACAGTACCATTCGAATTAATGATCAATGCTGCTGTAGCCAAAAAAGCCAAAAATTTTGCAGAAAGGACACCAGCTAGTAGAAAAAGGATCCACCTACTCATAGAGGGGTCAAGATCCTTTGAGAAGATCGCCGGCCGCATGCTCCCACCTGTGTCCCGGGTACACTGGATGGGAGACAGGGACTGGCAACTACCTCCTCCCAATATTGATAAAAGTCTAACGAGAATCCCCAGAGCAAATTTGAATCCTGTCACTATCCAAGCAGCAGCTGCGGAGCTAATTAGGGAAAAATATTCTAATTATACTGTGCGATTTACGGATGGATCGAAAGCAGATGGAAGAGTAGGATTTGGAATCTACGAAGAAAATACATCTCTCTACTACCGACTCCCAGACCCGCTGAGGCAACCGCTATCTTTCTTCGACCTCAGCGTCGGAAAAACCAATAGCAATTTTCAGTGATTCGTTAAGTGCGATCAGGGCCATGGAATCATCCAGTCCAAAACACCCGACGATTCAAGGTACACTGAAAAAGGCTAGACCTGACTGCGTATATGTCTGGGTGCCCGGACACTTTGGCATACCAGGCAATGAAGCGGCGCATCGACTAGCATCCCTTGGAAGAGGAAGCAAACTCTACACCCGTGAAATCCCTAGCAAAGATGCTAAAAAGGCAGTTGATGACGCTGTACAGACAAAATGGGCTGTAATGTGGGATAGAAACCCAAGCCAGTTACGAAAAATCAAAAATACAACAAATCCTTGGCGAGATCGACAAAACTGGAGAGAGCGGGTGGTTCTATCAAGAATACGGACGGGGCATACTCGAGTGACTCACGACATGACCGGCCGAGACGACTTCCGGAAAAAGTGTGAAATCTGTCAAGTAACCCGTATAATGGAACACATAATATGTGTATGCCCGGAATTCTGCACCCAAAACTCGGAGAGAATATTTTGTTGTTTTTGAGCAATAATCTATTACTTTTTTCGTCTTATGACCGTACATTAGACGAAAAGAGTAACAACCTAAAAGTAACAAGGAAAATGATTGCTGCATCTATGTATGCGTTTTTGCAATGAACCACACATTCGCAAATTGTATTATATGTGTTAGTTAGAGATTAGTTTTTGTAGCTGTATTGATGTGATATTCGCTCATTACTCTATTCTTCACTTACTAAATTTCGCGCTAGCGTATGTGTACACTAGCGCCGAAATCAAGCAGTTGTGATTTTAGAAACCTATTCCCAACTTTCAAACCACTCTTCATGGATCCATTCGCAGATCGACGTCACTTTTGTCCGTTTGCATCTTATAGGGTATAATAGCCAGAGGAAGACATTTTTGTACTTGAGTTAATTTCTCTTATGAGAAAAAAGTTGATTGTTGGTAATTAATTGATTACCCGAAATGCCCAAAAAGTTATGTTTACATCTTTAACAATATTGTCATATCATATTATTGAGCTGTATTTTTCACATTAATCTTACAAACTGAGTCTGTTACAAGAATTCTAACGTATTTACATGGAGAAGATTTGCAAAATGTGACATCTTTTGCCTAGTAAATCGTTTAATAGATTTTGCTAAAAATACAATGATAAGTCGCTTAGAACACTATGCACCATATTCGTGCCAATTTTGTTTAAATTGTAGCTTATTGTGCCGGCAAGGTTCAGATGAGTTCAAACTTGTGCTCGTTTATTCAGTATGACAATGTTGAAAATTGGCAAAGCTGCTAAATTCCCAGATTTTAAAGGGGTTCATAATATGAAAAGGGTCCATAACTGGTAGATGAACCCTATAATTGAAACCGATTACCTGTTTGTCATGACCAGAGCTGCTAGTTTGTTTAACTTTTGGAAATTAGTATTCGTTTGCATATCTATTCATTTTTTTCAGAGCGGATGGTTGAAAATAAGCAATATAGTTTATGTTTTCAAAGCAGAACTATATTCTAGAATTCAATGGCCGGTAAGAATAAAATAGTTTGCTTTGCTTCTTCCGTAAGGCTTACACAATAAAAGCAATGCAAACTGTTTTATTCATATGGCTCAATAGAACAATTTCTCGTTTACTCGTTTAACGTTGTACTTTAGCTGGAAAAATATACTGCAATTCAGTAAACAACCATGGTTTTCAAAATATCCGATAATGGATAATTAGTTGCTTTTTGCCCAGAAATTCTGGCCGCGCATTTTTACTTTTTCGTATTGGAATACGCAAACAAAACTTAAGGTACTAGTACACTGTTTGCTGAATCATCCAATATTTGATCTATTTCATCAAATAAATTTGAAAACCCGTGTACTGACCCAACCAAATATTCGAACAAATTTTATTTTTCAAAATGTCGCCGAGCTTTTCCAATAAAATTTGGCGGTTTGTAAAACAGTGTAATATGCCAATCAAATTAAATTTGTTTTCGCAACATTTTGCGCTGTTCGCCGGTTTGTTTGCTTGAAACTTATCAAAAAAGCTCACAATGTTTATTATTTGAACTGCTGTCAAAATAGAATTTGGTACAGGAAAAATCGTGCAGAAAGGAAGTTTTGCAAAGGAAATGACACTGGAATAAATCAGGACATTATTAAATCAATAGTGAAAAGTTAAAAAGATTATGAATAATGAGGAGATCATTTAATATACCTGTTTTTCGAACATGATTTGTTTAACGGGAAAATAGCAGTCATTAACTTTTCGTCGGAGAGCCCAATTTCGAAACCAGTTTTTGGACCCAATAGCTGGGGTCTGGTTGTAAAAATATAAATACTGCCTTCTTCTTGCCAATCTAAACACAGCGAATATATTTTCATTAACAGAATTTTTGTTTCAAACAAAAAAACTGCTTTTGAAATTGGCAGAATCGATGACGACTAATTTCACATTCTGTTTCTGTTAACATGGATAATTTACTAGAAAATATGAACAATAATTGTATGCATATCCACCTTTTCGCGCGCTTAATGGCGGCTAGTGGGTACGTTTTTCGACAATGTTTATTTGCTTTTGGGAAATTCGCTCACGTGTGCTTGAAAGTTCTACAACGACAATTAAGGCTGGAAATATTAACTTAACGTGAATAAAGCTGCCAAAAGCATGCTAACGTTTTCCGAAAGTTGTATCCAATAGCCGTCATTACGCACGCGAATAGGTGGATAGCTGTGTGACATTCAATTTTATTCTGGTTTTGTGTGTCGCAAGTAGTGCGCTGTAATCGCACAGTGATGCGCTATCCAGCTTTTTACACCATCTGACATAATAACGGACGGTATCAGGATTGCTAATGTGCGACTAATACAGTGGTTTGTGTGCATTGTGAAAAATTTTTCGTAGCGAAAAAAAATTTGGAGATGCAAACAAACCGCGTATACGTATACGCGGCGAACTGTGCGTGCGGTAAATGTCAGCAATCTCTATAATACGTAATAGTACTTCATAAACTATGTACATTATAGCAAAAATAAGACTGCAAAAATGAAATACTGCGGAAAAATATTGTCCCAAATTTATGTGCATGCATAAATTTGGGACATTATTTTTCCGCAGTATTCATTTTTCTTGAATAGTAGGGGTATAGATTACCGGGTAATAAGCGCTTGATTAACTGTTATTCAACAGAAATGTTTGTTGGATATATCTGGCATCTGCTTACGACCTTTTGAAAAGTTGGTGCCGAACTTATTATATACCAAGCAATGCCTTTATGTAAAGAGCATTTTACGTGACAAAGCGACATGCTGACTTGTTGATATCGATGTTGCGCTTTCCCTGTGCTGTGCTGGTACTTTGACAATCCGCAGATGCCCCACGGGAAAGCAAAACAGAGCTGCCACAAATACAGATATTTGTGCATACATAAATTTGGGACCCATCAATTATTTCAGTTGCTGTGATTTCTGGCGCTACTAATGTTCCTGAATTTTAAAGTAGTCCCTAAACTATTTATGTTATTTAAAAGAATTGGTGAATGACCAATTGGTTAAAACCACATTAAATAGCAATAAGCAATTATTTAAAAGATTAGATTGAGAAAATTAAATACTCCGGAGAAAACGGTAGGGTCCCAAATTTATGCATGCACAAATATCTATATTTCTGGCAGCTGTCGGTAGTATTCGATTATTCCATGCTGTAATCGATTAATCGAGAAATTATCGGACATCACTAAATGTAGAAATTGAATTACGCTTTTTACGCGAAGGATACGTCCCGCGTAAAGGCCCAAACACAATGCATACGGATTTTACTACGTTGCGGATATTTGACAGAAAACCCATGGAAAAACTGTCAAATTACCGCAACGTAGTAAAATCCGTATGCATTGTATCTGGGCCTTAAATCAAAACCGCGTAAATTCCGAAAACCGCGTAAATTCTGAAAACCGCGTAAATTCCGAAAACCGCGTGAAAATAGTCGCGTAAAAAATCTCGTAAAAAGCGACTTCAGATTGAATTTTTTCATACCGCAGTAATTTGTATTAATTATTTTGAATTAATAATAATGCCTGTATTAAAACGTGTTTAAAAAAATTAAAATGGCTTTCAGCTTCCTGTTAAATGAACTGCCTCACTTTGCGAGCGTACTTTTTTTTTGCGTATTTGCTCTGTTTGATCTGCACAGAAATCTGCTGGCGCAAACATTTTCGGGCCGAATGTATTTGATAATCTCACGAATTTCATGCTGTTTTGCAAACAGTGTACTGGCCCCACAAAATATGTCAAAATTTATTTGATTTTGTAACACGGGTAACGTCTCAGATCGAATTTTTGACATCAAATTTGACAAACAGTGTACTGGGCAAGACAAATATGTCTGTCAAATACCAAAATTTGCCCAAATTCTGACAAGAAGAAAATTTGACGATAAAGCAAACAGTGTACTGGTACCTTTACCAATACGCCCACACTTTACAGATGCAAACCAGGGAGCTGGCAGGCAGCCATATTTTGCAGCTAACATCGAACATATTGCTAGTCGGCAACAACTTTTCAAAGGACCAATCTGCAAAATGTAAACAAACCGAGTAAGGGTTATTCTCTGCTGGGCTAGCATAGGAAAAAAACCCACTCGGTTTATTTACATTTTTCAAATTGGCTCTTTTGACAAGCTGGTGCCAAAGTGTTTTCAAATGTCGGTCACGTTGCTCTCTGTTATGTCCCATCTGATGCTCCTGTCAGTACGAGTAGCACATGGTTGCTTAGATGTTTTGATGATTGCACAAATGGTAATGCTGTCATCATCTTAAGGTGAAATTAGTCGTCATCGATTCTGCCAATTTCAAAAGCAGTTTTTTTGTTTGAAACAAAAATTCTGTTCATGAAAATATATTTCAAGTGTTCAGATTCGCAAGAAGAATGCAGTATTTACAATTTTACGTACAAAACTCCGCTTTTGGGCCCAAAAACTGCTTCCAAAATTGGGCTCTCAGACGAAAAGCTGATGACTGCTAATTTCCCGTTAACAATAAAAAAAAAACAACAGTTCCGGATGATAGGTTTGATAGCAGCCGAATAATTTTCGTTCGAATACGGCCCGCGGTTGCTGTAATTTGTTATAGGAAGGAATAGGGCTGTTAGTCCCCCGATGCAAACGGTAACGGTTAGCAAATTCAACTTACAACGCACATTCACATTCAGCGTTTTTGTATTGAGTGCTATCCAACAGTCATGCTATGAATGTATATCAAAGCGCAGGCGCAAACAGCAAACAGTTGGGCTGTATAATGTATACAATGTGCATTAGTATATGTTATTATTCAACCGGTGACGAACGCTATTACTCTTTAAGTAACAAAGTTGTTACTAAAAGAAGAATTTGTCGTTATTCCTTTTAAAGTAATAGTTTCAAGTTTTGGGTGTATGGACCTAGACAGAATTTTGCTATTTCATCGAGTTTACGTGATGCACTCAGCGAAGATCCCACTGCGGAAACCAGATTGATTTTATTCCTCAAAGAAGCGAAACTATATGATAGTACAGTGGACCCCCGTTCGTTTGAACGATTCCTCATGCAAACTAACGGGGTTAGTTTTTAATTTGAACAACTGGTAACCCTAAATATGCTGAAACTTGTGTGAACTGGCCGCCCTGCTCTTTGTTATTGTTTTGATGGTTTGATTCAGTTGGCAGTTACAAGCAGCGAATATTCATTCTCCGATCAGATTTCTACAATAATCGTTGGGAAAACGCAATGTGAAACAGATTAAACACGCTAGATCAGCACAAATAAATCGTGTTTATGTGCATTGTCTGCATAAGCAAATGATGTCATATTGAGTATGACGTTTGAACCATTTTTAATTTGCACGTCGTGCAAACCAACGGGGTTCAAATTAAAAAGTGTTCAGATTAAAAACGGTCAAACGAACGGGGGTCCACGGTATATAATGAATATTAGCGTAGAATATAAGATTGGATTAGATAGTATATATTAATATTTATGTAATTAGTTATTAGTATTAGTGCAGTTAGTTAGTTAGTTATTGGTTATTAATGTACCGAAATCTTGTAATTAAAATTGTAAAAATTTTTCTTGGGGCGAACCAACCAACGGTTGAAAGACCCATCAAATAGTAAATAAATAAATAATTAACATTTTAGTCAAAAGACAGCATGCCTTTAGAGCTGGACGCGGCACCTCATCTTACTTTGCTGATGTTAGCAAAATTCTTACAGAAGTAGAACAATCTAGATCACATGCCGAATTTGCTCTACTTGACATCAAGAAAGCTTATGACCAAACCTGGCGTCCTCATATAATGCTTCAAGTCAACAGCCTTCCCGTCGGAAGACGAATGCGTACCGTGAATGTACCATATTCTGCGCAGTTAAGACATTTTTATGATGCTTCCGCTATTCTAAGTATCTTAGATTTAAATTAACAACGTGGATAGCAGCAACGTGTAGTACTACGGTCTATAATATCTGGTAAAAAATATGGGAATTATAAGTCGACCAACAATTGAGTATTTTTTTCGTTTTGTAAACTTATCCACGGTGCCTAATTCTGCGCACTTTCTTGCCCATGTTCCTAATTCTGCGCATATTTGCTCCTAATTCTGCGCACCCAAAAAGTGAAAATAAATACTCTTGCCATGCTTTTTATGTCTTTATACGGTGAAAGAACACAAAAAAATCCGGCATTAGCCATTACCATAATTAAAACCATGATCCGGCCTTCTTCAGGGTGTCGACTCAAATCCAAAAATAAAATTCCCTGACTTTCCCTGATTTTCCCTGATGCTTTAAATATTTTTCCCTGACCCTCAAAACTCGAATATCAAGCTTATTTGGGCGATTTCTGGCTTAAGTTTTTAACCCTTTAGCATGGTTTATGCGAGCTGCTGAAAACTAAAGCTAGATTTCTTCATGTTTTAAGAACACATATCAAAGATTCTTAACCTATTTCTTACCAGCGTTTCGAAAACGCCCTCTTCTATCGAGTCAGTTATGTTTGACGTATCAACTTGAATCCAAAGAAACAAAGATTGAGAAACAAACTAATCGACCTGTTTTTGCACAAAGCTTAGATGTTACATACAACAAAATTCCAGCCCTGTAAACATAACAAATCTTGCTAATTTTCAGTCAGCTCAAACTAGTAACTTTACCGCTGGAAGGTGGACACATGTCTGCGGGTTTTCAGTTAAACTAAAACAAAACTTTCCTGGAAGTTTCAGCTTGTTATCTTTGCTGCAAAATGTATGGGGTTAAAGAGATGATTCCTCAAAGATTGGTACAAAAATGTGCGTTTTGCTGGCTTCGAGGTACGGCAAAACTTTAGCTAGATGTATTGTTAGAAAATGTCGAAATGGCAAATATTTCAACCCTCAATGGTGGACAGTATGCGAAGTTAAGACTAAAGCTGTGTGTCATGATTTCGGATTGCAACTATCGAGGCTTGAGAGCAACATTGACTCGAAGGTAGTTCGGTGGCCGGCCGTTCGGTTCGATGACCGTATATGGGTATTGAGAATTAAGGCAAATTCTTCAACTACAGCTTAATCAACGTATAGTCACCAACAAATCATAAATTCGATGATACCAGGGACGAATTGAACCGCCCAGTTAGCTTCGAGGTACGATGCTGATCTAACAAGCCAGTTGTGTTCGACTCTCGGCTAGCCGGTTTTTGTTAGATAGAATCAGTAGGATCGTTGCACTGACCCCGTAATTTTCCTGTACTCTAACAGCCGGCTTCGAAGTCTGTCGATAAAGAAGGATAATGTCTAGTGACGGTTAATGCACAAGAATTTGCTTTGCTTTGCTAGGGACGATTTCTATGACAGGTTCGAAAGGATTTTTGGGGTTCGCACAACTTGAAAATTCAAGACTCTAGCTCCCAGATCGATCCTGTCAAGGTCCAGGTCAATACTTTTTGGAAGTCACAATATACAGTCTTTTCTTAGCGACTTTGACCACTATCTCGTCGTAAGATCCACGCAAGGTTATCGAAATCGGCGAAGGCTCGCACTGAGAGGATGTTGCATTTCAACATCTAGCGGTTTACGGCATATGACGTTGCAGTGGAGTACACCAGAAAGCTTGATCAACGAATCGCAGAACAGCAGGACGACAGGGAATAAGACTTAAGTCTAAGTAGGCTGTGGAGGATCCGTCATGGCGCCAACAACTACGAGGGAAGTGATAGGCACGACGTGGGGAAGACAATCACCCTTATTCTGCGAGTCACGTGACTCAATACGACAATTGTCACTCGCCGCGACTCGCCAGGAGACAAAGCGAGTCTCCTAGGTGACAAAGCGAGTCACCTAGGTGACAATTGTCACCTCATTCGCGATGACTCCAAATTAGTTACGTCACTCGCCTCGCAGAATAAGGGTGAGTGTAACAGCTTGCTGCTCCTAATCAGGTGATAAATTTCATACGGAATGCATCACCTGATTGGGATAAATGCCAACAGTAGTTGAGGTGGCTCATCAAACTTTGATAGCTCACTGATACGACATGGCATAAATTAAAAGAGGACACACCACAATAGATCAAAATAATGGTCGCAGTGGTAAGTCCCCAACACGGGAAAAAAAAAAACAGCTTGTTTGATGTCGAATGCCAGAAAATGACAGTTGAGAAGAACCAGGCCAAAAGTCGCTTGCTCACTGCGGATCACGTCAGAACAGAGAAACATGTAAGCTTTCTGCGCATTACGCATCCAGCTGAACCAGTCCCGAAGGCTGCCAACTCGCATAAACGCAAATTCTACAGAACGTTAATGCTCCCGGTAACCCTTAACGGACATGAATCATGGACACTGAAGGAAGATGATCAATGCTTGGGGCTTCTGAGTGTAAAATTCTGCAATTGGTGAAAACACTGTAGATTGCGTGTAAATAACAGTATGTATCCCGCTTTGTACTCTTGATGTCTGCACCGTGAAGTGCGTGAGGCCTGCCATTGCTGATTTCGAGCACTACAGCGAGTGAAGTCTGACAATTGTACGGCGCAAAACAAATAAAAAATTTACGGCAAACTGAAAGATAATCGAATCGCCACTAGACATGTAACAAGTTTTAATTCAACCGATCAATCTGCGTGTATTTTACACGAAAATTGATTTCATTCCAAAGTTGATGTACAATATTGCCGAGTGAACAAAATTTCCCTGATTGAATTTCGAAATTCCCTGATATTCCCTGATTTCCCTGATCCAAAAATGAATTCCCTGATATTCCCTGATTTTCCAGGTTTTTCCAGGAAATCGACACCCTGCTTCTTGTGCTATCTGGGTGGCAAAGGAATATTGTTATCATTTTGATTGCCTCATTTTAATATTTTATTCTCGATAACGTGAATAGCGAATTGATTCGGGTTTTCTGCATGCTGAACATTATATAAAGACAAATAATAAAGACAAATCAAATCAAATTATACTGTAGACTAATACTAAAAATTGTGTTTTCATATAGAAACCACTTCCCCACTCTCTGACAGCCCCATGAGGTTGGACATTAACAAAAAATAGAACACATGGTTTCATGAATTGGCGCTCGTAGGTTCGGACCCCGAGACACAGCACAGGATGCCAATCAATGCAAGTTAAAGATTCTACTTGAATTTTCATACCTCTATACCTCAGCCATTTGGGTGAGGTTGCGTATTCTTTCGCGATTTCTTCGTAGGATACATTACTGCGCAGAATTTGGAACATGAATAAAAAATCTGTGCCTAAATCTGCGCATTATTGCATCGCATTTTTCTAAGGAAAGCAATGCCTGCAATCACTCTTTTTGTCTAAAACATGACTAAAACTAATTATTCTTTCTAATTATGCTGGGTACTTTGATCATTGCAAAGAATTTCGATCATAAATTTGTTAATTTTCTAGAAGGACAATCTTAGCTTTGGTTCTAACGACGATGTTTTCTGCCATATAAAATACTTTCAGTTTCACGTTAAATTATTTCGCTCTCAAATATTATGACCCGTTAGTGAATAATGGCGTAATATTCAACAGACATTTATAAAAAAATAACGCAATGATCATAGTTATGCACAATGTTGAAAAATACTCATATAAAGAAAAATGCGCAGAATTAGGAGCTGCGCAGAATTTGGGGCAGTCACGGTAACTGCATCAGCAATTTCCTAACAGATCGACATTTTCAAGTAGCATACGGCGGAGTAATCTCGTCGGATAAAATTCAAGAAAACGGCGTCCCGCAGGGGTCAGTACTAGCGGTCACACTTTTTCTGTTAGCAATAAATCCAGTCTTCCAAATCATCCCAAAAGACATCCGTGCGTTAGCCTATGCAGATGACATAGTACTTATCGCCGCCTCCAAGCATCTTCCAAAAGTTCGTGGAAAAATCACCAGAGCAGTTGAAGCAGTCAACACATGGACAAATAGTGTTAAGTTTTCGCTTTCGGCAACCAAATCATGTATATTGCATGTTTGTCAAAAGTCTTCACATAGATGGCGAAATGCCTGGAAAACCGTACTGATCGACGGGGAAAGTGTTCCGGAAGTAAAATCTGCGCGACTATTGGGAGTGTGGATTAACAAAAAAGGTACCTTCTCTACTAAAGAAGCAATACAAGGACGAATAAACTATTTAAAAGCACTGGCATCCAGAGGCAACCGAATGTCTCTATGGAAAATTGCAAATCCCGTGTGTATGTCCAAAATTACATACGGCATTGAGCTGTTTGGGCTCGACCTCACTGAAGCATTTCAAACTACTTTCAACCAAATCGTAAGAACTACTTCCGGAGCATTACTGTCTTCCCCCGTGACAAGCCTTGCAGTGGAAGCTGGAGTCTCCGCCTCGCTGAAATATTTATTCGGAGATACTGTCGCTTAGCTGAGAAATCTGAATGTGATTACCCACACCTCCTCGAAACCGCGAATAAAATCTTAGAAGAAACCACAAAATTGATTGGTCTGTCAAAGACGCATTTAAAAAAGGAGATAACATAAATAAAGCAAAAGCCATCGTACGCGAATGCCAGGAAATCAAGTATAGTCATCATTTGCAACTATACACTGACGTTCCAGATTAAATAATACCGTTGGCTTGGGGGTTATTAGTCGTGAACTGGTCATCGAGGGTAGCTTACAACATCAATGCAGTGTTTTCTCTGCAGAAGCGGCTGCACTAGCAACTGCTGTTCAACACGCCTCAGAAGCACCTGCAGTCATTTTTACTGATTCTGCCAGCTGCGTTTCCGCATTAGCAAAGGGAGACTCCAAACATCCGTTTATTCAGCTTATTGAAAAAAGTGCACCCGGAAAAAATATCTCGGTCTGCTGGATTCCTGGACACTCCGGCATCACGGGAAACGAAAAAGCGGACGCAGCAGCTGACCGAGGGCGTACTGCTCCGCTAATATCGATGTCCCTGCCATAGATGTCATGCGTTGGATATCCCAAGTATTGCACAATAGTTTTCAACAACTTTGGGACAAACACCGTCCTACATTCTTGCAAAAAACGAAACCAACGGTTATGAAATGGGATGATCGCCAGGATCGCCGAGAATAACAAGTGCTCACACGATGTAGGATAGGGCACACTATTATAACCAAGCAACACCTGTACGACCGTAACGTATCTTCATTATGCGACGTTTGCCGGATTGAGCTGAGTATAGAGCATATCATAGTTAGCTGCATTAAATACCGTCATCCGGGGATACTTGCAACACTTTTGAACTTTGACTTAGTATAACTTTCGAAGTATACCATTTATGTCCAAGTGTAAGTAGCCAAAACTTGTATAGTGGTGAGTACTTTTGATTTATGATTGTAAGAAAAAATATAAACTAAATCAATCTGTAGAATGAACTGAAAATAGGGGTGTTGCAAGTTACCCAGTAAACGGGGTTACTTGCAACACTTTTCTGATTTTGCGTTTCTTATGATTTTATATCTGATTTCAAACCGCGACTGACTATTTTGAGATATTTTGAATCTATTTGTAGTAAAACAAGAGATACTGGAGGCGTTTTTTGTTTCCCAATTTCGTCTATCGCTTTTTTAAAGTTATTCGGTGAAAATGCAGCATGTCGGCGTACTCCAAATTGCCGTTTTAAGGCACGTGGAATTTTTCACAAATTTAATATTGCTGGAGATTGTGCTAGACAAAATAACATCGTACAGATGCAAACTTACTTTGTACATACTGTTTATTACGATCATTTTCATTTTTACAAGTGCTGCAAGCCGCGCCATATTGGAAGTAACAACACGAATTCATCGTTTCTTCTCCAAGTTCAAAATATAAACAAAGCTCAAAGTAGCTATTTGTTAGCTTATATGATGCACTTATTGTATACAGAAACCAAACAATAAAAAAATAATTCCATGTCAATGAACTGACGCAACTTTGCACATCGATTTTTCCTACTCTAAAAGTGGTATTACTTTCCAATCGTATAAAAACAAGCAAAATAATGATGTAATGGGTTAAACTTAACTAAACAATAGGTAAACGTCCCTTCTTTAATATGGCATTGGGTACAAATGGTTATGTTAACAAACAAATGCGTTAGAGCTGTCAAAAGCGCGATGCGCCAAAGTGTTGCAAGTAACCCCGGTGTTGCAAGTATCCCCGGATGACGGTATGAAAATATCCGTGAAGAAATGAACATAAACACTAATATCAGAATAGCACTTAGTAACGAAAAAAGCGAAGAAACTAAATTAATTAAATTCCTGAAAAAATGTAAATTGTTCGAAAAAGTTTAAAACTGTAATATAAGAATTGATAAGAGGCGAATGAACCTCTTTGGTTTAAAACCTCTCTAATAAAAAAAAAAAATATAATATTCGAGTAAATCGTCGAAATCCAAGGCTGTCTTCTTCTAGTGCTTGTTGATTTAAAAAAAAAGCTTTCGACCAACTAAATCAAGAAAATATCTGGGGCGCACTAAGGCGTAGAGGAGTTCCTGGTAAGCTAGTCTATCTTATCGACGCTCATTATGAGGCCTCCTGCCGGATTGTTGCAGGAGTGAGACAGGCTTACATACTTTCACTGGAACTGATCCTCGTCATTATTGACGAAATTTTAATTGGAGCCACTGACAGTAAACTTAACCGAGGATTGCCCTGGAACATTTTGACAAATGAGCAATTAATTGACCTCGACCTGGCCGACGACATTATCTTTCTCTCTCTAATGCAATATGAACTTGATGGTCTCTGCGATAACTCTAATGCAACAGGTCTCATAGTCAATGTCGCAAACATTAACTCAGTGGAAGTGAACATCAACAATCCCTCCAATTTCACAGTAGAGGTTGATGTGGCAAATTTTTTATATCCTGGTAGCAGATAACCCTAGGCGATGGTACCAAGACAACAAAAACATGATACAACATGATACACATGATACATGGTACAAAAACATGAATCAAGCCAGCAGTGATTTTTGGATCTTGGAAACCTGCGGTTGTGTCCGCTGAAATACATCACATCTCGCAGGCAATAGAACGGGTTTCACGTTCAAATTGAAAATTCATGTTAGGGTCGGTAAAATGATCTGATTTGAGCGCCAAACATTTCCAAGAAAGCTTAGAGGATAAGCTTTTAAGATATATATACATTCACTATGGTTCTACAAAAGTTAGACGAGATTTTTTCAATTAGATATGAAATTTAATTAAAAAATTAAAAAAATTCTCACTTTAGGGGTCCTTAAAGTGACCTTAAACATGACCCACATTCCTAAGCTCAACATCACTTGTTTAATATTCAATCCTAAGATTTTGGTCAAAATTTCAGCCAAATCGGTCAACATTTGGAAATTTGAGACCATTTTTAAGAGTTGTAGAATTGGTTGCTTCCCATATATTACCCGCCTAAACTTACAACTGAGCATCTCGTACACGATGTAAGATTAGGCGGGTGATATATGAGAAGCAAAAAAATCTCGTCTAACTGTTGTTGAACCATAGTGAATGTATACATATCCTGGAAGCTTATCCTCTAAGCTTTCCAAAAATGTATAAAAAGTTAAAATTGCTTGGAAAATTATTGGGTTATTCATGATAGTATGTGTACACCTAGCCAAAAAACGTTTTACCTTTGTTATACTATAACAAAGGTTTAAAAATTGGTCGAAAAACACTGTGTGTGTGTGTGTGTGTGTGTGTGTGTGTGTGTGTGTGTGTGTGTGTGTGTGTGTGTGTGTGTGTGTGTGTGTGTGTGTGTGTGTGTGTGTGTGTGTGTGTGTGTGTGTGTGTGTGTGTGTGTGTGTGTGTGTGTGTGTGTGTGTGTGTGTGTGTGTGTGTGTGTGTGTGTGTGTGTGTGTTTGTGTGTGTGTGTGTGTGTTTGTGTGTGTGTGTGTGTGTGTGTGTGTGTGTGTGTGTGTGTGTGTGTGTGTTTGTGTGTGTGTGTGTGTGTGTGTGTGTGTGTGTGTGTGTGTGTGTGTGTGTGTGTGTGTGTGTGTGTGTGTGTGTGTGTGTGTGTGCGTGCGTGCGTGTGTGTGTGTGTGTGTGCGTGCGTGCGTGTGTGTGTGTGTGTGTGTGTGTGTATGTAATGATTTTTTCTATCGCCTGTTTCTCAGAGATGGCTGAACCGAATGGTTCGCTATTACTTTTGTTTGAATGGTGTTATTGTCTAGTAGATCACTATTGAGTTGTTTCGTGATACGACGTTTCGTTTAAAAGTTATAAGCAAAAATGTGAAAAATACGTGACACGGGTTTCTTCGGAACTACATGACTGATTTCAACGATCTTAGTATCAAATGAAATCCCTTATTAAAGCTAAATTGTTCAGGAATGTTTAATTGAAAACGAACAAGTAGTTTAAAAGTTATGCTTAAAAAACCTGTTTTGACAAGGTAATAGTTATCGCCTGTTTCTTAGAGATGGCCAAACCGATTTATGCGCTATTAGTCTCATTTGAAAGATAATATATCCTAATAGATCACTATTGAATGGTTTTTTGATTGGACGTTTAATTTGAAAGTTATGAGCAACCGTATACACCACACTAAAATTATCAATAATTTATAATGATTTTAACCAAGATAATTTACCTAATTTGAATTATTTTAATATCAAACGAGAGGTTTTGACACTACGAATATATATGCAATATTACATAAGAATTGGTTTTACCGGTTAAAAGATATTACCCCTCGAACACTCGCGCCAACTTTTGAAACACAGTTACTCGCTCGCACAATAGCCCCAAACCAAAGAAAACGTGTGCACTAGAGTTTTGACTGGGAAAACTTGGTTTTAGCTTTATCGAACCTTTGGAAGAGTTTCTTGCAATTGAAAGCTCTATCGTCTGGTGCAATTTAAATTTTGATTAATCCCCCTAAAAGTGAAATAAAAAAAATATTTTTCTTCAGTGTCAATATAACACATTGATGTGTTCTGCAAAGTTATAGAGCGTATAGCGTGTATGAGCGTATAGAAATATCTTATTTATTGTATATGAATTTGTAAAATCAGTTTTTCTATTTTTGCTCTTTTTGTAATTGTTGTATGACTTTTTTATGTACTACAAAATTGTACAAATAGTAAAAATACACAACTTTGCTGAAAATACTATACCTCTATGTTTGCTTGTTTAGGATCTGTGGAACTTTGATTATAAAAAATACCCTAATTTTGACTCCGCATTACTCGACTACCAGCAGACGGATACATTTTAAACATTTTACATTTGCTGATAGTTTTGCTGCATAAATTTTCCCAACAATTTAAATTATTAATGCATTGAATAATTATGATATTTTGCTCACAATAAGTTTGTTGAAGAATATACGTTAGTTAAACAAGGATTTGTAACTTTATAACAATATGGCGTTGTAAAACCTACACGTGTTGTATAAAATACAACAGCGTGAGTTAATAAAAATTGATGAAAATTATTCAAGAAAACTCTATTGATGTGAGTCGAATAGAATGGCATTACAGGAAACTATGCATAGTTCTAAAACCTATAAACTAGACCTTTACTAGACAATGTATATGCTAAAGGATAAGATTTCCACTTACAACTTACTTTTATTTGCAGATTACTCAGATTAATAACAACTTACTTATCCTTACTCGGCAATTTCATGAAAAAAGGATCTATCAAAATTTAAAAGTGTTCCTATTTTGTTCAAATTCTGTAAACTTATTCAATTTTCAAAAATTTTATGTAAATCAACGCACTACGCAACGCAATAGATAAATTATGTTCCGAAGACGTGTCGATTTCTATCTCAAATAGCAAGTAAGACCGTATAACAAAGGTTCCTTTCACCACTAGGTGGATTAAATCGGGTTTTTTCGCAATAACTCGAAATTTTGGGGGTGTTAGGATGATGTCATATGTGTTTTTATGATGTACTAGGTATGACTAACAACGTACACTAGGTCACTTGCAAAGTATATTAAAAAAAAATTTTTTGTCACACCGTGTAATGAGCGTCGATAAGATAGACTAGCTTACCAGGAACTGCTTTACGCCTTAGTGCACTCCAGATATTTTCTTGATTTAGTTGGTCGAAAGCTTTTTTTGAAATCAACAAGCACTAGAAGAAGACAGCCTTGGATTTCGATGATTTACTCGAATATTATATTGACCGTCGTCGTGATCCGATCTACACATGATCGACCGGCACAGAATCCAGCTTGCTTAAATGAGTTTATCCGTAAATTGGTTGGTGGCTAAAACTTGGTTAAAACTACTTAAAATGTCCAAAAAGTGTACAAACTCAGATTTTGAGTAGTTCTTCAACCACAAAATTGGTAGTAGGCACTTAAAAGTGCGTTATTTATCACAGAGAATAATTCAATTATTGGTAGCAAGTAGCCAAAATTGGTTAAATTTTTACCCAAAATTTGAGTTTGTACACTTTAAGGGCATTTTGAGTAATTTCAACTAAGTTTTAGCTAAATCCGACGCAAGGGTTTGCCGGTCTAAACGCCGGCTCTGATGGAACCTATCTGAATGTGGGAACTAGAGCGGTATCATAGTACTCTGTATCACTCGTAAAGCACTCTTAAAGGTGATCCTCAATCGAATCCAGAAAAAAACAATAGTACTCTTCGATAGTGCCTCTACCTATGTAGTATCATTTTAGAGTGCACTATCGAAGAGTACTATTGTTTTTTTCTGGGTTCGATTGAGGATCACCTTTAAGAGTACTTAACGAGTGATACAGAGTACTATGTACTATGGGGGGCTCTGTAGCCGCAAGGTTACCGAGTCTGCTTTGACAACCGAATGGTCGTGGGTTCGAATCTTAGTAGAATCAGGCAATTCGATGTCAAAGTGACTTTAGCATGGGTTTATTCTCTGGCCCCTCATCACCCTTCCTTCATGCTGAGTTCTACATTATCCCGAAGACGCTTTTTATGGTTAGTATACTGGTATGAGGACCTAATGAGGTAATGGTATTGAACCTCAGGAGGACTCACCAGTGCTAACTATAACGAGGCGAAACAGGTTTGGTATAGTAGGACATGCATCGAAGCATGGGTAAAACCCTCAACACATAAGCACGCATAAAAAAAATAAGCTTACCGTTTACTCAATAACGATAAAGCACAGAAATGGAGTGCAGAATACAGCATACACCCGGGCAACATTACAATAGATCAACAATGTTGTGGTCAAAGTGATAAGCCCATACAAAAAAACCCGATTTAATCCACCTAGTGGTGAAAGGAACCTTTGTTATACGGTCTTACTTGCTATTTGAGATAGAAATCGACACGTCTTCGAAACATAATTCATCTATTGGTTAACGTTGCGTGGTGCGTTGGTTTTCATTAAATTTTTGGAAATTTAATAAGTTTACAAAATTTGAACAAAATAGCAGCACCTATAAATTTTGATAGATCCTTTTTTCATGAAATTACTGAGTAAGGGTAAGCTGGTTGTTTCTAATTTGAGTAAATGCAAGTAAAAGCAAGTTATAAGAGGAAATATTATTCTTTAACATATACATTGCGTAGTAAAAGTCTAGTTCATAGGTTTTTGAACTACGCATAAATTTCTGTAACGCCATTATTTTTGATTGACATCAATAAAGTTTTCTTGAATAAATTTCATCAATTTCTATTAACCTTCGATTACTCACGCTGTTGCATTTTGTACAACACGTGTAGGTTTTTGAATGCCATATTGTTATAAAGTTACAAATCTCTGCTTAACTAACGTATGTTCTTCAATTACCTTGTTATGAGCAAAATGTCATAATTATGCATTAATACTTTAAATTGTTGGGCAAATAGATCAGCATAAACTGACATCACAGAAACGAAGCAATCAGCATGTGAGTTGTACCGCGATTGGCCCTGGAAGTTTCTCTCGTTTCTTCATATGTAAAAATGGTGTCTGTATGCAGCAACACAATTAGCAAATATAAAATGTTTAAAATGTATCTGTTGGTAGTCGAGTCATTCGGGGTCAAAATTAAAGCTTTTTTTAATCAAAGTTCTACAGTACCTAAACAAACAAACATAGAGGTATACTATATTAATCAAAGTTGTGTATTTTTACTATTTATACAATTTTGTAATACATGAAAAAGGAATGCAACAATTACAAAAAGAGCTAAAATAGAAAAAACTGATCTTACAAATTCATATACAATGAATAAGATTTTTCTCTCTTCGCTTAATAGATAGAAGGTTACTGTATTCAACAAAATTTCTTGTAATAATATGTTCTAAAACTTTGCAGAACACATCAATGTGTTATATTGAAACTGAAGAAAAATAATTTTTTTATTTCACTTATAGGGGGATTAATCAAAATTTAAATTGCACCAGACGATAGAACTTTCAATTTCAAGAAATTCTTCCGAAGGTTCTATAAACCTAAAACCAAGTTTTCCCAGTCAAAATTCTAATGGGCATGTCTTTTTGGCATTGGACCATTGCACAGTGGTCCCATTGGTATCAGAACACGCGTTTTTTTAATTGCGCCGAAATGGTTGATTATACTGGTTAAGTATGTTCAGAGAAATTTCTCAGCGTTAAAAGCTCTTTCATATGGCATGAACGATTATTTGATTAATCCGCCTAAAAGTTAGATAAAAAATTTATTTTTTGAACAGTAAGAGATACAGCAAAACAAAGTTCTACAAAATTTTTGAAAAGATTATTATAAAGAACTTTGCCAAAGAAAGTAACCTTCTAGCTATTATAGTTTTAGAGATAAAGAACAATTTTTGTGGAGACTTTACGAAAATCAATTTTTTGACCACAGTTCTTTCTACAGTATTTATACGCATTTGACATGTTCGGCAAAAATTTTCTAACAGTCAAATTACATACTTTTGTAGAATATAGTAACTTGCTATCATCAATATTTGCGGAGAAAATTAAAGTTTTCGTTTAAAAATTAACCAATTTTCAACAGCAATAACTCCCAAACATGCAAATATATTCAAACCATTTATTGCCCATGTGAAAGTACAAGAAAAATACTACAAAACGCAAAACAAATTAGCTTGACCCTGGCTATCCCTCTACCAAAACACTCGCATTGAAAATTGTTACTCGGTTGAATTTAATATGGTGTAGTGTAAAAACCGTGTTATCCCGATCAAGTAAGTGTGCAAAATAAATTATGAAAATGTGTAATCCAAGCAGCATGGATTGTTTGTAGAGAAAAAGATTTTCAAAATTCGTTTTCGGATGAAATTTGATTACTGCAGTTCGAGGTGTACGAATTTCGAAATGTATTTGAAGATTCTTCATCCTCACTATCGCTATTATTGTGCATAGCATATGTACTGACCAACAGTTGCAGTAGGTACATCTTCAGAGGACATGGCATTTTTGTTATTTGGTAGTTCCCTCATGCTAGAAATTACCGGATCAGAAGATTCTAACAGACGGCAGAAGATCCGTATTTGTAGCCATTCTGGAGATCTTCCTTGTGTGATGAGTTCGGAACTGTTGTATGTCCTTGTCCACCATTGTCATCATCAGCTCGTAACCACTACCGTTCTACCTTCACGTACATGATGTAGGATGTAGGATGATTTTTTGCGATTTGCTGGTCTATGTTAATTTTTTCTTGCAGCGTTAGTGCAGTCGTTTCCTTTGCAAACTGGAGATGCAACGGCCGGCAATACCTGGTCGAAGACGATCTAATTAGGCTAATTCAAAGAAACATATCTGGTCGAAGATGGATGTGGATTTAGGAATATATTCTTTCCATTTGTTACTGCTTTCATGGGAACAATTGATGTGATGTGATCATCATCAATGAATGTTTGCTAATACTCGCTAAGATCTGCGGTTTCATCTTCATCTTCTTTCGGTTACTGTCTTCAGTTCTTCATCAGAAAACGTGTTTAGTGATGCAGCTTTCGAGCTGATAATACTTGACGAGGTTTGATATGCACAGTAACAGCGATAGTGAGGATGAAGTATCTTCAAATACACTTCGAAATTTGTACACCTCGAACTGCATTAATTAAATTTCATCCGAAAACGAATTTGAAAAATCTTAATAATCCATGCTGCTTGGATTACACATTTTCATAATTTATTTTGCACACTTTACTTGATCGGGATAACACGGTTTTTACACTACGCCATATTAAATTCAACCGAGTAACAATTTTCAATGCGAGTGTTTTGGTAGAGGGATGGCCAGGGTCAAGCTAATTTGTTTTACATTTTGTAGTATTTTTCTTGTACTTTCACATGGGTAATAAATGGCTTGAATATATTTGCATGTTTGGGAGTTATTGCTGTTGAAAATTGGTTAATTTTTAAACGAAAACTTTAATTTTCTCCGCAAATATTGATGATAGCAAGTTACTATATTCTACAAAAGTATGTAATTTGACTGTTAGAAAATCTTTGCCGAACATGTCAAATGCGTATAAATACTGTAGAAAGAACTGTGGTCAAAAAATTGATTTTCGTAAAGTCTCCACAAAAATTGTTCTTTATCTCTAAAACTATAATAGCTAGAAGGTTACTTTCTTTGGCAAAGTTCTTTAGAATAATCTTTTCAAAAATTTTGTAGAACTTTGTTTTGCTGTATCTCTTACTGTTCAAAAAATAAATTTTTTATCTAACTTTTAGGGGGATTAATCAAATAATCGTTCATGCCATATGAAAGAGCTTTTAACGCTGAGAAATTTCTCTGAACATACTTAACCAGTATAATCAACCATTTCGGCGCAATTAAAAAAACGCGTGTTCTGATACCAATGGGACCACTGTGCATTGTGCGCACGAGTAACCGAATTACAAAAGTCGGCGCGAGTGTTGGAGGGTTAATATCTTTTGATCGGCAAAACCGATACTTCTGAAATTTTGCAGATATATTTGTAGCATTAAAATCTCTAATTTGATGCCAAAATAATTCAAACTAGATAAATCATCTTAAATGAAATCGTTATAAATTATTGTAAATTTTAATGTGTTGTATTCAATTGATCATAACTCTCAAATTAAACGTCCAATCAAAAAACAAATCAATAGTGATCTATTAGGTTATGTTACCTTTCAAATGAGACTAATAGCGTCTAAATCGCTTTAGTCATTTCTAAGAAACAGGCGATAATTATTACCTTGTCAAAACAGGTTTTTTTAGGATAACTTTTAAACTACTTGTTTGTTTTCAATAAAATTTACCCAAAAAATTTTGCATTAACAAGAGCTTTCATTCGATGCCAAGATCGTTGAAATCAGTCATTTGGTTCCGGAGAAAATCGTGTCACGTAATTTTCACGTTTTTACTTATAACTTTTAAACGAAATGTCGGACCTCGAAACAATTCAATAGTGATATACTAGGCAATAATACCTTTCAAACAAAAGTAATAGCGAACAAATCGATTCAGCCATCTCCGAGAAACAGGCGATAGAAAAGTTGCGCTCCGCACATACATACACACATACACACACACACACACAGACATTGCTCAGTTCGTCGAACCCTGTCGATTGGTACATGTGGCTGGGCCCTCCGGGCCTCGGATCAATTTCGTGTTTTTCGACCAATTCCTAAACCTTTGTTATAGTATAACAAAGGTAAAAAGAATACTTTACGAGTGATACAGAGTTCTATGATACCGCCCTAGTTCCCACATTTAGATAGGTTCCATCAGAGCCGGCGTTTAGACCGGCAAACCCTTGCGTCGGATTTAGCTAAAACTTAGTTGAAACTACTCAAAATGCCCTTAAAGTGTACAAACTCAAATTTTGGGTAAAAATTCAACCAATTTTGGCTACTTGCTACCAATAATTGAATTATTCTCTGTTATAAATAACGCACTTTTAAGTTCCTACTACCAATTTTGTGGTTGAAGAACTACTCAAAATCTGAGTTTGTACACTTTAAGTAGTTTTAACCAAGTTTTAGCCACCAACCAATTTACGGATAAACTCATTTAAGCAAGCTGGATTCTGTGCCGGTCGATCATGTGTGGATCGGATCACGACGGTCAATATAATATTCGAGTAAATCATCGAAATCCAAGGCTGTCTTCTTCTAGTGCTTGTTGATTTCAAAAAAAGCTTTCGACCACCTAAATCAAGAAAATATCTGGAGTGTACTAAGGCGTAAAGGAGTTCCTGGTAAGCTAGTCTATCTTATCGACGCTCATTACACGGTGTGACAAAAAATTTTTTTTAATATACTTTGCAAGTGACCTAGTGTACGTTGTTAGTCACACCTAGTACATCATAAAAACACATATGACATCATCCTAATACCCCCAAAATTTCGAGTTCTTGCAAAAAACCCGATTGAATCCACCTAGTGGTGAAAGGAACCTTTGTTATACGGTCTTACTTGATATTTGAGATAGAAATCGACACGTTTTCGGAACATAACTCATCTATTGGTTAACGTTGCGTAGTGCGTTGGTTTAGATAAAAATTTTGAAAATTGAATATGTTTACAAAATTTGAACAAAATAGGAGCACTTATAAATTTTAATAGATCCTTTTTTCATGAAATTGCTAAGTAAGGATAAGTAAGTTGTTAATAATTTGAGTAAGTGCAAGTAAAAGTAGGTTGTAAGAGCAAATATTATTCTTTACCATATACATTGCGTAGTAAAGGTCTAGTTTATAGGTTTTGGAACTATGCATAATTTCTTGTAATGCCATTCTATTTGATTCACATCAATAAAGTTTTCTAGAATAAATTTCAACAATTTTTATTAACCTTCGGTTACTCACGCTGTTGTATTTTGTATTTTGAACGCCATATTGTTATAAAGTTACAAATCGTTGTTTATCTAACGTATATTCTTCAATAAACTTGTTATGAGCCAAATGTCATTATTATTTAATGCATTAATACTTTAGAAAGATCAGCACAAACTGCCATCACAGAAACGAAGCTATCGGCATGTAAGGTGTACCGGAATGGGCTCAACTGGAATTTTCTCTCGTTTCTTCATATGGAAAAATAGTGTCTGTATGCAGCAAAACTATCCGCAAATCGCGGGTAATCTATACCTATAAAGAAGGATTTCTGTCTGTCTGTCTGTCTGTCTGTCTGTCTGTCTGTCTGTCTGTCTGTCCTGTGTTCCTTATAGAATCAAAAACTACTGAACCAATCGGCGTGAAAATTTGCATCTAGAGGTTTTTGGGGCCAGGAAAGGTTTTAGTGATGGTTAGAGACCCCTCCCCCCACTAAGAGGGGGGGCTCCCATACAAATGAAACACAAATTTCTGCATAACTCGAGAACTAATCAATCAAATAGAACCAAATTTGGCATGTGGGTGTTTTCGGTGACAAGAATTTATTCTAGGGTAATTTGAGACCCCTCCCCTCTTTATAAGGGGAATTATAACTCCTCTCCCCTTTAAGAGGAGGGGTTTCCATACAAATTTCCTCATAACTCGAGAACTAATCAAGCAAATGGAACCAAATTTGGCATGTGAAGGTTTTCGAGGGCAAGAAAGTTTTCTATGTTGAATTAGGACCCCTCCTCACTTTAAGAGGGGGGGCTCCTGTACAAATGAAATACCAATTTTCTCATAACTCGAGAACTAATCAAGCAAATGGAACCAAATTTGGCATGTGTGTGTTTTTGAAGACAAAATTTTTTTCTAAGATGAATTGGGACCCCTCCCCACTTTAAGAGGGGGGGCTCCTATACAAACGAAATACAAATTTCCTTATAACTCGAGAGCTAATCCAGCAAATGGAACCAAATTTGGCATGTAGGTGTTTTTAGAGGCAAGAATGTTTTCTATGATGAATAAGAACCTCTCCCCACTTTAGGAGGGGGGGCTCCTATACAAATGAAATACAAATTTCCTCATAACTCGAGAACTAATCAAGCAAATAGAACCAAATTTGGCATGTGGGTGTTTTTTTGGTGACAAGAATTTATTCTATGGTGAATTGAGACCCCTCCCCTCTTTATAAGAGGAATTATAACTCCTCTTCCCTTTAAGAGGGGGGACTTCCATACAAATTTCCTCATAACTCGAGAACTGATCAAGCAAATGGAACCAAATTTGGCATGTGGGTGTTTTCGGTGACAAGAATTTATTCTAGGGTAATTTGAGACCCCTCCCCTCTTTATAAGGGGAATTATAACTCCTCTCCCCTTTAAGAGGGGGGGTTTCCATACAAATTTCCTCATAACTCGAGAACTAATCAAGCAAATGGAACCAAATTTGGCATGTGAAGGTTTTCGAGGGCAAGAAAATTTTCTATGTTGAATTAGGACCCCTCCTCACTTTAAGAGGGGGGGGGGGGCTCCTGTACAACTGAAATACCAATTTCCTCATAACTCTAGAACTAATCAAGCAAATGGAACCAAATTTGGCATGTGTGTGTTTTTGAAGACAAAATTTTTTTCTAAGATGAATTGGGACCCCTCCCCACTTTAAGAGGGGGGGGCTCCTGTACAAACGAAATATAAATTTCCTTATAACTCGAGAGCTAATCCAGCAAATGGAACCAAATTTGGCATGTAGGTGTTTTTGGAGGCAAGAATGTTTTCTATGATGAATAAGAACCTCTCCCCACTTTAGGAGGGGGGCTCCTATACAAATGAAATACAAATTTCCTCATAACTCGAGAACTAATCAAGCAAATAGAACCAAATTTGGCATGTGGGTGTTTTTTTGGTGACAAGAATTTATTCTATGGTGAATTGAGACCCCTCCCCTCTTTATAAGAGGAATTATAACTCCTCTCCCCTTTAAGAGGGGGGACTTCCATACAAATTTCTGCATAACTCGAGAACTAATCAATCAAATAGAACCAAATTTGGCATGTGGGTGTTTTCGGTGACAAGAATTTATTCTAGGGTAATTTGAGACCCCTCCCCTCTTTATAAGGGAAATTATAACTCCTCTCCCCTTTAAGAGGGGGGGTTTCCATACAAATTTCCTCATAACTCGAGAACTAATCAAGCAAATGGAACCAAATTTGGCATGTGAAGGTTTTCGAGAGCAAGAAAATTTTCTATGTTGAATCAGGACCCCTCCTCACTTTAAGAGGGGGGGGCTCCTGTATAAATGAAATACCAATTTCCTCCTAACTCGAGAACTAATCAAGCAAATGGAACCAAATTTGGCATGTGTGTGTTTTTGAAGACAAAATTTTTTACTAAGATGAATTGGGACCCCTCCCCACTTTAAGAGGGGGGGGGCTCCTATACAAACGAAATACAAATTTCCTTATAACTCGAGAGCCAATCCAGCAAATGGAACCAAATTTGGCATGTAGGTGTTTTTGGAGGCAAGAATGTTTTCTATGATGAATAAGAACCTCTCCCCACTTTAGGAGGGGGGGCTCCTATACAAATGAAATACAAATTTCCTCATAACTCGAGAACTAATCAAGCAAATAGAACCAAATTTGGCATGTGGGTGTTTTCGGTGACAAGAATTTATTCTATGGTAAATTGAGACCCCTCCCTCTTTATAAGGGGAATTGTAACTCCGCTCCTTTTTAAGAGGGGGGGGCTTCCATACAAATTTCCTCATAACTCGAGAACTAATCAAGCAAATGCAACCAACTTTGGCATGTGAAGGTTTTCGAGGGCAAGAAAATTTTCTACGGTGAATTAGGACCCCTCCCCACTCTAAGAGGGGGGGCTCCTGTACAAATGAAATACAAATTTCCTCCTAACTCGAGAACTAATCAAGCAAATAGAACAACATTTGGCATGTGGGTGTTTTTTTGGTGACAAGAATTTATTCTATGGTGAATTGAGACCCCTCCCCTCTTTATAAGAGGAATTATAACTCCTCTCCCCTTTAAGAGGGGGGACTTCCATACAAATTTCCTCATAACTCGAGAACTAATCAAGCAAATGCAACCAAATTTGGCATGTGAAGGTTTTCGAGAGCAAGAAAATTTTCTATGTTGAATTAGGACCCCTCCTCACTTTAAGAGGGGGGGCTCCTGTACAAATGAAATACCAATTTCCTCATAACTCGAGAACTAATCAAGCAAATGGAACCAAATTTGGCATGTGTGTGTTTTTGAAGACAAAATTTTTTTCTAAGATGAATTGGGACCCCTCCCCACTTTAAGAGGGGGGGGCTCCTATACAAACGAAATACAAATTTCCTTATAACTCGAGAGCTAATCAAGCAAATGGAACCAAATTTGGCATGTAGGTGTTTTTGGAGGCAAGAATGTTTTCTATGATGAATAAGAACCTCTCCCCAATTTAGGAGGGGGGGCTCCTATACAAATGAAATACAAATTTCCTCATAACTCGAGAACTAATCAAGCAAATAGAACCAAATTTGGCATGTGGGTGTTTTCGGTGACAAGAATTTATTCTATGGTAAATTGAGACCCCTCCCTCTTTATAAGGGGAATTGTAACTCCTCTCCCCTTTAAGAGGGGGGGCTTCCATACAAATTTCCTCATAACTCGAGAACTAATCAAGCAAATGCAACCAACTTTGGCATGTGAAGGTTTTCGAGGGCAAGAAAATTTTCTACGGTGAATTAGGACCCCTCCCCACTCTAAGAGGGGGGGCTCCTGTACAAATGCAATACAAATTTCCTCCTAACTCGAGAACTAATCAAGCAAATAGAACAACATTTGGCATGTGGGTGTTTTTTTGGTGACAAGAATTTATTCTATGGTGAATTGAGATCCCTCCTCTCTTTATAAGAGGAATTATAACTCCTCTCCCCTTTAAGAGGGGGGACTTCCATACAAATTTCCTCATAACTCGAGAACTAATCAAGCAAATGCAACCAAATTTGGCATGTGAAGGTTTTCGAGAGCAAGAAAATTTTCTATGGTGAATTAGGACCCCTCCCCACTTTAAGAGGAGGGGCTCCTGTACAAATGAAATACAAATTTCCTCATAATTCGAGAACTAATCAAGCAAATGGAACCATATTTGGCATGTGGGTGTTTTTGGAGGCAACCATTTTACCCATGATGAATTAGGACTTCTTTCCTTTTTAGGAGGGAGGGGGGCTCCCATTCAAACGAAATACAAATTTGCTCATAACTTTAGAACTAATCAAGCAAATGGAACCAAATTTGGCATGTGAGAGTTTTAGATGGCAGAATTTTTTTTCTGTGGTGTATTACGACCCCTTTCCCTTTTAAGAGGGTGGGCTCCCATACAAATGAAATACAAATTTCCTTATAATTTGAGTACTAATCAAGCAAATGGAACCAAATTTAGCATGTAGGAGATTTTTGAGTCTTGAATTTATTTTATGATAGTTAGAGACCTCTCACCCCTGTGGTAGGGGGATATGGACTCTCATACAAATAAAACAGAAATTTTTTCGAAACTCAAAAACTAATCCAACTCGAGAAATTCGAGACTCTTCCATAAAACATTAATCAATAACAAGACCACAAAAACTATATAGTAACACTAGATCATTCAGGACGAGCCGGTCGCGAGTGTTGCCGGTGACCCGCCGTCGGAAGCGCCGCCCACTGGGGGGCTTGCAAAACTCGAGAAGTGACAAAGATCATCCGAGATTCATGATTTATGTACAACACAGGTTAATTTGTGGCAATACGAAGTTTGTCGGGTCAGCTAGTTTTTTATATAAATCTATGCGACAATGAGAGATTCTCTTCATGTCTCCTCTCTTCTGTTTTTTAACACATCAGCTTTGCTTGAATCGGTTGCCGGAGTTACTAGTTAGCTAAATGTGTTGAAAATTTGCTTTTTTATGCATTTATGAGCCGGGAAAAGCGGAAGAGAGGAGACGCAAAGAGAATCTCTCATTATTACATGGGTCTGTTTAAAAAATTACCCGAGAAATGTAATATGTTTAAAATGTATCCGTCTGTTGGTAGTCGAGTAATTCGGGGTCAAAATTAGGGTATTTTATATAATCAAAGTTCTACAGTTCCTAAACAAGCAAACATAGAGGTATACTATATTCAGCGAAGTTGTGTATTTTTACTGTTTTTACAACTTTGTAGTACATTAACAAGTCATACAACAATTACAAAACACGCTAAAATGGAAAAAACTGGTATTACATATTCATGTACAATAAATAAGATTTTTCTATCTTCGCTGAAGAGATAGAAGGTTGCTGTCTTCAGCAAAATTTCTTGTAATAACATGCTCTGAAACTTTACGGAACACATCAATGTGTTATATTGTAACTGAAGAAAAATATTTTTTTATTACACTTTTAGAGGGATTAGTCAAAGTTTAAATTCTACCAGACAATAGAGCATTCATTTTCAAGAAAACCTTCCAAAGGTTCGATAAACCTAAAACCAGGTTTTCCCAGTCAAAACTCTTGTACGCACGTTTTTTTTGTTTTGGGCTATTGCGCGCGCGAGTAACCGTGTTACAAAAGTTGGCGCGAGTGTTCGAAGGTTAATATCTTTTGACCGGCCAAACCAATTCTTCTGAAATTTTGCAAATATATTAACAGCATTAAAACCTCTAATTTGATGCTAAAATAATTAAACTAGATAAATTATCTTAGATGAAATTGTTTAAAATTATTGTGAATTTTAATGTGTTTTATACGATTGCTCATAACTTTCAAATTAAACAACCAATCAAAAAACAAATCAATAGTGATCTATTAGGCTGTATTACCTTTCAAATGAGATTAATAGCACATATATCGGTTTAGCTATCTCTGAGAAACAGGCGATAATTATTACCTTGTCAAAACAGGTTTTTTAAATATAACTTTTAAACTACTTATTTGTTTTCAATAAAACTTTGTGAAAATTTTAGCGTTAATAAGAGCTTTCATTTGGTACTAAGATCGTTGAAATCGGTCATGTAGTTCCGGAGAAAATCGTGTTACGTAATTTTTACATTTTTACTTATAACTTTCAAACGAAATGTCGGACCGCGAAACAATTCAATAGTGATATACTAGGCAATAATACCTTTCAAACAAAAGTAAAAGCGAACAAATCGGTTTAGCCATCTCCGAGAAACAGGCGATAGAAAAGTTGCGTCGCGCACATACACACACACACACACACACAGACATTGCTCAGTTCGTCGAACCCTGTCGATTGGTATATGTGGCTCGGCCCTCCGGGCCTCGGATCGATTTCGTGTTTTTCGACCAATTTCTAAACCTTTGTTATAGTATAACAAAGGTAAAAACCCGTATTAATCCACCTAGCGGCGTGACCTAGCCTTTCTACTGCCGCAATAATCATTATTTAATTTATCAGGTACATCTATAATTAACTTGACTATATTTTTAAATATCCGTTCCGTATTCCTTAAAATCCTCATTTGCCAGTAAAATTCACAACGTATTGCGTAGAGCAATTATATTTTCTTTCCTTGGGTGCGTAAATACTTGTAAGCGTCATTTATGTTACTTGATGAACACCTTATTTAGTTTTATAATATTTACGTGATTTATAGAAAAATAATGTAGACACAAAAGATAATTTTTGCAGACTTCAATGAATATATATAGAAAATTAGAAATTAACCCTCTAACGGGTCTGCAGACGGCCTTAACTTTCGGGCTTCAGAACCACGAACAATAAGAAACAATAAGAAATATGTGTTTATAGCAGATTCTTTGATATTTTGATATTTTGATATTAATCCCATGCGTTCAAAAGTTAGCATCTTTGAAAAACAAGAGTTCAGAAAAATTATTGTTATGCTTCGCTTTTGAAGAAAAAGGAAATCTACAACAAAATGAATAATCTCAAAATTTTGCTATTAGTTTGCTTGGCTTGAATTTTGCAATATAGGTATCTGAATTAGAAAAAATAATTGAATAAAGCATTAGATATGAAAAAGAGAAATTGAACTTTTTCTTAGCTGGCGCTCCTTCAGATAATTATTTTTGCATGAAAATCAAAACTTAAGCTTCTTTTTAATGTATGTAATTTCATGAAAAGATAGTCATTAGCTTGATCGCATCGTTTTTCCAATGTATCCCGTTAGAGGGCTAGGAAAACAAGATGAGGTCGAAAAATAGTGCAAAAGCTGCGTCATAAACATGCTTGAGAATGGGAAATATGATCGATATGATTTCCAGTGCTTGTCATTTTTGATTTATTTGTTAAAACATGATTCATGTCATAAGACATCTGTTCTTTAAAATGTCACTAACGAAAATAAATCTTACAAAATTACTACCGTGCAGTTTACTTCCTATTTTTCATATAACATTTCTAAGCTCTAGAATCTATTGATTGAAAAGAGCATCTATTGATTCGGAAAATTTGTTTGAAATTTGTATAAATTTATTTGGAAAAATCAACTCACTAGTATTTTTAATCCTATCACCACTATACCTACATGCTTAAATTAACTGCTATTCTTCGCTTTTTGCTTTTCTTGTACAATTGTGAGCAACAGCAAGTGAAGAAAATCACAATTGAATTCTGAAATCAAAGAAAAGAAAAAAACTTTTCGATTGAATCCCACTACCGTGGACCCCCGTTCGTTTGACCGTTTTTAATCTGAACACTTTTTAATTTGCACCCCGTTGGTTTGCACGACGTGCAAATTAAAAATGGTTCAAATGTCATTCTCAACATGACATCATTTGCTTATGCAGACAATGCGCATAAACGCGATTTGTTTGTACCGATCTAGCGTGTTTAATCTGTTTCACAATTCACATTGCGTTTCCCCAACAATTATGATAGAAATCTAATCGGAGAATGAAATATTCGCTACTTCCAACTTCCAACTGAATCAAACCATCAAAACAATAACAAAGAGTAGGGCGACCAGTTCACACAAGTTCCAGCATGTTTAGGGTTGCCAGTTGTTCAAATTAAAAACTAACCTCGTTAGTTTGCATGAGGAATCGTTCAAACGAACGGGGGTCTACTGTATTTAATATTTATTTGCAACTGATACGTAGTTCACCTACGACGTGCAGGCTTCATCAGTGTCTTATTTCAAAGCGTATACGTATCTGTCGCGAATAAATATTAAATAGTGGAATTTAGTCGGTAAAAGTTTTTTCTTTTCCTTAATTTCAGAGTTCGTATTCCACTAAGAGGCTTCAATAACTTCAGACAATTGACATAATTCTCACTTTTCTTGAATTTCAATGCAAATTTAAAAATTGCAAATTGTCATCACATACACACGTAAACACACACCTATATACATACATACATACATACATACGTACATACATACATACATACATACATACATACATACATACATACATACATACATACATACATACATGCATACATACATACATACATACATACATACATACATACATACATACATACTTACATACATACATACATACATACATACATACATACATACATACATACATACATACATACATACATACATACATACATTCATACATACATACATACATACATACATACATACATACATACATCACACACATTGCATACAATCAACATTTGTTTTGATTTCACACGTTTAACGGTTTAATATACGGTGCTTAAGTGTGCTTACGGTGCTTAAGTTTAAATAACTTTTGAATGAATCGTCCGATTTTAAATAACTCGGTTTCGTTTGATAGATCTCAGCAGTAATTTTCAAATAATAATAAAATGTGTGATGTTTTTCATTGAATTGATGCTTATATGTTACAAAAATATGTTTTAAATACTATTTTTGCACATTTCTTTATGTAACTTTCAAACTACAAGTCCAATCGTCATGAAATTTGGAAGTTAAGGGTTTGCAAGGCTCCCCTTTCATATGCAATCAATTTTGTTCAAATCGGTTGAGGGACCTATGGGATAATGAAGTCCCATATTTTTCGTATTTTTATACATAACTTTTGAACTAAAAGTCCGATCAATATGAAATTCAATAGCGACCAATGGGACACCTAGACCTTTCATTTGACACTAAGAACATTAAAATCGGTCCAGCCATCTCCGAGAAAAGTGAGTGAGATTAAAAGCGTCACATACACACACACACACACACATACATACACACACACAGAAAATGCTCAGTTTGCGAAACTGAGTAGGTTATACTAGGTGTACAAATACTATCATGAATAACCCAATAATTTTCCAAGCAATTTTAAGTTTTTATACATTTTTGGAAAGCTTAGAGGATAAGCTTCCAGGATATATATACATTCACTATGGTTCAACAAAAGTTAGACGAGATTTTTTTGCTTCTCATATATCACCCGCCTAATCTTACATCGTGTACAAGATGCTCAGTTGTAAGTTTAGGCGGGTAATATATGGGAAGCAACCAATTCTACAACTCTTAAAAATGGTCTCAAATTTCCAAATGTTGACCGATTTGGCTGAAATTTTGACCAACGTCTTAGGATTGAATATTAAACAAGTGATGTTGAGCTTAGGAATGTGGGTCATGTTTAAGGTCACTTTAAGGACCCTTAAAGTGAGAAATTTTTTAATTAAATTTCATATTTAATTGAAAAACCCGATTTAATCCACCTAGTGGTGAAAGGAACCTTTGTTATACGGTCTTACTTGCTATTTGAGATAGAAACCGACACGTCTGCGGAGTATAATCCATCTATTGGTTAACGTTGCGTAGTGCGTTGGTTTACATAAAATTTTTGAAAATTGAATACGTTTACAAAATTTGAACAAAATATGACCACTTATAAATTTTGATAGATCCTTTTTTCATGAAATTGCTGAATAAGGATAAGTAAGTTGTTAATAATTTGAGTAAGTGCAAGTAAAAGTAGGTTGTAAGAGCAAATATTATTCTTTAACATATGCATTGCGTAGTAAAGGTCTAGTTTATAGATTTTTGAACTATGCATAATTTCCTGTAATGCCTATTTGATTCACACCAATAAAGTTTTCTGGAATAAATTTCATCAATTTTTATTAACCTTCGGTTACTCACGCTGCTGTATTTTGTATAACACGTGTAGGTTTTTGAACGCCATATTGTTATAAAGTTACAAATCGTTGTGTAACTAACGTATATTCTTCAATAAACTTGTTATGAGCAAAATGTCATAATTATTCAATGCATTAATACTTTAAATTGTTGGGAAAATTGATCAGCATAAACTGACATCACAGAAATGAAGCAATCAGCATAGGAGATGTACCGGAGTTGGCCTGGAATTTTCTCTCGTTTCTTCATATGGAAAAATGGTGTCTGTATGCATCAAAACAATCAGGATTAATGTAAAATGTTTAAAATGTATCCGTCTGTTGGTAGTCGAGTAATTCGGGGTCAAAATTAGGGTATTTTTTATAATCAAAGTTCTACAGTTCCTAAACAAGCAAACATAAAGGTATACTATATTCAGCAAAGTTGTGTATTTTTACTATTTGTGCAACTTTGTAATACATGAAAAAGTCATACAACAATTACGAAAAGAGCCAAAATAAAAAACTGATTTCACTAATTCATATATAATAAATAATATTTTTCTAGCTTCGCTGAAGAGATAGGGGGTTACTGCCTTCAGCAAAATTTCTTGTAATAATATACTCTAAAACTTTGCAGAATACATCAATGTGTTATATTGAAACTGAAGAAAAATAATTTTTTTATTCCACTTTTAGGGGGATTAATCAAAATTTAAATTGCACCAGACGATAGAACTTTCAATTTTAAGAAATTCTTCCAAAGGTTCCATAAACCTAAAACCAAGTTTTCCCAGTCAAAACTCTAGTGCGCATGTCTTTTTGGCTTTGGGCCATGTGCGCGCGAATAACCCGTATTACAAAAGTTGGCGCGAGTGTTGGAGGGTTAATATCTTTTGATCGGCAAAACCAATTCTACTGAAATTTTGCAGATATATTTGCAGCATTAAAATCTCTAATTTGATGTCAAAATAATTCAAACTAGATAAATCATCTTAGATGAAATGGTTATAAATTATTATAAATTTTAATGTGTTGTATTCAATTGCTCGTAACTTTCAAATTGAACGTCCAATCAAAAAACAAATCAATAGTGATCTATTAGGCTATGTTACCTTTCAAATGAGACTAATAGCGCCTAAGTCGGTTTAGCCATCTCTAAGAAACAGGCGATAATTATTACCTTGTCAAAACAGGTTTTTTTAGGATAACTTTTAAACTACTTGTTTGTTTTCAATAAAATTTACCCGAAAAATTTAGCGTTAGAAAGAGCTTTCATTCGATACCAAGATCGTTGAAATCGGTCACTTGGTTCCGGAGAAAATCGTGTCACGTAATTTTCACGTTTTTACTTATAACTTTTAAACTAAATGTCGGACCTCGAATAGTGATCAATAGTGATATACTAGACAATAATACCTTTCAAACAAAAGTAATAGCGAACAAATCGGTTCAGCCATCTCCGAGAAACAGGCGATAGAAAAGTTGCGTCGCGCACACACACACACACACATACACACATACACACACACACAGACATTGCTCAGTTCGTCGAACCCTGTCGACTGGTATATGTGGCTCGGCCCTCCAGGCCTCGGATCGATTTCGTGTTTTTCGACCAATTTTTACCTTTGTTATAGTATATAACAAAGGTTTAGAAATTGGTCGAAAAACACGAAACTGATCCGAGGCCCGGAGGGCCGAATCACATATACCAATCGATAGAGCTCGACGAACTGAGCAATGTCTGTGTGTGTGTGTATGTGTGTGTGTATGTGTGTATGTGTGTGTGTGTGTGTGTGTGTGTGTGTGTGTGTGTGTGTGTGTGTGTGTGTGTGTGTGTGTGTGTGTGTGTGTGTGTGTGTGTGTGTGTGTGTGTGTGTGTGTGTGTGTGTGTGTGTGTGTGTGTGTGTGTGTGTGTGTGTGTGTGTGTATGTGTGTGTGCAGCTCATTTTCTATCGCCTGTTTCTCGGATATGGCTGAACCGATTTATGCGCCATTAGTCTCATTTGAAAGGTATTATTGCCTAGTATATCACTATTGAATTGCTTCGTGGTCCGATGTTTCGTTTAAAAGTTATAAGCAAAAATGTGAAAACTACGTGACACGATTTTCTCCGGAACCACGCAACCGATTTCAATGATCTTAGTACCAAATGAAAGCTCTTGCTAAATTATAAAAATTTTCAGAAAGTTTTATTGAAAACAAACAAGTAGTTTAAAAGTTATGCTTAAAAACGTGTTTTGACAAGGTAATAATTATCGCCTGTTTCTCAGAGATGGTCTAGACGATTTATGCGCTATTAGTCTCATCTGAAAGGTAATATAGCCGGATAGATCACTATTGAATGGTTTTGCCTTTCTACTATATAAATATATAGTATAAAGGTATAGAAATCACTTGGAAAACCGGAAATGGAAAGAAGGTCCTGAGGGCCGAATGTCATATACCATTCGACTCAGTTTTGAAAACTGAGCATTTTCTGTGTATGTGTGTATGTATGTGTGTGTGTGTGTGTGTGTGTGTGTGTGTGTGTGTGTGTGTGTGTGTGTGTGTGTGTGTGTGTGTGTGTATGTGACGCTTTTAATCTCACTCACTTTTCTCGGAGATGGCTGGACCGATTTTAATGTTCTTAGTGTCAAATGAAAGGTCTAGGTGTCCCATTGGTCGCTATTGAATTTCATACTGATCGGACTTTTAGTTCAAAAGTTATGTATAAAAATACGAAAAATATGGGACTTCATTATCTCATAGGTCTCTTAACCGATTTGAACAAAATTGATTGCATATGAAAGAGGAGCCTTGCAAACCCTTAACTTCCAAATTTCATAATGATTGGACTTGTAGTTTGAAAGTTACATAAAGAAATGTGAAAAAATAGTATTTAAAATATATTTTTGCCTTTCTACTATATAAATATACTAGCTGACCCGACAAACTTCGTATTGCCACAAATTAACCTGTGTTGTACATAAATCATGAATCTCGGATGATCTTTGTCACTTCTCGAGTTTTGCAAGCCCCCCAGTGGGCGGCGCTTCCGACGGCGGGTCACCGGCAACACTCGCGACCGGCTCGTCCTGAATGATCTAGTGTTACTATAGATAGTTTTTGTGGTCTTGTTATTGATTAATGTTTTATGGAAGAGTCTCGAATTTCTCGAGTTGGATTAGTTTTTGAGTTTCGAAAAAATTTCTGTTTTATTTGTATGAGAGTCCATATCCCCCTACCACAGGGGTGAGAGGTCTCTAACTATCATAAAATAAATTCAAGACTCAAAAATCTCCTACATGCTAAATTTGGTTCCATTTGCTTGATTAGTACTCAAATTATAAGGAAATTTGTATTTCATTTGTATGGGAGCCCACCCTCTTAAAAGGGAAAGGGGTCGTAATACACCACAGAAAAAAAATTCTGCCATCTAAAACTCTCACATGCCAAATTTGGTTCCATTTGCTTGATTAGTTCTAAAGTTATGAGCAAATTTGTATTTCGTTTGAATGGGAGCCCCCCTCCCTCCTAAAAAGGAAAGAAGTCCTAATTCATCATGGGTAAAATGGTTGCCTCCAAAAACACCCACATGCCAAATATGGTTTCATTTGCTTGATTAGTTCTCGAATTATGAGGAAATTTGTATTTCATTTGTACAGGAGCCCCTCCTCTTAAAGTGGGGAGGGGTCCTAATTCACCATAGAAAATTTTCTTGCTCTCGAAAACCTTCACATGCCAAATTTGGTTGCATTTGCTTGATTAGTTCTCGAGTTATGAGGAAATTTGTATGGAAGTCCCCCCTCTTAAAGGGGAGAGGAGTTATAATTCCTCTTATAAAGAGAGGAGGGGTCTCAATTCACCATAGAATAAATTCTTGTCACCAAAAAAACACCCACATGCCAAATGTTGTTCTATTTGCTTGATTAGTTCTCGAGTTAGGAGGAAATTTGTATTGCATTTGTACAGGAGCCCCCCCTCTTAGAGTGGGGAGGGGTCCTAATTCACCGTAGAAAATTTTCTTGCCCTCGAAAACCTTCACATGCCAAAGTTGGTTGCATTTGCTTGATTAGTTCTCGAGTTATGAGGAAATTTGTATGGAAGCCCCCCCTCTTAAAGGGGAGAGGAGTTACAATTCCCCTTATAAAGAGGGAGGGGTCTCAATTTACCATAGAATAAATTCTTGTCACCGAAAACACCCACATGCCAAATTTGGTTCTATTTGCTTGATTAGTTCTCGAGTTATGAGGAAATTTGTATTTCATTTGTATAGGAGCCCCCCCTCCTAAATTGGGGAGAGGTTCTTATTCATCATAGAAAACATTCTTGCCTCCAAAAACACCTACATGCCAAATTTGGTTCCATTTGCTTGATTAGCTCTCGAGTTATAAGGAAATTTGTATTTCGTTTGTATAGGAGCCCCCCCCTCTTAAAGTGGGGAGGGGTCCCAATTCATCTTAGAAAAAAATTTTGTCTTCAAAAACACACACATGCCAAATTTGGTTCCATTTGCTTGATTAGTTCTCGAGTTATGAGGAAATTGGTATTTCATTTGTACAGGAGCCCCCCCTCTTAAAGTGAGGAGGGGTCCTAATTCAACATAGAAAATTTTCTTGCCCTCGAAAACCTTCACATGCCAAATTTGGTTCCATTTGCTTGATTAGTTCTCGAGTTATGAGGAAATTTGTATGGAAACCCCCCCTCTTAAAGGGGAGAGGAGTTTTAATTCCCCTTATAAAGAGGGGAGGGGTCTCAAATTACCCTAGAATAAATTCTTGTCACCGAAAACACCCACATGCCAAATTTGGTTCTATTTGATTGATTAGTTCTCGAGTTATGCAGAAATTTGTATGGAAGTCCTCCCTCTTAAAGGGGAGAGGAGTTATAATTCCTCTTATAAAGAGGGGAGGGGTCTCAATTCACCATAGAATAAATTCTTGTCACCAAAAAAACACCCACATGCCAAATTTGATTCTATTTGCTTGATTAGTTCTCGAGTTATGGGGAAATTTGTATTTCATTTGTATAGGAGCCCCCCCTCCTAAAGTGGGGAGAGGTTCTTATTCATCATAGAAAACATTCTTGCCTCCAAAAACACCTACATGCCAAATTTGGTTCCATTTGCTTGATTAGCTCTCGAGTTATAAGGAAATTTGTATTTCGTTTGTATAGGAGCCCCCCCCTCTTAAAGTGGGGAGGGGTCCCAATTCATCTTAGAAAAAAATTTTGTCTTCAAAAACACACACATGCCAAATTTGGTTCCATTTGCTTGATTAGTTCTCGAGTTATGAGGAAATTGGTATTTCATTTGTACAGGAGCCCCCCCTCTTAAAGTGAGGAGGGGTCCTAATTCAACATAGAAAATTTTCTTGCTCTCGAAAACCTTCACATGCCAAATTTGGTTGCATTTGCTTGATTAGTTCTCGAGTTATGAGGAAATTTGTATGGAAGTCCCCCCTCTTAAAGGGGAGAGGAGTTATAATTCCTCTTATAAAGAGGGGAGGGGTCTCAATTCACCATAGAATAAATTCTTGTCACCAAAAAAACACCCACATGCCAAATGTTGTTCTATTTGCTTGATTAGTTCTCGAGTTA